>NC_062558.1:91358332-92020206 GCF_016906955.1 Phacochoerus africanus
TTTTCAAATTGTATTATCATTTATAGTTGTATTTTGTGAATAACTAGGGCTAATATGTTAGTGTATTCTTTGGGGGGATTAGATGGCCTTCTTGTTTGGGTGGGCAGGTGGAATTGTGAGTGAGGTTTCGGTATTTGCCTTTATATGCCTCTGCATAAGTTTGACTTTTTAAAAGCAGGAGCCAATCCTCACTTCTCAGATTCCTAGAGCAGTTGACTCTTTCTGTGGGTCTCGCTTTGCCTTTCATGCCAGTCTGGACTACCCTAAGCATAAGATGCTGCCGTGTGGATAAGGGTGTAAGCCAGATGGTTAAACTGTCCTGTTTCATTTGAGCAGCTCTTGTGTCCTTTGAAAAATTACAGCCTAGTCCACTTGATATTTCTTCCTGACTAATCGAGAAATAAGATACTTTTCCTATTTATTCTTTGGGAGAGAAAAAATTTTAAACTCTGAATTTTGTGGTGATATTTTTGACTTTTATGTATTTTATGCTGTGACCTCTTTCTAAAGACAAAGTCAAATCCACTGCTAATATCTTTGATGATGAGGAAGGAGATCTGTTCAAAGAAAAAGTGGTGGCTTTGCCAGAAGCTACTGTGAATAAGACAGATGAAAATAAAGCAAGAGCAGAAAAGAAGGTGAGTGGGAGGGAAGACTATAGGAGTGTGGATTTGGGGCATCTTGTTTATTCTTCTGGAACCCAGAGGGAAGTATTGTTTCTTTTCAAGTGTGTGGTGAAAAACTTGTATAGAAGGTTGAAAGATCACAACAAACACCCAAAAAACTACCACCTAGATTCGGCAGTTGTTGGATTTTGCCTTGCTCAGTGGTTTTTAACATCTGTTGATGATCCTCCCTGAAACAGATACCATGTTGGGGATGCAAAAGACTGTCTTACTACTGCTGTCATTTCTCCTATGTTTATTACCTGGCATTCTTCTGAATAGAAGCACTCTCTCTCCTCCTGCTTCCCACTTTTTTAGTATAACTATAGGATCCTGGCTTCTCTAGTCAACATGTTATAATCCAGTAACATCATTATTTTTTTTGGTGTTGAAATTGACCTGTATTTGACCACTGGGCTTCATCCCCATTGGTCTGGCTCTTCTGGCTGCTGTCCCTTCCCTCCCTGTCCTGCACAGCTTGATCTATCCTCTCTAAAGCATATATGTGTCCTGTCCTCACATGGAACCATGACCTTCCTGTTGTCCCATGAAACATGGGTGCCAGTGTTCAGAATCCGGCAGGCTCCTAGGTGTCTGCCCTCCCATGCTGGTTCCATCTGTACACGTCCACTTGTGCACTGTGTGAAGCTGGCAGTCTGTCCACTCTGATCCCCTAGAGGTGCCCTCTGCCTTCTAATGTTTTTTCTCTTCTCTCACGGTTTCCTCCATTTAGAATGTCATTGCTTATACCAACCCCTATGTCCAGGTCTTTTCTGTCCTGAGAATTTATCAAAGAACTGTTTCTTCCCTCTTTCATAACATATGTCAATTTTTAAATTCTTTCTCATGATACTTTTTGTGTTAATTCTTACTTATTTATTTTTTTATTATATAACAAAATTTTTTTTGGTCTTTTTAGGGCTGCATCCGCAGGATATGGAAGTTCCCAGTCTAGAGCTCAAATTGGAGCTGCAGCCACTGACCTACACCACAGCCACAGCAACTCGGGATTGCCAGATCCTTAACCCACTGAGCGAGGCCAGGAATTGGACCCACGTCCTCCTGGATACTAGTTGGGTTCGTTAATTGCTGAGCCATAATGGGAACTCTTGTGTTAATTCTTTATATGAATTTGATATACGTCCAAGGGCCTTGACGTCTTTATTCCCCTGGTGTATGGCTCCTTGTCCTAGAAGAGATTCAGGACATCTTCTGAGTGAATGATTCAGTAAACCCTTGTTTCCAGGTATCTGGTGTGTTAACTTTCTTTTTTTTTTCCAACTAAGGTTACCCTACCTTCCAGCAAAAATCTCAAGCTCTCATCAGAAACAAAGACTCACAAAGGTTTATTTTCAGATGAGGAGGATTCTGAGGTAAGGAATTCTTTCTCTTAGATCTGGGAAATAGTTCATGGATATGACATTGGAAATTATTTCTGAATCAGGAATTCATCAGTAGCGGTACAAGACTTCTTAAGTAGTTTAGTTCTTTCTTTGAAAATAATCTTTTGAGAAAAAACGTGGTCTTTAGAAAGTACATGTGCACAATACTTATGCTGTTGGGTTTGAATCCAGTGCATCTCCTAGGAGGAAAATTCAAGAGGTTCAAATTTAGGCTATTAATTGATCTACAATGTAATGAGACAGAAATCAACACACTATACCTCCTCTGTCAGCAGCCTCACTAAGCAGTGCTACATGTTCTGGCACAGCCTTTGACCTTGTTACTGGTAACAGCTTGTGGGCTGGCATTGCTTTGCAGGCAGCCTCAGTCCTCCAGGCCCCTGCCCAGTATCACTTTTTTTCAGTGATGCAGTAGCAGCTCTTGTAAGCATCACCGCTTTTTCTGGCTCCCACAGGTCTTGATCTTTTTTAGCGGCAGTTTTAGTCCAGGATTTTAGGGGATAGAAGACCAATTAGAGAATTTGAAATGGGCAATAATCATTCCCCTTCACAGAAAAAGATGTAGGCCTGTCATTTCAAGACATTGTGAACTCTGGGTTAGGCTCTTGTGGATACTTTGCACTCATAGCCAGGATGAGCATATAAGTCTTTGGAAGTAGAGTGAGCCCTGTTGATGTAAATAAAACTTTGAGGCATGTATTTCATTAACAGCTGATGTACAGAAGATAGGAATTAAGCAAAGTCCAGTTAAGCCAAAGTCCGGACACCTAAGTACAGCGTGTTGGGGCTGCACACTCTGGTCTTATCCTCCCATCCCCTCTGCTCGTTGTCAAGCACACCGGCACGTTGAGGTCTTTGCATTGGCTCCTGTTGCTCTGGGAATGCCCTTCCCAGAATCTGGATGGTTTGCTTCCTCTCTTTTTCCAGTTCTCTGTGAGGCCTCCCGAGACGACGCTCTGCATGATGGTGAGCCGGCCAGCATGCACCACACTGTGCTCCTCAGCCCCTTTTCTGTTTTATTGTCCCCACAGGATATATTGCTGTGTGATATCTCCTATCTCCTTGTTCATTGTTTCTGTCCCAACTAGAGTAGACTTCTTGAGGGCAGGACGTTTTGTTTCCTACTCGTGTCCCTAACACCTCGATTAGTGCTTGGCATCTGGTAAGCTGTCAAGGAGTTGTCGACTACATGAAAAAACCAAATGTGAGCAATTTCAGTGACTCCAAAGGAGTTCCAGTTACTTATTACCTTGAAACAAATGATCCAAAACTTAGTGGCTTAAAATATCAGTATGTTTTGTTACCTCTTATGGTTCTAGAAGTTTATTGGGCTCAGCTGGGTATTTTTCACTTAGGATCTCTCAGGTGGTGCCAGCCTGAAGGTAGCCGGGCTGAGAATCATCTTGCTCTTGTGTCTTTCTTGTGTCTGATCAAGTCTTTCTGGTGCCTGGGCCAGAAAGACTTGATCAGCTGGGACTTTTGGGAGACCCCTGTTTACCTCTGCGATTCCCAGCAAGGCAGCTTCAGGGAAGCTGGACTTCTTCTGTGTTGGCTCAAGGCTTCAAAGTGAGATTCCCAAGCGAGCTGCACAGAGGCCGTACAGACATATCTCAGAAATACTGTGGCCTTAGTTCCAGACACCACAGTAAAATGAGTATCTCAGTAAAGTGAGTCACGTGAATTTTTTGGTTTCTCAGTGTACATAAAAGTTATGTTTATACTATACCCTGGTTTCTTAAATGTGTAATAGCATTGTCTAAAAACACAATGTACATACCTTAATTAAAAATGCTAACCATCATCTGAGCTTTCAGCAAGTCGTAATTTTTTTGCTGGTGGAAGATTTGAAATATTGCAAGAATGACCAAAATTTGACAGAGAAAGAAAATCAGCAAATGCTGTTGGAAAAATGGCATTGATAGACTTGCTTGAGATAGATTGCCACAGACTTTCAGTTTATAAAAAAACCAGTATCTATAAAGCACACTAAAATGAGGTATATCTGTACTGCTTTTTGCAACCTAGCCTCAATAGTCACTGCTGTTATTCTGCCACATTCTGTCGGTTGAGGCAGTCACAAAGGCTTCCTGAGTTCAAGGGCAGAGGACACAATCTCTACTTCTTGATGGTAGGAATGTAAATGAATTTGCAGGTAGGTTTTAAAACCACGTCCATCATCATAAATTTTTTCAATGGATTGTGTTGAGGTTTTTAGGCAAAGAGAGGTAAGACAATGCAGTCTGGGAAGAGCTTTGGATCAAAAGGATTGATCATTTTACTCCTTCCCTTATATATCTCGTGTGGAGCTAATGCTTGCCCTGTGAAGTCATTTTGGGGACATATGGGGCCTTTTTTCCCAACACCAATGAATATATTAGTCAAGGGTCCAAAACAATGTTGAAATTTGTTTTTGTTCTTTGTTTTGGTTTACTTTTTGGGGGGAGGGGTGGGCATACCCACAGCATACAGAAGTTCTTGGACCAAAGATCAAACCTGTGCCATAGCAGTGATCCTTGTCACAGCAGTGACAACACTGGATCCTGAGCCTGTTTGGCTGCAAGGGAACTCTCAACAGAGCCCTCTCTTTAAATATTTTGCCAGTGTGTAAAATGCAGGAGAGGCATGAGAAGCCTGAAGCTCCTTCATTATGGCCCCTTCTATCTTAACAGATCCGTGGGACTCCTGGGGCCCAGAGGAAAACCACCGGGCTGATTTAGAGCTCTTCTCAGTTAATGAACTCATTAGCTCTGTATTTGAGTAGATATTGATTCCATAATACTAAAAAAAAATTATCCAGAGAGGTCTTAGACCTGTGCTCTTGTCCTATTTGTCTGGCTCTTGTGTATTGAAGTTTCTCTTCCTGAGGGAATAGTTGTCCTCTTTTAGTGTTTCTGGTTCATACAACTCAATTTGCAGAGCTTTCTTTATATTATAGGCTGACATTTTATAATATTTTGGAAATTTCTTCACAATCTACCAGATATTTCTCTAGTTTGCAGCATTTCCAAGCTATAGTTCAAGTATAGAATATCAAACGTTATAAAATTAAAATTGAACTTTTTTTTTTTAGGGCCGCACTCTTCAGCATATGGAGGTTCCAGGCTAGGGGTCGAATCAGAGCTGTAGCCACTGACCTGCACCACAGCCACAGCAATGCCAGATCCAAGCTGTATCTGTGACTTACACCACAGCTCATGGGAACACCAGATCCTTGACCCACTGAGTGAGCCCAGGAATCAAACCTGTGTCCTCATGAATGTCAGTCAGATTTGTTTCCACTCAACCACAATGGGAACGCCGAACTTGTTTTTATTTAAAAGAAAAATATCATATACTTATTAGAGGAAAAGAGGGATGTAACTAAATAAAACAGAATTTTAGATCCAGTAACTTGGGACTCTAGCTTCTATTTCCGTTACGAAATCTGTTTAATCTCTCTGACCCTTTGGACAGAAAAAGGAAGTTATTCTTATTTTTTTTAGCAAGATAGGAAATTGGAAAATTTCCTCCTGCCTTAAGTCATCCAAGTGGATGCGTCGAAACCTCCAGGTTCCAGTGAGGCCACTTGGAGTTCCATGCGGGTCTCTCCTTCTCGCCTGCACACAGTGAGGACAGATTCTGATGTGTGGAAGTTCCTCAGGGACTGTGACAGCCAGCTTCCCTGTCTGACAAAGAGATCTGGAAGCACTGTAGCCATGTCATAGTCTTTAGTGTTTTACCTCTGATGCTTTAAGAACCAATACATTTTGTTAACCAGCAACTTTCATCTTGATCCGACAGGATTTGTTTTCTTCTCAAAGTGTGAATAAGTCGAAAGATGCATCTCCCCTGCCTAGCAAACTCCCCACCTCAGTCTCGCTTTTTGATGATGAAGATGAAGAGGTAAACACTGTTACTGCATCACAGGATAATCAAGTCTTTGATTAGCAGAAAATCAGTGCTGATGTAGCTTTAACCAGAGGCTCATACAGTTAGAACAAAGTGATATGGAAACAGTCAAGCTCTCTGAGGCTTACATAACAAAAACAATTGTTTTTATTTCATTGACTCTCTTCTTAAGTTTCTCTTAGCTGTGCAGTGGGCAGGACCTTAGATTTTCTTGACCCAGCTCTGTGTAAAGCTTTAAGATTTTTCTTTTCTTTTTCTTTTTTTTTTTGTGTTTTTTTAGGGCCCAACCAGCGGCATATGGAAGTTCCCAGGCCAAGGATGGAATCGGACCTGCAGCTGCCAGCCTATGCCACAGCCACAGCAATGTGGCATCCAAAGCTGAATCTGTGACCTATACGACAGCTCACGGCAACACCAGATCCTTAACCCACTGAGCGAGACTGGGGATCAAACCTGCATCCTCGTGGATAATAGTCAGGTTTGTAGCTGCTGAGCTACAACAGGAACTCCCTAGATTTCATATTTAAAATCTGCCTTTAAGAAATACCTTGTAGGGATGGACCCCAATGATCTATAGGAATGTCTGGGATAAAATGGGAGTTGAGGGGAGAAGGCAGTCGTGCCATCACCTTGCTTTTCTTTCCTACCCTAAATGAAAGAAAGAGCAAAGTAAAGAAATGAGAAGGAAGGCAAACCAAACCTTCCTCCTTATGCAGTATTGTGTGGTGGCTAAGCTAATGGCTTTGGCATTAGACCCCCTAGTTGTACCACAGGCAAATCAGGGACCTTAGGCAAATAACTTGACCTTTCTGAATCTCCTCTGGCTTAGTAGTATAAAGGGTCATTGTGACAGCTAAAACAACTAATGCACTGCCCTCAGCATAGCACCTGGCAAGTAGTAAGTACATAGTAAATGTTATCTCTGTCTTTAGTCTCCCCAGTTAGTGCCAGTTCATTATTCTTACGGCCTTTCCTACCTGCCCACACTTTCCTTAAGGGCTTCCTTTATTGAATCTTTACACCTCAGGACTATTCACCTGTTGTGTGTGTGTGGTTTTTTTTTTTTTTTTTTTTGCCATTTCTTGGGCCGCTCCTGCAGCATATGGAGGTTCCCAGGCTAGGGGTCTAATCGGAGCCGTAGCCACCGGCCTACGCCAGAGCCACAGCAATGCGGGATCTGAGCCGCGTCTGCGACCTACACCACAGCCCATGGCAACGCCGGATCCTTAACCCACTGAGCAAGGCCAGGGATTGAACCTGCAACCTCATGGTTCCTAGTCAGATTTGTTAACCACTGAGCCACGACGGGAACTCCCTGTTGTATGTTTTTAAGAGTGTTTTTTTTTCTAGCTTTGGGTTCAGGCCTTTTGACCGTTTTGTTCCTCTTATTTAAATAAAAAGTATCTTAATGGGTACTTTTGGAGGGCTTAGCTATACAAAAATTTACAAATGCCATTGAACCTATAAGAATTGGCTCTTAGTAGGCCAGTGATTTTATTTAGTAAACCATGTCTTAAGTTTGTATTGTCTTTTTATAATTAACAAGAAACACAACCCATTCCTTCCCTCTGTCCCTGGTGTCTGTAGATGTAAAGAATGAAGAAAGCTCCCTATTTTCTTCTTATCCATTGCCCTGGGTTCTAATTCATAGAAAGAATGGTACAGATTCCTGGCTGCCACAGGGGGCTGTACTGCTTTCAGGCCAGCTAAGGTTGTGGGTCCCTAATAATCACAGAGGACCCACCGACAGGGGGACTGCATGGAGCTAGGTTCCCTCCTATTTATGTGACCTTGTCCTCATATTACTCCCCATCTGCCAGGTGTTCTGGCTTTGAATTCTGTGGTATCTGTTTCCCTTCTGTGGATGGATACAGTTAGAGAAGATTGTTGGCTGTTGTAGGGTTATACATAAGAGAGAAGTGGGATTTACTAGCATTGTGTGGTGTTCCCCCGCCCCCCCCAAAAGATGTTATGTATATTTTTCACTTGACTAGAGACTTATTCTTTAACAATTTGACATGAGAGAATGTGTTTTTTGTTTTGTGTGTACAAAGTTGTCATAATCTCTTGCCATTTGTTTTTCTAGGATAATCTTTTTGGGGCTACAACTGCTAAGAAGCAGACATCATCTCTACTAACTCAGAGCCAAGAGAAAGCAAAGCCCTCTGAGCCTTCCAAAAAGAAAGCACCTGCCTTATTGTTTAGCAGCGATGAGGAGGTGGGTTAGAAGTTATCTCCTAGAGAATAGCAGATGGTTTGATGGATTTAAGTGTTTTGGCTGTCTTAAACACTTTCTTTTTCTGCCTGTTTTAAATCTAGTGAAAGACTATGTTGACAAGACTGTCTTTCTATTTTTTTTTTTTTTTCTGCCGGCCTGTGCCACAGCCACAGCAAAGCGGGATCCGAGCCGCATCTGTGACCTACACCACAGCTCACGGCAACACCAGATCCTTAACCCACTGAGCAAGGCCAGGGATCGAACCTGAAACCTCGTGGTTCCTAGTCGGATTTGTTAACCACTGCGCCACGATGGGAACTCCTGTCTTTCTATTCTTGAAGAAGGATACTTAGTATGATATATTAAATTAAAGATTAATCTTTCCAAAATGCTTAGGAATAAAATAAGTATGGCCTTCAAATTGTAATATATGCTTATGCAGATGAGTTAGATCATATTTTACATTGTTAATGTTCTCTGTATTTCATTAATTAATAACTATAGCTAGGATTTCTCTTGTGACACAGTGGGTTAAGGATCCAGCCTTGTCACTGCAGTGGCTTGGGTGGCTGCTGTGGTGTGGATTCGATTCCTGGCCTGGGAACTTCCGCATGCTGTAGGCATAGCCAAAAGAAAGAAGTGTGGCTAGATATGGTAGGACTAGCCTAAGCTGGTTTAACTCCTTTTCTGTAATGGTCTTAACATAATGTCTTCATTGTCTGTCTAGATACATATTGGCAGAACCAGTTGAGAATACAGTTAAACTGTATTTAGCTGCTATTCGTATTTAGCTGTACAGAAAAAAACTTTAAATATAATGATGTTAAAAACTGTGAGCATTAAAAACCTTCCTAGATTATAATAATTACTCTCTTTTAACGAGATAGGTAAGTTATGAGGGTATGAGGTATATAGGTAAATTATATATAACAGTGATCCAACCTTGGGCTGCCCAGTGGAACCAGCTGGAAAACTTTAAAGAGTACTGGTGCCAGATTCTACCACTGGAGATTTTGAATTAATTGCTTTGGGGGTATGGCCTGTCACTGGAATTTTCTAAAGCTCTTTTGGGGATCCCAGTGTGTGGTCAGTGTCAAATGTCACTGCTCTTGGCAAGCACTTCTTAAACCATAACTGTGAAGAAATCACCTGGCATCCTGTTATGAATGCAGGCTCTGATTGAGAAAGTTGGTGGTAGAACCTGAGATTCTGTGTAACAGAAGCTTCTGCTTGTGGACCTCACTTTGGTTTGCAAAGCTCTAGATTCCAGAACCCATAGGACCACTTAAGCAAGGGCTTAGGCTTTCCTGATTTGAGGGGGTGAGCATAACTAGGTGAGGTTTCCTTAAATGCTTCCTAAAGGCCAGATTCAGAATTTTGTCGTGAAAGGATCCCTAGCAGTTTTCATTGTCTCGTTTACCTTGCATGAGATTTTTATACATTTTTTTCCCAGTCTGCTTTGGGATTTTTAAAAATTTAAATTCCAGCATCATTCTCCTCCAAAGTTGAGAGTTCTTGACCTAAAATGTTCCTTCTCCTTCTCATCCCCCTCTGTCATGAATTGTGATCTCTGAAGTTGAGGAGTTAGTTCTCTGTCCCAACACAGAGTAGGGTCATAGAGAAACATTGCGGCAGGTGGTGAGGGAGGAAGACGCAGAAGGTCTGTGAGGCCAAAGAACCCAGCCATCTAGATTTGAGTTCAGTAAAGTCATGGACATGAGCTTTCTTCAGAAGTGATATACTTAGTTTAAGGAATGTGAATTTTCTTTTACTGTTCAGGTTTCTTAATCTGAATTGCCACAGGATTTTAATGTATGTTTTATACTTTAAGGACCAGTGGAATACTACTGTCTCACAGACCAACTCAGCAACTGACAAGTCTAAAGGAGAACTTAGGGACTCTGTGGCCCCCCAGAACCAAGAAGTTAAGACCGTGAAGAAGACCAGCCTCTTTGAGGAGGAGGATGAGGATGATCTGTTTGCTATTGCTAAGAACAGGTGAGACTGTCATCATAAGAAATCATTTCATCAGCGTTTGGAAGTTCCCGCTGTGGTTCAGTGGGTTAAGAATCTGACTGCGGGGGCTTGGGTTGCTGTGAAGGTGCAGGTTTGATTCCCAATCCTGATGCATGCAGTGGGTCGAAGGATCCCCAGTCCTGGCACAGTGGGTTAAAGCTGTAGCTGCAGCTCCGATTCAGTCCCTGGCTCGTGAACTTCCATATCCTGCTGTTGTGGCCATTTAGAAATAAAAAAGAAAGAAAGGAAAGAAAAGAAAAAAGAAATAATTTCCTCAGCATTTGTGGTATCAGGTGCAAGGTGGCATGCTGATCATTCATTACCTGGTAATTGTGCAAATGAGAATGTCTTTGATTTTCATTTGCCAGGTATTCTCCCTGGTCCTCGGAAATGTTTTTCTTCGTGGGTCCTTATCTGATTTCCTCTAGTTATCTTCTTTTTTTTTTAAGCCTAAAAGATTATTTTTCTTTGTTAGAGGTTTAAGTACAGTTTGTTGGAGTTTTTTGTTTTTCCCCTGGGGTACCCTAAAGAATGTAAAGTTTAATGTTGCTTAAGTTTGTCATTTGGTTAGAAATCTGCTCAGCATTGAGAAACATCCTCTTAGGAGGATGGTTCTCTGCAGAGTTGTGCTGTATCACAACTGGTAACCTGTAGCTAAAATAAATGCTCCTACACATTAAGGCTCCGACTAAAAGGCAGCAGGTTATGTAGAGGAAGCATGGGCTGTGGTTTGTATTGTAATGTGCTGCCAGATTAGCTGTGAATTCAGAGAAACTCCCTGGCAAATGTGTATGTGTGTGTGTGTATATTTTTTCTTTAGATGCTTAAGTGATTACTCAGAAATTTAACTGAATGGTAGTAGCATAAAGAGGCAATTGGGAGTTCCCGTCATGGCTCAGCGGTTAACGAGCCTGACTAGTATCCATGAGGACTGGGTTCAATCCCTGGCCTTGCTCAATGGATTAAGGATCCGGTATTGCCATGGACTATATGGTGGGTCATAGATGCGGCTCAGATCCCCTGTTGCTGTGGCTGTGGCGTAGACCAGCAGCTGCAGCTCAGATTCGACCCTTAGCCTAGGAACCTCCATATGCCACAGGTGCAGCCCTAAAAAGACAAAAAAATAAAAAGGAGGTAATCGATTGGACATATATGCAATTGATGCATTGATGTGATTTGATGGATTCAGAAGTGTCTCATATTTCTGTCTGAATACTGTGATCTCTTCAGATGTCACCATTTCTACTCTGGCCCTGTGACTTGGCCCCTGGATGTATCTTGGGCCTCTGGTTAAGAATAGAGGTTCTGGAATCCCAATACCTGTTATTAAATTCTAGCCCTGCCAGTTGTTCTCTGAATAGCCTTAAACAAGTTGCCTAGTCTTTCTGTTTCTCTCTGTTAAACAGAAATGATAAAAGTACTTCTCTCATAGGATCATTGAGAGGAACTAAATGAAATCCAAAAGTGAGATAATAACTGGTACATTGTAAGCACCTAAGTGTAATTTACCATCTTTAGTGCAGGGGAATTAACATTTCATTCCTTTATTTTTTTTCCTCTCCCTCTCTTTCTTTCTCCTGGGACACCCTTCCTTTGTTTCCTGGCCAGCTTCTTCCAAGACTCAGTTTAGGCTCTCTCTTTTGAGGGCTTCCCTAACCCAGACAGATGAGAAAAAGAAGAAATAGCATCAGAGGCTAGAGCAAAAATGGCTCCATCTTTAATACCCACTGCCCCCCCCTTCATGTGAGCATTTTCTACCTTGTATAGAAATTATCTGTTTACATGGGTACCCCTCCCTTTGCCCCCTGCCACACATATGGTCACAAGTTTAGAGGTTAGGAAGCATTTGTAGATCCCAGTACCAACTACACACAGTATCTGACTTTCAGTAATGCAAGCTTTCATCAGATTCTCAAAAAAAGCTTTTAAAGACGATAACAAGTGTACAAGAGGATGTGGAGAAATTGGAGCCTTCGCACATTGCTGGCAGGACTGTAAAATGGTGCAGCCACTTTGGAACAGTCTGGCAGGTCCATAAAAAGTTAACCATAGAATTGGAGTTCCCGTCGTGGCTCAGTGCTTAACAAATCCGACTAAGAATCATGAGGTTGTGGGTTTGATCCCTGGCTTTGCTCAGTGGGTTAAGGATCCAGCATTGCCGTGAGCTGTGGTGTAGGTTGTAGACACAGCTTGGATCCCACATTGCTGTGGCTGTGGTGTAGTCCGGTGGCTACTGCTCCGATTGGACCCCTAGCCTTGGAACCTCCATATGCCACGGGAGCAGCCCTAGAAAAGGCAAAAGACAAAAAGACAAAAAAAAAAAAGTTAACCATAGAATTGCCATAGGACTCAATTTCAGTTTTAGTTTTTTGAGGTTTTTTTTTTTTTTTTGGTCTTTTTTAGGGCTGCACTCTCGGCATATGGAAGTTCCCAGGTTGGGTTGAATTGGAGCTGTAGTTGCCGGCCTACACCACAGCCACTACAATGCCAGATCCGAGCCATACCACAGCTCACAGCAACCCCAGATCCTTAATCCACTGAGCGAGGCCAGGGATCGAACCCGCGTCCTCATGGATACTAGTTAGGTTCATTACTGCTGAGCCATGACAGGAACTCTCAATTTCAGTTTTAGTTATATGCATAAAAGAAATGAAAACACATCCACCCAAAAACTTGTGCATGAATGTTTACCATAATGTTACTTAATAACCCCAAAGTGGAAACAGCCTCAAAGTCCATCAGCTGAAGATTAATCAACAAATTGTGTTATATCCATACAATGGACTCTTACCAGCAATGAGAAGAACTAAAGACTGATACATGCTACAGTATAGATGAACCCTGAAAATATTGTGTTAATTGAAAGAAGCCAGTCATAGAAGACCCCATGAATGATTCCATTTGTGTGTAATGTGGGAAAGCGATAAATCCATAGAGACAGAAAGTACATGAGTGTTTGCCTGGGGCTGAGGGGAAAGGAGAATTGGCAGTGATTATGAACAGGTATGGCTTTCACATTAGGTTATGGAAATACTGTGAATTTAGATTATAGTGAGAATTGCACAGCTCTGAATATACTGAGAACCACCGAATTGTACACTACGAAAGGGTAACTCTTCTGGTATATAAATTATAACTCAAAACCCGTTCTGAAAACAGAAACAGAAACTTTGTGACCCTAACAGCATTGTGAAGTACTGCCTTGTCAGCAGG
Organism: Phacochoerus africanus; assembly: GCF_016906955.1. Classification (NCBI taxonomy): domain Eukaryota; kingdom Metazoa; phylum Chordata; class Mammalia; order Artiodactyla; family Suidae; genus Phacochoerus; species Phacochoerus africanus. Next base: position 91,371,736 of record NC_062558.1, read on the forward strand.
GCATTCAGTTATCCTGGCTGGCCTGGACAGGCCTGCTCTGTGCCTGTCATTCCAGCATGATGATGACTAATTTTCCCTTTCACTCTCAAAAGTGTCCTGGTTTGGGCCATAAACTATGACCATCTTAATGTTTTTGACATCTGCACCTTTTAATAAATCCAGACACTTACCCCATTATTTATAATGAGAAATCCTCCAGCTCATTGAGCTGCATATTTTTCTTCTGAGGACAGATTTCCACAGGAGGCCCACATTGAACCAGCAGTTTCGAGGGTGTGGAATGAAGTCCAAGGTTAAGGACTCACTGTCCTTTCTAGTGTAGCTGTGTCTAGAGACCTAACTAACTTTTCTCTAGCTTATAACTTGAGGATTTGGCATCAGGGTTTTTTTGTGTGTGTGTTGGGGGGGTTTTTTTGTTTGTTTGTTCTTTAGAAAAATGTTAAGAAAGCCATGATTCTTTAGGCACCTGGTGTAGTTATTTTTGTAATGCTTTATGATCATTCAACATCAATAGTCATATATTTTGACTATAATTTATGTAAATTTTCATTGGCATATATCCTTAAAAGCATATTAGATACTACCTTACTTTGTCATAACAAATTGGCTCTTTGCTTTCATAATTTCTTCAAGGTGTAGACTTAATTTTTAACTGTCCTTCAGTGTGTAAGTACATGGAACTATTTGGTTGGTTGAATTCCCAGTGATCCTTAGGTATTTTAAAGGCAGACAGCCAGTGTTAAACTAATGAATAACCTTGTATTATGCCTTGTTAATAATAAAACCTAGAAAAAAAGCATGGTAATACATGACCTTCCTGGTACCTCTGCTAGTTATGTTTAATGTAAGTAGATGGATGTGGTGAGCAATTTACTGAAATGACCTAACTAGTTATTAGTTTTATCTAGCTAATATTGAATTTGGAGTTTCCATTATGTTGATGATTCTCTAGTATGCTGCTAATTGGGCGATTCCTTGTCACATAGTAGACTCCAAACTTGACCCTTCCATAATTGGCATCCTTCCTATTTGAGACTCCCGCTGTCCAGTGCTAGGCCTCCCTGTGTTTCTGCACTTTTATGATTCTGTTCCTTACAACATCTCAATTGGTACTTCCTTTGGTAGACATTTATTGACTGACTACCTTCTCCATAGGAGCCAGTGCAGAATCTTGGGTGGAAGAGGTAGGTGAAGACAGATGAGAAGCAGATGGTGAGAAGATCTGGGTCTAGATTTCAACCGTGGTTGCCCAGTGTGGGATAAGAGATAGGTGAACCCAGGTTCTTAAGAGACTTTGTGTGGAGGGGACAGAATGGGATGGGTTTAGGGTTTGAAGAGAAGGCATGGGAGAGCAGAGAGGCGTTGGGGAGGACACAGTTAAGTGGCTGAGGAGGCACCAGGATATAGGTCACGGCCTGAAACAGGCCCTGGCCCTGCGGTCTCTACAGCCGCCTTCCTGACCTCTCTGGAAATAGGCATGGGTGCTCCCTGGTTCTGCCCCTGCTATAGGAAATGGTGAGAGAGAATGCTAAGCGGGTTGCGTGCCTTGGCAAAGCTAACAGCCAGTGCACTTACAGTGAGTGAAAAGTAACTGAAAAGTAACTGAAAAGGGACAAGATAAGCAGGGCTCTGGACTTCTACACAAGAATGAGGGACAGTGGTGATGACTTGCCAGACACAAATTATACCTACTTCAAAGGTTTTTCTTGCTGCCTTCAACTGTGTGAAGTCAACAGATGATGTGTTTTGGTGGTAGGTGGGTTCCTGTAGGTGTGACCTAGAAAGAATATTGTATTTTTTAATTGCTTGTGCCTTTAATTTGCCTTTTTTTGTTTGTATAGCCAAAAGAAGACCCAAAGAGTGTCACTCCTCTTTGAAGATGACGGTGACAGTGGAAGCTCTCTGTTTGGCTCTCCTCCACCATCTGTTCCTGCTGCAACAAAGGTATTCTTAACCTCTTAGGCCCAGGAAGTACCCTGGAGGTGATGCTACGTGAAGATTGGTACTTCCCTCAATCAGATCCTAAAATCTGAATTAGGAGGCTGAGCTAAGTCTTAAGGAAAAACTTGTTTGCCTAGTTGTAGAAAGAGATCTTCTGGTTGGTGTTATTTTACAGATGAAGCACACATGCAAAGCCTGAGAAGAGGATTCACTTGTGCCATGTAGCCCCGTCAGTGTCAGCTGTAGGTGTCTGAGTCTCAGGGAGAGCAGATGACAGTGCTGCCATACTTCTTCTGGAGGAACTTCCAGACTTAGCTCCCATGGCATGGAATTCTGTTAACAATAGAGCAGGCCAGTTCATGTACCATCATTCCTTACAGGAGCATGTGTTTCAAATACTAATGCTTTGGTCCTGGTTTGTATTTAATATTGAATCAGTAAAAAGGAAGGAAATTCTGGGAGTTCCCTGGTGGCCTAGCAGTTTGGGGATTTGGCTGCTGTGACTCAGGGGTTTGATCCCTGGCCTGGGAACTTCTACATTCCATGAGTATGTCCAAAAAAAAAAAAAAAAAAAAAAAAAGAAGGAAATTTTGACATGTGCTACAGCCTGAATATAGCTTGAGGATATTAATGCTGATTAAGATAAGCCAGTCACCAAAAGACGAATACTATATGATTCCACTTACAGGGGGTACCTGGAGGAGTCAAATTCATAGAAACAATAGAGTGGTGGTCACCAGGGGCTGGATGGCTACTGATGGGGAAATGTATAATGGGTACAGAGTTTGTCTTGCAAGATGAAAAATTTCTGGAGATTGGTTGTACAAGAATGTGGATATAATTAAGACTACTGAACTACACACTTATAAGTGGTTAAGATGGTAAATTGTGTGTGTGTGTGTGTGTGTGTGTGTGTGTGTGTGTGTGTGTTTATGGTTGTACTTGCAGCATATGGAAGTTCCTAGGCCAGGGACTGAATCTGAGCCACAGCTGTGACTTACACCACAACTGTGACAACATCAGATCCTTTAACCCACTGCACTGCCAGGCCAGGGGTCAAACCTATACCTCTATAGCAACCTGAGCCACTGTAGTCAGATTCTTAAACCATTGTTCCATGGCGGGGACTCCAAATGTGTGTGTGTGTGTGTGTGTGTTTAACCATAGTTAAATTTTTTTAAAAGTTAAAGTATGTGATAAGAAAAAAGTCAGTTGGTGACTATCTAGTCTAAATACTCTTCCCAGCAATTGAATCTAAATGGCATCACTGTCACAATCACCAAAGCTAAAAAATTTAGCCAATCTTTTTTTTTTTTAGGGCCACACCTAAGGCATATGGAAGTTTCCAGGCTAGCGGTCTAATCAGACCTACAGCTACCTACCTGCACCACAGCCACAGAAATGCCAGACCCGAGCCACATCTGCAACCTACACCATAGCTCTCAGTAATACCAGGTCCTTTACCCAGTGAGTAAGACCAAGTATCAAACCCATATCCTCATGGATACTAGTCAGGTTCGTTTCTGTTGAGCCACAATGGGAACGCCTTACCACATGTTCTTTCTTGGTGATTCATTCTGTCCTAGAATAATCCAGAGGAGGTTGTTGTCTTTTTTTGTCTGGAAATATTCTTTATATTTTCAGACAGTAAATGTGTTAATTTGTCCTATAGAAGCTTCCCAGACCAGTCCTGTGCCAGTTACTGCTTTAGGGACTCTTCTCTCATCACATTCCCACTGGGTGCACAACTTGTACTAGAAGCTTGCGCCTCTAGGTGAGCGTGCTGCCTTTCCTGGGCTCTGTGACTCCCTGGGTGCATAGTCCTTTCTTTGAATCTAAAGGTGCATAGTCCTTTCTTTGAATCTAAAGGTGCATAGTCCTTTCTTTGACTCACCCATGCTTGCATCTCTCTAAAATGGCTCCATGGATAAAAGAATCAGGAGATCTGAGTGCTTTTTCTTTGTAAATTATAAATAACAACTTCTGCCCTGGATAAATTAGAGGGTCTGGAAATGGAAAACTTTGAACCTGTAGTGATTATGATTGTTAAATAGGATAAAAGGTCAGAGATATGCATCTTAAGTAGCAGAACAACCTGCACACCTGAGTTGTACCACTTGTGAAATTTGATCACCTTTAAGGTGACAGAATATAAAAAATATTTTTTGTTTAGAGATCCTAGAATACTTTAAGGTAAGTTAAATGTGACTCAGTTGTAAACTTATCAAGAAAACTAATTTCTGAGTGAAAATGAAGAGTCAGCCTATCTTTAGGAAGATTTAACATCAGCAATTTGGGTGGCATTTTCCTTGGTTAGAGGACCATAGTTATATGAAGGGAGAATACAGTCCACCATACTTAAGATTTGTTTTCCACACTTATTCACATGCATTGACATTATATGTGGTTTTCAGTGAGTCTAGGACATCCCACAAAAATTTTTACCTTGGATCATTTTGGTTTTTCTTTAGCTCTTCTGCAACTCTTTTGTGAGTTTCCAATCCTTTATCTCAAGTTCAAATGATTATTTATGCATTTTAAGAACCTCTTTCTGACAGCTAAAGATCTCCTACCCTATTATTTATATTTTTTCTATCGTAGTCATATTCTTCTTTAATTTCCCAAATTTGTCTTCCTAACTTGATTTAGATATTGCTTCAAAGCTTATTTCCTTATAGCATCTGGTCTAGTTAGTATGACAGAGTGGTGTTTTTTTTTTTTTCCAAGAATTTTTGATAAGCCACTGGCCTCAAGGATGTGGATAATCCTGGCAAGTCACATAACCTCAGTTTCCTAATCTCTGAAATCCCTGCCTCCAGGAAAGGAACAGATAAGAGATGGGGCAAAGTGCTTGCAAACCTGCGCTGTACACTTACTTGACATAAAACATCACGACTGGCTGTGGAAAAATACTGCATGATCCTTTCAAATGAATGGACAAACAAATGTGTGATAGCTGTTCATGTAAATTAGGAAGAAAGTTAAGTAAAGGCTAGATAAAGAAATATTCTCTCAACAAAGCAACTTATACTTACTGACTGAAGAGCACGGGAAAACCTGTGGACGACATCTGAGCTGGGCCTTGCTTGAAGGACGAGGAGGATTTGCTTCTCCAGACAGTGAGGATCGATCGTCCGTATGGAAGTTTACAGTAGGTTAAGGTGATGAGGTGCAGGTGGATGAAGGGTCATAAAGAGATGCCCAGTTGATGGTCAAGTTTGGCATTTTCTTAATGCAAACAGCACAGGTTTGGGTGGGTGGTGAAGTAATCTGGTGGGTGTTTTATTTCAGCAAGACAGCTCTGGATGGTGTCATGTAGCCGAAATGTAAGGGGAGGGAGGCAGGGAGGAGAGACTGATTGTCCGGGCAGCAGAGGTTAGGCTCTAAGCGATGGTACCCACAAGGAGTTAACAGCCACAGGGACACAGGTGCAGACCGTATGGTGGCAGAAACTGGCTGCAAGTCTCAGGTAGTGGTGGTTATAGCTTCTCACTGTTTGTACCCCTTCACTCTGCTGGCTTGTCTTTCCCGACCCCACCATTAAGCTAACGCCCTGAAGAGGACTGTGCTTTTGGCTTGTTCTGCACATTGCCGTGCTTGCGAGTCACACTTTTTTTTTTTTTTTTCGGTCTTTGAGGATGTCATTTACTCTTCTTTTGATAGAAAAAAGAAACTGTCTCTGAAGTACCACCTTTGCTGTTCAGCGATGAAGAGGAGAAGGAGGCACAGTTGGGAGTGAAACCTGTGGCTAAGAAAGTTGAGAGCACAAAGAAGTCCTCAGAAGTTGAGAGAACTCATGTGGTTGAGGAGTCAGAAAAGGTGGACATTTTTTCTTGTATATTCTATTATTTTTGTCTTTCACGTGTTTTTGTAAAACCCACACATGCACACACACACTTAAATTTTTCTATCAGAGAAAATAAACAGTTCATTTGTAGAAAATTTCAACAACACTGAAAGGTACGAAGAAGCAAATGTATGATTCCCACCATTCAGGGAAACCTTAAGTGTTGCTCTTGCCTTTCACTCTCTTTTCTTGGCATATGTGCACACATATTGATGTGCGTTTTCCCCATTTTACTTTATTGTCATTGTGTCCATGTCAGTTTTGCTTTTCTCTGTCTCACCTTATTTTTCATTTTGGTTTTCTCTGCATGTCTGTTCTTTCTGACTTGCTGTCCTGTCTGTAGTTTGTCTGTTTCCCTGGCTTCTCTTCTGGTCTCCACCTATACTTGAGTTAAAATGACAGCTTTAAGATTTTTTTTTTTTTCCCGCTTTTTAGGGCCATATCTGAGGCATATGGAAGTTCCCAGGCTAGGGGTTGAATCGGAGCTACAGCTGCCAGTCTATGCTGCAGCCACAGCAACTTGGGGTCTGAGCCGCATTTTCGAACTACGCCACAGCTCACGGCAACGCCAGATCCTTTAGCCCACTGAGCAAGGCCAGAGTAACTAGTTGTTACTGTTGAGCCACAGTGGGAACTTCCAAGAAGATTTTAGTTTACTGTCCTTTTCCATTTAGTGGATGTTGGCTGTTAATTACAGAGTAAAGTGGAATTTGTCTTCTAACACTTTAGCTTTCTTCTCCTGTGTGGTCTCTCATCTCCTGCAGGAGGCCTGTGGATAAGGCTGCTGGCTGTACCTGGCAATCAGCAATTACCTTCAGTCTCTGTGAACTTCTCTCTTTTTCTGATTTTCCTCATACTCTGTATGTTCAACTATCTAGATTTAATTGCTCTTGTAGGGTCTCTGAAGAACACTGCTTATGCTTTTACTATTGAGCCTCCTTGGGGCTGCAGTGATACATTTTATCTATACCTGAGTCATTGTGTGATGTTCACATCCTACTGTTTGAATGTGGACCTTTTCTGTGTTGATGTAGCCCCTGAATTACTCCAGGCATGGCTCATGCCCCACCTCACTTCTATCTGCTTATTGCTTGAGCATAAACTCCTTGAGGCTTAGGGCCGCATTCGTTTTGCTCACTGTTATATCTGGTGCTTAGCACGTTACCTCAGACATGGTAGGTGCTTTTAAAGTTACATGTTTTCTTTAAAGAAGCGTATTTTTTTTTTTCACAGTTTAACCACTTCAAAATTAGGATTTGTTTGTTTGGGGCAGTTCATACAGAAATCATACAATCAGTGGTATCTTGCCTGAAATATGGTGCTTGTTGAATGAATAAATGCAGCATTTTAAGATTACTTTAGAGATTCTTCTAATGGCATAATACAATTTAAGTGTTTGATTTTGTCAATTAGGTTTCTCCTTGGGACTTACGTATTAGTTAAATACTAGGAAATATAAGATTCATTCTCTGTGATTGTCATTTGTATTAATATCTGTGACTTTGAAATTATTTATAGGTGTGATATAATCCTGATATGGATCAAGGTTATAATAGATACATGTGTAGCTTGGTAGGAAGATAATGGGCTTTAAACTGATGGAAAAATTATATTTGATTATGAATTATCTGTATAAGACTCTCCATTGTAGTGATCAATCAAAATTGGCCTCAGGGAATTCCCATTGTGGCTCAGCGGGGTAAGAACCCGACATGGTCTTATAGGGATGGGGATTTGACCATTGGCTGCTCAGTGGCCTAAGGATCTGGCATTGCCCCGAGCTATAGCATAAGTCACAGATGCAGCTTGATCTGGTGTGGCTGTGGCTGTGGCATAGGCCTCAGCTGCAGCTCCAATTTGACCCCTAGCCTGGGAACTCCATACCTATGGTCGTAAAAAGAAAAAAGCAAAATTAAAAAAAAAATTGCTCTTAGTGTATTACTACCTGGGAGCAGGTGTGATTAGCCATTGTGCCCTGAAACATGCAGATGTGATGGTTACCGAATTAATGAAGAGCTTGGGAGACCCCACAATAGAATTTGTGTTTCCGGATGTTACTAATTTTTTTTCCTATTATTTTCAGGAAGGACCTTTGAATGTATCTACTCAGGAAGCAGCCAAGCATTCTGATTTATTTTCTTCATCATCCCCATTGGACAAAGGAACTAAAAGTAGAACCAAAACTGTTCTTAGCTTATTTGATGAGGAAGAGGATAAAACAGAAGAGCAAAACAGCTTCCAAGCTCCAAAGAAAGAAGTAGGAAAGGTGAGTAAAAAGCAGTAAAGGTTCAAGTCTTGAGAAGGATAAAAAAAATCTCATTTTATAGTGTCAGTTCTGTGATGTGAGTTACTGAAGAATTGAGGGTTCCAGTTTCTCCACATTCTCACCATGAGTTGTTGTTGACTACCAAGTGTTGGTGAGGATATGGAGAAACCGGAACCTCATTCATTGCTGTTGGGAATATAATATGGTGTATAGCCACTTTGATTTCGTGGTCCCTCAAATTATTTTTTTTGCCACACCCATGGCATCTGAAAGTTCCCAGGCCAGGGATCAAATCTGTGCTGCAGCTGCAACCTACACTGCAGCTGCAGTAATGCCGGATCCTTAACCCACTGCTCTGGACCAATTAATGAACCCATGCCACTGCAGAGACAATGCCGATCCTTAACCTGCTGTGCCACAGTGGGAACTCCTCAAATTTTTAAATATAAGAGTTACCACATAACCTAGCAATTCCACTCCTAGGTATATTTTTTAAGAGAAATGGAAACATTATTCATACAGTAAGTTGAATATAATGTTCCCAACAGGTATAATAATCATAGTAGCCAAAAGATGGCAATAGTTCAAATGGCCATCAGCTGACAAATGGATAAACACAGTGTGTCATAGACATACAGTGGAATATTATTTGGCATTAAAAGGAATAAATGACTGCTAGATGCTACAACATAGATCAGCCTTGAAAACATGTTGAATGAAGAAGCCAGTGACCAAAAAACCCACATTATTGTATGAATTCATTTATTTGAAATGTCCTGAATAGGAAAATCCATAAGATAGAAAGTTGTTCAGTGGTTTCTTGGGTCTGGGGACATGGGTTGGCAGGGATGGAGCATGACTACTGGTAGGTTTGGAGGTTCTTTTGGAGATGATGAAGATATTCTAAACTTAGATTGTGGTGGTATTTGCACAACTCCTTGAATATACTATAAATCATTGAGTTAAATAGCTTGAATGGGTGAATTTTGTGGTATGTAAATTTTATGTCAATAGAGGTATTAAAAAAGGAAATGGATGACAAAACATAGATGACCAGTGCTTTTTGTAAGTCAAGCTGAGAATATAGTCCATGTTGATTTTTATAACAAATGTTTTATGAATTTACTTCATCATACTAGTAGTATAGCCCTGGTTATAAGAGGTGCACATAGTGACTATGAATAATTTGCTGTATTTTCTTCCAGTCTCTTACTGTATATGATTTTTATGGTTGTTAAACTTTGAACCTTTGTTGCTATGTTACACTAATTTTTGTGTGTAAGCACATTGATTACACACAAGAACTAAGAACTAGTTCCTTAGTTCTCACAATAGAACTAAGGATTGTTTTTGTTTGTTTGTTTGTTTTGTTTTTTTTCTACTCTTGTGACATAACAGAAGTTCCCAGGCCTGGGATTGAACCCTAGCCACAGCAGTGACAACACCGAATTCTTAACCACTAGGCCACCAGGGAACTCCCAAGGATTGTTTTTAAAAAAACTGTTCAGGTACTGCACAGTGGTTGAAAGATGATCCTTCCAGATTATGTGTATATTATGTGTTTTTAAATTCTTCACTATTTTTATTATCTCCATAGTATTCTATTAGGTGAATGTGTCATTCCCCTTCAGCTTGGTGCTCAGGCTGTGTCCACCTTTTAGCCACTGTAAACAGCCATAGGGGATGTTTCTGTTGTTCCGTCTTTGCAGCTGTGTAATTTCCTTGAGATAAATCCCTTGGCATCTATAAAGTACATGAACGTCCATCTTTTTCCTAGAGTCCTGATCCTGATTCCCGCCCCAAGAGCACAGGTGTCTTTCAGGATGAAGAGCTCCTTTTCAGTCACAAGCTCCAGAAGGACAACGACCCAGATGTTGACCTTTTCTCTGGCACCAAAAAAACCAAGGTCAGTTCCACATGGTTCTACATGACATGACTTTGTTATTGTATTAAATATTGTCTTTGCAGCCCACCTGGCTCTCTTTCTAAACTGTTCTTGTCTTGTATACTGAATTTGAGTCTTGTCTATTCTAGTTGTTAGAGCCAAGTGGTGGGAGCCTGTTTGGGGATGATGAAGAAGATGATCTTTTCAGCTCTGCCAAGTCACATCCTTTGGTATCAGCTATTTGTTCTTAATACTCGGTGTGAGGGGAAGCCTTCTGGGAAAGGAAATGAATGTCCAGTTATACTATTGAGGAGCATGCTCGCTTATAGTAAATGAACAGCAAATAATGTGCTGGTGATGGTGTTCATGTTGTCCCTTTCTTATGTTTCCTAACTAACATTAAAGCATCAACCCAGCAGTCTCTCTTACTGTATTACAGACTTAATTGGTTTTTAAGTTGTTCATTGAAAGACCAGTACATATGATACAATGACTAAATATTGCAGAACTACAAGTCTGAGTGTTAATCTGTGTGTGTCATTCCCCTTTCCCCCCAGCCCCAGTAGATTTTGTGAGTACTCTCTATTTTCTGGTTACCATAGAGAGGATGCCTGAGAAAGTCACAGCCTTTAGAATACTATTTCTGAAATGCTGCCCTTGAATTTGTTCATTTGGCCCTCATTTGAGAAATGATTTTTAAAACTCAGGAGCCAGATTTTTTTTTTTTTTTTTTTGCATTATGACTTTTTTCTTTAAAATTTCTAAGATACTTAACAAACTTTGGGTATTCTTTACTTTTGAAGGTACCAGAAAAGAAGAAGGTAGTGAAAAAAGATCATTCTGTTTCTTCTGTCAAGAACCAGAAACATCCCGAACCCTCTCAAGGTATCAAAGAAAAAGGCATGTGGAAATCGGAAACATCTCAGGTTAGAACTGATCTCTTTAAGGGCTCTCAGCTCTCGTTTGCATCCCAATACAGATTAACTTCATTGTGGAGACCCAGGGTCAGAGTTCTCTTAATTAAGGAGGAAAGCAACTAGGACTGCCTCTCTTCATTTACTGTATTTTTCTTAACTCCTGCTCATCTGTCCTCTCCTCACTTCACATTCCAGTTCTACGAATGTATATTTATCGTTATGATTTCTGGAGTGCCTACAAATTTGATTCCAAGATTGAGTTAAAGTAGGTTGGAACTCTTCCCACCAGAACCCCATTCATTTCTCCCTTTGGGCTACCTCGGAGTAGGATTCCATTAGAATTAAATACAAATTACATCCAATTTCTTGTTTCCCTCTCTGTGTTATGTCTTTTGACATCATTGCTATTAGGCCTCCTTCCTCAACAGTCTTCTCTCTGCCCTCCTCCTGAGAATAAACCAGGCCTAGACATTGAGTTCTAGTTCTGGCTTAACAACTGTCCCTGGATTTCTCACTGGGGCCTCAGTGTTCTGAGCTGTGAAAATGAGGCACTAGGACTCGCACATCTCCAGTGACTCAGGTCTCAGCATCTTTTGCGTCTAGAACTAGTGCATTAGGTTGTGGGTGAGTTTCCATGTGCCCTGTAATGTTTGCTGTGGGATAACCAGCAGGGTGATTTTGTTAGCTGGTTAGGTTTGGGGTATGGTTCTTAGGAATCTTACTCGTGGTCTCTGTCTCCCGTTACTGCCTGTGTGGTCTTACAGCCTTCCACTTACACAGTGGATAAGGAGGCACAAATGAAATAATGTTAGTGAAATGATTTGAGGCCCTGGGAGAGATTTGAATGCTTTTCCCATTATAGAATTACAGAAAATGACAGCCTTTTCCAGCACAGATTTATTTATAGACAAGAGTAATCCAAGAGACACTTCTCTTTCAGTTTCCCAATGGATTTTTAACTGAATGTAATTTCACACAGGACTCACCAGGTCCCGCTCCATTTAAAACCAAAGAGCCATCCTCTCGGATCTGGAAAATACAAGTAATTATAACATGTCTGGAATCTTCATTGCCTGCCTTGTGGCATCTATGAACTTTTTTGGGTTTTCCTTTTGTCAGCTACTGCCAGGCATTTTCTCATCTCCTCCTCACCCTCTAGTTGTTGCTTCTTGTGTGCTGCGTCTGTAGCATCTCTTCTTTGGTCCCTGTGGTGGGCACAGGTGTATAACTTTTGTTTTAATTCTAAGACTGGATCAGGAGACTTCCCTGCATTTCTCTTTCTCCTCTTGTATTATACATTATGTACACGGAGTCTTTCATCATGTGTCGCAGTAATAATAATAGACTGTTGTGTTTAAGAAAACATACAGAATAAGTTTCATTTTTCTTCTTTATAGGCAAATTTAGCCATTAACCCAGCAGCCTTGCTGCCTGCAGCAGCTTCCCAGACTTCTGGGATGAAGCCTGTTTTGCCAGAACTGGGTGTTCCTTCATCTGAACCCGGGAGGATCCAGAGTCTGGAAAGTATGCCCACTCTTCCTGGGAGTGGGGAGGCCGGCGTGAGTTTTGATCTTCCAGCTCAGGCAGACACCTTACACAGTGCGAACAAGGTGATGCATCCACCTTTGCCTGCTTTTTTTTTTTTTTAAAGCAGAAAAATTTGTATGTTTCTTCCAAGTTTATCACCTACCTACGCAAGGCTGACTCCAATCCCTCCATTGAAGGAGGTGCCTTGTCTTTCCTTCCGTCTCCCTAGTTCTGTGTCCACCCCCACTGCCTGTGCTTGTTGCATTTACATTCTGCTCTCCTGCTCTCCTACACTATAAACAGGACAGCGGATCATGTCCTTAACTGTGTGCTTCCTCTGTTGTCTTCTTACTGCTCAAAGGAGGATGTTCAAGCTCCTTGGTTTGGATCTAAAAACTTTTACAATCTGTGCTAACCGAAGCTTTCAGCCTAAATCCAGTCATACCAGGCTCTATTTCGTGAACCTGCTGCCATCAGCCTGTGCTCCCTCCTTGTCAGGAATGCTCTTCCTCATCGACAGCTCTGCATAAACTTCACAGCTTCTGTGCTGTTTCCTCTCCTGCCCCTGTCCTGGGCTCCCTCCCTGAGGTCCCATGGCAGTGACGGTCCTGTCACACTGTTCCTGTGGACTTGTGGTGGATGGACTGTGAACTCCTTGAGGTTTTACTTTTATTTTAGTTGGTTCTCTTTTTTCCTGTCCAGTTTTTCTTCTCTGAAAGGTCTTAGTTGTTCTCTGAGTAAGCAGCAGTACTTGGATACTCTGCAGATACATTCATTTCAAGTGTTGCCTGTTTTCCTTATGAAAAATAAAACATTCCTCCTTTTGTTTTATATATATATATATGTGTATATATATATATATGTATATGTATATGTATTTTTATTTATTTATTTATTTTTTTTGTCTTTTTGTCTTTTCTAGGGCCGTATCCGCAGCATATGGAGGTTCCCAGGCTTGGGGTCTAATCGGAGCTCTAGCCACTGGCCTACGCCAGAGCCACAGCAACATGGGATCCAAGCCACATTTGCGACCTACACCACAGCTCATGGCACCACCGGATCCTTAACCCACTGAGTGAGGCCAGGGATCAAACCCACAACCTCATGGTTCCTAGTTGGATTCGTTTACCACTGAGCCATAACGGGAACTCCAATATATATATATCTATTTGTTAAGTTTAAGTTAGCTACTTTGTGAAATAATTTGTGAAATTTTCTTGAAATAGGCAAACACAAGTCAAGTACTTGGTCCAAAGTAGCATGTGCCTTTTTCTTCTTTTTTTTTCAGTCTTTTTAGGGCCACACTTGTGGAATGTGGAAGTTCCCAGGCTAGGGGTCAAATCAGAGCTGCAGCTACCAGCCTATGCCACAGCGGTGCTGGATCCAAGCTGCTTCTTCCATCTACACAATAGCTCATAGCAACGCTTAATCCTTAACGCACTGAGCAAGGCCATGGATTGAAGCCATGTCCTCATAGATTCTAGTTGGGTTCATTATAGCTTTGCCATGACGGGAACTCCCACATGTGCCTTCTTAAAACTATTTCATGGTATATTTTGGAGAATATTACAAATATTCATTGTACATAATAAGTGACTCATGTTTTGAGGTTAAATTGAAAATTCTGATTCCTAAGCCACAATTTTTATGTGCAATATTTAACATTTGGATTGAGTGTTTGTTTACTTGAAGAAAAAGAGCACCAAAGATCACCTCTCTTTATTGTCATATCTCTGTCTTCCTGGAGCCTGATTTTAGGCCAACTCCCTAACCAGCAGTCCTTTGATTCTTTCTCATTTTGAAAGATACCCAAATTTAAACTGAGGGCAGAGTAGGGGCCAGGGAGTGCTGTGGGATACAGGGCACCCACCTGCCTACTTTGCAGAGTTCCAGTAGCAGATGACGATTTCTGTATGAAATTGAACTGAGAGTACCCTCAAAAGACCCCAGAAAAAGGGAACAGTAAAGGATTAAGAGTGACTTAGTCTTGGAGTACTAGGAGCTATTAAATACCTTCTGAAATCTTTAAGAAATAACCTCTCCTTTGTGTTAGATCATGTCTTGGTCATTGTGGACCAAACAGCCTTACAGCTGATTATTTGCTGTTAGCTTCGAGTTCCTTTTAAAAGTGATCAGATCAGCATGTGGTTTTTTGCCATTGCAGAGCCGGGTCAAAGTGAGAGGGAAGCGCAGACCACAGACACGTGCAGCTCGGCGGTTGGCTGCCCAGGAGTCTGGTGAGGCTGAGGACATGAGTATCCCCAGAGGATTTATTACACAATTGGCAGCTGGCGCCATTTCCCCAGGTGGCCATCAGCCACAGCCTGGAGCAGCAGGCAGAGAAGGCAGCTCTGAGGAGGCCTTGGCAGCTGCTGCTCCAACTTGGGCAGGTGGTCCTGTGCCTGGAGTGGACAGAAGCCCCTTTGCAAAATCTCTGGGGCAGCCTCGCGAGGATGACCTTTTTGATTCTGGAGATATCTTTTCCAAGGGTGTCACATCTCAGTCCACGGGCAGAAGAAAAGCCAAGGCGAAGGCAGCGGATAGCCCGGCGAACCTGGCAGGGGGAAGTAAGGAACGAAGCCCCATGTTTCCTGCTCTCAGTGAGGCAGGCAGTGATGATGATCTCTTTCAGTCCGTTAAACCAAAACCAACCAAAAAAGCAAATCCTTTCCCTCTCCTGGAAGATGAGGATGATCTCTTTACAGACCAGAAAGGCAAGAAGAATGAGTCAAAATCCAATGGTCAGCAGGATGTTACCTCAAAAGCACAAGATATTTTTGAGGTAATAGGACATAACAGTACACTTTTGTTCCTGGTTCTTTGTTAAGGAAAATATGTGATCGGCTCATTTGAACCATAGATTTCAGTAAACCTGTTTTATTGCTGCCTGGTATCTACTCGCTTAGTAGGTGTAATTAGGTTCTCTTATTAGTGACACTGAAACTTATCCAAAAATGGTCTTCTGTTTTGTTTCTGGCCATAACCATTGATACAAATCTTGCATTTTGTGGTTTTTATCAAGATGTTGCTGCAGTCATCATACATACGGTAGTATCTCTGCAGCTTGAGTGTTTAACCTCTGGTTCTGGGGGAAACAGGCCCTGGCTGAAGCTGATGACTTAACGCAGGCAGTAAGGCCATCAGTGACACTCTCCGGGCAGATGTTTATTGAGCATCTGGGTACTAGAGGCACAAGGTGAACTAGGACCAGAGCTCTCAGGGAAGGGAATTTGGTATAGCCAGGGCAGTGTATAAATGACCTTTTCAGGTAAGGTTAAGTGCCATAAAGAAGACAACCCAGGGCAGTGGGGCAGAGCCATGTGTTGAGGCGGGAGGTGCTCCTTCCCATAGGACTGGTGAGAAGGGTTCTGTGCAGAGCTTGCATTTGAGTGTGGACTAGAAGAATGAGAAGGACTGGGCCAGGCAGAGGTCTGGAGTAGCACATCCTAGGAGGAGGGGCAGGTCACGTGGCTCTTCCAGAACACTGTGGAAGTTTGCATTTCTGTAACTTGTTGGAATTAGTATGTGTAGTATAGGGAAAATTAAAATTGTTTCGCTTGTTTTTTTTTTTTTTTTTGGCTTACAAGGATGATATATTTGCTACAGAGGCAATTAAGCCTTCACAAAAAATAAGAGAGAAGGAAAGAACATTTGACTCCAACTTGTTTGATGATAATATTGATATCTTTGCTGACCTAACTGTAAAACCAAAAGAAAAGTCCAAAAAGAAGGTGGAAGCTAAGTCTATATTTGATGATGATATGGGTAAGTTTGGTTTTCTACACGATGTATTCATTACTGTTCAGTGATTTGATATTTCTCCTGCTATCTTTGTCTTAACTCATTCCTGGAAAATGAGTTAAACCCCAAGAGGGGTTTCCTTTGACCTGCTCTGTAATCCTGAGTTAGACTGAAGATGAATAAGTAAATGGACTGGTTATTTTGGTGAAAACAAGATTTTGTTATGATGGACGTCAAGGAGTTTGAAGGAGCCCAGAGTTTGACTTTTAAGTCTAATTTAACTTTTATCTTAGTGTCCCTTTACCAATCATCTGGGACAAATCTGAATAGTAATGCCATGAAAGTAGGGACAGAAACTACCCTATATGCTAAAACAGGCTGAGGTGGCTCCTTCGGCATAATGTAGTTCTTGCTGGGGAGTGAGCATCAGTGGTTTAGAAATGGAGGGACAATGCAGGAGGAGCGCAGGAATATACAGGAAATCAGGCTATGATGCAGACTTTGTATCTCTCCAAAGATCTGTGTTTATAAACATGCTCATTTTCCCTCCATAGTGTAACAGCTGCTTTACTAATGGGCAAGCCATAACCCTAAATGTAGAGCTTCTCATATGTCCTGTGTTGGCACATAGGACTTGGCCTGAGGCCACATGCACACCTCCTCCTCCCTCCCTTCCCCTCTTCCAGTCTAGGCCTTGGGGTTGACTGGGAGAAAGCTGATGCCACAAAGCTACACTGGTGCTACTCCCCAAACAAGTGTGCTCTATCTCTACCTGCTTCCCGCCACAGGGTAGGAAGAGACTTTTCTTTGAAAAAAAAGTAATACATGTATGTTGCAATAGATTTATACTATTCAGAAAATGTCAAAAGTGGAAAGCAACCCCTGGAGGTAACTATTATTGACAGTTTGATGTGTCCCCTTTCAGACATGGTGGTAGTAATATAGGTTTGCATACATGTTAAATATATACTTATTTTTTTCCAAAGTAAGACTATACATGCCTGTTCTGCTCTTCCTTTTAGTCACAGTGTCTCCTATGTCAGCACATAGAGGTCTGCTTCCTTGTTTTCAGTAGTTGTGTACTATTGCTTTGTATTTAGCCATTAGCCTGGTGAAGGAGATCTAGATTGTTTCTGTTTTTTTTTTTTTTAATTATTACAAATGATGCCATGGTCTTTAACATTTGTGTAGACATATCTTTAGGTATACATGCTAAAATCTCTTTAAAATAAAGTCCTAGTAGGAAGATTCCTAGGTTAGTAACATTGCTGTGTAAGATGAGACATGGAACACAGGAGTCAGTGAAATGCTAAACACAAATACAGTCCTAAAGACTTAAATTCTTAGCATCGTGATGCCTAAAATAGCTACATTTATTCTGAAAGAGGGTGACCTGTGTTGTATTTCCCTTTGCTTATTTTTAGTGCCCTTTCCTTTTAAAATCCAGTGGGAAAAGAGTATAAAAATAAGTATAATGTCACAGATGGTAAAGCTAGGGCCTGGATTGCAGATACAGTTGTCCCCCTCCCCCTTTTCCTCCCCTGCATGTGCACACACACAGCTTTGTAACTGTGAAAATTATGCTCAGAGAGAAACTATAACTTTTATGTGATCATAAAACTTAGTAGCAGAGCCAGAACCAGAATCTAAGAGTGCTAGCTCTATCTTGGTGTTTTGGGGTATCCCACACTGTTACCAGACTTGAATCATTGGTGGTTTGTGTAGATGTGTCCTAAAAGCACCCATTTTCTTGCCTATTCAACAATTCTTTTTTTTTTTTTTTTTTTTCCTTTTTCAAAGATGATATCTTCTCCTCTGGTATCCAGGCTAAGTCAACCAAACCAAAAAGTCGATCTTCACAGACAGTGCCTGAACCAAGATCTGAACAGAAGGTGTCCAACATATTTGATGATCCTTTGAACGCCTTTGGAGGCCAGTAGAGTATACAGGGTAGTCTTCAGCCACATCCTTGAGTTAACGATGCTGTCTTATATGCTTATTGTTAACTGAATTATAAAAAGCAAATACTGAAACAGCTAGGTCACATCTTATCCAACATACCTAGTATTTTTCTGTACTGGTTTTAATCATGCTTAATACTGCACAACAAAAATAAATGTTTCACAGTGTTTTGTTATTATTTTTGGTTGTGGGTTTTTTTCCTTTTTTTGAACTGTATTTTGATTTAATTAACCTTGGTAGGGCCATAGTTTAGGGTCTGTTAGAGAAGAAACCTATTTGTGCCTGTCATGGGTTGGCAGGGACTCCTAGAGGTAGCAAGTGCCAGACAGATGACCAGGCATCTTTCTTACTTGGATGGGTGCTCTAACTTAGAGCCTGGGCACTCAATAGAGGAAGAGGATGAGAGACTGTGTACTTCAGGAGTCTTTGCAGTAGGAGAGAAGGTTTCCTCTCATTCCACTGAATTCTAAAAATGGCTCTACAGGTCCACTAAAGCAAGGTTTGGCAAACTGTGGCCTTCTACTTTCTGTTTTTGAAAATAAAGTTTTATTGGAAGGCAACCATACTCATTCATTTACCTATTGTTTATGGCTGTTTTCACCCTACCTACAATGCCAGAGCTGAGTAGCTATGTCAGAGACTGGGTGGCTCACAAAGTCTAAGATATTTTCTTTGTGGCCCTTTGCAGAAAGAATTTGCTGACTTTGCCCTAAGGCATTCATTTCCCTTCCTTGAGCTTTGCATTATTTTGTGAAAGAGGCAGAATGAACCCAGGTAATGGTAGGGAGAATTGCCGAGGATGGAAATGTCAGCTTCTAGAGCAGCACTGTTCCATGGAACTCTGCCTTGGTGGGAATGTTCTATAGCTATTGTCCATTGTGGATGGCGGATCCCTCTTTTAGTCTGTTTTCCTGTGCTGTGCCATGAGTATTCAATCTGTAACCATGGCACAATCTTGTAAGCTGAACCAGGTGGCTTTGCCAATTATGAAGACACTAACTTCTTCCTTGAGTACTTTTAAGGTTGAATTGGGAATTTCTCATACTCAGAGATTTTTAAATAGCTCTCACAGATCAGCTGTTTGCCCTGCTCTGCTATGAGAATGACCCAATTGCCTATTCCTTTTGTCTCTTTTATTCATCTTCCTTCTGTTCCTTTGGTTACTTGTGTATAGCTTCCTGCTCTGAGTCTGAGCCCATTGTGGGATGAGACTCAGCATTTGTTAAACATGTTTTTCTTTTGGATGGATCAAATCTGCTGATACATCATTAGGATTGATTCCAGGGAATTCAGGAGACAATAACGTTAGAAAATGTGCAAATTGCTATTTTGAGGGGCTTGAAAGGGGGAGGGAACTGAACACTCACTGGTCTGATGGTAGACCATTCACTTTTCTTTCTTTTTTTTTGTCTTTTGTACTTTTAGGGCTGCACCCGCAGCATATGGAGGTTCCCAGGCTAGGGGTCTAATTGGAGCTGTTGCTCCCTGCCCACGCCAGAGCCACAGCAACACCAGATCCGAGACACATCTGTGACCTACACCACAGCTCACAGCAATGCCGGATCCTTAACCCACTGATCGAAGCCAGGGATCGAACCTGAACCCTCATGGTTCCTAGTTGAATTTGTTTCCACTGTGCCGTGACAAGAACTCCGACCATTCACTTTTTATGTTATTCAGTTTCTATTAGCAGATGGGTATTTCACAGATAACGCTAAAATCTGGAAGGAGAGTGGAATAGTGGAATAAGTTTGGATTTTTGTAATGAGATCTAGATTTAAATCTGGTTCTCCTACTTAGAGTGTAGGCAAATTGTTTTACCTTTCTTAGTTTTTATTTCCTCCTTTGTCAAGTAGGGGTTTTAGTAAAATCCCTTGCAGGATTATGAAGAGAATATGCAGAGATCCTTGTTAACTATCTGGCATTTGAAAAGTGGCACATGATGATGATGAGAATGAATGATTTGGACCAAGGTAACAGAGCTACCCAAGGTTTTAAGCTCATCTCCTTGACTCCAAAGCTCATCCTCTTAGTTTTCCCTGAGAGGGGAGGCAGGTTTAGAAATTAAGGCTTTAATTCAGTAAGATTCCTTCATCACAGGCACTGTTTTTGAGCTTAGTATACAATGATAATAGTCATATCTCTGTTCTCAAGGGACTCCACATCTATTCAGTATTACAGTTTAAGAAGGAACCAGTGATGAGAGAGCCTGAAGTTGAGTGAAAATCCAGGGTCTCATAAACCCCAGATTATGCTCAATAGTTAGTTGAATTGTGGAGATAAAATTGGTAGGTGGAATCTCTGAGGAGAGTGAGAGAAGAATAGAACGATGGATATAAGGTACTGGGGTTCATTCTAGATTGGTTCCTTGAAGTCACAAAAATGAATAAAACTGCAGTGACAGGGAGATTCCTGTTCATGGTCAGTTGAGTAATCCACCTAGTAAAATTGTAGGCCAACAGAGTTAGAAAATCCTTAAGGGTTGGATTTAGAATACCCATGGGAAATGAAGAGAAAGAGAAGCAGCGAGGCTCCTTATCGGACTGGAAGGTTTGTGTTATGTGTTTTTTACACCCAAGTTGAACAGCTTGGAAACTGGAGCCAAAAAAACCAAACAAACCCAAAAAACAATACCCCCCCCCCAAAAAAAAACCCCAAACAGGTGGCTGGGCATACCTGACGCTGGGATTTAACAGCCTGAGGTACCCACTCAATTTCAAATGGATGAGGAATAAATGAGTAAGGCCTAGAGCTTGTTTGCTCTCGCTCTTCTTTCAACCAGGCATGGCAACGGCCTCATATTTCAGATGAGGTAGGCGAGGCCACAGACGTTAGGGGACAGTGAAGCGCAGGAAGGGTGCTCTGTTTAAAGCTGGCCGGCCCGGACTGCACCAGAAGTGCAGTGGCTCTGAAAAGACCATCGATTGGGACTATCTCCCAGCACGTCAAGCACCTCCAGTCGAGCGCCTTGGGTTGGTCGCAGGGAAGGAAGGTACTGTCCACACCTCCTCCGGCCAGAGGCCAACTCCACCGTTCCCAGAAGCCGGGGCTACGGTTCTCCAGCCCGCCCGCTCCGGCCCTAGTTAGGTGGCCACTGCTGGTAATAAAGGATTAACATCCGGGCCTCTCCTAACCGACAACCACCACCGAACCCCGAAGGAGCCCCGGCTCCCGAGCAACCGCCGGCGTCGGGCAGCAGGGCCCCGCCCCCGCCCCTGCTGATTGGAGGGTGACGTGAGCGCCAGCGAGCGATTGGTACGTGGTGTCACAAAGAGGCGGGGGCGCGGCTGCGAAGCGTTGCTGGTGTGTGCCTGCCGCGGCATAGCTCGCGGGGGCCTCACCTCTCTATGGGCTTGCGGGCTGGCGAGTGAGTGGACGAGAGCAGGTGAGGGCAAGCGGGCGGGATGGGGAGGGCCGCGCTGTCGTCGCCAGCCTCCAGGCCGTGCCCCCTCCGCCGCGGCTGCCCGAGAGCTGCGCGGCGGGTCTCCTTAAGCCTCCACTTTCGATCCCTCAACGAGCGCGACGCGGGGTGCCCCGCCCCGCCCGGCAGGTGCTGCTCTCCGAGTCGCTGCTTCTGACGTGAAGCCTGAGCGCTGCCCTCCAGATCAGGCCCTTGTGTTTGGGTAGCTGGAGTTTATCCTGGAGGAGCACGGGCTGCGCAGGTGACTCCGTCCTCTACAAGTGTCTGTACATTGAAGGCTCGAGGAGGCGTTGGCTCCGAAGGATTTCCCAGGCCCAGTAGAAAATTGATTTCACAGTTTAGGGTATAGATGCATGATGTAGTGGATATAGTTCTGAAGCTTGTACTTAAAACTTAGGGATATTTCCAGACATTAATAAAAAACAGTTCATTAAAAGATAGTATTTTTAAGGGCTGCATAACATGCTATAACTCTATGTTGGGGGGAGAGTTTATAAGAACTCCTCGTATATGGCTAATATTCTTTAGGATGGAGAATAAAGCTGATTCCAAGTTATTGAAATTATTGATTCAGCACTATTATTGCATTACCTGCCTTTAATTTCCCTTTCATCTTTGGTGGTTGTGTTTTAAGAACTTTTTCAGAAGAGATAAGAGAAATGTTTGGGGAATTGATTTAGAAATGTATTTGATGCCATTACTTTTAATTTTTTTTTTAATTATTGGTAAAAATTCTGCAAGCACTTTTTTCACTGCCTTCTCCCTTTTCTCTTCCTCTTCTGGTTTTTCGCTGTCCTTCTATCATTTCCCATCCTGTTTTTGAGTCTTCATTGCCCCTTGTTTTTCAATATCATAGAGTTCCATAATGTGCTCAGTCAAGACTGATCACACACAGCTTTCAGAAGTTGTCCATGGACCCCATTTTTAATACTGGCTAGGTCTTTGATCTGCTGGAACTTCCATTTGCTTCTCTGCCATCATCTAGTCCTCTAGTATGGGTTAATCACAATTCAAATCTTTATTTTTGTCCTCTGTTACAGTAATTTCTCCTGCTGAGAGGTATAATTATTTCCTAGAGGCATTCATTTCAGTTTTGCATTTGGTTACCAATTTTGCTTCTTTTTGGATATTGGAAATTACTCCATTAATTAGGGCCCAAATTTATGGTGAATGTTACATTGCAATTAGTGCTGTGCTATTTTTTCTTTTAGCCCATGATTACTTTATCCATTCTCATTACTGATGAAGGACTTGCAAATCTGTCTTTATGTTACCTTCTGCCACTACTTGTTTATAATGTTCAGGGTATTGCTATGGAAAAGTACTGAGGTAAAAGAAGTGCTCCTTATAACTTCTGTCTCTAAATTCCTTGGGCAGGCACTGATCACCCAGGCCTTTATTTCTGTAACGTTCACTTCAGCATTCCTGACCCCAGACCTCTTACTCCGGGAATTGGAATCCACATAGATCTTTTACTGTGTGGATTGGAATGCTGCTGCCTTTAAGGGAAGAGACATTGATAATTCTGTAATACATTCTTATTTACTATAGCATGATAAGTATGTTCTTAAAAATCCACATGTTATCCAAAACCATATTATAAAATCAGTCATTTCAGTATGATGGAAAAAGGAGTTAAGGGTTAACTTCATGCAGTCATTATTCCTACAGGTATTTCAATGTATTAAAGATATGAGGGTAGTTCCTTTGTGGAGCAGAGGGTTAAGGATCTGGCACTGTCACTGTAGTGGCTTGGGTTGCTGCTGTGGCATGGGTTTGATCCCTGGCCTGGGAACTTTCATATGTGTGGGCACAGCCAAAAAAAAAAAGATCTAAGAAACAAACCCTGAGCAATACAGCCACTTATTTGTCTTTCACTTAAAAGTATGGTCTTTTACCACTGTCACTAGAAAAACTGTTAGCACATTACTTTGTTATTATATTTGTTATCATTATAATTAAAATTTTTTTTTTTGCTTCATAAGGGACCACACCCATGGCATATGGAGGTTCCCAGGCTAGGGGTCAAATCGGAGCTACAGCTGCTGGCCTACGCTGCAGCCACAGCAACGTAGGATCCGAGCCACATCTGTGACCTATACCACAGCTCATGGCAACACCTGATCCTTAACCCACTGAGCAAGGCCAGTGATCGAACCCACAACCTCATGGTTGCTAGCTGGATTCGAACCCACAACCTCATGGTTACTAGTTGGATTCATTTCTGCTGTGCCACAATGGGAACTCCTTGTTATCATTATTTTGATAAAAAGTACGACAGCACTCAAAGCAGCTGTGCTGCCAGTAACAGCTTTTCTTCCTGTGATGCCGTCTCTTCAGGACGCATAATGCAATTCAGGTTCCCTACTTAATTAATTATACTTCCAATTAGTGTTATAAAAATTAACCATAGCCAAGACCTCCGTACAGTGCATGTATGTCATGAGTCGGTAAACTTTGGTGGAGTTTGGAGTGAATGATAAAATGGTTCCATTGGGAAACCAACATTCTTCCAAACCAACTTTAGTAGCATAACTAAACATTTCTTCATTTCTAAAACAAGGGTAATACCCAAACCTGTCTCACAAGTTTCTTCCTAGTATCAGTTGAGAGAGAATATTTATTTACTCTTTCACTGAACAAACCTTTAATGAGTACCTGTATATACTGTGCTAGGTGATGGGATGGTAAATCAGATGTTGCCCTTCCTTAAGGAGCTTACCGTTTAGTAAAGAAAGCCATATAAAAAAATGAAATTGATTGTAATGGCTAAATGCATAATGGGTGCCAGGGTGCAAATGAGCATAGCCATAAAAGGCTTTGTGAAATAGTTGCTATTTGAGCTGAGTCTTGAAAGATGATTAGGTGCTCACCTGATAGCTAAGTGTGGGAATGGTGGTCCTAGGTAGCACAAAGCAGGAGCAATGACATAAAGGCTCATGTGTTCTGAAGCTACAGGTGCAAATTATCAGAGGATAGAAGCACCGGAAATGTTGTAGGAAGAGGTGATAAATAAAATGGGGCTGGAAGGTGAGGTGCATGACTTAAGGAGCCTTTCTAATGAGTCTGAATTTTATCCTGTAGATAGTGGAAGCCGTTGTGGGTGGTTGAGCTAAGAAATAACATGATCCGTTCTATGTTTTGAAAAGATAACTAACTGTGTTCCACATTAGGGAAATGCAAATTAAAACAATGAGATTCTACTGCATTCCCATTAGAATGGTCGAAACTCAGAACACTGACAACATCAAGTGCTGGCAAGGATGTGGAACAATAAGAGCTTTTATTTATTGCTGGTGGGAATGCAAAATAGAACAACTACTTTGGAAAACACTTCTGCAGTTTCTTACAAAACTGAACATATTCTTACTATAGATCCAGGAATTTTGCTCATTGTCGTTTACCCCAAGGAGTTGAAAACACATCCACACAAAAACCTGCATGTGGATGTTTATAGTGGCTTTATTCATAATTGCCCAAACTTATAATCAACCAAGATGTGTTCTTCAGTAGGTGAATGGATAAACTGTGGTACATTCAGACATTGGAATATTATTTAGTGCTTTAAAGAAATGAGCTGGGAGTTTCCATCATGGCTCAGTGGTTAACAAACCTGACTAGTATCCATGAGGACGTGGGTTTGATCCCTGGCCTCGGTCAGTAGGTTAAGGATCTGGCATTGCTGTGAGCTGTGGTGTAGGTGGCAGATGAAGCTTGGATTTGGCATTGCTGTGGCTGAGGTGTAGACTGGCAGCTACAACTCCAATTCAACCCCTAGCCTGGGAACCTCTATAAGCCGCGGGTGCAGCCCTAAAAAGACAAAAGACCAAAAAAAAAAAAAAAGAAAAAAAAGAAAAAGAAAAAAAGGAGCTGTATCAATCCATGAAAATATACGCAATAAATATAAATGCATATTACTAAATGAAAGAAGCCAATCTGAAAAGGCTTGTAATATACATGATATATATATGATTCCAACCATATGGCATTCTGTAAAAAACTGTGGGGATGATAAAAAGATCAGTAGTTGCCAGGAATTGGGGGTACAGAGGAATGAATAGGCAAAGGACAGCGGATTTGTAGGGCAGTAAAACTAGTCTGTGATAACTATAATGGTGGGCACATGTTATTATTCATTTGTGAATATCAGTAGAATGTACACCACCAATAATGAACCCTAACGTAAACGATGGACTTTGGGTGATAATGATGTGTCCATGTAGGTTCGTCAACAGTAATAAATATACCACTCTGGGAGAGGCTGTGTATGTGTGGAGGCAGGCAGTGTTTGGGAACTCTCTTTACTTGCTGCTCAACTTTGCTGTGAACCTAAAACTGCTCTAAAAAATAGTCTGTTTAAAAGGCAAAAAATTCCAGGCTTTAGACTTAGATTTATTTTCTTCATTTAGTCTGAATTTATGGTTTCTTTGCAATACATTCTAAAGTCAAATATGAAATAATTTTAGAACTTTTTGTGACCTCTCTCCCTCCTTGAACAGAATTGAGAGTAAAATAACTTCTGACCTATGTGATATGATGTCCTAATCCAATTTTCATTAAACTTTCTTCTTTAAAAAAAAATGTTAGCATCATAGGGAATGGATCAGAAGAGTGATGTCAGGAGTCAAAGATTATATCTAGGCTATCATAATTGCTCATTTGAGAGCTAATGATTGTGTGAACTAAGTCCTAATGAGTGTGACAGATTATGGAAATATTAAATTGTACTATTAGATTTGATCACTTCTGGATACCTTGGGGATGGAGGAAAAGTCTAAAGTGTTCCTAGATTTCTAGCTTGAGTGACTATGTTAATAGCGGCACAGTTTACCGAGATGAAGACTGTAGGACAGAAGTGGATTTGTAGGAAAGATAATTGGTTTCGGATACATTGGATTTCAGGTGTCTGTCCAGATTCCATATTTTAGATGCCTGTGTAAATCATGTCTGTACAATGGGGATGTAGGTTATTAGTCAAACCACAATTCAAAAATAACTCCTTTAAACACATTGTTATGAAAATTGCAGTGACTTCAGCTCGAATCCTTTGGCAAAAAAAAAAAGTAAAAAATTTATTACCCATTTTTCTTCTTGACTCCTGCACTTCCCTACTGTTCATGTTCATGTATCTAGTCTTAGGAATATTCTTTTCCCACTCTGAGGCTTTACTCATTCTGAAATACTTTCAAGAATTTACTTACGTTTGGGGATTACTCCCCAGCTTATTTAATGAGATTGATATTACCTTGATATTAAGCCAGACAAAGGCATATAAAGAAAATGACAAAAAGACAAAAAAAAAAAAAAAAAGGAGTTCCCGTCGTGGCGCAGTGGTTAACGAATCCATCTAGGAACCATGAGGTTGCGGGTTCGGTCCCTGCCCTTGCTCAGTGGGTTAACGATCCGGCGTTGCCGTGAGCTGTGGTGTAGGTTGCAGACGTGGCTCGGATCCTGCGTTGCTGTGGCTCTGGCGTAGGCCGGTGGCTACAGCTCCGATTTGACCCCTAGCCTGGGAACCTCCATATGCTGCGGGAGCGACCCAAAGAAATAGCAAAAAGACAAAAAGACAAAAAAAAAAAAAGAAAAAAGAAAGAAAATGAGATCACTATCTTTTATGGATAAAAAAATTTTCAAAAGTATTAACAAACCAAATCTAGCAACATATATACAGGATTACATAACATATAAAATGTATATATCCCAATAATGCAAGGTTGTTCAACATATTTAAAAAAAATCAGTCTTTGTAATACACCATATTAATAGAATAAGAGACCAAAACCACTATCATTTCATTAGACACTGGGAAGAAAAGCATTTGATGAAACCCAACACCATGATTAAAAAATAAAAGACACTTAAACAAAGTAG
This sequence comes from Phacochoerus africanus, assembly GCF_016906955.1. NCBI lineage: Eukaryota > Metazoa > Chordata > Mammalia > Artiodactyla > Suidae > Phacochoerus > Phacochoerus africanus. Next base: position 91,399,114 of record NC_062558.1, read on the forward strand.
GGATAGAAGGGAACATTCTCAATCTGATTATCTATGAAAACCGCACAGCTAAAATCATACCTCATGGTGAGAGACTGAGTGCTTTTCCCCACAGTTAGGGAAACATCGAGAATGCTTGCTCTCACCACTTTTATTCAACCTTGTATTGTAAATTCTAGGCAGGGTGATTAGGTAAGAAAAGGAGGTAAAGGGCATCTAGATTAAAAAGGAAGTAAAAATTTCAGTTTGCTGATGACATGATTTTATCTGTGGATAATCCTAAGGAATTCACTAAAAAATCTAGCAGAACTAGTGAAGTTCAGCAGGGTTCCAGTGTATAAGAGCAATATATTAAAATCAATTGTATTTCTGTACACTAGCAATGAACAATCTGACAATGAAACTGAGAAAAATTTCATATATAGTGGCATAAAAAAACAAAATCCATAGGAATATATATATTTTTAAATCCCAAACTTCTAATCTAAAAACTATAAAATATTATTTAAAGCAATGAGAGAAGTTATAAAAACTGAAAGACAATCACATGTTGATGGATTAGAAGACTTAATTTTATCAAGATGGTAACTCTCCAAATTAATCTTCAGACTCAACATAATCCTTATCAAAACCCCAATTGGTGCTTTTGCAAAACAGACAAACTGATCCTATAATTCATAATGAAATTTAAAAGACCCAGAGTAGCCAACAATCTTGAAAGAGAAGAACAGATTAGAAGACTTACATTTCCTGATTTCAGAATTTACTACAAAGCTATCAAGACATACTGGCATAGGATAGACATATAGATAAATGGAACAGAACTGAGGGACTGGAAGTAAACCTTCACATTTATGGTCACTCGGTTTCAACAGAAGCACTAAGACAATTCAGTGGAGATAAAATAGTCTTTCTAGCAAATGGTGGTGAGACATCTGTTAATTTAGTAAATTATAAAAGAATTGCAAAAGAATAGAGCTGGGTCACTATTTCACAATATCCACAGAAATAAATTCAAAATAGACTATCTACCTAAATGTAAGGGCAAAAACTACACAATATGTACAAAAATATGTACAAGTAAATGTTCATTATCTTGAATTAGTCAAAGCTTTACAAATATAACACCAAAAGCATAAACAACAAAAGAAAAATAGCCAAAGTGGGCTTCATTAAAATTGAAAATTTTTGTGCTTCAAGGGCCCACCATCAAGAAAATTAAAAGACAACCCACAAAATTAGAAAAAATATTTGTGAATCATAGCCGTTAAAAGGTTTGTATTGGGAAAGCATTAGAAAAATTAACTCATTGGCCAAAGGATCTGAATGGACTTTCTGAATAGTCATTTTTGTAATGAAGGTGTAGAAATGGCCAATAAGTACACAAAAAGATGCTCAGCAGTTCCTGTTGTGGCTCAGCAGGTTACAAACACAACTAGTATCTATGAGGATGCAGTTTCAATCCCTGGCTTTGCTCAGTGGGTTAAGGATCTGGTGTTGTCATGAGCTGTGGTATAGGTTACAGATGCAGCTTGGATCTCACGTTGCTATGGCTGTGCATAGGCCAACAGCTGCAGCTCCAATTTGACCCCTAGCTTGGGAACTTCCATATGCCTCGGGTGCTGCCCTAAAAAGCCTTTTTTTTTTTAGTGCCACACCTTCAGCATGAGGAAGTTCCCAGGCTAGGGGTTGAATCGCAGCTGCAACTGCTGGCCTACACCACAGCCACAGCAACGCCAGATCTTTTACCCACTGAGTGAAACCAGGGATCAAACCCGGATCCTCATGAATCCTAGTCGGGTTTCTTGACCTCTGAGCCACAAAGGAAACTCCCTTAACATCTTTAATCATTAAGAAAAACCTAATCACAACTACAGTGACACACTACTTGGTACCCAGTAGGATGGCTTTAATTGAAAGACGTATTGGCAAGATGGTGAAGAAATCCAAACCCTTGTTCATTATTGGTTGGAATGTAAAATTGTTCAGACCACTTTTGAAAATAGTGTCGTAGTCCCACAGATTGTTAAACATGGGATTACCACAGAACTGTTCCACTCCTAGATATATATGAAATAGAAAGGAAAACATACATCTATACACAAATTTGTAATTGAATGTTCTTATAGCATTATTCATAATATCCAAAAATGGAAACAAACCAGAATGCTCATCCACTGATGACTGGATAAATAACATGAAGAATTCATACAGTGGATATTTTCATTCAGTGGTGAAAAAGAATGAAATAATGATACACCCTAGAATGTAGATGAACTTTGAAAACGTGCTAAATGAGGGAGTTCCCGTCGTGGTGCAGTGGTTAACGAATCCGATTGGGAACCATGAGGCTGTGGGTTCGATCCCTGGCCTTGCTCAGTGGGTTAAAGATCTGGTGTTGCCGCGAGGTGTGGTGTAGGTTGCAGATTCAGCTTGGATCCCGCATTGCTGTGGCTCTGGCGTAGGCTGGCATCTACAGCTCTGATTGGAACCCTAGCCTGGGAACCTCCATATGCTTCAGGAAGCGGCCCTAGAAAAGGCAAAAAGACAAAAAAAACCCCAAAAAACAACAAAAAAACCCCCACAAAAAACAACCAAAAAACGTGCTAAATGAAAGAAGCCAGTTACAAAAGATTACATGTTGTATGATTCTACTTATGTGACTTGTCCACAAAATGCAAAATTGTGGTCAGGAAGTAGATTAGTGATTGCCTAGGGCTGAAAGGGAATGGGAGAATTTAGATGTGTATCTAAAGAGTATGGGGTTCCTTTTTGGGTTGATCAAAATGTTCTAAAAATGACTACGATGATGATGAAAATGTTCTAAAAATGGCCATGAATGACTATATACCATTTCCTGGACATACTAAAAATTAGTAAATTTTATGGTGTTTTCTTGTGGGACAGCTAGTTAAGGATCCCGCGCTGTCAGCGCAGTGGCTTGGGTTGCTGCCATGGTGCAGGTTGGATACATGGCCTGGGAACTTCCACATGCCACAGACACAGCCAAAAAAAGAAAAAAAAAAAAAAGCTAGTCAATTTTATACTTTAAATGGGTGAATTTTATGTTATGTAAATTATATCTCAATAAAGCTATTAAAAAGATTTACCTACCTCTCCAGGAAGAAGTTGTATCATTTGTCTGTTTAGTTTAAGACTGTCCCCATTTATAGAGTTTTCACTGATTAGTAGCAATTTATCAATTTGATTATTCCTATTCTCCTAATTATACACTTGTAATTTATCTTAGTACTTCTGTTGGTTGTGTTTACCACTCATATTCATTAGCCATTGTATGTTTGTGTGTAGAGATTATGTCTAATGTCTGTCACCAACTTCACTCTCATCTCAGCTATATTGGTAGACAACCTGGGATTGTTTAGTGAGTTGAGTCCTACTTTAAGGAACATATTAAAGGTGATTGCTATTCCTTTTATTTGGTGTGACTCAAATGTGCAGTGGCTATAACATAACTTTGGATATTAAAACATAATTTACGTGTTTTAGGAAAGAATGTACATAACTTTTTCAAAGCCTTGCAAATACATACCTGCATGTTGAGTTCATTCGTTTGAATATCACTAACAACAGAAAAAATTTATTGTTGAGCATGTGGTATATGTGTGTGCTGAGTTCCAGTAAGATACAGAAAAGTATCGCAAATATACCAGTTCTTAATAATCTGACAGTCCAGTTGGGAGAATGGTTTCAGAGACAAATGTGAAAAGTTTGGGATTAGACATAATTAGCACTAAAATGAATTCAGTGCTGTCTAGAAGACTGGTATGGGCCAGTGTTCAGAAAATCTTTATGGAGGAATGAGACTTTCAGATGGACATATTAAAAAATTATTCTTGTTTTTTAGGTTCAATACTCAAAACATGAACAACGATATATATTACCAATGTTCAAAGCTGATTTGGCTAGAACTGGAATACAGTTGCCTGCAACATATTCCAGAGGAATTAGAAAAGTCAAAATAATGGATAACAGAAAAGATCCTCCATTCTTCAATGAAGATAATGTGGGACCATTTTACTACAAACTTCCTTTCTATGATACCATGGAGCTCTTCATTGAAACATTGACTGGAACATGTTTTGAGCTGAGAGTTTCACCCTTTGAAGCTATTATTTATGTGAAAGCAAAAATTCAAAGATTGGAAGGTACTAGTCTTTCTTTATTTTAGAATATGAGAATTAAATTTGCTCAAGAGTGTATATATAATAACTGCTTATCTTTTCTTTTGGAGACATCTTAAACATATATGGAATTAGAATTAAACCCCTATATGCCCCCTACTCAGCTTCGACAGTTATCAATTCATGAACTATCTTATTTCCATTCCTGCATTTCCCCCACCCTTTTCCCTTTCTATCAGATTCTTTTGAAGAAAATCTCTAGCATTATGTTAATGTTTGGAATAATATTTTAAAACAGTTTTTCAACAGGTTATGATGATGTGCAAATTCTGCCGTAACTATCTTGTAATTGTTTTTAGTGGGAAGTAATAACTGAATTCCCTTTTAGTGACCTTGTTTACTTTTTACAATGTTTTGTGAATACTTTTTTAACGTGGAGACTTTTGAGAAGTTTTTGGCTTTCATTTACATAATTTGAGGTTTCCTCAATATAGCAAGGGTACTGAATATTGTATAATATCTCTCTTGTGGTTTGTATATTTGTGATGAGTGTTATAAATTACTTTGTGTTAAAATTAGTCTTTTTCTCTGTAGTTGGCAGATTTCTGAAACAGGTATTTGCCATTTATAGTTGCTAAAATTTAGTAAGGGCTATAAAATGAAATTGCCTTATAAGAATAAATGGATCTTTGCCTTTTGAGCCAGCTGAAACTTATTTTCAATATAAACAAGCTGCCTTCCAGCCCAGTTAAAATTCAGAATTAGAGAAGGATGAGGGGAGTTGGAATATTTTTGTCTTTGTAAAATCAAGGATCCTGGAAACTGAGCTTCTGAGTATTTGCTATTCCTCCAAAAACTAACTTCTGTTGACGTTAATGGCCAGCTGAGTCCAATAACCACATTAGAACATCCATTAATGGCACATGAAGCTTTTGTCCCCCCAAATGATTTGGTGAGATGACCTTGTTCTCCTTTTTTATTTGTATGTAGTCACCTTCTCATCGTGTTCTCACATGGCTGTGTTTTATAAGGGTACTGATCCCACCATACATGAGCCTCACCCTCATGTCATTGTCTAAACCTAATTATTTCCCCAAATCCCCATCTCTGAATACTGACACACTAGGGGTTGGGATTTCAAGCTATAAATTTTGAGGGAGACACAGTTCAGTCCATAACACCTACCACTAGTAGTCACTAGATCTTTTTTTTTCTTTTAATTTTTTTTTTTAAGGTCGCTAGATCTTAATTCCTATTCCCATTCCTCATCCTTATAGCCCTCATCCCTCTTTCCCTTCTAGTCTCCATGCTTTCTTATAACTTCTTGCAGCCCGTGGACAGGCACGGTCATTCTCTCTTCAGGAGACTTCATAAAGGCATCCTTCAGGAAAAATTAAATCAGTTTTAATCCTTTGCTAGGTGATCTCTGTTTCTACCCTGGAAGATGTTTGGGGATAACATGGCTAAGAATCTCCAGGTTAGGAAGATGTAGAGTAGGTAGGATAGGAAGGCAGAGGTGACACTGTGCTCAGTTTAATCCTCCCGAGAAATGATTGGTCTGCCAGACTGCTTTTCCTTTTGGCTAACTTTTGAGAAGTTGGGAACTAGAGTGTAGTGGGTAATAGGAGGATAGATGGAAGGGACTGTAGAGAAGAGATCAAAGGAGTGGGCTAGATTAGGATTGATGAGCAAGAAAGGAGCAGTATCTATAAGGGGACTTTAAATGGGCCTTGAAGGGACAGGAGCTCTGAAGCCAGACTGCCTGATTTCAGATTACCAACTCAGTAAATAACTTCCGTTTACCTCAGCAGTGCTAACTTAAAATGGGAATAATAATAGTACCTATTTTAGGAGTTCCCTTCATGGCACAGGGGAAACAAATCCAATTAGTAGGCATGAAGTTGCAGGTTCCATCCCTGGCCTTGCTCAGTGGGTTAAGGATCCAGCATTGCCGTGAGCGATGGTGTAGATCGCAATGTGGCTCAGATTTGGCATTGCTCTGGCTGTGGTGTAGGTCTGCAGCTATAGCTCCTAGCCTGGGAACCTCCATATGCTGTGGGTGTGGCCCTAAAAAGACCAAAAAAAAAAAAAGTACCTATTTCAAAGATTTGTTCTTAGGATTAAATGAATTAATAAATGAAAAGTGTTTAGTAGAGCATCTGTCGTCTTTGTCAGGGGAAAATGCTTAATCTGTGGAGATAATGTAATAAGTACCCAAGAATGTAAGAGCTATGCCCTTGGAAGCAGATGTAATTTCTCTCTCTTGAGTTTGTAGAGAAGGCAAATGCTTTCTTTGGAGGTTATCATCACCTGGAGCACTGGTCTGCAAAGAAGCGTACATAGTACTCAGAGGATAGGAAAATTAGTCCAGTGGAATTTGGAAAGAAAAAATGTGCCAAGAAATGTAAGGAATTGTTGTCTATTGGTTCTTTATAGCCACTACAGCTGTAACCGGAACCATAGCAATGGTAACACCGGATTCTTACCTTCTGAGCCATAAGAGAACTCCTTAACTTACTTTTCAATGTAACCATTTATGACTTAAAATTTCTTTCTAAGAACTGTTAACTATATCCTACAAGGTTTTTCTCAAATTGAATTTTATTAAATTCTAAGTGTTCATTTTGCCAAAAATATTAATTTTATTTTATTTTTTCATGGCTTTATCTATGGCGTATTTCGAGGTTCCCTGGCCAGGGGTTGAGTCTGAGCCACAGCCGCAACCTATGCCTCAGCTGTGGCAACACCAGATCCTTTAACACCCTGCACCCAGCTGGGGATCAAACCCGCATCTCTGCAGTGACCAAGCTGCTTTAGTTGGATTCTTAACCCAGTATGCCGCAGCAGGAATTCCTATTTTATTGTTTAAGAAATTATAATAGGGCCTCTGCAACCACAGTTGTATATAAGATTATATAGATTTGGAGTTCCCGTCGTGGCGCAGTGGTTAACGAATCCGACTAGGAACTATGAGGTTGCGGGTTCGGTCCCTGCCCTTGCTCAGTGGGTTAACGATCCGGCGTTGCCGTGAGCTGTGGTGTAGGTTGCAGACGCGGCTCGGATCCTGCGTTGCTGTGGCTCTGGCGTAGGCCGGTGGCTACAGCTCCGATTCAACCCCTAGCCTGGGAATCTCCATATGCCGCGGGAGCGGCCCAAGAAATAGCAACAACAACAACAACAGACAAAAAGACAAAAAAAAAGACAAAAAAAAGATTATATAGATTTGATCACCTTGTGTAATTTATATATACTTCCAATATTCTGACAAATGATATTGAACATGTTTTCATTTGTCTTCAAGATCTAGCAAACTCTTTTATTCCATTTTTGAATGAAGATATAATTTACATATTGTAAAAATTCACAATTTTTTGTTTTCTAGGGCTGCAATAACAGAGCACCCCAAACTGAGTGGCTTAAAGAGCAAAAATTTATTATCTCACAGTTTTAGAGGCTGAAAGTCCAAGATCAAGGTGTTGGCATTATTAGTTCCTTCTGAGAGCTCCTAGAGAAAATCTGTACTGTGCCTTTTGCCCAGCTTCTGGTGGTTTCCTGGCAGTCTTTCCTGTTCCGGAGCTTGTGTTGGATTAGGGCCCTCCCTAATGACTTCATTTTAACTTGATTGTATTTGTAAAGACCTAATCTCCAAATGAGGTCAGATGCTGAGGTACTAAGGGTTAGGACTTAAACATATGAACTCCTAGGGGAACGCAATTCAACCCATAACTAGTATATAGTTCTATCATTATTGGCAATGATGGGGGGTCATGTAACTACCCCCACAATCAAGATCTAGAACAGTTCTATTGCCCATTAAAATTCTCCTGTGCCTTTGTGGTGAACCTCTTCCTGTAAACTTGGCTCCTGACATCCACTTATCTGTTTCCACTTATAATTTTACCTTTTTCAGAAGTTCATATAACTGTATATAATAGTATATAGCTTTTGAGTCGTCCTTTCATTTATACATAAAACTTCATGCATTTGATATTTATTCATATTGTTCCATATATCAAGAGCTTATTCTGTTTATGACTGTTCCATTGTATGGATATTCTACACTTATTAATTCCTAAATTGAAGGACATTTGGGTTGTTTTCAGTTTTTGGTGATTATGAATAAAGCCATTTTAACTTTCATGTACAGTATTTTATGGGTGCCTAAGTTTTTATTTCATCTGGTAAATACCTAGGAGTGGAATTGCTGAGTTGTGTAATGCTTATTTAATTTAATAAGAAACTGCCAAATGATTTTCCAGAGTGGCTGTACCATTTTGTATCCCTGTGAGTAATGTCTGAGAGTTCTAGTTGCTCTGTATCATAAGAACGTGCTGTTGTCTGGGTTATTTTTGTTTTTTTCTTTTGCCATTCTAATAGATATTGGTGATAGCTCATTGTGGTTTTAGTTTGCATCTTCCTAACTAAAGATTTTGAACATATTTTTATTTGTATATTGATTATGTCCTCTTTGGTGAAATGTGTCTATTCAGTCTTTCCCATTTAAATTTTTGTTTATTATTTTTATTTTAATTAATTTATTTTTTAACTGCAGCTGCGGCACATGGAAGTTCCTGGGCCAGGATTGAGTGTGAGCCACAGCAGTGACAATGCCAAGTCCTTAACTGCTGGGCCACTAGGGAACGCTAGTCTTTGCCCATTTTTAAAAATTAAGTTGTTTCTTTTCTTATTGCTGTGTTTTGAAGATCCTAGTGTTTTAAAACTTCACATTGTGGTTTCTTATGTCTTCTTTGACTCCTGAATTTTTTAGAAGTATATTTTTATTTCCATACTTAGGGGAATTAAAAAGACTTCATTTTATTATTAATCACTAATTCAATTACAGATAGAGTAAATAGAATATTTATGGTAAACATGGTATTTTTGTGAATGATTGTCTTTTAAAACAGCCTGGGATTCTTTCACAATTCATGTGTGGTGTAGAATAAACAGGAAGAAAAAAATGATGAGATAAATTATTGATATTACACGTTCAGGTATACCTAAGCACAATGGGAGGTTGACTCAGAGATAAATCTTTGTTCTCCAGATCCCACAACTACCATGTTTTTTTTTGTTTTGTCACCTGCTTTCTGGTACTGTAAGATGCTCTAGGATCATCTTGTATATTTCTTGCCCTGTCTTAGAATCAGCCATTTCTCCCATTTCTCCAAGGAGCTCTGGTTCCCCTCCCCCCCCCTTTAAAAATATTGTGTTAAAAACCAAGATCTGGGCATAACAATTGACTTTTTACCTATAATATAGAAACCAGAAGACAGTGGAAGGAATGTTATCTGCACAGTGCTGAGTGAGATAACAGTCTCTACCTAGAATTGAATTTAACTCTCAAAGATAAGGACAAAATAAAGAACAAAATAAAACTTGAATTTTATAACAGCAGACTTTTACCAAAGGAACTTCTGAATGATATATCTTAGAAGGCAGATGATCCCTAAAAGAAGTTTGTGGCACATTTGTGGGTAAAATCTAAATCAATATTTACTTAATAAAACAATGATATAAGATGGTTTGAAAAACTTGAATTAAAATCCTGGTAACAGTGACACATTTAGTTAGAGTTGTTTGCATTGAGAATTGTAAGGTTCTAAGCATCATTCATGAGGAAGATAAAGATGTTATCTTTTGACTTCATTTTTAAATTATGATCACTTAAATTTCTGAATTAATTGCTACATATTAGAGATAGTTATATAATTTACACATGACATAAATGCCTCACTTTCTTCCATCTGTCTAAATTAACGCTAAAGGAGGCCAATAGTTAAATCAGAATAATTAGAAAGCACAAAGTAAGAGTAAAAATTAGAGGAGTTCCCACTGTGGTGCAGCCAAAATGAATCCAACTAGTAACCATGAGCTTGTGGGTTTGATCTCTAGCCCCGCTCATCAGTGGGGTAAGAATCTGGCATTGTCATGAGCTGTGGAGTAGGTCACAGACCCGGCTCGGATCCTGCATTGCTGTGACTGTGGTGTAGGCCAGCAGCTGTAGCTCCAAGTCAACCCCTAGCCTGGGAGCCTCCATATGCTGAGGGTGCAGCCCTAAAAAAGGGGAAAAAAAAGTAAAAATTATAGAAATATGTCAGTAATCCCCAAATGTAAAGTGGATAAAATTTTCTGAAAAACCGCCATTGATAGACTGGTTTAAAAAAAATTCTTACGATGGAGTTCCCATCATGGCTCAGTGGAAACAAATCTCACTAGCATCCCTGAGGGCACAGGTTCAATCCCTGGGCTTGCTCAGTGGGTTAAGGATCCAGCGTTGCCATGAGCTGTGTTGTAGGTCGCAGACGCAGCTTGGATCTCACATTGCTCTGGCTGTGGTGTAGGCCAGCAGCTGGAGCTCCAATTCAACCCCTAGCCTGGGAACCTCCATATGCCACAGGTGTGCCCCTAAAAAGACAAAAAAAAAAAAAAATCCATGTGAAATACTGTTTGCAAGAGATCTAGTCTAGGAGTTCCTGTCATGGCGCAGTGGTTAACGAATCCATCTAGGAACCATGAGGTTGCGGGTTCAATCCCTGCCCTTGCTCAGTGGGTTAAGGACCCGGCATTGCCGTGAGCTGTGGTGTAGGTCGCAGACACGGCTGGGCTCGGATCCTGCATTGCTGTGGCTGTGGTGTAGGCTGGTGGCTACAGCTCCGGTTAGACCCCTAGCCTGGGAACCTCCATATGTCTCGGGAGCGGCCCTAGAAAAGGCAAAAAGACAACAACAACAACAACAAAAAAAGACATCTAATCTAAAAAATAAGGACCCCAAAAGGTTGAAAGCAAAAGAATTGAAAAAGAAATACCAGGAAAATACTAACTGAAGAAAGGTGGTGTTTCTGTATTAATTACAGTCATTATGTAAAATACATTTTAGGGAGTTCCCATTGTGGCACAGCAGAAACGAATCTGACTAGTATCCATGAGGATTCAGGTTAGATCTCTGGCCTCACTCAGTGGGTTGGGGATCCTGTGTTGTGAGCTGTGGTGTAGGTTGCAGACACAGCTTGGATATCATGTGTCTGTGGCTGTGGCTGGCAGCTATAGCTCTCATTTGACCCTTAGCTTGGGAACTTCCATATGCTGTGGGCGTGGCACTAAAAAAAGGAACCCCCCCCAAAAAAAAATCCAACAACAACAAAAGAAACATTTTATTTTTTAAATTTTTTTAAAATTTATTTTTTAAATTATTTCCCTAATACAATTTTTTTTCTACTGTACAGCATGGTGATCCAGTTACGCATACATTTACACATTCTATTTTCTCACATTATCATGCTCCATCATAAGTGACTAGACATAGTTCCCAGTGCTATAGAGCAGGATCTCATTGCTAATCCATTCCAAAGGCAATAGTTTGCATCTATTAACCCCAAGCTCCCAATCCATCCCACTCCCTCCCCCTCCCCCTTGGCAACCACAAATCTGTTCTCCAAGTCCATGATTTTCCAAAAGAAACATTTTAAAGTGAAATGTGAGCAAGTCATGTAGAGGGATGTTCATAGTAGTTTTTGTTTTTTTGGTAATGTCAACAACTCAAATGACTACAATAGAATGGATGAGTTGTGGTATATGTAAATGTATGTGTCATGTAGTGGAATCAAATTTGATGGAATTGTCTACAACATGGAAAACTAATGAAATAATAGCTTCATACATGACATGGATAAATTAAAAACAATGGTGAATAAAAAAGAAAATAATGAAAGAACATATATACTATGATTCTACTTATATAAACAGCATAAAGGGGCAAAGAAATAATATCACATATTGAAGTAAACCAATAATAAAAAGCAGAGGAATAATTCACCTCGTATTTGCAATGATAAGTACCCCTGGGTGGAGGGAAGAGGATGCAGTTGGAGAGAAGCCTGGAAGATTATTTTTCTCTGTATCTTTTTCTTTCCTTTTTTTTAAAAATAATTTTTATTTTTTCCATTATAGTTGGTTTACAAATGGTGATTCTTTGCTTAACATTTTGAGGAATGTTAAAATTTTTTCCAGAGTGACTATATTAATATTCCACACAGCAATGTATGAGGTTTCCAAATTCTCCACATCCTCACCTACACTTATTATTTTTTATCTTTTTGATTATAACCATCCTAGTTAGTATGCAGTGGTATCTCATTGTGGTTTTGATTAGCATTTCCGTAATGAAGAATGCTGTTGGGCATGTTTTCATCCTCTTGCTTCTTTGGAGAAATGTCTATTCAGATCCTTTGCACATTTTTTTTTTTTTAATCTCTGGAGCAACTTTATTTATTTATTTATTATTTCCCTAATACATTATTATTTTTTTCTACTGTACAGCATGGTGATCCAGTTACACATACATGTATACATTCTTTTTTATCACATTATCATGCTCCATCATAAGTGACTAGACATAGTTCTCAGTGCTACACAGCAGGATCTCATTGCTAATCCGTTCCAAAGGCAATAGTCTGCATCTTTTAACCCCAGGCTTCCAATCCATCCCACTCCCTCACCCTCCCCCTTGGCAATCACAAGTCTATTTTCCAAGTCCATGATTTTCTGGTCTGTGGAAAGGTTCGTTTGTGCCGCATATTAGATTTCAGGTATAAATGATATCATATGGTATTTGTCTTTTTTATCTTTCTGACTTACTTCACTCAGTGTAAGAGTCTCTCTGACAAGGGCTTAATCTCTAAAATAAACAACTTATGCAATTCAACAGCAAAAAAGCCAACAACCCAATGGAAAAATGGGCAAAAGATCTGAATAGACATTTCTCCAAGAAAGATATAGAGATGGCCAACAAGCACATGAAAAAATGCTCAACATCCCTGATTATCAGAGAAATGCAAATCTAAACTACTACTAAGTTCCACCTCACACTGGTCAGAATGGCCATCATTAACAAGTCAACAAGTAAACAAATGCTGGAGAGGGTGTGGAGAAAAGGGAATCCTCCTGCACTGTTTGAGGGAATGTAAGCTTGTACCACCACTATGGAGAACAGTATGGAGGTACCTTAGAAAACTATATGTAGAACTGCCATATGACTCAGCAATCCCACTCTTGGGCATATATCCAGACAAAACTTTCCTTAAAAAAGACACATGCACCCCCACTTTCATTGCAGCACTATTCACAATGTCCAAGACATGGAAACAACCCAAATGTCCATCGACAGATGATTGGATTAGGAAGAAGTGGTATATATACACAACGGAATACTACTCCGCCATAAAAAAGAACAAAATAATGCCATTCGCAGCAACATGGATGGAACTAGAGACTCCATTATCTTTTCTTAATACCTGGTATGGTTAGTCTTTTTTAGTCATACTAATAGACATGTGGCGATATCTCATTGTGGTTTTAATTTGTATTTCCCTAATAATTAGTTATATTGAGCATCTTCGTGAACTTATTTGGCATCCTTTATATATTCTTTGTCAAAATGTCTGTTCAACTCTTTTACTTATTTAAAAAAAAATCTTTTTTTTCTTTTTGTTGAGTTTTGAGAATTCTTTATTCTGAATACAGATTTTCAATCAGATACACATTTCACTGAGATTTTCTCCTAGACTGTGGCTTGTATTTTTATTAATTTAACAGTGTTTTTTGAAGAGCAGAAATGTTCATTTTTCTGAAGTCCATACTGTCAGAGTTTTTATGGGTATGGATGTCTAAGGTAAAAATTTTCTATATTTTCCTGTAAACATTCAGTTATATTTTTTTTTGTCTTTTTTAAGGCCACACCACCCACGGTGTGTGGAGATTCCCAGGCTAGGGGTCAAATTGGAGCTGTAGCCTCTGGCCTGTGCCACAGCCACAGCAATGCCAGATCCAAGCTACATCTGCAAACTACATCACAACTCACAGCAACACCGGATCCTTAACCCACTGAGCAAGGTCAGGGATCGAACCTGTGTCTCATGGATACTAGTCAGATTCATTTCCACAGAGCCAGGGAGTTTCCTTCAAGGCTCAGCAGTTAATTAATTCCAGTAGGATCCATGAGGATGTGAGTTTGATCCCTGGCCTCACTCAGTGGGTTAAGGATCCAGTGTTGCTGTGAGCTGGGGTGTAGGTAGGTAACTGACATGGCTCAGATCCCGCATTGCTGTGGCTGTGGCATAGGCTGAAGCTCCAATTCGACCCCTAGCCGGGAACTTCTATATGCTGCAGGTGCAGCCCTGAAAAGAAAAAAGAAAAAAAACAAAGAGAAGAAAAACAAATTGGAGGTATCATGTTCCCTATTTCAGACTACCCCACTCCCTCTCCTGCTCCATTGGCAACCACAAGTCTGCTCTCCATGTCTGTGAGTCTGTTTCTATTCTTTAGATAGATTAATCTGTGCCATATTTTAGATTCTGCATATAAGTAATATCATATGGTATTTGTCTTTTTTTTTTTGACTTAGTATGAGAATCTCTGATTTTATCCATGTTGCTGCAAATGGCATTATTTTGTTCCTTTTTATGGCAGAGTAGCATTCCGTTGTATATATGTATCACGTTTTCTTAATCAGTTTCATCTGTTGATGGACATTTAGGTTGTTTCCATATCTTGGCTATTGTGAATTGTGCTGCAGTGAACATAGGGGTGCATGTATCTTTTTGAATGAAAGTTTTGTCTGGATATATGCCCAGGAGTGGGATTGCTGGATCATATGATAGTTCTATAGTTTTCTGAGGAACCTCCATGCTGTTTTCCATAGTGGTTGTACCAATTGACATTCCCAAAAGTGTAGGAGAGTTCCCTTTTCTCCACAGTTTCTTCAGCATTTGTTATTTGTAGCCTTATTAATGATGGCCATTCTGACCAGTGTGAGGTAGTACCTTATTGTAGTTTTGATTTGTGTTTCTCAAATTATTAGTGATGTTGGGCATTTTTTCATGTGCCTTTTGGCTATCTTTATGTCTTCTTTGGAGAAATGTCTATTTAGGTCTTCTGCCCATTTTTTAATTGTTTTTTTTTTTCTGTTGAGTTGTATGAATTGTTTGTATATTTTAGAGATTAAGTCCTGTTTGTTCCATCCTTTACAACTATTTTCTCCCATACTGTAGGTTGTCTTTTCTTTTTAAAAATAGTTTTATTTACTGTGCAGAAGCTTCTAAGTTTGATTATGTCCCATTGATTTATTTTTGTTTTTATTCCTATTGTCTTGGGAGACTGACCTATGAAAACATTTGTACAGTTGATGTCAGAGATTGTTTTGCCTATTTTCTCTTCTATTTTGATGGTGTCTTGTCTTATGTTTAAGTATTTAAGCCATTTTTGAGTTTATTTTTTGTGTATGGTGTGAGAGTGTATCACATTGATTTACAGATCCTGAACCATCTTTGCATTCTTGGATGAATCCCACTTCTTCATGGTGTATAATCTTCTTAATGTATTGTGGAATTCAGTTTGCTAATATTTTGTTGAGGATTTTTTACATCTATGTTCATCAGTGATACTGACCCATAATTTTCTTTTCTGCATGTTATCTTTGTCTGAATTTGATATCATGTTGATTCTAGCCTCATAGAATAAGTTTGGACATGTACCTTACTCTGCAGTTCTTTGAAATAGTTTGAGAATGATAGGTGTTAACTCTTAAATGTTTGATAGAATTCGTTTGTAAAGATGTTTGAGCTTGGATTTTTGTTGGGAGGTTTTTAAAAATTATTACTGATTCACTTTCATAACTGGTAATTAGTCTATGCATATGTTCTATTTCTTCCTGGTTCCAATTTGGGAGATCATATGTTTCTAGGAATTTGTCCATTTCTTCTGGGTTGTTCATTTTATTAGCGTATTATTGTTTGTAGTAACCTCTTGTGATCATTTGTGTTTCTACGGTGTCAGTTGTAACTTCTTTTTTATTTATCATTAATTTGTGCCTTTTCTCTTTTTTTTCTTGACAAGTTTGACTTAACATTTATCAGTTTTGTTTCTTTTCAACAACCAGCTCATAGTTTCATTGATTTTTTTTCATTTTTTTAGCCTCTATTTCATTTATTTCTGCTCAGATCTTTATGTTTTTTTTTTCACCTAAATTTTGGTTTTGTTAGTTCTTCTAAGTTCCTTTAGGTGTAAGGTTAGGTTGTTTATTTGATATTTTTCTTGTTTTCTGAGGTAGGTTTATATCACTAGAAACATCCCTCTTAGAATTACTTTTGTTCTGTACCACAGATTTTGTGTTGTGTTTTTGTTTTCATTTGTCTCCAGATATTTTTTATTTCTTGTTTGATTTCATCAATAATCCATTGGTGGTTTAGTAGCATATTGTTTAGCCTCCATGGGTTTGTGGGTTTTTCTTTCAGTTTTTTTCCCCTTGTAGTTGATTTCTAATCTCAGTGTTGCAGTCAGGAAAAAGACGCTTGATATGATTTCAGTTTTCTTAAAATTTTTTGAGACTTTTTTTTGGGACCTAGTATGTGATCTATCCTGGAGAATGTTCCATGAACACTTGATTAGCATGTGTCTTCTGTTGCTTTTGATTGGAATGTCTGTATAGATCTATTAAGTGAATCTAGTCTAATATGTCATTTAAGGCCTGTGTTTCCTTATTGATTTCCTTTCTGGGTGATCTGTCCATTGGTGTAAGTGGGATGTTAAAGTTCCTTACTATTATTGTGTTGCTGTCAATTTCTCCCTTTATGGAGGTTAATATTTACTTTATGTATTTTGGTGTTCCTATGTTGACTGCATGTATATTTACAATATTATCTTTTTGTATATTGATCTCTTTATGATTAAGCAATAATCTTTTTTGTTACTTGTTTTTGTTTAAATCAATTTTGGCTGGTATAAATATTGTTACCCCATTTCTATTTGCATGGAATATCTTTTTCCATCCCCTCATTTTCAGTTAAGTTGAGGAAGATACCCTCTCTTTCTAAGTTGCTGGCAATTTTTATCAAGAATGAATGTTGGATTTTGTCTAATGTGTTTTTACATCTATTGATATGATCATGTGATTTTTCTTTAACCTGGTAAAGTGATGATTCTTGTTTTTTTAATGATTTTTTTCATTATAGTTGGTTTACAGTGTTCTGTCAATTTTCTATTATACAGCACAGTGACACAGTCACACATACATATATACATTCTTTTTTCTCACATGATCCTCCAGCATGCTCCATCACAAGTGACTAGATATTGTTCCCAGTGCTATACCATAGGATCTCATTCCTTTTCCATTTCAAATGCAATAGTTTGCATCTATTAACCCCAGATTCTCAATCTGTCCCACTCCCTCCCCTTCCCCCTTGCCAACAAGAAGTCTCTTCTCCAAGTCCATGAGTTTCTTTTCTGTGGAAAGGTTCCTTTGTGCCGTATATTAGATTCCAGATATAAGTGATATCATATGGTATTTGTCTTTCTCTTTCTGACTTACTTCACTTAGTATGAGAGTCTCTAGTTCCATCCATGTTGCTGCAAATGGCATTATTTTGTTCTTTTTTATGGCGGAGTAGTATTCCATTGTGTATATATACCACATCTTCTTAACCCATTCATCTGTTGATGGACATTTAGGTTGTTTCCATGTCTTGGCTATTGTGAATAGTGCTGCAGTAAACATAGGGGTGCATGTGTCTTTTTTAAGGAAAGTTTTGTCTGGATATATGCCCAAGAGTGGGATTGCTAGGTCATATGGTACTTCTGTATTTAGTTTTCTGAAGTACTCCATATTGTTTTCCATAGTGGTTGTACCAGTTTACATTCCCACCAACAGTGTAGGAAGGTTCCCTTTTCTCCACACTCTCTCTAGCATTTTTTATTTGTGGACTTATTAATGATGGCCATTCTGACTGGTGTGAGGTGGTATCTCATGGTAGTTTTGACTTCCATTTCTCTAATAATCAGGGATGTTGAGCATTTTTTCATGTGCTTGTTGGCCATCTGTGTATCTTCCTTGGAGAAATGTCTATTCAGATCTTTTGCCCATTTTTCCATTGGGTTGTTGGTTTTTTTGCTTTTGAGTTGTATAAGAAGTGATGATTCTTGGATGATCATTGAGCCTTGCATACTTGGGATACATCTATCCTGGTCATGGTATATGATTATTTTTATAAATTATTGGATTTGTTTTGCTAATATTTTGTTGAGGATTTTTTCATTATGTTTGTGTGACATATTGGTCTGTAGCTTTCTTTTCTTTATTAGAAAGTAATTGTCTTTTAGTTCTACTCTCATTTTTTTGTGTGTTTTTTTCTTTGTTTCAACACAGCCTGTGGAAGTTACCAGGCTAGGGATCAAACCCATGCCATGGCAGTGACCCAAGCCACAGTAGTGACAATGCCAGATCCTTAACTGCTAGGCCACTAGGGAACTCCAGTAGTTTTTCTTTCTCATAACATCTTTGTATGTTTTTTGGTATTAGGGAAATATTGGCCTTATAGAATGTGTTAGGAAATATTCCTTTGCTTCTATCTTCTGGAAGCAATAATGGAGAATTGATGTAATTTCTTTTCTAAATATTTGGTAGAATTCACCAATTAAACTATTTGGCCATAGGGCTTTTTGCTTTGGAAGGTTATAAATACTTGATTCAATTTCACTGGTTTCTTTCATTTTTTTAATATTAAAGTATAGTTTATTTACAATGTTGTGCCAGTTTCTGCTGTATAGCAAAATGACCCAGTCATATGTATATATACATTGCCTTTCTTATATTATCTTCCATCGTGGTCTATCCCAAGAGACTGGATATAGTTCCCTGTGCAATCTCATCAGTTTCTGATTTATCCTCCCTGTTTTTATTTTGCACAAATGGACAGATACATGCATAATTTCATATATCCTCTTCTTTCTAACATGAATGGTAATGTATTATGATCTTTTGTATTTTGCTTTTTATGCTTAATAATATATCTTGGATAGCTCTGTAAAGAGAACTTTCTTGATCAGTTTTCTTTACCACATATTTTCTTTATGGTGTTATTTTATGTGGCAAATTGAAAATCCTTTCTCACTTTCTTACAACACATAAAAGTTTCTATATTAGCCCTACAAGTTCCATTCTCACTTTTTTTTTTACTCTTAGATGTACATTTTTATGTTTTAAAATGCCCACCATTGACCTTTTTGCTGAAGTTATTCTCATAATATATTGCTTGGATTAAGATCATCCTCTTATTAGATTCCCCAGAAAGCAATCATGTATGCAGAATTATCTGTCTTCAAGTTATGAGCAATGCCTTTTTGAGTTGGGAACTTTTTCTGTATCTCCAATAGGGATGCTCTCTATTATTGAACAACTGTGCTTTTCTCCCTTCTTTTAGGCTTTGGCAAACCATCATTCTACTTTCTAAGAGTTTGACTGCTTTAGATACTTCATATAGGTTGAATCATGCACTGTCTTTTCATGATTGTCTTATTTAACTTAGCTTTATGGGTTTTTGTTTTGTTTTGTTTGTTTTTTGTTTTTTGTCTTTTGTCATTTTAGGGCTGCACCCATGGCATATGGAGGTTCCCAGGCTAGGGGTCTTATCAGAGCTGTAGCCAGCGGCCTACACCAGAGCCATAGCAACGCCAGATCCGAGTTGCGTCTGCAACTTACACCACAGCTAACAGCAATGCTGGATCCTGAGCCCACTGAGCAAAGTCAGTGATCAAACCCACAGCTTCATGGTTCCTAGTTGGATTCGTTTCCGCTGCGCCACAGTGGGAACTCCTAGCTCTGTGTTTTTAAGGTTCATCCATGTTGTAGCACGTGGCAGGATTTCTTTTACTATTGAATAATATTCCATTATATGTTTGTGGCACATTTTCTTTATCCATTCATCTGTCAGTAAGTATTTAGGTTGCTTCCATATCTTGGCTGTTATAAGTAAATATGCAATAAACATGGGCATGCAAATATCTCTTCCAGATCCTGATTTCTTTTTAATAAATACCCAGAAGTAGAATTGTTGGATCATATGGTAATAATTCTATTTGTAATATCTTGAGGAGCCTGCATTGCTGTTTTCCATTATAGCTGCACAATTTTTTATTCCCACCAGTGGGACACAAGGTTCCAGTTTCTCCACATCCTCACCAACACTTGTTATATTCTGAGTTTGATAGTGGATATGCTCATGGGTGTGATATCCTTTTTTTTAAAATGTTTTTCTCCATTATAGTTGGTTTACAGTGTTCTGTCAATTTCTACTGTATAGCAAAGTGACCCAGTCACACATACATGTACACTTTTTCTCACATTATCCTCCATCATGTTCCATCAAAAGTGCTATACAGGGTGTGATATCTTATTGTGGTTTGTTTTTCATTGACCTGATGATTGGTAGTGTTGACCATCTTTTCATTTGTTATTGGCCATCTTTATGTCTTCTTTGAAGAAATGTCTGTTCAAGTCCTTTGCTCATTTTAAAAATCAGATTGTTTTCTTGTAAAGTCAAATCTGATTCTTTTGCCTTATAATTTATTTGATTTTTTTCATGTAGCTGTTGAGAATTTTATTTTTGTCATTGAAATCAAATCATTTTATTACTAGGATGTATCTTGGGCATAAAAATTCTGGGCTAATATTCCTATTTACCTAATTCTTTCAATGTGTAGATTCAGGTCTTCTATTTCTGAAAGTTTTCTAGGATTGTAGTTCTAAGTATTAGTTCCACTATTTTGTTTTTTCTTTTTTTAGGAGCTTTGATAGTATGAATATTAGTCCTTCTCAGCCTTTCATTTCTGACCTCTTCTTTCTTTATGTCATTTTCATACTCTTGGTTGTTTGCTGGACTGTCCTTACTAAGTAAGTATTTGAATCTATTATCTCATGATATCTTGCAGTTCATTCTTTATTTTTGAGGTGGTTTTTTCTTTTTCCTCCATATATTTTCTGTGTTGTCAGCAGTCTTTTTCATTCATTTCCCTCCCCTTTCCTTTTGAAATTTTCTGTTCTTAATTTTTGAATTTCTTATTCAGAGTGTTTTTTCATGTCTTCAAATGCTTGAGTATGTTTAACTCTGGGGTGAGACCTTATAATTTTCTTCCACTTCATGGTTATTTTTTTCTGGGTAAAATTTACTTTGGTTGATAGGTGTGGAATTTTGTTTTTTAGTTTTGCTATTACCTCTGTATGGATTTGTTATTTTTTTTCTCTTGTTGATTTTTGTGGTACTGGGATGTTTTACAGATTCTGTTTGATGGTGTTCTGTCAGTATAGCAATGTCCAGATATTTTAGTAGATATTTTATTTTTGTTTGATGGTGATGGTGAGGACTGGGGGCAGTTGTAAAGTCCTCCAGTTTTGTGGTTCTCTTTTGTCTTACAAGAATCTTAAGTTTTTACTCCTTTCTCCTTTTCACCCGACTACTGAATATTAAAGAATTCTCTTCCTCTTTTGTTTTTTGCCTCCTGCAAAAGCTCCTTCACATTGCTTGTAAAGTCCTTTCTTTGTAGTCACTGTTTGGATACCTGAGTACTTTTTGTAGACTTTTCAGACTTAGAATTTCCTTCTTCTTCCTTGTAATGATTTTATATTGAGCTCATCACTAGCTTCCCTCTCTAATGTCTCCAAAATTTTCTTCATCAGTCCTGCAGGTGTAGGAGTGCGAGATTTCCCACCCTGGGATAGAGTTAAGACACCTTTTAGTTCCCAGTTATTTTGAAGTTCGGATATTCTCTATCTTCAAGTCATGATGGCTGAGGGCATAGTTTCCATGTAGATTCATTTCCATCTTTATTGTTGTGCATTGTTTTGGGGGGAAATATAGGGAGATATTTCCTATGGTTCCACCATTGTCTTTAATTATCCATAAGTCCTACTAATTATGGTTTATTTTCTAAGTGCAGATATTAATGTTATCAAACACCTATCTGTGTGAAAATTCTAAAAAAGGCATAAGAAACATGTTTGAGTCACTAGTAGGGTTAAATTAGGTTGTAAATGTGGGACCCCTTGATGGGATTAGCGCCCTTATAAGAAGACACACCTGGGAATTCCCCCTTTTTTTTCATTTTTTTAATTACTCAAATGAATTTATCACATCTGTAGTTGTATAATGATCATAACAATTTGATTTCACAGGATTTCCATCCCACAACCCAAGCAGATACCCCCACCTCCCAAACTGTCTCCTCCGGAGACCATAAGTTTTTCAATGTCTGTGAGTCAGCATCTGTTCTGCAAAGAAGTTCTGTCTGTCCTTTTTTCAGATTCCACATGTCAGTGAAAGCACTGGATGTTGGTGTCTCATTGCATGGCTGACTTCACTCAGCATGATAGTTTCTAGGTCCATCCATGTTGCAAAAAATGCTGGTATTTCGTTCTGTTTAATGGCTGAATATTATTCCATTGTGTATATGCACCACATCTTCTGGATCCACTCCTCTGTCGATGGACATTTAGGTTGTTTCCATGTCTTGGCTATTGAAAAGAGTGCTGCAATTGAACGTTGGAGTACATGTGTCTTTGCGAGTAGTGGTTTTCTCTGGATAGATGCCCAGGAGTGGGATTGCTGGATCAAATGGTAGTTCTATGTTTAGTTTTCTGAGGAATCTCCATACTGCTTTCCACAGTGGTTACACCAACTTACAATTGCACCAACAGTGTACTAGGGTTCCTTTATCTCCACACCCTCTCCAGGGAATTCCCCTTTGACTACTCCTAGAGAAGTCATGTGAGCACACAGGAAAGTGTTAGCTATCTACAAGAGAAGAGGCCTCAAAATGAAACTGGCACTTTGATTTTGGACTTCCCAGACTCTATCTAGCATTGTGAAAAAAATAAATTTCTGTTGTTTAAGCCACCCAGTCTGTGGTATTTTGTTGTGGCAGCCCAAATAGACTAAGGCGCGCGCACACACACACACACACACACACACACTCCCAAGTACAAGTGGACTCATATATCACTTGTCACAGCTTTTTTTTTTTTTTTTACAGCTTTGTTTATAATAGTGACAAAAAATAAAGTGAAAATATATCTTAGTAGGGAACTGGGTAAATAAATTATGACAGAAACATATATTGAAGTAACATCCAGCCATTAAATACAATGTGTATTTTCATTTATTGATGTGAAAAAAATATACAGTATAAGTGAAAACAGTGTATAAAACAGCTAACAAAGTATGCTCCCATTTTATTAAAAATAAGTTTTAAAAATGAATATACTCCAAATGTTGAAAATGGATTTTACTGGATTTAGGATTACAGTTTTAATTTTCTTTTATATATTTTTGTGTTATCTATTTTTCATGTCATTATTTTTATAGTGAAGAAATATTTTAATTTGTAGAAGTTTTATAAACACTGAATATAAATTTGTGTATATGTAATTTGTCTTTTGAGAAGACATATTTGCTTAATAGGGATTAATTTTCCTGGATATATTTATAAGAAATAAGAGCTGAGGTTTAAAGGCAAAGGACCACCCTAGAATAAGAGACTAATTAGCATAAAGATTGAATACAGTCTTTGGAGTTAGTCAGCTAGGGCTTTATACCTCTAATCTACATGCTCTGTGTGTCACTTCATCTCTCAGTGCTCCAGTTTTATCTGTGAAATAAGCATGAAAGTGATCCCTAGTTCAGAAGATTATTGTTGTTGCAGTGAAATTTTTTTGTTTTTGTTTTTGTTTTTGTTTTGTTTTTGTTTGCCTTTTCTAGGGATGCATCTGTGGTATATGGTGTTCCCAGGCTAGGGGTCTAATCGGAGCTGTAGTTGCCAGCCTACACCACAGTCACAACAATGCCAGATCCAAGCCTCATCTGCGACCTACACCACAGCTCACAGCAACACCAGATCCTTAACCCACTGAGCAAGGCCAGGGATTGGACTCGTAACTTCATGGTTCCTAGTTGGATTTGTTAACCACTGAGCCACGACGGGAACTCCTTGTTACAGGATGATAATACAGGTCAAACATTTTAACAGTGCCAGGTTTACAATAATAAACAAGAACACATATAGCACTTACTGCTTTTATTCTGGTCAAGTTTTCTTTTTTTTTTTTTTGTCTTTTTAGGGCTGCACCTGAGACATATGGTGGTTCCCAGGATAGGGGGTCAAATTGGAGCTACAGCTGCCAGCCTACACCACTGCCACAGCAAGGCCAGATCTGAGCCATGTCTGCGACCTACACCATAGCTCACAGCAATTTTGGATACTTAAGCCACTGAGCGAAGCCAGGGATGGAACATGCATCCTCATGGATGCTAGTCAGATTTGTTTCTGCTGAGCCATGATGAGAACTCCTCTGGTCAGCTTAATTTATAGTGTCATAAACAAAAGTAACTTAAGAAGGCAGTATATGAGATATTTGAAAAGGTTATTCATACATCAGTATTTGTATTCATTAAATGTTTTATTGAGTAAATAATGCTCACTCTCTGGCTAGTGCGGTCTAAATTTTCTTTGGGCATTCAAATCTGCAATTGGAGAAAAAAAGTTTAATTATGCTGGAGTATAGGATCTGCCTTAATATTCCTTTATCGTCACAGAAATGTAAAGAAACTGTCTTATAGACCATAATTTTCAGCATTGAAAATTGCCCATAATACGCTTTTTTTCAAGATCAATTTTTTTTTTGTCTTTTGTCTTTTTAGGGCCTCACCTGTAGCATATGGAGCCTCCCAGGCTAGGGGTCTAATTGAAGCTGCAGCTGCTGGACTACACCACAGCCACAGCAGCACCAGATCCAAGCCACGTCTGCAACCTCCACCACAGCTCACAGCAATGCCGGATCCTTAACTCTTGAGTGAGGCCAGGGGTCGAACCTGCAACCTCATGGTTCCTAGTTGGATTCATTTCTGGTGCGCCACGATGGGAACTCCAAGGTCAAATTATTTTTAAATTAATGTTTGGGCTTTACAAAAAAGTATGTTAATAAGAAATGATGGACTATAATTACATTCGAACATTGAGGTGGTAAGATTTCTCTGATTTTTTTATATATATAATGATTTTTATCTTTTTCCATTATAACTGGTTTACAGTGTTCTATCAGTTTTCTACTGTACAGCAAGGTGACCCAGTTACACATACATGTTTACATTCTTTTTTCTCACATTATCATGCTACATCATAAGTGACTAGAGACATGGATGGAACTAGAGACTCTCATATTGAGTGAAGTAAGTCAGAAAGAGAAAGACAAATACCATATATCACTTATATCTGGAATCTAATATATGGCACAAATGAGCCTTTCTACAGAAAAGAAAATCATGGACTTGGAGGATAGACATGTGGTTGTCAAGGGGTAGAGGGAGAGAGTGGGATGGATTGGAAGCCTGGGGTTAATAGATGCAGACTATTGCCTTTGGAATAGATTAGCAGTGAAATTCTAATAATATTTTTATGGGAAATTATATGTTCTGCAAGGCTATATTTATAGGGTCATTGACCTTTCCTTTCAGAAGAGGTATCAAAGATGCCATCTGAATCACTAAATAAACTCACCTTAAACAGTCATCATTTCATGTGAACATGTTACTCTGGGAACAAACTTTTAGAATACAAACTCCTAAGGGCAGTAAACTAAATTAAATATTCCATGTATATTTTTATTTAGATATAACTGACATTATATTCGTTCCAGACGTACAACATAAGGATTTGATATTTGTATCTGTCATTGGACCTTCATATCCTCAGGTTTTGCATCTGAGAATTTAAACAAATGTGGATCAAAAAATATTGTGGAAAAAATTCCAGAAAGTTCCAAAAAGCAAAACTTGAATTTACATTATGCTGGCAACTGTTTACACAGTGTTTACATTAAGGTATATTAAGTAATCTAGAGATGATTTAAAGCATACAGGGGGATGTGTGTAGGTCATGTGCAAATACTATGCCATTTTATATAACGTACTTGAGCATCCTAGGATTTTGGGTTTTGAGGGGGACCTGGAATCAGTATGTCTTGGATCCTGAGGGATCCAAGATACTGCAGAATGGTTAGTGCAATGTCTAGTTAATAGTTAACATCCATCAGCATAAATAGTTACACATTTTTTTCTTTTTCTTTTTAAGGCCGTTCCTGCAGCACATGGAAGTTCCCAGGCTAGGGGTGGAATCAGTTGCAGCTGCCAGCCTACACCACAGCTACAGCAACGCCACATCCAAGCCATGTCTGCAACCTACACCATAGCTCGCAGCAACACAAGATCCTTAACCCACTGAGCAAGTCCAGGGATCCAACCTGTGTCCTCATTAATACTAGTCGGGTTCTTAACCCACTGAGCCACAATAGAAACTCCACAAATTTTTTTTCTTATGATGAAAACTTTTAAAATCTACTCTCTTAGCAATTTTCAGGTGTACAGCACAGTATTCTCCGCTGTAGTCTCTATGTTGTACTTTACATCCCCATGACTTACCTTAGAGCTGGGAGTTTGTAAATTTTAACACCCTTCACCCATTTTGCTTGTCCTTCACTCATAAAATACTGTTTTTAAAAAAGTGAAATGGTACTGAAATAAACGTTTCATTTTCTATAAGGACCGTGATTTGGAAACAATATATTTTAACAAGATAGGTTTAAATTTTTTTGGCCGTGCTCACAGCATGTGGAAGTTCCTGGGCCAGGGGTAGACCCGGTGCCATAGCTGTAACCAGAGCCACAGCAGTGACAACACTGTATGCTTAACCCACCAAGCCATGAGGGAACTCCTCATAATGCACTTTTAACACTGAATGTCACTGGCTGAAGTCTGTCCTTGGCATATTTAGAACTGTTTTCTAGGCCTTAAACCTGAAACTCTCCTGGGATGATTTCAAGATATCTTGTCTTTCACTTTTTTATTAAAAAGATTTTTATTTTTTCCATTATAGTTGATTTATAGTGTTCTATCAATTTCTGCTGTACAGCAAAGTGACCCAGTGATACATACTTTTTCTCACATTATCCTCCATCATGTTCCATCACCATGTAACTAGATATACTTCCCTGTGCTATACAGAAGGATCTCATTGCTTATGCACAAGATATCTTGTCTTTTTTTTTTTTCTTTTGTCTTTTTAGGCCCGCACCCATGGCATATGGAGGTTCCCAGGCTAGGGATCGAATCCGAGCTACAGCTGCTGGCCTACGCCACAGCCACAGCAACTCAGGATCCGAGCCACGTCTGCAACCCACACCACAGTTCACAGCAATGCCGGATCCTTATCCCACTTGAGTGAGGCCAGGGATGAAACCTGCATCCTCATGGATGCTAGTCAACTCCAATATGTTGTCTTTTAAAGGGCTTCCTAATCTTATACTTTGTTTCAAGGCCAGATAGTTACTAAAGCATACTCTTCTTTTCTAGTGAATGGATTAAAACCACATCTACTTTTAGCCATGCCTCTTACCTATTATTCTGTACATTTTTGCTAAGCATCCAAGATTCAATTTAGAAGTATGTTTAACTTAATTCATTCTTTAATAAAATAAATTTGTATCATACTCTTTCAAAGATTCTATTGAATTTTTAACCATTCTTTTATAACCTTCCCCTAAGGTATTCCCATCTGTCAGCAGCACTTAATTTGGAATAACATGGAACTGGAAGATGATTATTGCTTGAGTGATTACAAGTGAGTGTAATTGCATATTAGCTGTTTTATAGATGCTCAGAATTATGACTTCATATGCTAGTGTTTTGCTTCTGAGTCCTTGAATCATGTCTTTTCTTCTTCTGAATAGTTCTTATCCCTCAATTTCAGTGTAAATCCTAAACTTAAGATGTATTGGCTCAGTACCCCTACCACCTGGTCCTTGTCCTCTGATTTTTTGTTTTACTTTTTCATTATTCATGCCAAGGTATTTATCCCTGTCTTTTTAAGGATCTTCTTCTTATCTTGCCTTCTCTGCTCCTTTCTTTGACTGTTGACCCATTCCCACCTGGCTACATGAAAACTCTTTTTTTCCACAAAGTTTATTGCTCTTTTGTTTTTCCTAAGTGACACTGTGTGTACCAGTGGTTGCAGATACACTATCTAACCTTTTTTCTTGCTCATGTAATTGTTCACTCTGTCCTTAAGAACAAAAAGGTCAGAGGCCATGTGGAATAGCTGGGAGAGCAGTGGGAGTCAGAGATCTTGTAGATCTATTTTTCTATTGTTTTATTTTATTAAATAGATCTGCTATTTCTAACATTTTGGGTCTTGAACAAGTTTCTTTTCTTCTTAGGGCCTCTTTTTCCTGACATATGAAATGAAGAGGCTAAACCACATGATTACAGAAGTCCTTTTTCATGCTCTTATTCTGGGATGTCATATCATATTTAAGGCTTATGAAAACTTCTTCACTTTTTCATTATTTATACAAGTAAATAAGTTAACATTTTATGTTTATGTGCATTGCTATATCTTTTTTATATTTTAGAGGGTAGGCACTATGCTTGATAAGCCAGCACATAATTATGTATATATTTAACACTGAACACATTTTGACTGTTGTGGTTTATTTTGTGTTAACCGTCCACAGCATTTCAGAAGGTTGTACCTTGAAGCTGGTATTGGCTATGCGTGGTGGACCTATAAATACTAGAAGAGGTAGGCATATGTTAAGATTATATATATTAAAGCAATTTGACAGTAATAATCTTCAAGCCAGGTGATATTTTTATAGCCTCAGATTTTATTTAGGGTCTCTTTCTGTTATTTGGCTTAGAAGAACCACATTTGTTTCTCTAGGCATTGTTCTTTAAAGCCTAATGCCAGAGGCGGGAGCTCATTTTCCAGAAAATCTCATGATTTCTAATTCAATCCAGAGAGATTTAAAAATAAACCTGGAGTTCTCTGGTTGCACAGCAGGTTAAGGATGTGGCATTGTCATTGCTGTGGTTCAAGTTGCAGCTGTGGTGCAGGTTTGATCTTTGGCCTTGGGACTTCCACATACCATGAGTGTGGCCAAAAAATAAATTAAGAAAATAAATATAAACCTCACTGGTATAGAGAAAGATAATGGAATGGCATAGTACAAATACCTGTTATCATTGTGTTTAGATTCATATTGGTCTTGTTGCTTTTTTAAAAAAATCCACTCAATCTTCAACTCCTGGGATAATGATTGTTATAGGAAATTCCAAAAATACCTCTTTGCCTGGTTTGTGATGCATTTGGGTTTATAAATATTATCATGGCCCTGTTTAATCATTTTTTTTCAGAATGTAGGTGGTCTCTGAGAGGCTATTCATTCATTCAGTAAACACATTTTGAGTACCTACTAGGAGCTCAGTGCAGTATTTCATGGGAGAAAAAGTTCCTGCTTCATGACAGTGCCCACAAAAAACATGTAAAGAATTGATGTTATTTTAAGCAGTTGTAAGTGCTATGAAGGGAATAGGGTAGCATGGCAATGTCTGTGGAAGTAAGGTAGTAAGAGGACAGTTGTGGAAGGTCCTTGGAAAAGTTGATGTGAGCAGAGACTTGATTACCAAGAAAATTCTAAGCATGGGAAGAATTGGGAATTCATGTTTGTGCCTAGTTCAGGATCAGTTATGTCTCAGGCATCGCCATAAAGCAGAGGCATCCTTAGATTTCTCAGAGCAGTTCTGCTCTGTGGGCCTCATTTTGGGGAAGGTCTTTGTATTATTCACTAACCAGAAAATTGATGGTCAAGTATTGATTCCACTGATGGCTTATACTTCTTCCACAACTCCATAGTTTTGATTAGAAAATAGGGTTATCACTCTTTTTCCTAGCTATTTCAAGAGGATTGTGTGAGATATGTTACTTTGACTGTTGAACTGTTTGGGGTAAGTTAGAATAAATAAAGATAATAATGTTAGAGCTGATTAACTAGACTCTTAATCTCAGGGACATTCTACTAGTTAGACTTAATGAAATGATCCCATGTGATATAAGGTGATGTTTATGGTACTGATTCTCATGGTTGTGCAAGAATCCTAATCTGTTTATTGAGCCATTATGATAAGATGGAATTATGTAATGTTTAGAGCTCCCAAAGTTGTGTCTTAGTGGTAATGAACCCGACTAGTATCCATGAGGACGGAGGTTCGATCCCCAGCCTTGCACGGTGGATTAAGGATCTGTGAGCTGTGGTGTAGGTCACAGATGTGACTTGGATCTGGTGTGGCTGGGGTATAGGCCGGCAGCTGCAGCTCTGATTTGACCCCTAGTCTGGGAATTTACATATGCTGCAGGTGCAGCCCTAAAAAAGCAAACAAAAAGAATTATGTAATGTTTAATGACATATAAATTCCTTTGTATTATGTTTTCCAAAATTTGTTATTTGTGTATAGTGTTGGCTTTAAACAGGAGTGTTTAATCAGAACATCTATTTTTCTTACTGGGACTAAAATTATATTTTTGAGGAAGAGTGTAAATATCATAGATTCTGAGTTTTAAAATATTTATATATTTTATATATATATATACCCTTTGGTAGTTGAAGCTTTATAATGCTTTTTTTCCCACAGCTTCATATGTCTTGTTTGTAAATTGAAAAATCAGCACCTAGAACTTGTCCTTTTGATTTTTTTTTTAATGGGTGTACCCACAACATATGGAAGTTCCTGGGCCAGGTATTGAATCTGAGTGACCCTATAGTGTGGATGTGGCAACACCAGATCCTTTAACCCACTGAACCAGGCCAGGGATGGAACCTGCACCTCTGCAGCAAACCAAACTGCTGCAGTTGACTTCTTAACCTACTGTGCCACAGCAGGAACTCCTCTTTTGATATTTTAAGTTAATTTTTAATAACTTTTCCTTTAACCAACGTTTTAAATTAAAAGCTTGCTCTTCTCTACCTTACATCCTTGAATGTTTTGTGAAAAAGATAAACTATACCTAGGTCTAGAACTTCTCCATATTGTTTTTAAGAAAGCTTATTTTTTTAAATTTCTTTAGTCTACTTGAAAATTATGGTTTAGAAAATACCTTTAACATGTGCATTCCAGTAATATTTATCTTTTAAAATTGTTTTTGAATTAACCATTATCCAAACAACATAGAAAATACTTTCCTTCCTAAAGCTCTGTTTTATCCTACACTATGCATGTAGTTTTGTTTTAGTCACACCTGCGGCATATAGAAGTTCTTGGGCCAGGGATTGAACCTGAGCCACAGCAGTGACCCAAGCCACTTCCATGACAACTCCAGACCCTTAAACTGCTGTGCCGCAAAGGAACTCTTGTGCACACAACGTTTTATACCTGATGAAATCTAAATGATTTTTCTATTAGGAAAAGGTGTGTGCATACATACTCATAGGTACATATACATATTCAGTACCATTGGCTCCCTAAGTAAGGCACACACTGTTGATTTAAATAAAACTTTCATGTGGTTTTAATAATGTCTCTAGCATTGTTTCTCTTTTTTATTAATGTAATGCGGAAAGTGTAGCATTAACTTAAAATGGCAAGAATTTGTTTTAAAAATGTTTAATATTTACCCATTTTGTGCCTATGAAGGAGTCTCTCAAAACCTCCAAGGAGTTCTGTAAAACAAGCTAAATCTTACTCTGTTTCTAAAACTTTTTGTTTTAATAGTGGTGGTATTCAGTTTAGGATATGGGAACATCACTAATATTTTTACCTCATTATTTTAGAGTTTAATTTTTGTTTTTGCTGTACATTTTTAAAGTGTACTATAGTATTATGATTCTGTTAATAAATAAGCTCCTTGAATAAAGCTATGAAGTTTGAGAAGTTGTTGCCTCTTTTAGGAGAGAGCAAATATTTCTGCAGCTTGACATGAAAATGTCTTTGGAGAGACCTAATTTGTTTTTTTGTTTTGTTTTTGTTTTTCTTTTTTCTCTTACTAAAGTATAGTTGATTTACAATGTTGTGCCAATTTCTGCTGTACAGCAAAATGACCCATTTATACATATACATTCTTTTTATCATATTATTTTCCATCATATTCTATCCCAAATTCAGATATATATATATTATTTAGTATGTATATATTAAAAAAATAAAAAATATATATGGGAGTTCCCATCGTGGCTCAGTGAGGGCATCCATGAGGACGTGGGTTTGATCCCTGGCCTTGGTCAGTGGGTTAAGGTTCTGGCATTGCTGTGGCTGTGGTGTAGGCCAGCAGCTACAGCTCCGATTAGACCCCTAGCCTGGGAACCTCCATATGCCATGGGTGCTGCCCTAAAAAGACAAAAATAAATAAATATAAATATAAATATATAAAGCCTCTCCCATGGATTGTATAAGTTACTGGGCAAGGTATCAAACCATGCCACAACAGTGCCCCAAGCCACTGCACTGATGCCACAAGTTCCCTGCTGGCCTAGTGGTTAAGGATGCAGTGTTGTTACTACTGGTGGCACAAGTTGGATGCCTGACTCAGGAGTTTTGCATGCTGTGTGTGTAGGTCCCCCCAAAAAAAGTAAGTGGTATATTGCTTGTTGGAACCAATACTGGAAAATACAGGGAGCAGAAGGTGTAAAGAGAAAAAAGTCGTAGATAATTATGTCATAGAATTAACAAATATATACTCTAGTGGTACACGAAAAACCTCATGTGTTTGGTTAAACTCTGTCTTTGTACTTAACAACATAATCATTTCATTTATTTCATATTAATACAACGTAGGGAATGCTGCATTGACTATAAAAAAACAAACTTATTTGAAGGACATATATATATATATAATAGTAGGCATAGGATTGTTCAGATTGGGCGCATTATATCCTGCCAGTGTACCAAGATGCATAAAACTTAATATAAATTGAAAGCGTGTTTATCAATTTTTCTATTTGTAGTTCCTATGGAAGATCCACTTAGGGAGATGACTGAATACATGGATTCCAGTCGAGATGAGGGCTGGGAGAAGACCTCCTGCAACAAACAAGTTACATTTTTGGTATATCGAGAAGGAGATCAATTGAATTTCTTTCGTGTAGTGGATAGGGGAGACGGCACTTTAACACCATTATCTGAATCTTTAAGGTAAGTAGGTTTTTATTTGCACATCTCTCTCAGAAAAGGAGAATGTATGACACATCATAAACCTTATATTTACCTTGTATTGTCAAAATAATCTCTTTTTTTTTTTTTTGTCTTTTTAGGGCCGCACCCACAGCACATGGAGGTTCCCAGGCTAGGGGTCTCATTGGACCTGTTGCTGCCAGCCTGCGCCACAGCCACAGCAACGCGGGATCTGAGCTGCGTCTGCAACCTACACCACAGCTCACAGCAACGCCGGATCCTTAACCCGCTGAACAAGGCCAGGGATCGAACCCGCACCCTCATGGTTCCTAGTTGGATTCGTTTCCACTGCACCATGACGAGAACTCCAAAATAATCTTATTATATTCACAAGACTAACTAAATTTTATTCACTCTCCCTCACCCCACCCTAGTTAGATAATTCTGAAATCATCCTTCATATAATTGATGCATAATTTCTAAAGCTAAAATTTCTTTAAGGAGTAGAATTTTTCATAAAAAGATTTATTTCTATCACTTTATGAAACTAGATTATAGTTTCTTGTTATAATAGTATGTTATCATACAACTGTGGCATAATAGAAAGGGTTAAACCTAAAATTGTTCTTTTTTTCCAAAATTTAACTCTTCTGCTTAAAGGTAAATAAATCTGTTTACTTCTCTAGTGTGTTTTCCTGCTCTGTTAACGAGAAGGGTTTGTTATATTCTAAAATCAGAAGGAAACAACTTAAAAGGTACTTAGCTAGGCAATAGAACAATTAGTAAATTGGACAAGGTAACCTTTGACGTTTCTGTGCACTCTGCCTTTCTGTGATTCTTTCCTCCTTTCACTTTAAGTCACTAAACATTTACTGAACTTTTATAGTCAGTTTATACATTAAGCAAAGGTTATTGTCCTTCCCTTCATGGAGCAAGCAATCTGCTATAAATAGTATCTATCATATAATGTTGGCAGTTGCTATAAAAAGACATCAACATCTCTGGAAAAGTTTCATTTTGCTTGAAAGGTAGGGAGTTAGGGATAACCTCTGAGAAAAAGCAACTTTAAAAGAGGAATAGGATAGGCAGAAAAAGGAAAGAAAAATATTGCAGGTAACTAAATTTAATTCCACAGTATACAAACCTAGTGGCAATACCATTCATAGAAAAAATAATTTGTAATCTGGAGATCCATGTTTGTGGTTAGAAGTCAAGGCATATGTTAGCCAGGTGCTCTACTTGAGGTCCCACGGAGCTGCAGTCAAAGTGTTAGCGAAGATACACCCTTACCTGGAGGCTTGACTGGGGAAGAGAATCTACTTTCAAGCTTATTCATGTTTTTGGCATAATTTGTTTCCTGACGCTTGTGTGATTGAGGGCTCTGGTTTTTTGCTGGCTATTGGGTAGAAGCTGCCCTTTTGATTAACTCTAAATCAACTGATTTGGGGCCTAAATTACATCTGAAAAATCCCTTTATTTTCTTGTTCTGTTGGATAGAAGCAAGTCATTGGTCGTACCCACACTCAAGGCTGGGAGAATACACAGGATGTGAGCTCCAGGAATTGGGAATCATGGGGATTCCTTTATAACTCTGCCCACCACAGAGTGTTATGTGGAAGAGAGATAATACTCATTCTTTGTGGCCAGAGAGCAGACTGTGACAAATGGGCGTTGACTGTTGGCTCTAATATTTCAGGTTCTGGTTAGCACTGCAAATGTGCCTTAAATGCACGGGCTGGAAGTAGAGAAGAGGGAGCAATGGGGGCTGCAGCTTTAATGCAATGTCTTTCACTTACGCCATGAACAGAATTCTTTATACCAGTTTCTCCAAGTGCCTGCTTACTATTGTTTTGGTTTTCTTTCTTAGGACGTCCTCTTTTGGCTCTCCTTTCCTAAAGCTTAGCATGCAAGGCCCTTTACAACCTGTTTTTCAGGTCTCCTTTATTATGCCATCTTTTTGTACATCATTTTTCCTTTGCTTGAAATGTCCTTTACTCCATTTATCCCAAATTTTCCTCATTCCACTTCTATTTGTATTTGAGATATAATCTGAATGTCACCATGTATTTTAATTAAAATCATATTAATGTTCCTCTTGAAGTAATTTTTGTTTGATTTTTCTATTCACCTACCCGAATTGGACAAAAGACAGGGTGGATGATAAAGGGGAGCAGAAAACTTTCTCTGGTCATACCATGTTTTGCCTCTTCTAGGAGAGGCTTTGTTACTCTACAACAGGGGCATAATTTTTTTCTGTACATGGCTAAAGAGTAAGTATTTTAGGGTTTTTAGGCCAAGAGATAAAACCAAGGATACCATGTAAGACTTACATACAAGAGAAAATTTTTCACAGAATTTTTACAGAAAAATTCAAAATGTAAGAAGATTGTGTGTGTGTGTATGATTCAGGTCAACTAATGAGAAGAATTCTTTTTTGTGGGTGCAATAGTTTACTTAATTGGGACTGGAATCTAGTGTTGCCTATCAAATTTGTAGAATCAGCTGCAAAAGTTTATCTGTTAATATTGATCCCTAATGAGATTTTATGTATGGAATTATTTTCACACAGTTAGGTATTGTAGTCCATGAGCATATGATTTTAATTAAGCATATTCATCACTTGGAAGGCATTTATAGAATTCTGTTGGTCTTCTCTTGCTGTTTTCCTTTAGCATATCATTACGTTGTAGATTAATCACCTCCAATTGAAGATAGATGGAGCTTCCCAGTGCACATTTAGTCGATTTTGAAATGTGGAAATTTCCTTTAACTTTCAAAGAGGTAGGAAAACACTGCTGGGAATAGAATTTGAGTTCAGAAAGTATGTCTTTTTCAGATTTGTGTAGAAATGGAGATCTTGTTTTGTTTTTAACTTTTGAAAGCATGCTGTTACGGGTGATTTCAAATAATGCTAGTTGTCAATAATGCTAGTAGTCAACTCTATAGTGTAAGTTTCTCTTATATGTACTGTTTTGCCTTGTAATTTTAGGTGGAATTCATTAAGAAACATTATAAAGTCCACAGCAAAAACTAATTTCCGAAGACATTCAGCATTGGATATTAGTGGTTGAGTGATTCTTCTCAATCAGAAAAATTCAGTGTCAGTGCCAAGTTTAAAAAAATCACAATAAAACTGCTACTACCATGGCACTGAACTGATGGTTAAGTCTGTGAGACAAATGAAGTTTATCATTGATACTACTGCTTCAGTGATAACTGATAGATTCAAATGTTTACTGCAGAATACCTGTTGATGAATGATACAGCTTTAAATGCCTTGCATTTTCATTAGCTTTGTAAATATGTCCAATAAAGCTTTTTTTCTGTTCTACACATATTTTTACTCCATCAATTATATAGCAGATTTTGCTTCAAGTTACACTGAATTAATGTTTTAGAACTTACTTGAAAAGATTCTTTCCCATAGTCGTTTCATGAAAACTATACAACCACAAAGGGGCTAGCTCTTTGGTCACTTCAAATTTGGTATGGATGCCCTGAATAAACAAAAACAACTGAACAGTATCAGTGGCTCATGTTGATCCATCAAAAGCCAAGGAAAACTGCTGCAGATCACTTGCCTTATTTTTTGAATTGGCTATTCATGTTGCTTTCAGTGTTCACAACTCCTCTGGAAATTGTTCTTGCTGAAGAAGTACTCTTTAAAGAAGTTTATTTTCTTTGGACACATTTCTTCAGCTACTGTTATCAGGCATGGTTTAATTAATTCACAATTGGTAAACATGTTCCTTGGTGAACATTGGCTAGTAAAATAAGACACACACACACATAATTCTCTATGGGAAAACAGTAAAGGAGCTGTTTTTTTATGATAAGTTTCAGTCAGGAACTTCCTTTAGTATTCAATATGGGTAAATTTAAAGTGTCACTGGATATAACAGAGAAGTATTTGAAGTTAAAATATTTTAAGGTAACCAAGAATAGTCATTCCAATTCCAAGGGTGAACTGGCAGAAATCTTCACTCAATGCTTTTCAGGTACAGTTAACTTCAAGACAAGAACCTTCACATACTCTAGGTTTTGTCACTTGTTTGGATACATAAGCATTGACACAGTAAGTCTGTTGTTTGGTGCCTGGGTAAGCAATAAGAAAGAGCATAAAGAATAGGTTTTGGAAGTTCCCATTGTGGCTCAGTGGTTAACGAATCTGACTAGGAATGATGAGGTTGCGAGTTCGATCCCTGGCCTTGCTCAGTGGGTTAAGGATCCATCGTTGCCGTGAGCTGTGGTGTAGATCGCAGATGTGGCTCGGATCCTGCGTGGCTGTGGCTGTGGCTGTGGCTGTGGCTTAGGCCATCAGCTACAGCTCTGATTTGACCCCTATTCTGGGAACTTCCATATGCTGCAGGTGCAGTGCAAAAAAAGACAAAAAGACCAAAAAAAAAAATAGGTTTTGGACCCAGACCGATGGGGGATTTGAATCTTCCATGCACTATTTACTAGCTGTCTTGTCATGAACAAAATCACTTAATAATATCACCATCTATAGCTTTTGTGAGGATTAGAAGTAATATGGGGAGAGTGTCTGGCAGCGTAGACATTTAGTAGATGGTAGCAGTGTTAGTTTAGTGTTGTGTCCCTTGTATCAGTTTTCATATTGTACTCTAGGCATCTGTAATAGATCGAAGTGATAGTCATGAGCCAAGCACTAGGGGCTGTATTGGTTATGGAGACCAGTTCCTACCATTCTTCCTCCTGGTAACCATGGCTGCTGTGCAATATAATTAACCTATGATTTTAAAATGTCATCAGCGAGTTCCTGTTGTGGCACAGTGGAAACGAATCTGGCCAGTATCCATGAGGATATGGATTCAATACCTGGCCTCGATCAGTGGGTCGGCAATCGGGTGTTGCCATGAGCTATGGTGTAGGTCAAAGATGCAGCTCAGGTCTGGCATTGCTGTGGCTGTGGCATAGACCAGCAGCTGCAGCTCCAATTTGACCCCCCCTGGAAACTTCCATATGCTGCCCATGTAGTCCTAAAAAGAAAAAAAAAATCCATTTTTTATAACCATATAGAACAGGAAATCTTATTAATTCTCATACTACTTTATCATAGATACATACTTTAGTTTTCCTATAGTTAACTTGACATGGTGACTAATACATGTTCTTAATATGCTTTATTTAGAATGTCAGTCATTTTTCAAATATGCTGAGCTTGTATAACATTGATTTTTCCATTATTGAAAAAGCCAAATGGGGATTCCCTAGTGGCTCAGAGGGTTAAGCATCTGATGTCACTGCTGTGGCTCAAGTCTCTGCTGTGGCGTGGATTCTGTCTTTAGCCTCAGAACTTGTGTATATCATAGATGCAGCCAAAAAAAGAGAAAAAAAGCTGAATGAAATTTTAATTATGTTCAGTTCAGCAAACATTTCTTAAATATGTGCCAAGTGCTAAGACTGAAAATGAATAAAGCCTAATTTTTTTTTTTTTTGTCTTTTTAGGGCCACACCTGAGGCATATGGAGGTTCCCAGGCCTAATCAGAGCTATAGCTGCCAGCCTACACCACAGCCACAGCAACACGGCATCTGAGCCTTGTCTGTGACCTACACCACAGCTCATGGCAATGCCAGATCCTTAACCCACTGAGCGAGGCCAGGGATCGAACCCACAAACTCATGGTTCCTAGTTGGATTTGTTTCCACTGCACCACGACGGGAACTCCAAAGACTAGTGTTCATATCTGCTTTCAACTTGCTTACATATGGGGGAGTAAGTAGGAAAAACGTGAGAATAAATATGAGGATAGTGTGATAAGTGCTATTATATTAGTTGTGCAAAGACAAGGGGCTCTGGATAATAATTATGTTAATGTATGAATAAATGTTATTGTAATTGATCAGTAATTGAAATCTTTTACATGTTTATAATTTGTATGATGACTAGGGTGTCTTTTTTCATTTTAAAATCTATGCTACTCTGGATGGCTACATTTCCAAATATAGAAGATATTCGCTTCTGTTATTCTGACTTCAGAAAAGCTGAGGCTGTACTAGATTAATAGTAATGATAGGTCATGATATTTATCTCCATTTATTTTTTTCATAAGAAATATATTTTTAAAATACACTTGCCTTGAATTTACATTGACAGTATAGATTTATTGTTTTATCATTAGCATCTATAGTTTCTATTACACATAGACTGTTTTTAGTCATTGGGCAGGTATCAGGGACATTTCAGTAGTAATTATCATTTTCTTTGCAGTGGTGGTTCTGTGTATAATTTACATGCTGATGAAGATGAGGAAATTGAGCCTTCTCCTTCTGGACAACAGATAATTGAAAATTCAATAACTATGAATAAGATGAAGCTGCTGAAGGCTAAGATGGAGAACATGAATCTCAGCAAAAAGGTGAAGCTTAGCCAGGTCTTTCTCTAGTTTATCCCTGCAGGGTTCATGGCATTGAAGTCTGTAGGTAATTGTGGGAGAAAAAAGGTTTATAAATATTATCCATTTCAAGTTTCTGGCCTCAGTTATTTATTGAAATAATAATATGATAAATTTTTAGGCCAGCAGTGCATCTAATGTGATAATGCTGCACTCAAAATAATTCGTGATTTTTAAAAATTTCCTAGTTCCAGAACTAGGAAGGATAATAGCCTAACCTTGATTTTGCAATAGTTACTTTTTTAAATGCTGTTAATATTTATTATTATTATATAATATTTGTTATGGATATTTCTTCTATATGGGTGTTGATAAGGCGTGTTCAGCTCTACTAGGTATTACCAGTTTTCCAAAGTTATTCCAGGATAATTGAATGAATTCTGTACAATAGTGAATGAGAGAATGCAGTTTTCATGCATTCTTACCAGTATTTGGTATGGTCTTTCTTTTTTATTTTTACCGTTCTGGTTAGTGTGTAGTGGTACTACATTATGGTTTTAATTTATATTTCTCTGACTAAGGAAGTTAAGCGCCTTTTATATATTTATTGAGTATTGTATATTTTGTTGTAAAATACCTATTGAAATCTTTTACCCATTTTTATTGGGTTGTGTATGTTTTGCTTATTGATTTTCTTGGATGTCTTTATATTTTCTGGTTATAAGTCCTATATATATATATATATATCACCACTCTGTATATTACTTTGCTTTTCACTCTATTAATAGCTCATCCCTTTTTCCTTATAGAAGTGTAATATGTACGTAAAATAAGATTCACAAGTCTTTAATTTTGGCTTGATGAATTTTTACATTTTTATACAGTCACATAGGTATAACTCAGATTAAAATAGGACCTGTCTTTCTCTCCAGGTTTCCTTTCCCAGTCAATACCTGTCCTTTCCAACTCCCAGAAATAACTACTATTCTTACATGTGTCACCATAGTTTTTTATTGTTCTTGAACTCATATAAATAATATCATATAGAACATACTCTTTTTTGGGTCTGGTTTCTTTGGCTCAACATAATACCTTTACAATTCATCCATGTTGTTGCATGTATCAATTCATTCTCTTTTTTACTGTTCTGTACTCATCCATTGTATGACTATACAGGCATACCTCGGAGATATTGCAGATTCGGTTCCAGACCACCACAATAAAACGAGTATCTCAATAAAGTGAGTCACACAAATTTTTTGGTTTCCCAGTGCCTATACAATTTATGTTTAACACTATACTGTAGTCTAATAAGTGTGCAATAGCATTATGTTTAAAAAGCAATGTACATATTTTAATTGAAAATACTTATTGCTGAAAAAGCTAACGAACCATCATTGGAGCTTTTAGCGAGTTGTCATATTAACATCAACATCACTGATCACGGGTCACCATAACAAATACAATAATAATGAAAGAGTCTGAAATATTTAGAGAATTACCAAAATGTGACCCAGAGACACAAAGTGAGCAAATGCTGTTGGAAAAATGGCATCAGTATAGATTTGCCCAACACAGGGTTGCCACAGACCTTCAATTTGTAAAAAACGCAATATCCGCCAAGCACAATAAAGTGAAGTGCAATAAAGCGAGGTATGCCTGTGTACTTCCTTTCTTCCTTCTTCTTTTGACATTCAGGTTGTTTCTAGTTTTTGCCTTTCATCAACACAGCTGCTTTGAACATTCTTATAAATGTCTTTGGTGAATATATGCACTCTTTGCTTTGGGGCATGTAGCTAGGAATGGACTTGTAGAGTCATAGGGTAGGTATATATGTAGCTTTAGTTGTTTTGCCAAACAGT
This sequence comes from Phacochoerus africanus, assembly GCF_016906955.1. NCBI lineage: Eukaryota > Metazoa > Chordata > Mammalia > Artiodactyla > Suidae > Phacochoerus > Phacochoerus africanus. Next base: position 91,440,271 of record NC_062558.1, read on the forward strand.
TTGGCAAAGTATCCGAACCAGTTTACACTCACATCAGCAGCAGGAGAATTTCAGTTTGTGTAACTTCCTCATTTGACATTGTCAGTCTTTTTTATTCTATCCATTCTGTTGGATGTGCTGTGGTTTTACGTTTCTCTGATGAAGAGTAATGTTGAGCTTGCCATGTACTTATTGGCCATTAAGATGCTGACTTTTGTACTAATAGTCTTTATATAATGTGAACAGTGAAACCTGTTTAAATATATCAGTTTTTTTTAAGATACTGACTTTGGCCAAGTGCTTGTTCAAGTCTTTTGCTAATTTTAAAAATTGGGTTGTCTGCCTTTTGCTTACTGACTTGAGGGCATTTTTATATACTATGGATACAAGTATATATACTTTGACAGATACATGATTTATAGATATTTTAACACTCAACAGCTTGCACTTTCATTTTCTTATTCTTTTAATGAATATTCTCTATTTAAACATGTTCCAATTTAGTAGTTTTCCTTTTATGATTACTTCTTACTGTAACTTTTAATGAAATATTTCCTGCCTCAGAGTTTTGAAGACATGCTCTTATGTTTTTCTCCAAAAGCTTTATGATTTTTCCATTCTCATTTAGATTTGCAATCCATCTTAGGAAAAAACCCCACAACTTTAAAAAATATATAAAGTAGGGTGAAGATAATTTCAGATGGGATACGATTGACCTAGCTCTATTAAAAAAAATTCTTTCTGCACTATTTATGTACCTAATAGAAGAACTTCAAAGTTCATGAAGCAAAAGCTACAAAGAGAAATAGACATATCCATAGTTATATTAAATTTCCATACACACATTGTCAAAAATTGATAGGAAAATAGAAAATCAGAAAGGATATACTTCAATAAAACTTTAAAAAAGAAGGGATATAAGAAGATTTGATCAGATATCACCCTGGGTCCCTATTGACATTTAAAGAATGCCCCAACAGCAGAATACACATTCTTTTTAAGTGTACCCATAATATTTAAGATAAACTGTATTGTATGCTATTAAACAAGTCTCAATAAAATTTAAGAGTCAAATTTTACAAAAAATACTCTCTTGTTACAATGGATAAAATTAGGAGTCAATAACAGATATCTGGAAAATCTAATATTTTGGAAATAATACACTTCTAAGTAACTGATGGATCAAAGAAATCTAATAGGAAATTAAAAACTATTTTACACTAAATAAAAATATTCTGATAATGTGATGAGATTATTTTTTTAGCTATGAAATCATTCTTAGAATGGATCACTTGGTTGTGGTAAATTTTTCTTTTTATGGCTTTAGATTAAATTTGCTAATATTTTGTTTAGGATTTTCATTCATCAGGGGAATTGGTTTGTATTTTTCCTTTCTTTTCTAACATACAGCAAAGTTGAAAGAATTTTACAGTGAATACTCAAATCTACCATCTAGAGTCTACAATTAACATTAAAATTAAAAATTTTAATTGTAGTAAAATAAATGAATATAAAATTTACCGTCTTAATAATTTTTAAGTGTGTGTACAGTTCAGTGGTAAGTAAATTTACACTGCTGAGCTACCAGTCTCCAGAATTTTTCATCTTGCAAACTGAAACGCTATACTCGTTAAACTTCCTATTTCCCCAATTCCCCTAGCTCCTGACAACCACAGTTCTACTCTGTTTTCTATGAGTTTGACTTTCTTAATACCTCATATAATTGGAATCACACAATATTTGTCTTGTGTGATGTATTTCACTTAGCAATGTCCTCAAGGTTCATCCATGTTGTAGCTTATGTCACAATTTCCAAACTTTTTAAGGTTGGGTATATATATACAACATTTTATTTACCCATGCATCTGTTTATGGAAGCTTGTTTTGCTTCTACCTTTTGGCAATTGTGTATAATGCTGCTATGAACATGGGTATGCATATATCTCTTTGAGACCCCACTTTAAATTCCTTTGGACATTTACCCAGAATTTCAAGATCATATGTTAATTCTATTTTTAATTTTTTGAGGAACTACGTACAGTTTTTTATAGCAGTTGCACCATGTTACAATCCCACAAATGGTGCATAAGGCTTCCAATTTCTCCATATCCTCATCAACACTTGTCATTTTGCTATTTTTAATAGTAATCCTAATGTACATGAGGTGATAACTCATAGTTTTGGTTTGCATTTTCCTAATAATTAGTGATGTTGGGCATCTTTTCATATTCTAGTTGGCCATTTGTATATCTTCTTTGGAGAAATGTCTATTGAAGTGTTCTGCCCATTTTTGAATCATGTTATTGTTGGTTTAAGAGTCTTTTTTTTTTTTTTTTGCTTTTTAGGGCTGCACTTGTGGCATGTGGAAGTTCCCAGGCTAGGGGTCAAATTGGAGCTGCAGCTAGCGGCCTATACCACAGCCACAGCAATGCAGGGTCCGAGCCACATCTGCGACCTGCACTATAGCTCACAACAACACTGGATCCTAAACCCACTGAGCAAGGCCAGGGATTAAACCCACATCCTCGTGGTTACTAGTTGGGTTTGTTACCGCTGAGCCATGATGGGAACTCCAAGAGTTCTTTATATGTTCTGGATATTAACCCCTCATGAGATATATGATTGGCAAATATTTTCTCCTATTCTGCAGGTTGCCTATTCTGATTGTAGTATCCTTTGATACACAGAAGTTTTAAACTTTAATGTATTCCAGTTTATTTTTACTTTTATTGCCCATGCTTTTGATATCATACCAAGAAACCATTGCCAAATCCAATATCACAAAGCTTTTCCTCCTGTGCTTTATTTTAAGAATTTTGTTGTTTTATGGAGTTCCTGTCATGGCTGAGTGGTTAACGAACCCAACTAGCATCCATGAGGATGTAGGTTTGATCCCTGGCCTCACTCAGTGGGTTAAGGATCCAGTGTTGCTGTGAACTGTGGTATAGGTCGCAGATGAGGCTTGGATCCCGCATTGCTGTGGCTCTGGCGTAGGCCAGCGGCTACAGCTCTGATTAGACCCCTAGCCTGGTAACCTCCATATGTCATGGGTGCAGCCCTAAAAAGACAAAAAGACCAAAAAAAAAAAGAATTTTATAGTTTTAGGTCTTTGGTACATTTTAATATTTGTATAAGATAAGGATCCAACTTCATTCTTTTGTGTGTAGGTATCCAATTTTCTCAGCTCCATTTGTTGAAGAAACTCTTTCCCTATGGTGTTCTTGACACCTTGTTAAATGTCATATATATGAGGCTCTCCATTCTGTTCCATTGCCAATATATGTCTTTATGCTAGTACCACACTGTTTTAATTACTGTAGCTTTGTAATAAGTTTTGAAATCGGGAAGTGTGAGACCTACAACTTTGTTCTTCTTTTTCAATATTGTTTTGCCTATTTGGGGTTCCCTGGAGATCCCTTATGAATTTTAGGATGGATTATTCTATTTCTGAAAAAAATGCCATTGGGACTTTGATAGGGATTGTATTAAATCTTTATAATATTTTGATGCATCGCTTATATTTAGAAGTGGACTCTAGCTTCCAAACACGTGGAATATTATATACCTTTTTAATTATTGATTTGTAGTTTAATTTCACTGTGATCAGAGAACATACTCTAAATGATTTTAAAGCCTTTGAAGTTAGTTGAGGTTTCATTTGCAACAAAACACATTGGTAAATACCACTTATACACTTAGAAAGACTGTATAGTCTGTTATTCTATATAGCATTCTGGGTGTATCAATTAGATACATTTGTTAATTGTGTTGTTTCAGTCTCCTTTCTGATTTTTTTTGTGGTGTTGTTGGTTTTTTTTTCTTTTTTGATCTAGTGCAGATATGTGTGATATACAAGGAATTCTTATCGCTTACTTGTTTTTATTATTATAAAAATTATTTTTATTAGTATAAAAATGTTCTTTATCCTTTTTAATGAACTTGTCTTAAGAGCTACTTTTTCTATTATTAGTATAGCTAAACTAGCTACCTTTTGGTTTATGTTTCTATTATATGTCCTTTACATTCTATTACTTTTAGTGTCTCTGTGTTCCTGTATTAAGGTTTGTCTCTTATAATCAGTATATGCTTTCTTTATTATTATTATTATTTTATCTAAACTGACAAGCTTAAGTCTTTTATTCTGTTACATTTGGTGTAATTACCAGTGTATGTGGATTTTATCATCTTGCTATTTGTTTTCTATTTAACCACCTGTTTTATGTTTTTCTCTTTGTCTTTTTTTTTTAGTCTATTTTTTTGTTACTCAATTTTTGTCCTCCATTACTCAGTTATTCATTATTATACTAATTCTTTCAAGTGGTTACTCTAGAGATTATTTGTGCATTTTTGACTATTTATAGCCCATAAAAATGCTACTTTCCTGTTAATGCCAGAATCTTAGAACACTAACTCCATATATACTTACAAACACTTTTTGTGTCATTGTTGTCATGAATTTTAAATTTACATCTATTTAACCCTCAAATTGTTTTATATTTCAACTATTATTATTTACCCACATATTTACTTTTTCTGTTGCTCTTTATTCTTTCCTTCAATTACTTGATCCTTTTAAGGATTATTTTCCTTCCATCTGAATCATATCTTTTAGTGTTTCTTTTCATTTAGAATTCCTGGGAATTAAGTTTCTCAGCATTTATCTGAAAACTTACTTATTTTGTGTTTTTTACTTTGAAAAATTTTAAACTCTTCCTGAATGTTATAACACATATCCAGGAACACCTGTGTACACTTCACCTGTAGTGACCAATTAACATTTTTCCACATTTGCTCTTTCTCCCTATTTTTTTACCTGCTCCGTTTGGGAGTTAGTTGCAGGTATCACGACATTTCCTCCTAAATATTTAATTCAGTATATGTCTCCAAAAACACCAGCCTTCTCCTGCATAACCATGTAACAGTTATCACACACATAATTTATTATTGATTTACTTTATGTTATCCATATTCATATTTCTCCATGTCTCAATAATATGCTTGATAGCATTTTGTTTCATTTTGGTTTCTGTTCTGTTTTCAATCTTGAATCCAGTCAAGAATCATGTGTTATATTTTTGGATATTCATGTCAGATATTTTTATTTTTTTTAATGATTTTAATTTTTTTCCAATTATAGTTGATTTACAGTGTTCTGTTGATTTTCTGTTGTACAGCAAGGTGACCCAGTCACATATACACATATACATTCTTTTTTCTCACATTATCATGCTCCATTATAAGTGACTAGATATGGTTCCCAGTGCTATACAGCAGGATCTCATTGTTTATCCATTCCAAAGGCAATAGTTTGCATCTATTAACCCCAAATTCCCAATCCATCCCACTCCCCCTCCCCCTTGGCAACCACAAATCTGTTCTCCAAGTCCATGAGTTTCTTTACTGTAGGAAAGGTTCATTTGTGCCATATATTAGCTTCCAGATATAAGTGATATCATATGGTATTTATCTTTCTCTTTCTGACTTCACTTAGTATGAGAGTCTCTAGTTCCATCCATGTTGCTGCAAACGGCATGATTTTTTCTTTTTTATGGCTGAGTAGTATTCCATTGTGTATACCACATCTTCTTGATCCATTCCTCTATGTATGTACATTTAGGTTGTTTCCATGTCTTGGCTATTGTGAATAGTGCTGCAATGAACATACAGTGTGTGCGTCTTTTTCAAGGAAATTTTTATGTCAGATATTTTAAAAGTCTAGGCCAGTTTTGTAGATTATCCTCAATTTGAATTTGTCCTATTGTTTCATCATAATTAGATGCAGGTTAAACATTTTTGGCAGGAATTTGTCTTGAGTTTTAGATTTTAGATGGGATGTGGCTTTTAAAAAAATATCTGAGATGTTCCAACTGTGGCAGAGGGTTAAGGATCCTATATTGTTTCTGTGGCAGCATGGGTTCAACCCCTGGCCCAGCACAGTGGGTTAAAAATCTAGCATTGCTGCTGCTGTGACATAGGTCACAGCTGCAGCTCGAATTCAGTCTCTGGCCTAGGAACTTTCATAGGCTATGGGTACAGCCATAAAAAAATAAAATAATATGAAAAAATCTGAAAATACTAACTTAAGGATGTTAATTCAGATTGGAGTGTTATTATGCGGTTTGCTTTGTTGTTTTTGGAGAAGATTTTCATCAGCTGAAATATGATTTTCATTTTATGCTTTATGTTTATAACAACTTTGTATGGATTTGGTCTGCCCTTTTCTGTTTTCTGATTTTTTTTTCTGTAATTTGGGGTTAATGTGTTTCCTGATTTTATGATTCTCTTTTGTGTCTGCAGGTTCCTTTCATTTTTTTGCTCCCTTTTTTATCTTTACTGTCAAGTTCTTAATGGTGTGCCTTTTCCATCCAGCTTACCCCTTCTTCCCCTAGAAGTGGTATCTTTTTAAAATTACCTCCTCAGGGCCTGAGCAGCTTCAGGTCACCTGCCTGTGTCCAGTATTAAATCTTAATCCTCTTTTCAGTATTTTCATAACCACGTGGGTATTCTCTTTTGTGGGTTTTTTTTTTTAAAAAAACTAATTTCTTAATGTTTTTATTACAAGTAGACTTTTTTCCAACAACTTTTTTTTAATTAGACATTTTTTTTTCTTTTCCCCCCTTTTTTTGTTATGATTATTTTTTTAACATTTATTTCCCCAATACATTTTTTTTCTACTGAACAGCATGGTGACACAGTTACACATACATTATCATGCTTCATCATAAGTGATAGACATAGTTCCCAGTGCTTGTGGGGGTTTTTTTGTCTTTTTTTTTTTTTTTTTTTTTTTTTTTTTAGGGCTGCTCCTGAGGCATATGGAGGTTCCTAGGCTGGGGATCGCATCAGAGCTGTAGCCACTGGGCTGCACCACAGCTACAGCAACACCAGATCTGAGCTGCATCTGTGACCCACACCACAGCTCATGGCAATGCCGAATCCTTATCCCACTGAGTGAGGCAAGGGATCGAACCTGCATCCTCATGGATACTAGTCAGATTCATTTCCACTGAGCCAAATGGGAAGTCCAGCCCTAGGTTATCTATAGCACTTTTCCTTCCTTTTTTCATACTTCCCTTCTTCCTTCTCTCCTTCCCTCCCCTTCCTTCTTCCCTCCCTCTCTTGCTCTGCATTCTTCCTTATTTCTCATATCATTGTATTCATGGCTAATATTTATTATAGCAAAGGGGTACAAAGCAAAATCAGCATAGAGAAAGGTGCATAGGGTAAAGTCCAGAGGAAACGAGGCACAAGCTTTCCCAGTGAAGTCTCATAGGATGTGCTTAATTACTTCCTTTGTTAGTTTCTTTGTGTTAGCACATACAGAATGTTATCTACCAGGAAAGCTCACTAGAGACTCTGTGCTCAGAGGTTTTATTAGGAGCTCTTCATGTAGGTACCCTCTGCTAAACAGGTACCAAAATTCCAGACTCCCAGAAGGAAAGTTGATATTTAGCATAAACCATAAACCTACACAAACAGGTACAATGAACCACTCTTATCAGTTAGGGTTGTGGGAACTTTCTTGAAGTGTAGGTTCCTAAAAGCCAACCAAGGGCCAATCTTACAAACAGGTCTTTTCAAGTTTAGGTCTATTCTTTTTTTTTCTTTTTTTGGCTTTTTTTTTAGGTCCACACACACGACCTATGGAGGTTCCCAGGCTAGGGGTCTCATCAGTGCTATAACCACTGCCCTTTACCACAGCCATAGCAACACAGAATCTGAGGCACATCTGCAGCCTACACCACAGCTCATGGCAATGCTGGATCCTTAACCCAATGAGTGAGGCCAGGGATGGAACCGGCAACCTCATGGATACTATTCAGATTCCCTTCCACTGAGCCATGATGGGAACTCCTGTTAACTCTTTTCTGAAATTGCCACCTAGCCAAACACTTTACTCATCTTACTAGGAAAAGTTGTTGGGGATCTAAAATAGATCACAGTGTCAAATCTAATATAATCAGTTTTCTTAATAAAACTCTGACAAATAATCAATAGTGATGTAAATAAATATAACTAAGTTATTTTTCTTTAACATTCTCAGAAAATTGTATGCAGTGAAGGAAGGTAGTAAAATTCTTCTCAATCATGAGCTTAAGATTTGAATCTTTTTAAGCTGTTTGCAGATGACATGATACTGTACCTAGTAACATTTAAGATAATCCAAATAGCAATATGTTATAATAAGTAACCCTTTCTTCCTTCATTAATTTTTTTTCTTTTTTGCTTTTTTAGGGCTGTGCCTGTGACATATGGGAGTTTCCAGGCTAGGAGTCGAATCAGAGCTGCAGCTGCCGGCCTATGCCATAGCCACAGCAATGCCACATCAGAGCCACGTCTGCCACCTATACCACAGCTCACGGCAATGCCGGATCCTTAACCCACTGAAATGAGGCCAGGGGTCAACTCTACATCTTCATGAATACTAGTCAGGTTTGTTACCGCTGAGCCGCAATGAGAACTCCCTTCCTTCATTAATTTTTGTTAATGGGCAGAGAAAATGACTGTGTAAAGGAATTATATATTTATTCTTTTCTTTTAGCCTAAGAAAGCCATCAAGGTAAAACCTCGTCCACCTATAGCTCCTCGACCTTCAAGTTGTTCCACGGCAGCTGCTCGCCACAGATTGCTAAGGGTTCTCCCCCACATCGGGCAGTCTTGTTTACCTTCTCCTAGAAACGCATGTCTACATGACTCAACCAGCAATGCAATTTCAAGTTTGGGAACTCTGCCCCCTGCTGATAGACCCATATCCTCTATTGCTAGTGATTTTCTTAAGGAAGATGATAACTGGGAGAGTAACACACTGTCTCATTCCAATAGTGGCTTCACACTACCACCTGAGATATGCCATACAGAGTCGGAAAGTGACAAAGAGCTTGCTGATTCCGTTGCCCATCTTGGATCATCCCTGCCTAGGCGGACAAAACTCTTTTCAGGGAATTTTCCGTCTAATAATGAGGATGACACTGTTTTATTTTCAACTTCAGAAGAGTGTGTAACTGAAGAATCACTTTTACCTGAAGTGGGTTCATTTGCTTCATGTACAGAAGGAAATGCTGATGAACAGAGCAGTGGCTTAGGAGGCACGCGCAAGGTAAATCGAGAGTTCTTACTCACTAACGATGATAAAGGGTTGAAAGCTACAGAGCAGCATCTTAAACATGTTGCAAGAGTGTTGAGTGGTGAATCAGTAGAGACTACAGTTCTCAACAACCGTGACTTAAGTCCTCACAAGAATAGACTCTTATCACCTCTTCGCTGTTCTGCACCAATGGCACTCCATAATTCTCTGGTGAAACCACAGAGACGGTCCAAATGTTTTGAGTCTGGTAACCTCCAGTCTTCTGCTTCACAAAATGTGCTTCGGTCATTGGATGTTCGAAATATAGCTGATTCTTCTTTCTCTAGGACTACTCGTTTTCGAGCTGTTAAAGTTGATTCACCTGGGAAAAGATCTGATGTTATTTCTAAAGTTGAGGCTCGGGATATCACAGAAATGGCTAACAAGGCTTCCAAAGAGCCTGTTGGTTGTGTAAATAATATAGGTTTTCTTGCGTCACTAGCCCGGAGCGCAAGCAGAGACAGCTTACAGAGCACACGTGGGGCAGGCAGGCTTCGGACCTCTGGAACTGGGCTGTCTACAAACCTCCAGCATTTTCAGGAAGAAAGCCTTAGGAAAAGTTCTCCCCAGTTAGAACCTTCCGAATTTTTTCTAGTAAGTATTTGTCTTTCAATATGTTCTACTAGCTATCCTTGTGATTCAACATAAAGTTTGGTTTTTGTTTACATATCAAATAAGGAGGCCTAAAGTTGAATTCTTATTTTTTTCTTTTTTCTTTTTCTTTTTTTTTCCCTTTTGTCTTTTTAGGGCCACACCTGCGGCATGGGAGGTTCCCAGGCTAGGGGTCTAATTGGAGCTGTAGCTGCTGGCCTACACCACAGCCACAGCAACGCCAGATCCAAGCAGCATCTGCAACCTACACCATAGCTCATGGCAATGCAGATCCTTAACCCACTGAGCGAGGCCAAGGATGGAACTGGCAACCTCATGGTTCCTAGTCAGATTTGTTTACACTGTGCTAGGACAGGAACTCCATAAAGTTGAATTCTTTTCATAACCTCCTCTTAAGATGTTTATCTAGCTTGTAGAGCATTTTTTTTCATAGTTGAATTTTTTTTTAAAATCTTTTTAGGGCTGCACCTGTGGCATATGGAGGTTCCCAGGATAGGGATCGAATTGGAGCTGTAGCTACTGGCCTACGCCACAGCCACAGCAATGCCAGGTCCAAGCTTTATCTATGACCTACACCACAGCTCCCAGCAATGCCGGATCCTAATACCACGAGTGAGGCCAGGGATAGAACCTGTATCCTCATGAGTGCTAGGCAGATATGTTTCCTCTAAGCCATGACTGGAGCTCCACACAGTTGAATTTTAAACAATGTTTTAATTCTAAATTGGGAACTGTAATTTGAAAATAATTTGGTGTAAACAGTTTATCTTATATTTTAAATGCTATTTTTAGTAATATTTTCCCAAATAGGAATGTTATTTGAGCCATCAAATTTTACTCTCTTAAATATAAAGAATAAGTACAATATTGATGGATATCAAAATCAGGCTCCAAGTTAATTTAATTAAAATAGATAAAATAATTCCAAATGAAAACCCAACATCTTTTCCAAATAAAGTAGAAGTATTTAATGTTTGGTGATCTTTTCTTCTGTTCCCCATTAACTTACCTCTATAGATGTTTTGTGTTTTAATTGTAGTCTACCCGTGGTACTGGAATGAATGGAAATAATACAGCAACAGGGAAAAGAGTAGGTAAGCTACAAATAATTTTGAAAACAATATAAGGCTAATGATCATAACATTATGCATAATTTGAATTTGAATTTTCAAAGAGAAATGAGAAGAACATTTTCTGTGGTGTGTACAGAGTAAACTCTCCCTAAACCTCATTTCACTTAAGGTGATTATAAGAACTGACTGTAGGAGTTCCCTGGTGGCCTTCCATTGTCACTGTTGTGGTTTGGGCTTGATCCCTGGCCTGGAAACTTATGCATGCCACTGGTGCCACCAATAAAATAAAATAAAATAAAAGAGAGAGAGAGAGAGAGAAAACTGACCATAGGACATATTTAAAGAGTAAAGGAAAAATTGAAAATGAGGTCTCTGTTGTCTGGGAAGAGATATGGTCTATGTGAAAAAACAAGATGAAACAAAAATTAACATGTAGTTTGCAACCCTCCCAGTCCCTGGCGGTGCTAGAGCCATGTTGGGTGCTGGATGAGTTTTAAGGAAATACCCTAGAAAGGTATTTCTTATAGTCATGGTCCAATATGAAGGATGGTAATAAGAGCTCCATTTGATGAACTGGATCAGAACTATAGCTACCGGCCTATGCCACAGCCAGGACAATGCCAGATCCTTGACCCATTGAGTGAGGTCAGGGATCCAACCCAGGTCCTCAAGGAACTAGTGTGGTTTGTTTCTGCTGTGCTATAATGGGAACTCCAAAATTCCTATACTTTTTAAAGCTGAAAAAGTTTTAAAGTTTTTAAAGCTGAAAAGTATTCTATTGTGTGTATGTACATCATTTTGCTAACCCTTCCAATTGTGGATGGAGACTTGTGTTGCTTCCACATTTTAGCTCTTGAAAATAATGCTGTTACAAACATGGGTGTACAATATCTCTTTGAGAATCTGATTTCAGTTCTTTTGAATATATACCCAGAAGTAGAATTGCTGGATTATATGGTGGTTCTATTTTTAATTTTTTGAGGAACTGCTATATTGTTTTCCATAGTAGCTGTACCATGTCACATCCCCAACCAGCAGTGTACAAGGTTTCCAATTTCTCTACATTCTCACCAACACTTATTTTCTGTGTGTGTGTGTGTGTGTTTGATTATAGGCATTCTAACAGGTGTGAGATGGTATCTTATTATGGTTTTAATTTGCATTACCCTGATGATTAGTGATGTTGAATATCTCTTAATGTGCTTAACTATTTGCATATCTTTTTAGGAGAAATGTCTGTTCACATCCTTTGCCCTTTTTTTTTGTTTTTTGTTTTTTGTTTTTGGTGGCCACACCTGCAACATGTGGAAGTTCCTGGGTCCAGGGGTCAAACCCGACTCACAGCAGTGACCCAAGCCACAGCAGTGACAACACCACATCCTTAACCTGCTAGATCACCAGGGAACCTCTCCTTTGCCCATTTTGTTGTTGTTGTTGTTGTTGTTGTTGTTGTTGCTATTTCTTGGGCCGCTCCCGCGGCATATGGAGGTTCCCAGGCTAGGGGTTGAATCGGAGCTGTAGCCACCGGCCTACGCCAGAGCCACAGCAACGCGGGATCCGAGCCGCGTCTGCAACCTACACCACAGCTCACGGCAACGCCGGATCGTTAACCCACTGAGCAAGGGCAGGGACGGAACCTGCAACCTCATGGTTCCTAGTCGGATTCGTTAACCACTGCGCCACGACAGGAACTCCTCCTTTGCCCATTTTTGAAACAGATTGCTTAGATTTTTGTGGTTGAGTTTTAGGTGTTCTCTGTGTGTTCTGAATATTAAATCCTTATCAGATATATGATTTCCAAATATTTTCTCCCATTTTGTAGGTTGCCATTTTACTCTGTTGATAATGTCTTGATGTGAAATAGTTTTTAACTCTCATGAAGTTCAATTTGTCTATTTTTTTCTTTGTTGCTTGTGCCTTTGGTGTCATGTTCAAATTGTTGCCAAACCCAGTGTCATGAAGCTTTTTTCCCCTATATTTTCTTCTAGGAGTTTTATAGCTTTAGGTCTTACATTAGGTCTTTGATACATTTTGAATAATTTTTGTATATGGTGTAATGTAAAAGTACAACTTCATTCTTTTCCATGTGGATATCCAGTTTTCCCAGTTCCATTTGTTAAAAAGACTGTCCTTTCCCCAGTGAATGGTCTTGGCACCCTTGTCAAAAATTCCTTAATTTGATTATATATGTCAGGGTTTATTTCTGGGTTCTCTGTTGTCTTCCATTGATCCATATGTCTGTCTTTATGCCAGTACCACATTGTTTTGATTACTGTAATGTCTCTCTCTCTTTTTTTAGGGCCATACTTGTGGCATATGGAAGTTCCCAGGCTAGGGTTGAATTGGAGCTACAGCTGCCAGGCTATGCCACAGTCACAGCAACACAGGATCTGAGCCACATCTGTGACCTACACCATAGCTCAGTGCAACACCAGATCCTTAACCCACCAAGCAAAGCCAGTTCCATGCACAGAATTTGCATCCTCTTGAATACTAGTCAGGTTCATAACCCGCTGAGCCATAATGGGAACTCCATGTATCTATTTTTTAATGTTATAATTATTTTTCTTTGGCGCAAAGCTCAGCCTCTTGGAAGTTTATGTTGTACTTATATCTACTTTCTTCCTTTTCTTCACTTTGGCATACTCTTACTGACTTTTTCCTTATTCATATGTTCATTACACATTTGAGAGAAGGCTTCAGAGAGGAGTTGGTGATTGATAGTATTTTCTTACAGGATAAGTAGAGTTTTACTAGGTTGTCCAGGTGAGTAGAGCATCTTAGAAAAAGAGATTCCACATATGAATTGGTCTGGTGCATCATTCAGGGTGGGTATGATGTGGCAAATGACAGAAAATAACTCTGGAAAGTTAGAAAGGGATCATACTGGACATATCAGACCTGAATGCCAGTCCATGAAATTTGAATTTTTCCTGTTGGTAGTAGGAACCTATATATTAGGGTTGGCTCCTAGGCTGGAGTATACGACTGATAAATCCTTTCCTCTAGTGGGTAGAAGGATATAGGAAACCATTCTCATAGAAGACGACTGCAGTTATGTTTCTGTGTTGCTTCATTCTTGGCACTGCTATGTTCTCTATCTCTGCACATTCACAAGAGTTCTTGAATTTAAAAAAAAGTTTGGAAAACATTACCCCCAAGGAAAGAGAAAAATGAAAATATGATATACTGAACTAAAATTTTGTCAACATACGTTTCTACTGTTGTTGAAGGAAGAATATCCTAAGCCTGAATTTCCAAATAACTGCAGTTAGATGCGCTTCAGAGGATATCTGGTAGTACATGTCTTTCCTCTGTGTCCTGTGCAAATGCTTATTTTATTGCTTAAGAAGAGGAAAGTATGTCATCACCTTTCTGAAGTGTCCTAGATAACTCTAAATGCACTTGAAGAAGAAAGTGCTTATTAAACTTGAGTTGGTGCCTGGCCACCATTAGGAGTCATACAGTTAATTTCCAGTTTGGGTCAAAATTGTTTTTCACTTTTGGGCAAGATCTTGGAATATATTTTAGACTGGTAATAAAGCATATTTAATATTGCTGGGCTTGTATACCCCGTGTCCAGTCTGGGTTGTGGCAAAAGGCATGGTACAATTAATTGTAATTCCAACTTTTTGAACTTTTGAAGGATTTTCAGAGACTTTCAGCTGCCAGATAAACATTAAGCCCAGGCCTCCCACAGCTTTTTCAGTACTGGAGAATAAGTAGTACCATTGACATGCTACCATTTTTCTTCTAACTCCTTCCCCTTGTTTTTGTTTTCTTAGTTTGCCTCTTGCTTCTTGGACTTTGGGTGCTGCCAAGCACTGTGTACTTGTACTGTTATTGTAAAAACCATGGATGGTGACTTTGAGTCTCTCTGCCTATGAGTGGGATTTATTGGAATTTTGCTTAATCCTAGAAGCATTTCACTTAGTATTTAAAGAAATTTGTTTAATGACTTCTTACATAATAGTACCTGTGCTTTTATTTATTTATTTGTTTATTTATTTATTTAATTTGTTTTATTACTCAATGAATTTATCACATCTGTGGTTGTATAATGATCATCACAATCCAATTTCACAGGATTTCCATCCCACAACCCAAGCACATCCCCCCCACCCCCAAACTGTCTCCTCCGAAGACCATAAGTTTTTCAATGTCTGTGAGTCAGCATCTATTCTGCAAAGAAGTTCCGTCTGTCCTTTTTTCAGATTCCACATGTCAGTGAAAGCATTGGATGTTGGTGTCTCATTGTATGGCTGACTTCACTTAGCATGATAGTTCCTAGGCCCATCCATGTTGCTAAAAATGCTGGTATTTCGTTCTTTTTGATGGCTGAGTCATATTCCATTGTGTATATGTACCACCTCTTCTGGATCTACTCCTCTGTCAGTGGACATTTAGGTTGTTTCCATGTCTTGGCTATTGAAAAGAGTGCTGCAATGAACATTGGAGTACATGTGTCTTTGCGAGTCATGGTTTTCTCTGGATGGATGCCCAGGAGTGGGATTGCTGGATCAAATGGTAGTTCTATGTTTAGTTTTCTGAGGAATCTCCATACTGCTTTCCACAGTGGTTGCACCAATTTACAATCCCACCAACAGTGTACTAGTGTTCCTTTTTCTCTACACCCTCTCCAGCACTTACTATTTGTAGACTTTTTGATGCTGGCCATTCTGGCTGGTGTAAGGTGGTACCTCAGAGTGGTTTTGATTTGCATTTCTCTAATAATGAGTGATGTTGAACATCTTTTCATTTGTTTTTTGGCCATCTGTATGTCTTCTTTGGAGAACTGTCTGTTTAAATCTTGTGCCCATTTTTTGATGGGGTTGTGTTTTTATTTTTAAGGCCGAAAAAACAAGTTGTTACAATAGCATATAATTTAGCAAGTATTTTTTAAAAGGTAGTAAGTAGTACTGTGAAATTTGGCAGTACACCACATTAGTGACTTTTGATAATATATTTTATATAATTATAACATTTATATTTTTCAGAATTGCTTTTTATTTTATTTTTATTTATTTGTTTATTTATTTTTTGTCTTTTCTAGGGCCACTCTCACGGCATATGGAGGTTCCCAGGCTGGAGGTCCAGTCTGAGCTGCAGCTGCCAGCCTATACCACAGCCACAGCAACACCAGATCCAAGCTGCATCTGCAACCTACACCACAGCTCACGGCAACACCAGATCCTTAACCCACTGAGCAAGGCCAGGGATTGAACCCACCACCTCATGGCTCCTAGTTGAATTCGTTAACCACTGAGCCACGATGACAACTCCCCAGAATTGCTTTTTAAATTTGAGAACTGAGTTGACTTAAAATACTTAGAAAACACAGGGGGGAAAATACATGTTCTGTTCTCTTTTTGTTGTTATCTTTAAAATGAACAAATTTTTGTTCTGTTATCTTTAAAATGAACAAATTGAAGTTTTGAAAGAATAAATAACTTGCTCATGGTTTGATGATTTTAGTTTCTGTTATGTAATCATGATATTCTGGCTCTCCTTCTTGGTATAAAAGAACAGGGTGATTGTAATATATATTATGTTGTTTCTCAGAAGCCTCATCAATTTCATTTTGAATCAGACATTTTTCTTGATTCTCTGTCAAAGTTTGGTATACTTTATATGTACTGATTGACCTTAGAAATAATCAGAAAAGTGGTGTGTACAAAACCTAAGTCCTAAAAATATGTCTCAGTCAGTAGAAACCTACAATGTCTTAAAGAAAATTACAGTTCTAGTGCATCTTCACTTGCAAACTCCGTAAATAGTTTTGGCTATAAAGCCCAAATTAGTTTTTTATGATATAAAGATCTGCGGTGACAGGAATGTGTTTTACATTTTGCTTAATAGTGTTTCCCATTTAAAATTTCATGTCTGTGTTAATCAAGGTGTCCTTTCTCTAAACAGGAGAATGTACTCATCACCTCCCACCTGTGAAAGCCCCTATTCAAACAAAGAAGAAAACAGCAAAGCATTGTTTTCTTTGTGGAAAGAAAACTGGACTGGCTACTAGCTACGAATGCAGGCAGGTTGGCCAGCCGAAAAGCTGGGATGCTTTCTTTGTGGTGACCCAGCATGGGGATACAGTATAAAATATTCTTTAAATCGCCTATTCATACCATCCTTAAGATGATATTCAAATAGCAGCCCTTAGCTGAGCTCCTAATTGGCTGAAGTAAAGAACAAGTAGACAGCTCTGAGTTTCCAAACCCAAGAGATCCTCCCCTGCTCTTTAAAGTGGGAGATATAAACCAACGGAAGAGTGTACTTTCTTTGTCTTACAATAGATATACTTGGTTTTTCTTTAAATGTAGCTTAGAAGAACCCCTCCTCCAAGATTCTATTTTAAATTGAATAAAAAGGACTAAATTTAATGTTGTATAAATTACAATTATATGGTATCTTTATTTTAAAACAGATGAATATTTTTATACAGATAATGAATTTTTCTACCAATAATTATTTTATTCATTAGCACTGATTAATATGTTTTAAGGTCAGTGTCTGCCCTTAGGTTAAGGCCAGGCATTAAACAAAGCTGCTTCTTTTTGGAGTGTACTCTGTTCAGATGGAAACAACTTATCTTGTTGTTAGAAATACTTCAAAATCCTTTCATGGCCTTAGGATTTTCTTATGAAACTGAATTTCTCAAAAATTCAGAGTTCTCCAAGGTTTACTAGATGTAAGAGGCGTGAGAGACATATTTATTAGCTTTTGTAATTCTACTGCTTCATAAAGATCTATACCCTGTTTCATTCCAAAAGGGATTCTTTATTATTAACGTTCATATTCATGGAAAATTAACTTGTTCTTTTTTTTTTGGAGGGTGTTGCTTGTGCTTGTTTATAAGTAGAAGGGAAATGTCAGCCCTGAAATTGCTAAAGAGAACGAAAGGGCTCCTGTTGGGCTACCCAAAGTCAAGTTTTGGTCTCCCAAAGAAATGAGGCTTTTTTCGAAATGTGACTATTCACATAGACTTTTTCTGTGCTTTAGATGTGGAAACAACTTCTGTGCATCTCATCGCTATGCAGAAACTCACAGCTGCACATATGATTATAAGAGTGCAGGGAGGAGATACTTACAGGAGGCAAATCCTGTGGTTAATGCACCAAAACTTCCAAAAATCTAACTCTTGCTCTGCGCATGACTGTTCTGCATGAGGAATCGTATTACAATGACAGAAGAAAAATCGTTTAGACTGCATTATTTTTGTTCGACTCCAAAGATTTGCCAAATAATGAAAGCATATAATGCATACCATTGGAAAATGAAAAGGCTGCTGTAATTGACATCTTTATTCTTTGGTGAATCACAAATTTTAAAAGTAGTTTAAAAATCTTTATAATGATTTAACTTTGTTATTGCATGTCTTGTGTTAAGTATTTTATATTTGATATTGCAATTTTACTGGACAAATCTTCAAAAGATGCACTTTAGGAAGTTAACATTGACCATGTAACCAGCTTTTACATTATACAGAAATGAGCTGTCATGTAATGGCTCTACTCAAATCTACAATTTTTTGTGGGGGTGGGGTGGGTGGGGGTTAAAAAAAAAATCCCATATGTGAAAGTTTATTGTGTTTACTGGCAAGTTTCTTTTTATGTCAAGCTTTTTATAAAAAAGAACATTTGGTTTTCCAGTGTAGTTTTGACATATGTTTCTTCCATATTCAGATTGGCATTCAGATATATATCCATTCTATAAAACACATCATGTTAATCGTAGTATATATTTTTAAATACTACTTTTTGAATGGTAGTTTTACAATAGAAGATATCCTACTTGTTGCCATTAAATACAGAACACAGCTTTTCAGTCCTTGAAAAATGGTTATATTTGAAACATGGTTATATTTAAAACAAAAATCTCACAGCTTGGTTTGTTTTTCTTGTATGTTGAGTGCTATTACCAGGAGAAATTCAAATAAATATTCTGTTCCATTATGATATTGATTATTTGATTATTTACAGTAATTTTTCTTTCTGAATACTTAAAAAAGCCACTTAATTAAATAAATCAGTAATGTATTATACTTGGAAAAAATAGAAAAGTATTCTTTTAGGGTTGAAGGACCCTGCTTCCCAGATGTAGCTAATATACCATTCAAGCTTAGGGGAGGCCACTTGCTTTATGGCAGGTTAGTTGATGCTGAACCCTGGAAAATAGCTGGCAGGCATCCCCAGTAGACTCTGTAACTCTAGCCCAACCGAAGTGGGATCTGCATGGGTATCAGAAGGCCAATTTAGGTGCTTCACAGGGCCTCTTTCTCCATGCATGACTGAATGAACTGGAGAGTCCTGTTATCCTTCCTCTACTTCCTGTAAGAGTAAATGTTGAGTGGGAAAAGATGCCTTCATCTCTCCGAAGGCATTCTCCTTCAGAACAAGAAGGGAATACATTTACAAGAGGGAAAGACAAAAAATTAGTGGAGTAGTAATAGGGGTTGCTGGCATACTTTTTAAGGGAGGCTATATAGGCTAATGAAAAATATTTTCATCTATGTTGGGTAGTTCAGTTTTTTCTCCCTTTAGCAAGACAACCTGTGTGTTAGGCATTTAAAATCTGTTACATGGAAAGGCTATTATATGGATTAGCTGCTGAAAAAATGCACCAATATATATTTATTCTATAAATAAATATGGATATCTAGGACATATTTGATATATGCATAGTGCACTATACTTTTTCTTTTTAGCCACCCCCCCCAGCATATTGGCATATGGAAGTTCCCAGGCTAGGGGTCTAATTGGAGTTGCACTTGCCGGTCTTCGCCACAGCCACAGCAACGCCAGATCCAAGCCGAGTCTACAACCCACACCACAGCTCAGGGCAATGCCGGATCCTTAACCTACAGAGCAAGGCCAGGGATCAAACCCACAACCTCATGGTTCCTACTGTACCACGATGGGAACTCCAAGTTTAGTGAATTTTAATAATTCACTAATAATTTACAGTGAATAATAATTCACTAAAATAAGGGGATCTTATTTTATTTTTGTCTTTTGTCTTTTTAGGGCCACACCGGTGGCATATGGAGGTTCCCAGGCTAGGGGTCTAATCCGAGCTATTGCTGCCGGCCTAAGCCAGAGCCACAGCAACACCAGATCTGAGTGGCGTCTGTGACCTACACTACAGCTCATGGCAACGCTGGATCCTTAACCCACTGAGGAAGGCCAGTGGGTTCCTCATGGTTCCTAGTTGGATTTGTTTCTATTGTGCCACAACAGGAACTCCAGGGAATTTTTTTTAATGATTTTTTTTTTTGGACTGCTTTCATGGCATGCAGAAGTTCCCAGGCCAGGGATTGAACCCATGCCACAGCAGTGATGATGCCAGATCTTAACCATTAGGCAAACAGGGAACTCCCATAGCATGAGAATTTTAAAATACTAAGATGTTTTAACATTTTATCATTGTGGAGGTATTTAATTATAAAAAAGAAAGGATTTAATTTTCTGATATGTTTAATACAGCTTTATGCCATCATGATAGGTAATTCAGTCTTGTATCTAGCAATGTTTTACAAATTATGACTCCTATACCACTCCTGGAACATGAGATAATTTTAAGTGGTATATTGATGGATGTTTTAAAGTAACTATATATATATATATTTTTTTTTGTCTTTTTTGCTATTTCTTGGGCCGCTCCTGCGGCATATGGAGGTTCCCAGGCTAGGGGTCGAATCAGAGCTGTGGCCACCAGCCTACACCAGAGCCACAGCAACGCAGGATCCGAGCCGCGTCTGCAACCTACACCACAGCTCACGGCAACGCCGGATCATTAACCCACTGAGCAAGGGCAGGGACCGAACCCGCAACCTCATGGTTCCTAGTCGGATTCGTTAACCACTGCGCCACGACGGGAACTCCAAAGTAACTATATATTTTAATGTGTATCAGAAAAAATGTAATTTAAGTTGAAAATAAATTGATACAGGTTGAAAAAGTTGATAGAAAATTGCCAAGCCAGGGTACATATATAACAGATCATAAAAGTAGATTCAAATGACTGCAATTTAGGAAAAAAGTTATGTTCTTGTTTTGCTTTGAAAATTATGTTAAACTTTTAAAGTGACCGATGAAACTAAATTACATGGTTTTTAAAAAGCTATGTAAGGATGAAAAATGAAAGTAAAAATTTCACCATATACCTACCTCCAATCTCTTTTAAAAACTTCTACTTTAGTTTTTCTGGTACATACCATCATAAGACTAGCCAATATAAATAGATGTTATTTTTTCGATACTCTGTTACTACATGTAAGGAATTTAGCATAACACATTACCTCAAGTCTTTTTTTTTTTTCTTTGTCTTTTGCATCTTTAGGGCCACGCCCACAGCATATGGAGGGTCCCAGGCTAGGGGTTGAATCAGAGCTACAGCTGCCAGCCTATGCTACAGCCACAGCAACACCAGATCTGAGCCTTGTCTGCCACCTACACCACAGCTCACAGCAGTGACAGATCCTTAACCCACTGAGTGAGGCCAGGGATTGAACCCGAATTCTTATGGATACTAGTTGGGTTTGTTAACCACTGAGCCATGACGGGAACTCCTACCTCAAGTCTTTACTTCTCATTTTTTTAGTGCATTAATCTGCTCATGCTGCCATAACACAAAATACCACAGACTGGGTGGTATTCTTCAACAACAGGAATTAGTTTTCTTACAGTTCTGGAGGCTAGAAGTCCCAGATCATTGTCCTGGTGAGATCTCTCTTCCTGGCTTTCAGAGAGCTACTTTCTCCCTGTGTAAGAAATGGCCATTCCTCAGTGTGCACACACGGAACTCTGATGTCTCCTCCTATGAGGACACTGATACCATGGGATCAGGGCCTCACTCTTATGACCTCATTTAATCTGAATTATTTTCGCACTCCAAATATGGCCACACATTGGGGGTTAGGGCCTCAGCATATGATTTTGGAGGAGACGGGTAACATTTGGTTCATAATGGTTAGTTATTTTTAGTTATAGTAGTTATGTCAAGTTTTCTCACTCCTCTGCAGTTACCCTAGTCAGCTTTCACCTGAGCTATTGCAGTAGCTTCCTAATGGCTCCTGTATTATCTCTATCCCCTTCGTAATCCATTTTCTACACTTCAACTGTAATGAGCTTGTGGAACAAAAAATTGATTGTATCAATGCTCAGAATGTATTAGTGACATCTTGTGTCCTTAGAGTAAAGATCCAAATTCTTAACCCTTCTTCCCGGCATGGCCTCTGTGGTCTGGCCCCCATCTTGTTCTCCAGCCTCATATTGTACTCCTTATCCGTGCTTTCTGGGATTCGCCCACACTAATTTTCTTTTAGTTTTCTGGGCCTTTTTTTTTTTTTCCTTGTTAACAACCACTTTTTTTTTTTTTTTTTCCAGATGGCAACTCTCATTAATTCCTGAAGGAAACCTTCCCTGATGTATCCCTGTCTGAGTCAGTACCCTTCCTCTTATACTTTGGCTTCATGAAATCTAGCACATTATTATCTTGACATTCGTGTGATCCTTTGAATTGCACAAGATGACAAGTCTGTGAACAGGAGTTGCCCTCCTGTCCATCTATCCATCCTTGTTCCCAAGCATTACATGTAAACCCTCATTAAATGTTTTGTTGAATGAATGAAAAAAGTTTAAGAATGTACTAATTCTCTTTAATCTATCAGCTTTAAGTGATCTTATGGCCTTTTGTTGTTAAGTTGATTTTAAAATTGAAGGCAGTAGGTTAAAATATTACAATTATAGAAATATTATTTGTTGAAGATCCAAATAGTATGATAGGATATCTTCTTTTCCACAATTCAGTGTCACTAAATATATATAAAATGCATTTTCCCTTAATTCCTTTCTTTTGCTCAAAATTATGCTGTTTTATTTTTATCCCTTTTTTTACGTAGCTCATAGGGTTTTTTGTTTTTGTTTCCAATTGCTTTTCTTTTTTCTTCATGTAAATGTACTTGTTCTTATCATCAGATTAAGAATGATCAGATTCTGGAGTTCCTATCGTGGCGCAGTGTTTAACGAATCTGACTAGGAACCATGAAGTTTCGGGTTCGATCCCTGGCCCTGCTCAGTGGGTTAAGGATCCGGTGTTGCCATGAGCTGTGGTGTAAGTCACAGATGCGGCTCAGATCCCTCGTTGCTGTGGCTCTGGCGCAGGCTAGCAGCTACAGCTCCAATTAGACCCCTAGCCTGGGAACTCCATATTACGCAAGAAGCAGCCCTAGAAAAGGCAAAAAAGACAAAAAAAAAAAAAGAGAGAGAGAGAGAGAGAGGGAATGATCAGATTCTTAATCATTAATTCATTGGGAATTATTCTTTTTTTTTTCCCACTGTACAGCAAGGGGATCAAGTTATCCTTACATGTATACATTACAATTACATTTTTTTCCCCACCCTTTGTTCTGTTGCAACATGAGTATCTAGACAAAGTTCTCAATGCTATTCAGGAGGATCTTCTTATAAATCTATTCTAAGTTGTGTCTGATAAGCCCAAGCTCCCGATCCCTCCCACTCCCTCCCCCTCCCATCAGGCAGCCACAAGTCTCTTCTCCAAGTCCATGATTTTCTTTTCTGTGGAGATGTTCATTTGTGCTGGATATTAGATTCCAGTTATAAGTGATATCGTATGGTATTTGTCTTTGTCTTTCTGGCTCATTTCACTCAGTAGGAGAGTCTCTAGTTCCATCCATGTTGCTGCAAATGGTATTATGTCATTCTTTTTTATGGCTGAGTAGTATTCCATTGTGTATATATACCACCTCTTCCGAATCCAATCATCTGTTTATGGACATTTGGGTTGTTTCCATGTCCTGGCTATTGTGAATAGTGCTGCAATGAACATGCGGGTGCATGTGTCTCTTTTAAGTAGAGTTTTGTCCGGATAGATGCCCAAGAGTGGGATTGCGGGGTCATATGGAAGTTCTGTGTATAGATTTCTAAGGTATCTCCAAACTGTTCTCCATGGTGGCTGTACCAGTTTACATTCCCACCAACAGTGTGGGAGGGTTCCCTTTTCTCCACAGCCCCTCCAGCACTTGTTATTTGTGGACTTATGAATGATGGGCATTCTGACTGGTGTGAGGTGGTATCTCATGGTAGTTTAGATTTGCATTTCTCTTATGATCGGCGATGTTGAGCATTTTCTCATGTGTTTGCTGGCCATCTGTATATCTTCTTTGGAGAAAGACATTGGTCACATAATCCTTTACCTTCTGTTCTAATTTAGTCTGCTTTAATTATCTTTTATTTTGAAATATTTTCAAATTTACAGAAAAGTTATAAGTGCAAAAAAAAAAAAAAAGAATGCTCATAGACCTTTCGGATGACTTAGCTATATATATTTCATCATGTTTATACTCTGAGTGTCTGTAACCATTATCATTAGTCTTTTTATGAACCATTTGAGAGTAACATGTAGACATGGTGCCTAGCCTGTGGTAAATATTCCAGTGTGTATTTCCTCTGAATAAGGACACTCTCCTATACCACTTCCAACTCTTATGAAAAAGGAAATCAGTATTGATTGTTGTAATGTTACCTTCCAGTGTTAAAGACCCCATTCAAACTTCACAAACTTCTACAACAATGTTTCTTTTTCATCTCTGGTTCAAGAGCCTTGAGCAAAATTCCACAGCAGGCCTAGGAGATAGAAATTTTGAGTCCTTCTTGGTATGTATGAAGTTATCCTTTATGTGCCCTCACAATTGATTGGTGGTTTGGTTGGGTCTAGAAGTTTTTGCCCTCAAAAAGTTGAAGGCATTAAGCCACTGACTTGTATATGCAGTGTTGCTGATGGAACTCTGATGCCAGTCTGGTACTTATGTCTTTGATAGTAAGGTGGCTTTTTTTTTGTTTGGTTTGTTGCTTCTAGAGACTTTAAAGGTTCTGTCTAAGTTTTTGGATGTTTGAAATTTCATTTTCATCCATTTTACTTGACATTTGGTGTGTCTATTTGTTCTGAAGTCTCTCGACATTTTCTATAGCTTGGGATTTTTTTTCCCCCTAAAAAGCATTGCTCTCTCCTCTCCATTGCCTTATTCTCTTATTATGGAAATTCTGTTAGATGTTTGGTCCCCTAGACAGATCCTTCATTTGTGATTATTTCATTTTTAACCATTTAAAAATTTTAAAACATACAGAAAAGTAAATATACACAAAATATGTACAACTTGGTGACATCACAAAGCAAATCTCTGTGTAACTACTGCCCAGGTTAAGAAATATTACCAGCACCCTGGAACCCATTCCTGCCTCCTACCCTTTCCCAATCACGACCCCCTCTTCTCTAAAGGTAACCACCATCCTTCCTTGCTGTGGTAGCCTTTTTTTTTTTTTTGCATTTTAAAATTGTTTTACCACCTAATCATGTATCCTTGCAGTTTTGCTTTACAAAAAGAAAAACCTTTACTTAATGGCATTGTGTAGCTTGCGTTTATCTGGCTTTTTTCATTCAGTGTCTTTTTTTTTTTTTTTTGTCTTTTTGCCTTTTCTAGGGCCGCTCCCACGGCATATGGAGGTTCCCAGGCTAGGGATCTAGTTGGAGCTACAGCCGCCAGCCTACGCCAGAGCCACAGCAACGTGGGATCCGAGCCGCATCTGTGACCTACACCACAGCTCATGGCAACTCTGGATCCATAACCCACTAAGCAAGGCCAGGGATTGAACCTGCAACTTCATGGTTCCTAGTCAGATTCATTAACCACTACGCCAGGAGGGAACTCTCTCATCCAGTGTCTTTTTGTGAGACTTCTTTGTGTCGCATGTAATTTTTATCATGATATTGTATTCTTTATATAACTGTGCCACAATGTATTCTTCCATCTACTGTTGATGGAATTTGGGTTGTTTCCAGCTTTCAGTACTACATACAATGCTGCTATGAACATTTGTGTGCATGTCTCTTGGAGCACAGGTATATACATTTCTTTTGAGTCTATTAATTCTACCTAAGAGTAGAATTGCTGGATCATGGATGATTATTGTGTTTGTTCAACCTATTAGATGATACTAATGAATTTTTCAGAGTAGATTTTACCAACGTATCTCTACTCATAACTGAGAGTACTCCTCTGTTTGACATTCTTATCAGTACTTACTGTCTCTCCTTTAGTCATTCCATTTTGATTGGCGTTTGTTTACTTCTCTCATGTTCCTGCCCCACTCAGCTTCCCTTTCCACTAGCTTCAGGATACCTTTCTTTGCAGCTTTAAGAGTGGGGGCATGGTGTAGGTCCCAGCCTTGTACAGAAGAGGGTCTCCCCTGAATGTTACTCAGCTTTGACTTCTGTGTCTCTGGCCCTGGAAGGCCTGGTTTCCCATATGCACTTAGTGTAGCCAGGATTTCAGTGCTTTGTTTATCTCTTTGGATGCATGCTTTCAGTTAGATTTTAGCCCAGTGATTCTTGAGAAGCTTGCCAGTTGATTCTTCTTTCTTCTTCTTTTTTATTTAGGGTCGCACTGAGGCATATTGAAGTTCCCAGGCTAAGGGTTGAATCACAGCTGCAGCTCCTGCCTGTGTCACAGCCACAGCAACACTGGATCTGATGCCACAGCTTGCAGCAGTGCTGGATCGTTAACCCACTGAGCAAGGCCAGGGATTGAACCTGCATCCTCATGGATACTAGTCAGATTCTTAACCCACTGAGCCACAATGGGAACTCCCCTTTGATTCTT
Source organism: Phacochoerus africanus (assembly GCF_016906955.1). Lineage (NCBI taxonomy): Eukaryota > Metazoa > Chordata > Mammalia > Artiodactyla > Suidae > Phacochoerus > Phacochoerus africanus. The sequence continues at coordinate 91,466,738 of NC_062558.1, forward strand.
TAAGAATATGTATTTTAAAAAAAATTTTGTGTAGAATTTCAGTGTGAGGAGTAGCTCAAATAACCTAGTCAACTTTATTTCTGGAAACTGAAGCTTTTGTTTTTAGTTGAATTTCTTCTTGGATTGTTTGCCAGTGTTCATTTGCTTGGATTGTTTGCCAGTGTTAATTCTTTCTTTTGTATTATTGATTTTTTTTCAAATATTTGGTGATTTTGTACATAGCTATGAAGTCAGAATGTGACTGATTAGGGTAGGTAGAGGCCAAGGATAAAGATGGAAGTATTAACTTATGTGTACTTGATGATTGTACTTTATCAGGTAATCCTCTTTTGAAAACTCATTCATTCAAATATTTATTGAGTGGCTTCCGTGTAAAGGAGTTATAATTAGTTGTTTGGAATCTAGGTGAACTTGACAGATGGAGTTTACAGTGTAATGCAGACAGACTTTAAACAACTAACCATGCCATTATTTAATTATAAGTTGATAAATATTATAAAGGAAAAGTATGTGGAGCTATGCACGTATTCAACAGAAGCACCTGATCTAGTCCAGTACTCTTTAAGTCAAAACCTCTCAAAGAGTAATAAATGATAAATATCTAGGAAAGTGGAAAATGAGAGGCCTATGAGAAGGAAAAAAGACATATACATATATATTCTCATAAAGATTTTTTTCCTAGTAGGGCTTTACCTCTTTTTTCAGGAAGGGGTGCCCTTCTTAGAGACTTTGGCCTTCATTTAATTGACCAGAACCCTATCAAAAGGGTAACTGGGAGATCGAGGTTTAGCTTTTCCATTATGGCCACTTTACTAATAATTGTAGGGATCTATTTCATTGCTGTGTTAGCTGAAGAGCCTAGAAGCAATAACATCCTATTAGCAATGAGCACACCTAACACCCAGATCTTGGTTTCTCATACTATAAAGGACAATACCACACTTCCTTGGAGAAATAGCTGATTCTAGGATTGAAATATACAAAATTTCTTGTAGTGCCAGAAAATAAGGAAGTGCTGGGAAAAAAAAAAAAAAAAAAGGAACCCACACCAAAAACCTACAATAGTGATGGAGTATGTCAAAGGGACACAGCAGCCATCTGCAAGAGCTCCCAGTGGCCAAACCTGGAACAATTTGCATAATGAAATATAGTAACATTGGGTTATAACTCAGAGTACAACACCAATATCCATGAGTCTACACTTATAGAAATTAATGTTAAAATGATGGAGAAGAGGGAGTTCCTGTCGTGGTGCAGTGGTTAATGAATCCGACTAGGAACCATGAGGTTGCGGGTTTGATCCCTGGTCTTGCTCAGTGGGTTAAGGATCCGGCGTTGCCGTGAGCTGTGGTGTAGGTCGCAGACGTGGCTCGGATCCCACGTTGCTGTGGCTCTGGCGTAGGCCGGTGGCTACAGCTCCAATTAGACCCCTAACCTGGGAACCTCCATATGCGGTGGGAGTGGCCCTAAAAAAGGCAAAAAGACAAAAAAAAAATGATGGAGAAGAGACTTATTTCCTATGCAGAAGAATTATGTAGATAGTCCTTCCTCAAGGAGGAGGGCATAACTCCCTGTGCCTTAATTATGGACTGTGCTTAATGACTTTTTTCCAAGAGTCTAACATGGAAAGGGGGGGAAAGAGCGACTTTACAATAGAGAAACCTGATGAACACCACCTTAGCCAGGTGGTCAAAGTCAGTATCAACAATGTTGATAGAATGTGCCCTTGATAAGATGTAGTGAGAATGGCACTTTACTTCGGCAGTCTTCCTGTCAGAAACCCACAACACCTGTTTTATTGTGAGACGTTTTCATGGGACAATTACCAGTTGAGGGACATGCTGCAAAACACCTGACTTACCCTCCACAATACTGTCAAGGTCATCAATAACAAAGTCTGAGAAACTGTCACAGCCAAGAGAAGCCTAAGGAGATGTGATAACTAAATATAATGTGATGTCTTGGGTGGGATCTTGGAATAGAAAAGGGGTGTTAGGTAAAAACTAAAGAAATCTGAATAAAACACAGTCTATACCATACTAGTATAAAGTATTAAGAGAAGAAATTGGGTGTGGGATAACTGGGACCTCTTTTTGCAAATTTTATGTAAATCAAACTATTATAAAAATAGTTTATTAAAAACAGTGCAAAAGAAGTAGAATAGACTAGCTAGTAAATACCTTAATATATTTGTTGTAGACATAATAGGTCTAGTCAACAGTAAAAAGCAAGATGAATTTAACATTTTTGTAGATAGTAAAATGGGACAAATAGTAGGAAATATATGTTTTTAAGTATTAAATATAAGTTCTTAAGTATTTTTTTCCTTTTTAAAAAGTTCACTTTGGAGGCAAGAAAATCCATGTAAAATATAAAAAGTAGACATTTTAAACACCACATTTAAACACAGCATTTACTGTGTTGTAAAATGCTGTCATTATTCATTGAAGACTAAAATTCATAGACTATATTGCTTTATAAATTGTAAATAGTACTTATTAAAATTTGCATAAAACAATCAAAGCTATATTTTACCAGAAAATAGTGATATGTTCTTTATTCTGGAAATAAGGTAGACATGTCTCTGTTACCAAGAAAGACAAAAACACAAACTGTCACTAATCTAAAACTTGGGAAAAGAACTCAGAGAACCAAAGGAAAAGAGAAAATAGAAGTCAGAAAAAGGAAGTGAATACTGAAAATTGAACAAAACTGCACTTATCCTGCACTATTTCAGCCAAATTTATATCATTACCTTAAGGAAGAAAAGTAAATCAGTAAAATTAGAAAAAAGAAGTTTAATTCAGAAGATTCTAAAAACTATTAGGGAAAGTTAACAAAATGAGTAGGGCCCCAGAAAGATTTTCTTTGAAAAAAATTTCATTTACATACAGTATTCAGCCATTCGATAAATATTAGTCAAGCATCTGTTAGGTTTTAGGCGCTATGGTAAATGCCGTGGATGTAGTGTTACTAAACACACAAACATCTCTGCTTTCATTGTGTGTTTACATTCTGGAGGAGGGAAACAATAAAAATAAATATGCCAGGAGTTCCTGTGGCTTAGCAGTAATAAACCTGACTAGTATCCATGAAGACAAGGGTTCGATCCCTGGCCTCGCTCAGTGGGTAAGGATCTGGCGTTGCTGTGACCTGTGGTGCAGGTCACAGATGCAGCTCAGATCCCGCATTGCTGTGGCTGTGGTGCAGGCCAGCAGCTGAAGCTCCAATTTGACCTCCTAGCTTGGGAACATCCAGATGCCACAGGTGCAGCCCTAAAATATATATATAAAATAAATATAAATATGCCAGATGGAGTATTGGTGTTGGGATATATTCGTTTACTAGGGCTGCCATAAGAAAGCACCATAGACTGAGTGGCTTAAACAACAAATTTATTTTCTCACAGTTCCTGAAGTAGAAGTCTAAGATCAAGGTGCTTTGCAAGTTGGTTTCCTTTAAGGCCTAACCAGGCAGCCGTCTTCTCCCTGTGTCTTCACGTGGTTTTCCCTTTATGTCTTAATCTCTTCTATGAGAACACAAGCCATAAAGGATTAGAGCTCACCTGGATGACCTTATTTTACCTTAATTACCTTTTTCAAGGGCCCTGTCTTCAATACAGTAATGTTCTGAGGTCCTGGGACTTAGGACTAAACATAGAAATTTTAAAGAGACCTAATTCAGACCATAACAGATGCTATGTTATGTCTTGAGTGACATATGTACCCTTAAAGCTCAGTGGTTTAACACAACAAAGTTTATTCTTCACCCTTGTGAAATTCAGCGAGCCAGGCAACTTCCCTGGGCAGCTGCCTGATGAGGTGACTCAGTGATTCAGACTGTTTCCGTTGTGTGGCTTTGCCAATGCAATATGCGGTTTTCACAATTGCTGCAGCAGAGGAAGATCGAGCTGGAGGGTTGCATGGTGGCTTCTATATGCTTTTGCCTACAAGTATAGATGCACCCTTCTCACAGCCTATTTGTCAGGGCTAGGCATATGGTTCTACCTGATTGCAACTGTTATGGGGGTGCGGAATGGATATTACACGAGCTGTAAATGTTTCTGCCACAGATGGTAATAAGTGCTAAGAACAAAAGCCAAGCAGAGTAGGGTGACAGATACGAGTGTTATTTTAGAAAGGGTGGTCAAAGACAGCCACTCTGAGAAAGTTACATTTAAGTAAAGTCACAAAGGAAGTGAGGAAACGGAGGAAAGTGTTCTCTGCCTGATGTAGTGAAGAAATAGCAGGGAAGCCTGGTGGCTGGAGCAAAGCAAGTGAAGGAGATGATAGGAAATAAACGGTTACATCATGGAGGACCTATCAGGCAAGAACTTTGGATTTTATTCCGAATTGGGAAAATAATGGGGGCTTACACAATTGGACTTAAGTTTTGAAAACTTAATCTGGTGATTATATAGAAAAAAAAGAGTCGGAGTTCCCGTCATGGCACAGTGGAAACGAATCTGACTAGGAACCATGGGGTTTTGGGTTCGATACCTGGCCTCGCTCGGTGGGTTGGGAATCCGGTGTTGCTGTGGCTGTGGCGTAGGCCGGCAGCAACAGCTCCAATTAGACTCCTAGCCTGGGAACCTCCATATGCTGAGGGTGTAGCCCTAAAAAGACAGAAAAGACAAAGAAAAAAAAATGTAGGATGTAAGCCAGGAAACAGAAAGGGATAGCAAGCTTCCATGCGGGGAAGCACCAGGCTGGGGTGGGGATGTAGCACTCTGCTATATGATCTTCACCCCCATTCCCAAACCACCAGCATCATCTCTCCTTCTCCTCACTCTCTGCTTATTTTATTAAACTATGAACAATTGGAAAAGAAATTCCACATGCATCAAGCAGAAAGTCTACCAAGCTTTCTGTACTTGCCAGCTCACACCCAATGTTCACTTACCTACAGATGATCCCTCCAGGGAATGAGGATTTTCTTTCTACAGTTGTCACTCTCTTTGAAATTGACCTTTCCTCATCACTGAACCATTTCTATTATCCTATACATATTTAAACAGAAACCTTAATGCCTATATCTCTTGCCTGCTGTTGTCCCATGCCCCTGTTCCTCTTCATGGCAAAAAGAAATACACCGACTTGCTGTCCCCATTTATTATCTCTAAAATCAGGCTTGTTACCCCACAACGTGGTCATGTTCTCAAGCTCTCGATGATCTCCAAATTGCCAAATCCAAACGTCAATTCTCATTTTATTCAGCTTCTCAGTACCTATGACACACTTAGGCCTTTCCTTCTCCCTGAAAGATTTTCTTCACTTAGCCTTTAGGACTCCTGTGTTTTGTTTCTCCTCTTACTTCTGGCTGCTCCTAAGTTTCCTCTACTGACGTTCTAATCTCTCAAGTGCCACATGACCAGCCTCTGGATCTCTTTCCTTTTTTATCCCACCAGCAATTATGCAATTCATCTCCCAGGCCAGTGACATTCAAACTGTAGGCCACACCATTATACAGTCAAAAAAAAAAAATGAACTAGGAGCAGAAGTTTTTAAAAATGGAACAGAATAAGGTAGAAGAGAAAGGGAAAATTTGCTTCTTGAAACTTTTAATTATATACATATACTTATTTGGTCAGTATGGAAAACATATTTTGTATCCTGGGTTGATGTCAGAAAGTATGAATGAAAGTTATATTCTGTGTGATCTCATTCAATCCTGTGGCTTTAATCCACTGACCAATTTATATCTTTGTATGTTCCCTTGGAATTCCAGTGTATTCTACCCAGTTGCTTATTGTACTGTGTTGGGCACTTCAAAGTGTTATGCAAGCATTATTTCATTTCCTCTTCAAAACTGTTCAGTAGATATTATAGATGGTGGAGAAAGAGGCTCAGAAGTGTTAAGTAAATTGTCTATACAATAATGAGTGAGACAGGACTCATCCTAGCATTGCTTCTGAGTATAGCCTAACTTATGATCCCTCTGGATTTACAAAAGGTTCTTGGCCACTTCCTATAGAATGGCAGTATTCCACGTCCATAGATCAACCATCTATTTTGCTTCCCAGACATGCTTCCTAGGCATAAAAGTGTACCAATGGAAGATACCGTTCCTGCCTTCATGAACTATCTGTTCCCAGAGGCAGTAAGAAAAGGTCAAACAGGCCTTATAACCTATTTTCCATAGAAAAGATGAATATGCACAAGATTCAGCACTATATTTTATACTCTTTGCAGTGCTGCATTCTAGGTGTGTTCAAGAAATGAAAATGATGTTTGACCTTGTCCTATTGACCTTGAGGATTTTTTTTCTTGGCTGTTACCTGCAGCAGCTTGATGTGGGATCTCTGGCTGCAAGGGTGAAAAGTGCCACATCCCAATCACTAGACCACCAGGGAACTCCCCTGGAGGATATTTTGAGTATCTGTTTTGACCTTGTCAATTTGTTTACAAATAGGTAAGTATGCAAAGTGATCACAATTGTATGGAGGAACATGCTTATGAAATAGATCATACCTGGACAACAGAACAATTCTGGAATATCTGAAGGTATTTGCTCACAATTCATTCACGAATTTAGTAAAAAATAATACAAACTACTCATCTTTTATCCAGTTCATGATGAATATTATGGGAGAAATTGTCGGTAAAGTTTGATCTAGGAAAACTGGACTTGGTAGAAATAGTTGCTACAAACAAAGTGACAGAGCTATAATCAGGAATGTTTGATGTGGACAAAAGCTGAATGCCAAATCAAATATTTATTTAGATATGTTTGTATTTACACATACAAAGGCTAATCATGAAAATTAAAATATAATTTAAAGTAAAAATTGTAAGTTTCATAAGCTTTCCTCACACGCTTTCTTTGATGGGGGCTGGGAGAGGTAGGCTGTGGACCTTCACTCTATCTTAGACAGCAGACGCAAACAAATGTGTTCTTAAGGCTCTCCCTTCCTCTGCAAGCTTTGAAAAAGGAAGTATTTTCCATTTTTTTCTCCAAGTTCAGCAAGATAAGCCAGACCGAATTCCCTCCCCCTTCCAAAACACGAATAATACAGGCAGTCAGGCTCAGGGGTCACTAAAGGACGAGGGCAGGGTGGCGGGAGTCGTTCCTCCTCCTTCAGGTTGGTCAGGGCGACAAGGTTGTCACCTTCGCACCGCACACTGAGAAGCCAGAGCACAGAGGAAGCCGGCCGCTGCATCAGCGCCGCCCCTGGAGCGCCGTCGTCGCCGAGCAACGCCTCCGCCCTCCCCGGGCCGAGCACGTGACGTATGCATCACGTGACGGGCCAGTCGGCGTCCTCCCGCGGAGGGGTGTAAACAGGCGTCGCGGTGGCCCAGCTGCAGCCTTGCTGCGTCCGCATCTCCCGCATGCTCCAGGCGGGCGGGGGCGACCCCGCAGCGAGCTCAACGCCCACCTGAGGTAACTCCTGCGGCCTCCAGTTCTGCTTTCCCGGTGCGGCGCTCTGCAATCGCTGCCCGCCGCTAAGGAGGCCGGCCGAGCCCCCGGCCACGGCAGGGGGTGTGGCTGCCGGCTGTGCCTTCTGCGACAGGTGGGCCCATCAGGGCAGCTGCCCAGACCCTAGCTCCGCACTGCCTTCCGCGGCAGAAAAGCGATAGCGACCCTGGGCCGTGGGTTCTTCCCCCCCGGCTCTCTAAGGCTGCCCTTGGGCCAGGCCGAGCCGGAGCCGCAGGAGCCCTCGGGCGCTGAGGGCCGGGAGCTGCCAGCGTGGAATCCCAGTTGAAGTCCTGTACCGGACGGGCTGTGAGATCCTGGGCTAGTCAGCCCTCCCCTCGGCCTGAGTTTCCACATTTGAAAAATGAAAGTCTGGACTAGGTGATTTGTGAGGACCTTCCCCTTCTGACGTGTGTGATCTTGAGAGAGACTTGCATACATGGGAAGCTGCTAGAGCGAAAGCATAGGTAGATATTTTGACTTTTTAATTGCTCAGTTTCTGTCTGTCTTTCAGTGTTTCCGCTGACACGATTGAGATTCTTGTTCATTGGGGTGAAGTTGTTAATGGAAAACTTAGAGAAAGTCATAATGGTTTATGTTATTGTCCCTCCCCCCACCCGCCCCCAAGGCTTTAAAAAATACATCGGAACCTTCTTACCAAAACCTTAATTAGAAGCCCAAATCTGTCAAAAAGATAAAACCCAAACCTATGTCTGCCTGTCTTCCTCACCCCTTCTCCGCTCGTACTTACCCCTGAGGGACCCCAGAGATCACAGGTTGGAAAGTGCTGTTAACTAGTGAATGTTTTGTGTATTTGTTAATTTGATGGGATCCGGGAGATGAATCCTTTGTGTATGTGAAGTTTTCTATAATTTTTCCGTTATTATTTTTCTATTCGTCTGACTGTATGTCATATAGTATATTAAGCATATGTACTGGAATAAGGCCCCAGAATTTCCTAGAGAGACCTTACTCTTTCCCTCTTTTCTTGCATCCTAGTCCCAGGGAAGTTAGTTTATTTTGCCGAAGTGAGACCTCATGACTGCTGGTTTGGAGGCTCAGGCACAGAATGGTAATGGAAGACTTTTTGCAAGACTTTTATTTGAGACTAACTGAATCCATTAGGGCGCTTCCTCTGAAAGTTAGGAAAGATGGGAAAGTATATGAACTAAAATCGTTAGAGTCATGGACTAATGTGAACATATTACAGATTTTGAAACCCTGGAGCAAGAGTATTTTTGGATTGTGAGAGATCTAGGTTTGGTAGAAAAAGAGTTTCATGTAGTGAGTGAACATAAGCAGAAGCTGAGGTGGTGGTGAGTAGGCGAAAAGATTATCAGGAGAATTTTTTTTTTAAGAGAAATACATAGTTTCCTAATTTGTTGTTTTTAAAAACTAGAGTAGATACGTTTACTGAAAACTCACAGTTTGATATTAAAAGAGGGGAACTGTACTCTGACAGCTTGTCTGCTTGGTGCTTCTGTGAGGGGTGTGAAAATCAGAGGTGGAGGGACCAGGAGTGGAACCCAAGGTGAACCTAGTGGAATATGTTTTCTCTTTTCAAAGCAACCCACTTCCTTGATCTTTGGTTTAGGTTTAGACAAGTCACTTCCCTTCTTTGGGTCTCAGTTTCTGCTACAAAGTGAGGAAATTGGATTGATTTTGGCTTCCCGTAGGGTTGCCAGATAAAATACAGAACACTCAGTTAAATCTGAATTTTAGTAAACAGTGAATGCATTTTTTTTAGTATAAATATTGCATAGGGCACGCTTTACTAAAAAATTCATTGCTTAATGTGAAATTTAAGTTTAACTGGCCTTACTGTATTTCTGTTTGCTAAATCTGGCAACCCTAGCTCCAACAAAAAGTTTTGTCTTCTTTAAATTAGCTTCAAGAAGATATTGTAGATGCATAGACAAGAGTGAATTGATTCAGCCAGTCAAGGCCCCTTGGTTGTTATCAGTAGCATTATCTAGCTGTTGAAGAATAGATCTGTTTCACTGTGTCTCTTTTTTTCTCTTCCATGTGGCAGTTCCTTTTCTGCTGTAATCACATAGTGTTTAGGTTTATACTTTTGGTAGTAAACAATTTAAATAACTGAAAGGAAAGAAAGTTGCCAAAATATTAAAAGTGACAAATTTGGGTCATGAAATGACATATGCCATTTTTTTCTATAAAAGATACTTTATAATCCTATTTATTCTTCAGTTGTGGTTGACCTCAAGACATTTTCTAAAGTGGTGGACTGTTCTGGTGGTAAATAATCCTTTAGGATGTTCTTAGGCCTTTGGCTGCATGAAAATATGGAAATTACCAGTATATACGCTATAAATCTTTAATTTTAACTATTTGTCAGTTTTATATTTGCTATAATTTGAAGATTTTCAATGTTGAGATTCTTTTTCAGGGAGTGTAATTTTTAATTCCTCATTTTTGGAATTTTTTTTTTTTAAACTAGGCCTGATCTGGTTTCATTGCTTAACTCACTCTGAAATTCCTGACTTTTCTAATTAATTTATTCATTTAACAGTCTACAACAACAAAAAAACGAGTGCCTTCCAAGAGCCAGGTTGATGAGGTTGATGTGTTATTTTAGTTCTTCGGATGCTTATTCTGATAGAGGAGTTAGATCACATGCAATCCAGGGACAATGTGATGAGGGCCTTTAAGTGATACAAATGCTATGGAAATTGAGAGGAGGATCAGTGCCCATCCTGTCGATAGATTGTATGGCGGAACTCCCTGAAGGAGGTGGTATTTAATCCAGGTAATGGTAGTTAAGGTAAGGTGAGGAAGACAGGTTTACAAAAAGGTGGGAAGAAGCGGGAAAGGGCAGGGGAATCCACCTGCTCAGTTCTACAAAGCATACACGTGGTTGGATTGAAAATAGTTGATACTGGAGTTCCCGTCGTGGTGCAGTGGTTAATGAATCCGGCTGGGAACCATGAGGTTGCGGGTTCGGTCCGTGCCCTTGCTCAGCGGGTTAACGATCCGGCGTTGCCGTGAGCTGTGGTGTTGGTTGCAGACGAGGCTCGGATCCAGCGTTGCTGTGGCTCTGGTGTAGGCCGGTGGCTACAGCTCCTATTGGACCCCTGGCCTGGGAACCTCCATATGCCGCAGGAGCGGCCCAAGAAATAGCAAAAAAGACAAAAAAAAAAAAAAAGAAAGAAAATAGTTGATACTATTGTTTATATGTAGTTTTTGATTCACTCTTCATCTGCATTAAGTATCTTAGTATGGAACTACTTCAGTGTGTATTATTAGATGCACTTCAGATGTCAGTGGAAAAATGTTTATGAAATATGTCACACATACAAAAATGTATAATTTGTATATGTAAAGCTAAAAAAATACACCTTTACCATATCATTGAAACCTTCCCGATTGGACTCCCACTTCCTTCCTCTCAGAAGTCACCACCAGACTAATTCTGTATCTACCATTTCTTTTCTTTTTTTGATAGTCCTTACATGTATATATGCTTCTAAAACATTGTTTATTTTTGCATATTTATGCAGTTGATGTAAATGGAATCATGCTATGTATATTTTTTTCCTGTGACTTTTTCCATTAGGATTAGGTTATTATATTTCATCCATGCTGTTTTTTCCCCAAGGTTCCATCTGTGCTGGTTTTTTCCAAGTGTAAGATTTCCCTGAGGGTAAACACCTAGGTTTGGAGTTGCTGCTTGTAAGTTGTGCATATGTGCAGTTGTACTAAATATCACCAAATTGCTTTCCCCTGTAGTTGTGCTAACTTACTCTCCTACCAGCAGTGTATGAGCGCTCCTGTTGATGTCCTGTCTGTGTGCTCCCCAGTGCTCAAAATGAGCAAAATGATACATCTAATAGTTTGGGTTTCTTTGTAGGATGATGAAATATGCTAAAACTGATTGTGGTGATGTCGCACAACTCTGTGAAAAATGCCAGAAACCATTGATTTTTATACCTCAAAAGGAGCCATTGGTAGAAGGAAGGAAATTAAGAAAAAACTAACAACAAAAAAAAGATGCTGTGGAGAGGCCAATGTGGTAGGGGACTAAGAGTTGCCCATAGCCACATGAGTGAGCTTGGAGGCAAATCCCCCTAACTCCCTTTGTACACAGAGCCAGGCCTTCAGATGATCCTACAGCTAGCTTGATAAATCATGAATCTGAGGTACCTAGGTAAGCTGTATCTAGATTCCTGACCCATAGTAGCTGTGAGATAATAAATGTTCATTGTTTTAAACCACTGAGTTCTGGAGTAATTTGTTATGCACAATAACTAATGCATGGGCAGCAGTATTGCATTATGTGTTGCCTTTAATCCTGGTGCTGTGGAAAGCTGTGGTGGTTACATTAATAAACTATAACCGACTCTTTTTTGATGCGTGAACAGGTCTGATTTTGCCTTCATTTAAAAATTTTTTATTGAAGTATAGTGGACTTGCAAAGTTGTGTTAGTTTCATCTGCACAGCAAAGCAAATCACTTATATATATATATATATATATATATATATATATATCCATTTCTTTTTAGATTCTTTCCCCATATAGGTTATTACACAGTACTGAGTAGATTCGCCTTTGCTATACAGTAGGTCCTTGTTACCTACCTATTTTATATATACCTAACTATTTCATCATCATTTTGTTAAACACAATTCATGACTAGGTAGTAATAATTTTTTTTTTTTTTTTTTTTTGCTTTTTAGGGCCGCTCCCGAGGCATGTGAAGATTCCCAGGCTAGGGGCCAAATCGGAGCTATAGCTTCCAACCCACACCACACCCACAGCAATGCAGCATCCAAGCTGTATCTGCCACCTATACCATAGCTCACAGCAATGCTGGATCTTAACCTACTGAGCAAGGACAGGATTGAACCTGTGTCCTCATGGATGCTAGTCAGATTCGTTAACTGCTGAGCCACGATGGGAACTCCAGGTAGTAATACATTTTTGAACCATCTTCCAAATTATTGCTGTGGGGATTATATTTATAATAGTTTAAATTGCCGTAGGGATTATGTTTAGAATAGTTTAAATTTGCTTTATGATAATATAAAAATTTATAATCTTTATGGTTGCATTCTGCATCTTTATCAACCAGGACAGGCCATTTCCAGATCATATAGCATTTATTATATTGTCAGGATCTTCTGGTAACTTTTATATTTGAAATTTATGGATGATATCAATATATCTTAAGCAAATTTATTTTATTATTTATGCCTTAAGCAAAGGCACTAAAAAGTGATTATTGAGGCAAAACTGCAGTTCCCTAGAAGGCAGCCTTTTCTTAATGGACCCATATGAGGAAGTTAAAGACAATTTTTGTTCTTTTCCTTTGAATATTTATATATTCAAAGAAAGGTTGTATAACTACATGGATAAGGAACTCACAATGAGTTTTGAAACTTTATTTTTAAAAAATTAAGATATGTTTTGAAAGTTTTTTATTTTCTCTGTCCTTTTATTTTTCTTACTTTTTCAAAAATGGAAAGGACGGGAGTTCCTGTTGTGACACAGCAGAAATGAATCCGACTAGTATCCATGAGCACGCAGGTTTGATTCCTGGCCTTGCTCAGTGGGTTAAGGATCTAGCGTTGCTGTGAGCTGTGGTGTAGGTTGCAGATGTGGCTCAGATCCCACATTGCTGTGGCTGTGGCACAGGCTGGCAGCTGTAGTTCTGATTTGACCCCTAGCCTGGGAACTTTCATTGTTGCAGGTGAAGCACTAAAGAGAAAAAAAAAAAAAAGCAAAGCACTTACATTTATTAACATACAAAAATGTCTGAGACATTATTGTATGAAAAATACAGACCATGGAAATTTTCTCCTAAAAGTTTTGTGGTTTTAGCTCATATATTTAGATTTTGACCTATTTGGAGGGGTTAATGGGGTGTGTGGTGTGAGGTATAAGTTTAGGTTCATTTTTTTCCTTTATGGATACACAGTTGTTTTAGTATTATTTGTTGAAAAGATTATCCTTTTCCTATTAGATTTCTCTGTCCTTTGCCCATTGGATTACTGTGGTGGTTTTCTTGGAAATCAGCTGATGTGTGTGGTCTGTTTTTGGGCTCTAACTCCTTTTGATTTTTATGTCTGTCCATGTGTCAATAACTGCTGTCTTTGTTTTTTTTATTTTTTATTTAAATTTTTTTTGTTTTATTTTACTTTTATTTTATTTTTTTTTGTCTTTTTAGGGCTGCACCCATCGCATGTGGAGGTTCCCAGGCTAGGGGTCAAATCGGATCTGTAGCTGCTGGCCTACACCACAGTCATAGCCACACACACAGTATCCTAACCGTTTCTGCAAACCTACACCACAGCTCATGGCAACGACGGATCTTTAACTCACTGAGCAAGGACAGGAATCGAACCTGCGTCCTCATGGATGCTAGTCAGATTTGTTTCCACTGAGCCATGACAGGAACTCCCCTACTATCTTTCTTACTGTGTTTTTATGTATGGTTTGAATTTGGTTAGTATAAGTCCTCTACTCTGTTCTTTGTTTTCAAAACTATTTCATATATTTTAGGTTTTTTATATTTTCATAAATATTTTAAAATCAGCTTGTTAGTTTCAAAAAATTTCTTGGGATTTCAGTTTTAATTGCTTTGAATCTCTAAATCAGTTTTTAGAAAACTGCTATCTTAATATTGAACCTTCCAATCCATGAATGAGTTATAGCTCTTCATTTATTTAATTCTTTAATTTCTTGCAACATGTCATTTTAGTTTTTTAATGTACAGGTACTACACATATTTTGTCAAATATATGTCTTAAAAACCCCTTTATGGGTTTTTTTTTTTTTTTTGGCTATACCCATGGCATGAAGAAGTTCCTGGGCCAGGGATCAAACCCATATCACAGCAGTGATCTGAGCCACAGCTGTGACAGCATCAGATCCTTAACCCACAAGGCCACCAGGGAACTCCTGGTTTTTTTGTTATTCTAAATGAGATTAAAAAAGTAATTTTCTGCATAGAAATGCAGTTGGTTTTGTAAATCGCCTTTGTATCTTAAAGCATTTCTAAATTCACTTACTACTTTTAGTAGTCTTTTGGTCAGTTTTTTTAGGATTTTCTACATATGCAATCATTTAATAAAGACAGTTTTACTGATTCATTTCCAGTCAGCATTCTTTGCCTTCCTTTCCTCCTTTTTATCTTTCTTCTTCTTTTTTTTTTTTTTTTTTTTGCCTAATTGAGTTGGCTAGGGCCTTAAGTCCAAGATGATGATAGAAATGATAAGCAGTCATCCATATTTTGTTCCCAGTCTGAGGGGAAAACATTTGGTTCTATACACGATACAAAAAATCCCCCATAACTATAAAATTCTTTTAAATGTTAAGGTAGACCTAATAAAAATTAAAAAGTTCTGTACTTTATTTTATTTATTTGTTTTTGCCTGCACCCATGTCATGTGGAAATTCCCAAGTCAGGAACTGAATCTGCTCCAGAGCAGTGATACAAGCCACAGGAGTGATGGTGCCAGATCCTTAACCTCTTGTACCACAAGGGAATTCTAAAACTTCTGTACTTTATTTTTTTATTTTTTTGTCTTTTTTTTGCTATTTCTTTGGGCCGCTCCCACGGCATATGGAGGTTCCCAGGCCAGGGGTCGAATCGGAGCTGTAGCCACCGGCCTACGCCAGAGCCACAGCAACGCGGGATCCGAGCGGCGTCTGCAACCTACACCACAGCTCACGGCAACGCCGGATCATTAACCCACTGAGCAAGGGCAGGGACCGAACCCGCAACCTCATGGTTCCTAGTCGGATTCGTTAACCACTGCACCACGATGGGAACTCCAAACTTCTGTACTTTAAAAGATACTGTTAAGAAAGGAAAGACATGCTACATCTTGGGAGCAAATATTTGTAATTCGTATATCTGACTAAGAACCTTTGTCCAGTGTATATAAAGGACCTCTGTAATGAATAAGAAGGCAGACACCCCTCAAATTAAAAAAATTGGTAAAGAATATGGATATACAGTTCACAGAAGAAGATATTTGAATTTCCAGGAGGCACATTAAAAATTCTCAACACATTTAGTCACTTATGAAATGCAATCAAAATTAGGAACAAGTGTTTGCCTACAGGAATGGTTAAAGTGGATAAGACAGACAATATCAAATGGCGAGGATGTAGAGCAATCAGAACTTAACATAAATTACTAGTAGGAGTGTATAGTGATATTGGCACATTGGAAAACATTTTGTCAGTTTTCTGTTAACTTAAATACATACCTCCTGTATGACTCAACAATTCTACCCCTGATTATAAGATAAAAACTTAACATCATGAATGACTTACATCTCAATGTTTAGAGATCAAAGCTGGAAATAGCCCAAATGTCTGTCAACAAGTATACCATGAGGTACTACTCAGCAGTATAAAGGGAACCACTGATAAACTGTAAATTTTATGCTGAACTAAAGCCTCACACAGAAAAATATGAACTGTATAATTCCTTTCACATTGATCCTGAGCCAGAAAAATAAACCTATAATTAAGCAGATTAAGTGATTGCTTGTGATCAGAGATAAGGAAATTGACCATAGAGGCACAAGAGGGACTTTTTTTTTGTTTTGTCCGAATTTTGATTGGGTAGTTGTTGCACTACATAGACTTCTGTCAGAACTTTTCCAACATTACACTTGGGTGAATTTTGTGTAAATCGTAGCTCAGTACAGTTGATTTAAAAAAAGCAAGAGTCTAGACGGCATTTATAGAATAAGTACCTATATGGGCGTATATGTACTGATTTTATTTAAAACACTTTAATGTATAAACACAAGTGTATGAAATGCCCAGAAGCATGTTCTGCATATTGTTACTGACTTGTCTAGATGGTGGGACTTTAGGTGATTTTAAAAAAGTGATTGGAGGAGTTCCTGTCATGGGTCAGTGGTAACAAACCTGACTAGGATCTGTCAGGATGCGGGTTTGATCCCTGGCCTCACTCATTGGGTTAAGGACCCAGTGTGCTCGTGTGCTGTGGTGTAGGCCAGAAGCTGTAGCTCTGATTAGACCCCTAGCCTGGGAACTTCTGCATGCCATGGGTGTGGCCCTAAAAAAGCAAAATAAAATAAATTTTAAAAAATGATTGGACTTTTATATATTATTGAATTATTTTTTCAATGAGTATATCTTATAGATTTTTTTTTTTGGTCATGTAGATGCTTTTTTTCTAGATGTTTTCATCTTCTAATTATTGAATAAACATAATTATAAAATATCTTTAGAATTTAAATACTGTACTCTCTCTCTCTTTTTTTTTTGTCTTTTGTCTTCTGTCTTCTGTCTTTTCAGGGCCGCATACACGGCAAATGGAGGTTCCCAGGCTAGGAGTTTAATCAGAGCTACAGCTGTCAGCCTACACCAGAGCCACAGCAACACCAGATCTGAGCCCCGTCTGCAACCTACACCACAGCTCACAGCAACGCTGGATCCTCAGCCTACTATGCGAAGCCCGGGATCAAACCCGAAACCTCATGGTTCCTAGTCGGATTCATTTCTGCTGCGCCACAACAGGAACTCCCCTAAATAATGTTACTCTTTAATCACTGCTAAGAATAAAACTTTACACTACATTTGATGCCCTTGGTACCCCTTCTCACCCCATTCTTTTACTTCCCTACAAACAGAACTGCTAACCTGAGATTCATGCTTAATATTTGTTTTTTAAGTAGTTTTACCATATCTGTGTTTTTTCTATCCATGTTCTGTTGAACTTTATGACTAGAATTATACTAAGTGTATACTTTTGTCACTTATTTTTGTCCTATGTGAGACTTGAGGCTCATCCATATTTTTATGTATGGCTGTAGTTCATTGATGTTTCATTGTATTATATTATGTTATATGACTATTCACCATTTTACCTTTGTATTCCTGATTGAATTATTGGGTTGTTAGGTTTTTTTTTTTTTTTTTTTTTTGACATGAGCAGTGATGACGTGAACATTTTGGGTGTGAATTCTGATGCACTCAGGCAAAATTTTCTCTGGTTATATGGTTATTCCTAACCATAGCTGCTGGTTATGCATTTCAACTTTTCTAAAAGTATTTTTTAAATTGATCTGTAACTAATTACCACAAATTTAGAGGCTTAAAACAGCACATATTTTTATCTCATATTTCTTTAGAGCAGAAGAGAGTTAGGCTTGCCTGACTTATCTGCTCTGGGTCTTGCAAGGCTGAAATAAGTTGGGTACACTTATTCATAATTTGTTCAGCTTTTCCGCTATTAGGGGATATTTTGTATGCTCAGATTTTTCTCTTTTTTTTAACAGTGTTGTAGTGACCATTTTTGTATATATGTCTTTGAACATTTGTGGGGGTGTTCATATAGTATAGAGTCCTAAAGGTGGAATTGTCTGATAAAGGGGATTTAAATTGGTTAGTGGCAGTTGTCCCAATTTTTATTTCAGTTTTCATTTTCTCTAATAATATTTACCTTTTCCCCATTCCCTCACTCATATTATGTCATTTTTTTTCTGTTTTAAAATTGATGTTTAAATTTTTATCAAATTAATAGTTGGATTTTTTTTTTTTTTTGTCCTTTTAGAGCCACTCCTGTGGCATATGGAGGTTCCCAGGATAGGGGCTGAATCAGGTAGGTAGCTGCTGGCCTACCTCACAGCCACAGCAGTGCTAGCTCTGAGCCTCATTTACAACTTACACCACAGCTCACGGCAATGCTGGATCATTAACCCATTGAGAGAGGCCAGGGATGGAACCCACGCCCTCATGGATACTAGTTGGGTTCATTACCACTGAGACATAACGGCAACTCCAGTAGTTGGATGTTTAAAAAAAAAACAGTTAACATAAAGGCTTGTTTTGAAAAACAAAGGCAACTTCTGTTTTCTTGTTTCTAATGGGGGGTTACCTCCATATTTTTAAACTTCATGCTTACCCCGCTGTTATTGGTTTATTGATTTATCAACTTTATTTATTTGCTTTTTAGGGCCACACTCATAGCATATGGAGGTTCCCAGGCTAGGGTCTAATCCGAGCTACAGCTGCCGGCCTATGCCACAGCCACAGCAGTGCCACATCTGAGCCCCGTCTGTGACCTACACCACAGCTCATGGCAACACCAGATCCTTAACCCACTGATCGAGGCCAGGGATCAAACCCACAACCTCATGGTTCCTAGTTGGATTTGTTTCCGCTGCACCATGATGGAAACTTCTGATTTATCAACTTTAAATATTATGCATTGCCTTCCTGTTTTGAGAATTTGGGCATCTTAAACATCTCATTTACCTAGTCTCCATTCCAACTATGGTTATAGCCCCATTTTTATTAAAATCAGTAATCAGTATTTAGTCAGTAAACACTTAACTATTGTTTAGCTATAGAGCCAAGTTATAGTCTGGGACTACATTTTCTTTCTTACGTATCTTTTGAAGGGTAATTACCTCATTTTTTTCACCTACACTCCTTTTCATATAAAAATTCTTAATTTTAACAGATTCTCTATCATATAGTCTACAATATCTTCTTTTCTATCAATCTCTATACTGTTCTGGATATTTTTCCTCCTAAAGCCTTCTATCGTCCTGCTTTGATGTGAATCTGAATTCTTTAGTCTTGCTGCTCAGTCACTGTGGGATACCTTTTCTCTGGGCCATTTGGTTTCTCCAGAGAATCATCTGTTCTCCCACTGTGCAGTATTTTTGGTGGTTTAAGGCTCTTGCTCCTCAAAGTGTGTTCCTTAGGCCATCCACATTGGTATCATTTTGATGCTTGTTAGGAGTATAGAATCTTAGGCCAAATCCCAAATCTGCTCTGTATGCACCAAAAATTTTGAAAGCACCCGGCACTTCTGTGCCGTGGCAACAGCAGTAATAGCAACAACAAAATATTTTTGTCATGTAAAGTCTAACACAGGTTGGATGTAACTCCATGTGAGCTATGCCATCTGGCCTCCAAGATGGCAGTGGAAGACGGCTGTAGGATCTCAATGAATGTTTTTAAAGTCCAGGCCTGGAAGTGGCTGACATTACTATCCCCATACTATATTGATCAGGAATCAGTCACATTGCCTCTAACATAATTGCAAGGGAGGCTGGAAAATGTAGTCTTTTAATTTGCCCAGGAAGAGGGAACTCTGTAGGGGATAAGTATCATCAACCCTGCTCCTGTTGGCCATTCTGGTCCCGAAACTGCTTTATTCTTCTTCCCATGTATAGGGCATGCTAACCCTCTATCCAAACATGTCTTCAGTTCAAAGTACAGGCATATTTTGGAGATATTGTGGATTCAGTTCCAGACTAACAGAATAAAGCTAATATTGAGATAAAGCAAGTCATACATTTTTTTTTGTTTCCCAATGTGTATAAAAGTTACATTTTTACATACTGTAATCTATTAAGTGCGTAATAACATTATGTCCAAAAAAACCAATATAATACCTTAATTTAAAAATGCTCTATTGCTAAAATGTGTTCACTATCATCTGAGCCCTCAGTGATCCGTAATCTTTTTGCTGCTGAAGGGTGTTGCCTTGATGTTGATGGCTGTTGACTGATGAGGGTGAAGGTCTCTGAAGGTTGGGGTGGCTGTGGCAGTATCTAAAAATTAGACAACAATGAAGTTTGCCATATTGTTTGACTCTTCCTTTCTTGAACCATTTCTTGGTAGTATACAGTGCTGTTTGATAGCATTTCACCCACAGTAGAACTTCTTTCAAAATTGGAGTCAGTCCTCTCAAACCTTGCCATTGCTTTATCAACAAAATGAGTGTTACATTCTAAATCCTTTGTTGTCTTTTCAACAGTCTTTTACAGCTTCTTTACCAGTAGTAGTTTCCATCTCAAGAAGCCACTTTCTTTGCTCATCCATAAAAGAAACTCCTCATCCATTAATGTTTTATCATGAGATTGCAGCAATTCAGTGACATTTTCAGGCTCCACTTCTATTTCTCTTGCTATTTCCACCACATCTGCAGTTACTTCCTCCACTGAAGTCTTACACCCTTCTTAGCCACGAGAGTTAGAATCAACTTCCAAACTCCCCTTAGTTTTGATATTGGACAACTTCTCATGAATCGTGAATGTTCTTAGCGACATCTAGAGTGATAAAAATCCTTGCCAGAAGGTTTTAAATTTTGCCCAGATATAGCAGAGAAATCCCTATCTGTGGCAGCTGTAGCCGTCTGAGGTGTATTTCTTAAATAATAAGATTTGAACGTCAGAATTACTTCTTGGTTCATGAGCTGCAGAATGGACGTGTTAATACTCATGAAAATAACAATAATCTCGTTGGATATCTCCATCAGAGCTCTTGGGTAACAAGGTGCATTGTCAACGAGCAGTAATATTTTGAAAGGAATCTTTTTTTTTCTGGGCATTTGGTCTCAACAGAGAGCTTGAAATATTCAGTAACATGTTACGAAGAGATATGCTGTCATCCAGGCTTTGTTGTTCCATTTATAGAGCAAAGGCAGAGTAGACTTAGCATAATTCTTAGGGGACCTTAGGACTTTGAAAAATGAGTATCGTCTTCAATTTATAGTCACCAGCTACATTAGTCCTTAGTAAGAGAATGAGCCTTTCCATTGAAGTCTTGAAGCCAGGTATTGACTTCTCTCTAGCTCTGAAAGTCCTGAATGACACCTTCTTCCAAGAGAACATCCTGTTTTGTTTTCATTGAAAATCTGCTGTTTAGTATAGTCACCTCATTAATTATTTTAGCTAGATTTTCTGGATAACTTGCTGCAGCTTCTGCATTAGAACTTGCTGCTTCACCTTGCAGTTTGCTGTTATGGAGATAGCTTCTTTCCTTAAACCTCAAAACCCAGGGATCAAAACTGCCACAATAGCAGAGACCTGAGCCTTAGCAGCAACAATGCCAGATCCTTAATATGTATCTTTTTTTTTAAGATTCAACATATAGGTGATATCATATAATATGTCTTTTCACTGTCTGACCAACCTCACTTAGCATGATAGCTTCTAGGTCCATCCATGTTGCTGCAAATGGCATGATTTCATTCTTTTTTATGGCTGAATAATATTCCATTGTATATATGCACCACATCTTCGTTATCTATTCTTCTGTCAGTGGACATTTAGGTTGCTTCCATGTCTTGGATGTTGTAAATAGTGCTGCAGTGAACATTGGAGTGTATGAATCTTTTTGAGTTAATAGTTTTCTCTGGATAGATGCCCAGGAGTGGGATTCCTGGATTGCATGGTAGTTCTGTTTTTAGTTTTTTGAGGAACCTCCATACTGTTTTCCATAGTGGTTACACCAATGTACGTTCCCACCAACTGTGTAAGAGGGTTCCCTTTTCTCCACAGGCTCACCAGCACTTATTATTGGTAGACTTTTTGATGATGGGCATTCTGGCTGGTGTAAGGTGGTACCTCATAGTGGTTTTGAGTTGCATTTTTCTAATAATTAGTGATGTTGAACATCTTTTCATGTGTTTTTTGGCCATCTTTATGTCTTATTTAGAGAATGTCTATTTAGATCTTCCACTCTCTTTTTTTTTTTTTAAAGTTGGGTTCTTTGTTTTTTGTTTTTTTTTTGATATTGAGCTGCAGGGGGTATTGGTATATTTTGGAGATTAATCCCTTGTCAGTTGCTTCATTTGAAAATATTTTCTCCCATTCTGTGGGTTGTCTTTTTGTTTTGTTTAGGGTTTCCTTTGCTGTGCAGAAACTTTTAAGCTTAATTAGGTCCCATTTGTTTATTTTTGTTCTTATCGTCATTATTCTAGGAGGTGGATCTGAGAAGATAATTGCTGTGGTTTGTGTCAGAGAGTGTTCGGCCTGTGTTTTCCTCTAAGAGTTTTATAGTATCTGGTCTTAAATTTATGTCTTTAATCCATTTTGAGTTTGTTTTGTGTATGGTTTTAGAGAATGTTCTGATTTCATTCTTTTGCATGTAACTGTCCAATTTTCCAAGCACCATTTATTGAAGGGACTGTCTTTTCTCTATTGTGTATTCTTGCCTCATTTGTCATAGATTAATTGGCCTTAGGCGCTTGCATTTATTTCTGTGGCTTTCTATCCTGTTCCATTGATCTATATTTCTGTTTTTATGCCAGTACCATACTGTTGATGACTGTAGCTTTGTAATATAGTCTGAAGTCAGGGAGTCTGATTCATCCAGCTCTGTTTTTCTTCCTCAGGATTGCTTTGGCTATTTGAGGTCTTTTGTGTTTCCAAACAAATTTTAAAATATTTTGTTCTAGTTCTGTGAAAAATGCCATTGGTAATTTGATAGGGAGTGCCTGTGCCATGCAGAAGTTCCCAGGTCAGGGATCAAACCTATACCACAGCAATGCCATAGCAGTGACAACACCGAATCTTTAACCCACTGAGTTACCAGGGAACTCCAATGAGTTGACAGTTCTTTCAGTTTTGAAAGGTGTTGTGTCTTTTCTCCTGGTCTCCCTTGTTTCTGATGAAATATTTGCTGCCATTTAAGTGATTTTTTTCCCCCCATAGATAAGTGTTCTTTCTCTCTCATTGGCTTCAAGATTTTTTTTTTCTTTAGTGTTTAGAGGTTTGCCTACTACATGTCCTGGTTAGGATTTTTTTGAGTTTATCCTATTTGGGCTTTTCTCAGAATCTTGAGTCTGTAAATACATCTTTTGCCAAATTTGGAAATTTTCAGCCATGATTTTAATATTTTTTCAGCTCAGCTCTCTCTTATGACATGAATGTTAAATCTTTAGTTATAGTTCCACAGGTCCCTGAGGCTCTGTTCGTTTTTCTTTTTCAGTCTGTTTTTCTGTCATTCAGATTGGGTAGTTTCTGTTGGTTTGTCTTTTAGTTCACTGTTTATTTCTGCTTCTACCATTCTGCTGAACCCAGGTAGTGGTTTTTGTATCTTTATAGTTGTATTTTTCAGTTCTGAAATTTCCTTTTGGCTCCTCTTTATATCGTTGCTGAGACTTTTTTTTTTTTTTTTTTTTTTGAACCAAGGCACTGCAGAGGTGGGGATCAAAGTCTGAACTACATATTCAGCTTTCTGTAATACCTGCTGATGAAGCTGTTGGGATACTTTGTTACATCTTGGTGAGCCTGAATGTCTAGTCTACCCTTGGTCCTTGCTGGTGTGGATAGGGGTGTGGCCACAGGTTTTTTCTCATTTGGCTGGAGTAGGTTGTCTCATTGTGTGTCTGTCTTATCTGTCTGTCTTTGTGTTTCTAGACTGACCCTTTCCTACCCCTTTGGTTTCTTGAGCCTTTTTTTTTTTTTTTTTTTGGTTTACACTTATTTCTGGATTTGCTAATTCTTCAGCTCCAAGTTTGCACCATAAGAAGCAAAAAGAAAACCCACGGAACTGAACATCATGTCATTCCTTGAATCCCGAGGTCCCTAGCAGGGCTGCCTTCTTTCCGCCTTTCAGGGTCTTATATCTGTTACATATATAATGTCCAGAGTTTTCCTTGAACTTAGTGAGACAAATAGAGGAAAGTACATTTACTCCATTTTCCCAGAAGAGTAAGCTTATTTTTAAAAAATTCTTTTACTGTCATCTCAATAAAGTGTTGATGGAAGAGGAACTAAACCTAAGTATTCTGTCTACACCTTTATTACTACTTAATATTTTATTACGTTTGTGTGATTTAGGCAGGTTGAGTATCTTATTTGCTTAGTGGTTATATTGTTCATGGCACACAGTCTTTTTTTTTTTTTTTTTGTCTTTTTTTTGCTATTTCTTGGGCCCCTCCTGTGGCATATGGAGGTTCCCAGGTTAGGGGTCTAATTGGAGGGGCCTACGCCAGAGCCACAGCAACACAGGATCCGAGCCGTGTCTGCAACCTACACCACAGCTCACGGCAATGCCGGATCGTTAACCCACTGAGCAAGGGCAGGGACCAAACCCGCAACCTCATGGTTCCTAGTCAGATTCGTTAACCACTGCGCCACAACGGGAACTCCACATGGCACACAGTCTTATGTGGAAGGGTTTTTGGGAAATGATTGAGATCCTGAAGCTGTGCTTGGCTAAGGTTTTTCAAAAAGCTCCATGTCAACAATGAGTTCCTTCTGTGTTACTCCCAGAAAAATTAAGTTGCTTTTTGTTGAATTTCTTTACATAGTTGACATAGAAGATGTTACTTCAATACTATAACCTAATTTTTAAGTTAAAATAATATATTTTATGCCAGGAGGCTACATACTATAAATCTTTAAATTTATCTTAATTCATTAAAAATTAATTTATATTCTCAGAAAGGATACCTTTTATATTAGCTGTATCAAAGCATCAAAATTTTGAAGAATCACCGGAAGTCTTAAGTTTGTGAATTCGGTTGTGGTAATGTTAGTAATGTTCAAGTATTTGCCCAGGTCGCATAGTGGTTAAGGACATGGCCTCTGGAGCCTGCTTCAGTGCTTACTGTATGACCTTGGGCCTGGGTTTCTTCATCCATGAAGTGTGCATGCCCATAGTTATACTACTTCATAAGATGATTGTGATGATGTGAGGTTTTTTTTTAAACTTGTTAAAACTGAAAATACTTTTTTATTTTATCATAAAACTTAAAAAAATGTCAATTCTGTTAGTAGCAGCACATAATACAGCCTGATGTAGTTCTGAGGAGATTAGATTAGCAAACCTGAGTTCGGCTGCCAGCTTTCCTGAAGAGCTGTTTAACTTTTGGCATGCAGCCTTGCTTCATCCTTTTCTGCCTTATTTTACTCATTTGTAAAAACACAGTTGAGTTTGAACTGGTTCATCTCTCAGATGCTTTCTAATTCTTCCATTCTTGTTTTTTTGTCTCACTGAATCATAATTGAGCTAGTTATAACACAGTTCATGAGGAGAGTACATTTTATTTTATTTATTTTATTTTATTTTTTGCTTTTTTTTTCAGGGCTGCACCTGTGGCATATGGAGGTTCTCAGGCTAGGGGTCGAACTGGAGCTACAGCTGCCAACCTACACCACAGCCACAGCAACATAAGATCCAAGCTGCGTTTGTGGCTTACACCACAGCTCATAGCAATGCCAGATCCTTAACCCACTGAGCGAGGCCAGGGATTGAACCTGCAACCTCATGGTTCCTAGTCAGATTTGTTTCTGCTGTGCCATGATGGGAACTCCAAGAGCACCTTTTGTAACTTGGAGAAGAAAAAGGTTTGGGGTGGCGAGGTCACGGTAATTTTACAGAAACTTTTAAGTGCTAATACATTGAGAATAATTATGTTTGTTTCACATGATTGTAATTGAGGGCAAAACTAATGCCTGTAGATGGAAAGGAGGTGCTCTTGTTTCAGCATAATGGACACATTTATAACAGTATTCCTGTCCACCATTGAAATGGATCACCTTAAGTGCTGGATGCTTCCTAACACTGAAAGGACGAAGATCGAGTTCACACTCAATGGCAAATGATGCATCAGGGTCAGGCTGAAGTTATTTAAGTCTCAGCCAGGGATGGTGCCAGAGGTCTTTTCTAACTTTCTGGCCTCCCCTGGGTGGAAATTGTAGCATGATAAAGTTATTAAAATAATCAAGCAAAAACAGATTGTAATGTGGCAGAGTGGTCACTAACTGTAACTGAATTATAATAATGACAATTCATATTCTAAATTCCTTTTTGTCCACAATTTTTTTTTTGGGGTTTAAGTGCAGATGGAATACTTTTTGTTCTCAGTTTTGAAAATGTGGCTTCTCTTAGGTCTTTAGTTTTTGATGATTCATCTGGAAAAAGAAGCACTATATTTTCTTCTTTTTGAATGGTCTTTGAGTCCTTGCCACTTTTCTTTTTTCTTTCTTTTTTTTTTTTTTTTTTTTTTTGCCACTTTTCTTTTAAGCCAAGCTGGAAACTGTGAGTTTGGGTTCTTAGGTCCTTGAGATATGTAGCTAAATTTGTCATTGACTGTGTGGGTACATTGCCAACTTCTCTGGAGATGTTAACCAGTCTGGGCAATTTTGATAGTATTATCATCTTACAGTCTCTGCTGGGAGGCAGTCTTTGAAGAAATGTATGATATATGGCAGAGCAAGCCCTTGGGGGAAAAAAAAAGGTATTCTTAATACTTTCATTAAGTTGTAACATTCTTGTTCCCAGATCCTGTGGGAGAATTTTGTACCATGGAAGTAATTTTCTTACCCAGCCTTAGCATCTGGTTGAGGAGGGTGTGTGTGTGTTTGTGTGTGTGTGTGTTTTCAGTTCCTAAATCACCTCAGATCTCCTTTATTTACTGTGTCCTATTCCTGCTGAGTTGGAATTAGACTCTGCCGTATTGGTGGATGACTCAATTTATGGCAGTTTCCTCAGCCTGAGCACTGTTGACATTTGGGTCTGGATGATTCTTTGCCGTGAGGGCTGTCTGGTGCATTTTAGGATGCTTGGTAGTTTCCTTGACTTCTTCCCACTAGATGCCAGGAACATCCTGACAATTATGGCAACCAACAGTATCTCCAAGATGTTGCCTAAAGTCCCCTGGATGGCTGTCACTCCAGTTGAGAACCACTGACTTATGGATGCCTTTCAGCCAGCGCTGTGCCATAGTTGTGGTTATCCTACTCCCGTCTTGTTTTTCTGTGTTGCCAGCCTTGCTCATGGCCTCCTCCCCGACTCTGCTCTGCTCAGCTAATTAGGTGGAAAGTTGCCAAGTGAAGGGTGGAATCTGGGGAATAGGGCAGAGCTGGAGTCAGGTGTGGCCCTGGGTAGTGGCTGAACACTGTGACATGAAGACGGGTGTGTTTTTTTGGTGGCAGCTAATGATTAGACCTAAAAGCAAATGTTCTTTGACACAAATGTGAGCGGACAATGACACTCGTGGTCCTAGCACAGAGTACTAATCAGGTATGTGATGTCTTCCTGTTGTCTGCCTTGGGAGTCAGGGGTTTTGAAAGAAAGCACTTTTCTCCTTAATGTTTTTATTTGAAAGAAGCAAAGAAAAGAGAAACTGCTTCTTGGTGAACTTCCACATTCAATTTAGATTTCATTTTTGAAGTGACTTTAGTAGTTAGATAGTCAATGATTTTTTTATGTATATGAAATGAGGTGGGAGAATTTATTAATGTGAAAGAACCAAGTGTTCAGTGTGTGCAATTAGGGATGGTGCCATGCCCTCAGGAAATGTTCAGAGTACTGAAATAGTTAAACAGGTGATTGCAAAGGGTACCACCATGTAAGGAACAGTGGCTCTGTCTTGTGTGGGGGCAGGTGGTGAAGGTGGGAGAGATCTCATAGATAAACTCAAGACCGAACAAATGTTCATAGTCCTTGTTTTATTCATTTTCAAATGATCACTGTTTGTTATTAGCACTTTTATTCTAGGCGTTATTGCTTGTTTATTTTTTACTTAATCAAGGTCATCCTGAATGCCTTTTAAAATAAGCTTTATTTTTTTTGACATTTATTGCATAGCATTTACCATTCTTAATAACTCTTAAGGACTGGATATTGCATTTTATGATTATATCTTTAACCATTTCCTTATTGTTTAACATAACAGTTTATTTTAAAGAACTTTACCACTGTGAATAATTTATAATTTAATCCTTTGATGAATAACTTTGGGCATACATTTTAATCTCCGGCTCAGATGATTTCTTATACCTTTAGAGCACAAAGGTATAAGAGCTCAGATGGTGTTATAAATTAGTCACTGGGTGAGGTGGTATGGTTATTTCTAAGGTTCTTGGGTTGTATTGCTGAACTGTTACTGAAAATTTCTAACGAACACTCCCGCTAGCAGGATGTTTAGTGGCCATTTCAGGGCATTCTTGCCAATGTTGGGTGATTTTAAAAAAGAAAATAACTGATTTAACAGGTGGAGAACATCTCATTGTTATCTTTCTTTGCCTGTTTAAGTTATTAGTGAAGTTGATTTTTTGCTCTTAGTTGTTTTTCTTTTTCCTTAAAAGTACATTAGTTTCTTTTGTGAACTGGCTGTACATGTTTTTTTCCCATTAATATCTTTGGGTGTTACTGCCTTTTTTTTCTGATTCCTGTATACAGTTTATTTATATATTGAAGGAAGTGACCTTTCGTTTGTCATGTTTGTCAAAAACACTTTCCAATTTTACAATTATGTCTTTTGCGTTGTGTGTGATTTTTTATTTTTATGTCATTTAAGATTTAAGGAAAAGGTATAAGAGCACAAAGAATTACCACACATCCTTTACTAAGATTCACCAATTATTATAAATTTACCCCATTAGCTTTATCACCCTCTCTATGCATATATATCATTAAATTCATTTTTTTCTGATTGATTTGAGTCTGAGTTGTGTATTTCCTAAGAACTGGGGCATTCTCTTATATGACCATAGTAAAATTATCTGTGAGGAAGTTTAATAATTAATACAGTATTACTATCTAATTCACAGTTCATATTTGTATTTTCAGCAGTTGTCCCCATAGTGTCTTTTATTGCTCTTTTGTTTTCTTTGTCCAGTGACCAGTCTAGAACCACAGTGAATTCAGTTGTCATGTTTCTTTAGTCTATTCTAATTTGGTATAGTTCCTCAACCTGTCTTTGTCACTCTTGACATTGACTTTTTTGGACTTTTGGAGTTGAATTGGAGCTGCAGCTGCTGGTCTATAGCACAGCCACAGCAACGCCAGATCTGAGCCATGCCTGCAACCTACACCACAGCTTACGGCAACGCCAGATCCTTAACCTACTGAGTGAGGCCAGGGGTCGAACCTGCATCCTCGTGGATACTAGTCAGGTTTGTTACTGCTGAGCCACAACGGGAACTCCAGTAGTGACGTTTTTGAAGACTATAGACCAGTTTTTTTTTTTCCTTTTTTTCTAGAATATCCCTAAATTTGTGTTTGTGTGAAATTTCCTCAGGACTAGATTCAGCTTATACATTGTAGACAGAATAACAGAAGGATGATTTTTATCGTTCTCAGAGTAAGACATTTGGAGCCACTTGATGTTAGTTCATTCCAATATTGGTGATAACATTGGATACTTGGTTAAGTTGCTCTTTGCCAGATTTCTCTGCTGCCAAGATATAGATTTTCCTCTTGAAGTTAATAAGTATTAGCACTATATAAATGTCCTGTTCCACATTAAACTTTAAACTCACACGTTTTAGCATCCAGTGATGATTTTCCAACTCCATAGTTCTGTATTTATTAGTAGGTGTTCTGATATAAAGAAGAGCTTTTCTTCCTCCCTCCACTAATTTATTTGAATTATTCATAAATATTTTTTTATTTAGTGGCCTATAATTTATTACCGTAATTATTTTGATATTCAAATTGCCCCATGATTTGGGGTCACTGTGAACCCTTTCAGGCTGGCTTCTGTCTCCTTGTTATATGTCTCCGTAATTCTTTGAGCCTATTTTTTTTGGCTGCACCCACAGCATAAGGAAGTTCTCGATCCAGGGAGTGAAGCCTAGCTGCAGTCCCATGCCACAGCTGCAGCAATGCTGAATCCTTAACCCACTGCCCCAGACTGGGGTATTGAACCCATGCTGCCACAGTACAATGCCCTACCCTTAACCCACTGTACCACAGCAGGAACTCCACATTTGAGCTTTTTTTTTTTTCATTTTATTTCTTGTGCAACAAGGTGCTCCAGGCTCATTTTGTGTGCCTTAGCCTTCAAATCAGCTTTTCTCCAGGGAGCCTTGTTCCTATTAGTGGGGATCGAGATCTGGGTGCATGGTGGTGCAATTAGTGTGTCATTACTTCTACTCCCTTTGTATGGGAGATCTTAGATATGTTTGTCTGTGTATACACACATGCACATACATACATGTATTTGTATTTTTTACTTATGCTTATTGAAAACAGACTTTCATATTAATCCAGCAGCATGAAAGGTCATTATGTCCCTCCTTATGTTGAATTTTGTTGTTTGCTTTTGCATCTTGCTTGTACGTGGTGTAAAGATATTCTGTGTGTGTTTTTAGGAGTATAGTTTTGGCTTTTAGGTTAAAATTAAGAGGTATAAACTTTCAGTTATAAAATAAATGAGTCACATGGAAATATACAGTGTGGAGAAAATAATCAATTATTGTGTACTATCTTTGTATGCTGACAGATGACAGCTAGATTTACCATAGTGATCATTTTGAAACATATAGAAGTATTGAATCACTATGTCGTGTACCAGGAACCAACACAGTGTTGTAGGTCAATTATACTTCAAAACAAACAAACTCGTAGAAAGAGATGAGATTTGTGGTTACCAGAGGTGGCGTGCGGAGGGGAGCAGGGCAGGGAGGGGAAATTGGATGAAAGGAGTCAGAAGGTACAAACACTCAGTTATAAGATAAATAAACACCTGGGATATAATGTACAGCATGATAGATATAATTAACACTCCTGGAGGTTATATGTAAAAGTTATAAAATGAGTAAATCCAAAGAGTTCTCATCACAAGGAGAAAATATATTTTTTTCTATTTCTTTAATATGTCTGTATGAAATGATGGATGTTCACTAAACTTATTATGGTAATCATTTCATGATATATGTAAGTTAAATCATTATGCTGTATATCTCAATCTTACACAGTACTTTATATCAATTATATCTCAATAAAAGTGGAAGGAAAAAAATTACCGTGTGTACTGAGCTAACACTTTTGAAGTTTACTGTCTCATGAAAATTTGATGCTTAGAAACTGGCTTAGAAAAATAACATATTAAAAATAAAATTCATGGAGTCCCCATTGTGGCTCAGGGGTGACAAACCCGAATAGTATCCATGAGGATGTGGGTTCCATCCTTGGCCACGCTTAGTGGGTTAAGGATCTGGTGTTGCCGTGAGCTGTGGTGTAGGCCACCAGCTGCAGCTCTGATTTTACCCCTAGCCTGGGAACCTCCATATGCTGTGGGTGCGGCCCTGAAAAAGCCAAAAAAAAAAAAAAATTGGAGCATGGAACTTATTTTTTCATTTTGAAATTAGTACAGTACTTTATTCTTCAGAATAAATGCATCAACAATTTTTTAAAAAGATCTGTTAGTCATATCAAATTATTTTTTGTTTATGATGTCAGATAGGGGTTGAAGTATTTTTTTTTCTATATGGACATCCAGTTGCTCCAGCATCCTTTCTTGAAAAGCATTTCCAGTCCCTATTGAATTGCTGTGGTGCTTTTTTTGAAAAAAATCAATTGACCATATAAGTGTGAGTCTTTTTCCTGGACTCTCTGATCTATTTGTTTGTCCTTATGCCAAAATCATACTTTGATGATTATTGTGGCTTTATGGTAAGTCTCGAAGTGTAAGTCCTTCAATTTTTTTTTAAGATTGTTTTGGCTATTTTAGATCGTTTGCATTTTCATAGACCTTTGGTATCAAATGGCCAATTTCTACAAAAACATCTGGTAGGTGTATGAATGGAATTCTGATTTGGGTAGAATCAATATCTTTATAGTATTGAATTTTCCAGATTACAAACAAGGAATGTCTCCATGCACTTAGATATTTAATTTCTGTTAACAGGGTTTTGTAGTTTTCACCGTGAGATACCCATGTCTTTCTTTAAGGTTATTCATATTTAATCTACTCTTTGACATTAAGATAAATTTTTAAAATTTCATTTTCATTTTTTTGCTAGTATATAGAAATATATTTGGATTTTGTATAATGATCTTGCATTCTGCAGCCTTGCTAAAGTGACTTAGATTAATCTGGCTGGACTAATTTAGATTTCCTAGAAATTTCTTTGTTGGCAATTATGTACTCTGTGAAAAGAAACAGTTGTATACCTTCCTTTCCAATTTGTATGCCTTATATTTCTTTTCCTTGCCACATTACACTGACTAGGGCCTTCTGTTGGTTGATGAATAGAAGTGATAAGAGTGGGCATTTTTGCCTTGTCAATCAAGAGAGAAAAGCCTCAAGATTTCATCAAGTGTGTTATTTACTGTAGGTTTGTATGATTGAGAAAATTTCTCTGTTTCTGGTGTGCTGAGGTTTGTTTTGTGTGTGTGTGTGTGTGTGTGTGTGTGTGTGTGTGTGTGTGTGTCTTTTGAGGACCCCCCCCCCCCCCCCCAGCGGCATATGGAAGTTCCCAGGCTAGGGGTCAAATCAGAGCTATAGCTTCTGGCCTACGCCAAAGTCATAACAACGAAGGATCTGAGCTGCATATGCGACCTACACTGCAGCTCATGGCAACGCTGGATCCTTAACCCACTGAGTGAAGCCAGGGATTGAACCTGCATCCGAGTCGGGTTCGTTACTACTGAGCCACAAAGGGAACTGTTTTTTTTTTTTTTTTTTTCCCTTGTTAAAAACTCAGAATTGATGTTGATTTTTGTCAGATGCTTTTGTTGCATCTGTTACAAGTTATGTAACACTGACTTTCAGATGTTAATCCAACTTTATCTTCCTGAAATAAACCCCATTTGGTCATGATATATTACTCTTTTTCAAGTTACTGATTTTGATTTTTCCATTAGTTTGCCAAAGATGTTTTCATTTGGGTTCATGAGCTATATTCATGGTTTGTGGTGGTGGTGGTGGGGGGGGTTATACTTTTTTTTTTTTTTTTAGGTTTTGCTAATAGGTTTATGCAAAGCATTTAAAATGAGTTGGGAATTATATTCTAACTTGCATGTTTGATAGAATTCACCAGTGAAATCATCTGAGCTTGGAGTTTTCTTTTGGAAAAGGGTAGGCTAAATAATTCAATTTATTTACTAGACACATGGCTATTCATATTTTAAAAATTTCATCTCGTATCAGTTGTGGAATGTATTTCTCTTATAATTAGTGTTTGTATGATATATCTCTATTCTCTTGCTTTAGATTTGCGTCTTTATATTCAAAGTGTATCTCTTGTAGGGATGATATGGTTGAATCTTCGTTTTTGTTTTTCTTTCTCTCATTCTGACAATCTCTACTTTTTAGTTGGAATATTTAGTCCTTTTATATTTAATGTATTTACTGATACACAGTTGGTCCTCATTATTCATGGGTCCTATATCCAGAAATTTGCCTTCTTGCTAAGATTTATTTGTAATTCCCAAATCAGTACTCATAGTGCTCTCAGAGTCATTCATGGACATGTACAGAGTAGTAAAATTTTTGAGTCATCTAGTATGCAGGCTTCTGAGTGATGCTGAATAAGTCATACTCTGCCTTCTTGTTTCATTTCTCATACTTTGTGTCCTTTTTGTGATCTATTCAGTGCCACGAATTTCACATTTTTGTGCTTTTTTTAAATTGACGATTTATTTCACTGTTTAAAATTGCCTATAAGCATAGTACCAAGGTGCTGTCTAGTGTTCCTAAGTAAAGGAGGCTGTAACATGCGTTATGGAGAGAATAGATGTTAGATAATCTTCCTTCAGGCATGAGTTAAAAAGTGCCTTTGGTCCTGAGTTCAGTGTTAATGAATGAACAAAATATGTTTGCTCTGTAAGAGGTTTTTAAACAGAAAAATATAAAACAGGGTTATGTATTTTTTAATTATTTTTATTTTATTTTATTTTATTTTATTTTATTTTCCCACTGTACAGCAAGGGGATCAACTTATCCTTACATGTATACATTACATTTTTTCCCCCCACCCTTTGTTCTGTTGCAACATGAGTATCTAGACATAGTTCTCAATGCTACTCAGCAGGATCTCCTTGTAAATCTATTTAAAGTTGTGTCTGATAACCCCAAGCTCCCGATCCCTCCCACTCCCTCCCTCTCCCATCAGGCAGCCACAAGTCTCTTCTCCAAGTCCATGATTTTCTTTTCTGTGGAGATGTTCATTTGTGCTGTATGTTAGATTCCAGTTATAAGTGATATCTTATGGTATTTGTCTTTGTCTTTCTGGCTCATTTCACTCAGTATGAGAGTCTCTAGTTCCATCCATGTTGCTGCAAATGGCATTATGTCATTCTTTTTTATGGCTGAGTAGTATTCCATTGTGTATATATACCACCTCTTCCGAATCCAATCATCTGTTGATGGACATTTGGGTTGTTTCCATGTCCTGGCTATTGTGAATAGTGCTGCAATGAACATGCGGGTGCATGTGTCTCTTTTAAGTAGAGTTTTGTCCGGATAGATGCCCAAGAGTGGGATTGCGGGGTCATATGGAAGTTCTGTGTATAGATTTCTAAGGTATCTCCAAACTGTTCTCCATAGTGGCTGTACCAGTTTACATTCCCACCAACAGTGCGGGAGGGTTCCCTTTTCTCCACAGCCTCTCCAGCACTTGTTATTTGTGGATTTATTAATGATGGCCATTCTGACTGGTGTGAGGTGGTATCTAATGGTAGTTTTGATTTGCATTTCTCTTATGATCGGCGATGTTGAGCATTTTCTCATGTGTTTGCTGGCCATCTGTATGTCTTCTTTGGAGAAATGTCAATTCAGGTCTTTTGCCCATTTTCCATTGATTGATTGGCTTTTTTGCTGAGTTGTATAAGCTGGTTGTATATTTTAGAGATTAAGCCCTTGTCAGCTGCATTGTCTGAAACTATTTTCTCCCATTTTGTAAGTTGTCTTTTTGTTTTCTTTTGGGTTTCCTTTGCTGTGCAAAAGCTTTTCAGTTTGATGAGGTCCCATGGGTTCATTTTTGCTCTAATTTCTATTGCTTTGGGAGACTTACCTGAGAAAATATTCATGATGTTGATGTCAGAGAGTGTTTTGCCTATGTTTTCTTCTAGGAGTTTGATGGTGTCCTGTCGTATATTTAAGTCTTTCAGCCATTTGGAGTTTATTTTTGTGCATGGTGTGAGGGTGTGTTCTAGTTTCATTGCTTTGCATGCAGCTGTCCAGGTTTCCCAGCAATGCTTGCTGAATAGACTTTCTTTTTCCCATTTGATGTTCTTGCCTCCCTTGCCAAAGATTAATTGACCATAGGTGTCAGGGTTTATTTCCAGGTTCTCTATTCTGTTCCATTGGTCTGTCTGTCTGTCTGTTTTGATACCAGTCCCACACTGTTTTGATGACTGTGGCTTTGTAGTATTTCTTGAAGTCTGGGAGAGTTATGCCTCCTGCTTGGTTTTTGTTTCTCAGGATTGCTTTGGTGATTCTGGGTCTTTTGTGGTTCCATATAAATGTTTGGATTGGTTGTTCGACTTCTGTGAAAAATGTCATGGGTCATTTGATAGGGATTGCATTGAATCTGTAGATTGCTTTGGGTAGTATGGCCATTTTTACAGTGTTGATTTCTCCAATCCATGAACATGGACTATCTTTCCATTTCTTTACATCTTCTTTGATTTCTTTGATTAAAGTTTTATAGTTCTCGGCATATAGGTCCTTTACCTCTTTGGTCAGGTGTATTCCGAGGTATTTGATTTTGTGAGGTGCAATTTTAAAAGGTATCGTATTTTTGTATTCCTTTTCTAATATTTCATTGTTAGCATACAGAAATGCGACTGACTTCTGAATGTTAATCTTATATCCTGCTACTTTGCTGAATTTATTAATCAGTTCAAGAAGTTTTTGGGTTGAGTCCTTAGGGTTTTCTTTTTTTTTTGTCTTTTTGCTATTTCTTTGGGCCGCTTCCGCGGCATATGGAGGTTCCCAGGCTAGGGGTCTAATCGGAGCTGTAGCCCCCGGCCTACGCCAGAGCCACAGCAACGCAGAATCTGAGCCGCGTCTGCAACCTACACCACAGCTCACGGCAACGCCGGATCGTTAACCCACTGAGCAAGGGCAGGGACCGAACCCGCAAACTCATGGTTCCTAGTCGGATTCATTAACCACTGCGCCACGACGGGAACTCCCGGGTTTTCTATGTATAGTATCATGTCATCTGCATACAGTGACAGTTTTATCTCTTCTCTTCCTATATGGATGCCTTTTATTTCTTTTGTTTGTCTAATTGCTGTGGCTAGGACTTCCAAAACTATGTTGAAGAGCAGTGGTGAGAGTGGGCATCCCTGTCTTGTTCCAGATTTGAGTGAGAAGTCTTTCAGTTTTTCCCCATTGAGTATTATATTTGCTGTGGGTTTATCATAAATGGCTTTGATTAAGTTCAGGAATGTTCCCTCTATACACACTTTGGCGAGGGACTTGATCATGAATGGATGTTGGACTTTGTCAAATGCTTTTTCTGCGTCTATTGAGATGATCATATGATTTTTGACTTTTCTTTTGTTAGTGTTATGTATGATGTTGATTGATTTGCGTATGTTGAACCATCCTTGTGAACCTGGGATGAACCCTACCTGGTCATGGTGTATAATTTTTTTGATATGTTGTTGGATTCGGTTGGCTAAAATTTTGTTGAGAATTTTGATGATGGTTGACTTAAGTGTCATGACCAGAGGCTTGTAGGAACCTGATTTTGTATTTCTCCTAGGAGCGGTGGTTCTGTATTCACTAATTCCATATTTGTGGCGAAATTATAGAACATAACTGCATAATGAGAACTGACTGTAGGTTGGGTCTAGATATTTTTTTCTTTTTCTGTTACTCTTTTCCTCTCTTAATCTATTCATTATTTTTTAGTATTACATTTAGTAACATTTTTCTAGTGATTTTATTTCCTATTGCAGCATGCATCCTTACCTTATCCCAGTCTGTCCTACTCTTAGAGTAATTTTTTTTTTTACCAATTTTTGTGAAATATAAGCACCCTGAAAAAATATAATCTATTACCTCCACATTCATTGTGCTTCTGTTGTCATATGTTTTACATAAACCTACATTGTAAGCCCCAGTGTTAGACTTACTGCATTAAGCAGCCAGAATCTTCTAAAGAAATTAATGAAAGATAGTTCTTTGCTTACCCACATATTTACCATTTCTGGTACCCTTCATTACGTTTTGTAGATTCCAGTTTTTATTAGGTGTCATTTTCTGGGGATGAATTTCTGTATTTTTTATTGGGACATCTTTATTTTACTTAATTTTTGAAGGATATTTTTCCTGCATATGGAATTCTCCTAGCATAGTAGTATTTCATCATTTTGGGCTTTTTTTTTCTGATAAAAAGCAATCATTCATATTGTTGCTGTTATCATTGTTATCATTATTATTTCTTCCTAGGTGTTTTCAAGATTTTTCTCTTTATTTTTGATTTTCAGCAATTTATGATGCTCAGGTGCAGTTCTGTTTATATTGCTCCTACTTCAGGCTCACTGAGTTTCTTGGATTTATAAGTCAGTATTTTCCATCAAATTTGGGAGGTTTCTGGCTATTGTATGTCCAGATACTTTTTCTGCTCCAATTTCACTCTCTTATCCATCTAGGTCTCCAATTCTATATATGTCTTATACTGCTTGATATTACCTTGTAAAATATCAGATTTGTAAGAGTGTGTTCATTTTTCTAGTCTTTTTTTCCTTCACTTTTCAGCTTGGATAATTTATATTAGTCTGTTTTTCAGTTAACTAACTCTTCTGTCATCTCCAATCTATGTTAAGATCATCCATTGAGTTTTCATTCTTTTCCATTCTAGGATTTCTCTTTGGTTTTATTTCATAGTTTTCATTTCTCAGTTGAGATGTCCATTCATTAAGACCATGTTTTTTCAACTTTCTCTCACTTACTGTGGACAACTTTTTTTTTTTTTTTTTTTTTTTTTGCTTTTTAGGACTGCACGCATGGCATGTGGAAGTTCCCAGGCTAGGGGTCCAGTCTGATCTGGAGCTGCTGGCCTATGCCATAGCCACAGCAGTGTGGGATCCAAGCCACGTTTTCGACTTACACCACAACTCATGGCAACGCCAGATCCCCAACCCACTGAGCAAGGCCAGGGATCAAATCCTCATCATCATGGATACTAGTCATATTCATTTCCACTGTCCCACAGTGGAAATACCAACATTTCTAATTCTTTTATTTTTGATGTTTTGTGTTATTGTGTATGTCTTGTATATAATTGAAGCTATGAAACTGTTTATATTTCATAAAATAACCTGATAATCTGTCTTTTAATCTGCAATTTAAATTAATTTATGTATATTATGATTATTGATGTATTTGCAGTGATACTTGTCACTTGTACTTGCTGTTGGTGCTTTTATGTGTACCTTTTTTTCCTCTTTTCTATTTGCTCTTCTTTAAAAAAAATATTAGGTTTTTGCAGTTATTTTTTTACTATGCTGTTTTCCCTCTGTATTGATTTGGGAGTTTTTTCATAGTTTATTCTTGAGATACTACCATAGACTTTAAAGTTAACAAACCTAAAGTTATCAATATCATTTTTTCGGTCTTTTTAGGGGTGCACCTGTGGCATATGGAAGTTCCCAGGTGAGGGGTTGAATTGGAGGTGCAGCTGCTGGCCCACGCCACAGCCACGGCAATGCCAGATCCAAGCCGTATCTGCATCCTACACCACAGTTTATGGCAATGCCTGGCCCTTAACCCACTGAGTGAGGCCAGAAAATAGAACCTGTATCCTCATGAATACTAGTCAGGTTTGTTACTGCTGAGCCTCAACAGGAACTCCAAGTTTTCAATATCTTAATTGCCCTACAAGAAGTACAAAGATTTTAAAATATTTTAATTCTAGTGACCTCTCCTCCCTCACTTAAACACTTTGGTTTTTCAGATTTCTATTTTCTTTCTTTCAAGCCACAAATTTCAAATTATTATTTTTAGTATGAGAAATGCTTTTACATTTTTTTTACTTGCATGTTTACAATACTTGTATATCATTCTTCTGGTGTCACAGATCTCCTTTCTGAGATTTTTTTTTTTTTTTTTTAGCTTTTCTGTGATATAGTCTTTGACTTTCTTTATTGGACATATGCTGGTAATAAACTCTGTTATTTTTTTACTTGAAAATGTCTTTATTTCATTTTCATTCTTGAGATGCAGTTTTTCTGGCCTGCAGTGCTAGATGACAGTTACATTTTCTCTGTACTTTGAAGACAATATTCTGCTATCTTCTGGCATTTGTTGTTACTGGTGAGAATTCTCTAGTCACATCTAGTTGTAATCTGTCCTTTTTTCTCTGACTATTTTAAAATCTTTGGTTTTATTTTGCAGTTTACTACTATGTGTTTAGCTGTTGGTTTTTCATTTATAGTAGTTGCTATATACTGTATTGCTTTTATCTTCAAATCGTTTGTCTTTTTTTTTTTTTGGAAAATTCTCAGCTCTTACCTCTTCAAATATTTCTGTTGTTGGTTCTCTCTGCTGTCACTCATAGAAATAATATTTCTTTGTGTATATGGTAAAATATGGTCAATTTTGATCATGAGCTTTTTGATCTGTGAGAGTCCAGAGGACCTCAATTAAAGTTATTTTCCTCAAGAGACCACTTGAATATGAATTCTGCCGGGAAGTAGGGTGTATTTTTGTCCTGAATAACATTATCCACTCTTCAGAGTACCAGTTCTTAGTTTTCCTTGTGGCACATTTTATTCGCCTGGCCATGTGAGCAGAAAGAGGTTCTAATAACTTCTTGACTGTCTTATCTTTTATCCTCCAGATTCTAACCTTACCTTAACCTCCAGTCCTTCTGGAGCTACCCAGTTGTCAGTTCCTCAGCCTTTTGTAGGAGTTCTGCAATGTCATGATCACCCATGCTGCCCTCAGCAGCTGCTGCTTCCTGTGCTGTCCATTCCTTGAGCTTTCATTGTTCTACAGAGTCTTTTTGAGAAGTGTCTTTAACTCTATTTACAGCTCCCTTGTTTTATGCGGTGTAGTGTGGATGACAGACAACATGCTATTCTCCAAGCCACACACTGTGTTCTCATGCTCTGTGGCTTTCTTTGGATTAAACTCAGAGTCTTACTTTAGAATGAATCGTGCCCTACCCTGGCCTTTTTTGTAAACAGGCCTTTAGCAGGTCTGACCCTGCCAGTAACCTCAGTCATGTGCAAAATCTCCCTCATCTTTCCTGGAGTGATCCCAGTACAGGCTCAGTTGGAAGTCCTGCTTTGGAAGAGTACTGGTGTTTGTATGTAAGAGATTTTTAAAGGTAGTGATTTAGTCAAGGTTCATCTTTCTAAAATAGAAATACCGAAGTTAATGAACACTGTAGTAACAGGCAGAAAAGTATCAGTGATTCTTTTTCTTATTTGTTAAACACTTAATACTACGGTAGTTCATTGTTATCAAATTTATAGCTAAGTCATTATTATTATCATTATTATTTTATAGGCCTGAATAGACATATTTAATTAAAAATCTATTGAATGAGTCTTGGCACAGTGCTTTCCTAACTGCCTGTTCTAAGGCATCTGTTAGGTGGACACTGTGTGCTTGTCAGCAGTCTTGCCATCATTGTTATGGGGTGGCTGGAGGAATGGTGACCTTCTAACGGAGTGCAGCCACGAAAGGACTACTAGTATCTGTGGTTGGTGCTGCCTCGTTTGACTTACAGTCATTCATCAAATTTTCAAAACCTAATTATGGAAATTTTCAAATATATATAAAAGTAGAGGAATAGTATAATGAACTACTGTACATCCATCCCCCAGCTGGCATCTACTCACAGCCTCTTTTGTTTCCTTGTATTTCTTCTCCCACTGCATATTTCAAGCAAATTCTAGTTATATATTTTATCTAAATATTTCAGTACTTTCACTGAAAGATAAGAGCTGTTTCTTAGAACTGACCACAAAACTGTTATCACTTCAAAGTTGCTTCATACTTTTTTTTTCAGTTGCTTTGTTCGAATCAGAATTTAAGCATGATCCATCCATACAGTACTTTCAGTTGGTGTGTTTTTTTTAATAAATATCTTTTAATCTATAGCTTCCCATTCTTATTTATTTTCTTTGTTCTTGAAATATTTTTGCTGAGTAAATCCTGTTACTTATTTGTGGAGCTGCCCATACTATGAATTTCACTGTATGTATCCCAGTGGTGTCATTTAACATGGGCATCCTCCCATCCCACTGTTAGTTTTAGAGGTTTGGTTTGATTTAGGTTAATTTATTTTGCAAGTATTTTTCATTAAAAAAAGAATGTTTCATAGAGAGTGGTTTCTAGCAACATAATATCTGATTTTTTTCTTTTATGATATTATTGGCCACTTATAATCTGCATAGATCCATTATTTAATCGGGATTTCCAAGATGTTGCTATTCTTATTTCATCATTCCTCTTCATTTATTAGCTGTAATACTTCTATAGAGAAATTTCTCCTTGTCAATTATTTAGTTACCTGGAGATATGTTTCATACAGGGAAAACAGGTTAAATAAGTGATACTTTTCCTTTATTTATAACTCCTAGAAAGTCCTTAATATCTTCAAAGATGGCCAATCATTTCTTCTTTATTTTTAAAAATATCATTGTGAACACATGAATTTTACATATTTGATTATTTCTTAAGTACCAAGTTGTTTTTTATTGATTATCAAATTGTCCCTTCTTTGGCCAGTTGTCCCTCAGGTTGGTTGGCTCCTGGGTCTTTTTAACATGATGTCTTTGATGGATTCTAGCTTTCTGGTATGAGAAAGTGTCCACACTCAGCTTATATATTTCTAGCTGTACCTCTGGAATTAACCCTTTCTTCAATGAGGCCTGGTTCCTTTTAGCATGAAGTTGTGTTAGAGACTATAGTATGGATACCACAGGTTGGTTGTTGCTTCTTGGCTTTTCCAGTGGACAGAGCTGGGAAATGTGTTGTCGGTAAGAGAAAACACTTAATGGGTTTCATGCTGGTTTTCTAAACTTAAATATAGGGATAGAGGATGTTACTGAACTTATTTGGTTTTATATTTGCCAAAAATCTTGGTTCCTAGTACTATTGATACCATTACTTATTTATCAGTATTATGCTAACACTATGATTATTGAAAATGGCTTAAAAATTAAAAAACATTTTTCTCCCATTCTTTTTATTTTTAGGATAGTTTCCTCTGGAGAGGTACTTGAAATGGTGCTTTAAATTATTTGAAATAATTCCTTTTTACTTGGTTATACCACCAATTCAATAAATATTTAGGTTTTTTTCACTTGCTTTTAAATTTTAGGGATTAAAAGGTTTTTTGATTTTGCTGTTGTTGTTAATAATTACAGAAAAAATGTGTACATGGTCCCAGGGCCAAGTCTTCAGGACAAGGTAGAATAAAAAAGTATAGCTTTGATCCTTGCCTCCTCCTGTTCCTCTCTTTCCCATATTTCATTTAAAACATATAAGCAAGTGTGTGTTCATGAATGTACACTTGTGCATGTTTGTTTCTGATTCCTAACACCATCTGACATGAATGGTAACACCATATTTAATTTTCTTTCCTTTTTGCTGTTCCTATTGTTTCCTCAAGATAACTCAATACAAGTATATAGAGACATTCTTTATGCCTTTTTGCAGCTACATGTTCCATTGTGTGAATATGCTGTAGTTTATTCAGCCAGGCCCATATTAATAGACGTTTTGGCCATCTTTAGTCTCATTACAAATAGTGCTGTAGTGAATACCTGGGATGTGTATGTGAGTGTGTGTGTATTTTTGAATTTTAGTCACCCTATAGGGAGATTTCAGTTTTAAGTAGACTAACTTGTATTCAGGAAGCATTCAGATGCAAGGTTACTGCCACTGATGGATTATTCTGCTGGTAGTGAGGAATTCAGGAGGCCAGTCTTTTGACCAAGGTTTGGAGTCTTTTCTTTGAGTATGGGTCCACTGATTGGAGTTCTGGATCATTGTTCTCATTTTAACTATAGTTATACAGTAACTTCTATATTTTCTAGCTTCAATTTCCTTAAAATAGATTGAGACTTTAGAAGATTTTGAAGCAATCTGAGCACAGGATTCAAGTCTTTTAGAATGTTTTTCTGTAGTCTTTTGTAGTTATTTTACTTATAACCAGTTTGTCAAAAAATTTTAAGGAAAATAATATGCCTTTATGGATGAATAATTTCCAAAGTATTCAACTTACTTTTTATGGAAATAGTAACTTATTTTTCTAGTCACATTTTTTTCATTTGTGATTAGTTCACTTAGTATTAAATTATACAGTTGTAATAACAACTACAATGAACATAAACAGGTTTGGGAATGTTAAAAGAAAACATTTTCATTGACAATTTATTGATCTAATAGACTTTCATTCAGTGATCCACGAATTGGGCATCTAGCAGATGGAAAGGAGCTCCAATTAATTATACAAAGCGAGAGGTTTTTATAGCCCAAAGTGGGCAGGGACAAGGAAGCTATACTGGGTGTTTGCAGATTGGCTAAAGCAGGTTATTTTCCTTATGTGGAGCAAAGGGAAGCTTTGGAGTGGCAGTGCTATGTTAAGCAGGCAATGCTGGATGGTTGAACTTGGTCTTCCTCTTCTGGGAGAGCCAAGCACAGAAACTTAGTTAAGTTTTGGTTTCCTGACATGGGGTTTAGCATGAGCAACTCCATATTGGGCCTATTCTGGTTATTTTAACAGGTATATACAAATTTCTGATGATGCTCATAACTCAGCTGGTGGGAGCAGACATGTATATACATCTCTGAGAATAGCTTACTATGTGAGCATTCTGTATGTTCTGGGCATTAGCTAATATATTTTAGGAAGGGAATACACACACACACACACACACACACACATTTTAGAAAGGGAAAGGAACACATCAGTTCTCTTTTAAAATTTCCCAGCTCCCTGATACTTAGAGATGCTTAGAAAATGTTGGATGATCTATTTCAGTGTTTGGGTCACGTTGACTTTCTTATCCCTCTGAAAATATATGTTTGTCCATTTATTTGGTTCAGATATTTTATGTCTTTGTTAATTTATTCAGATATTTTTTATCTTCCTAAAGAGAAGGGATTTATAATGAGGTAAAAATCTCTGAAGAAGTGATAGCTGACTTGAAAAACAAATAGCTATTTCCTGATTTACATTTAAATTACTTTTAAATTAAAAGTTTTGGGTTGGAGTTCCCGTCATGGCTCAGCAGAAACGAATCTGACTAGTATCCATGAGGACACAGGTTCAAAATCTGGCCTAGCTCAGTGGGTTAAGGGTCTGTGTTGCTGTGAGCTTTGGTGAGGGTACAGATGAGGCTCGGTTCCTGCATTGCCTTGACTGTGGTGTAGGCCAGCAGCTACAGCTCTGATTTGACCTCTAGCCTGGGGTAAGAGTTTTGGGTTGCTGTTTTGATGACTGACCGAAACATTTTTTTCTAACTATAGTTTTGTTTTTTTTTTCCACTAGAAAGTGCTGTCTAGAGGGAGAAAAACAAACAAACAAACAAACAAAAATGGTTTAAAGGATCGTAGAGCAAACAGTAAACCTAAGAT
Organism: Phacochoerus africanus; assembly: GCF_016906955.1. NCBI lineage: Eukaryota > Metazoa > Chordata > Mammalia > Artiodactyla > Suidae > Phacochoerus > Phacochoerus africanus. Next base: position 91,511,198 of record NC_062558.1, read on the forward strand.
TTTTACATTCTACCACCTGGGTGCAAATTAATATAGTATTAAAGTTCCAAATTTTTAGTAGACTTTAAGCACCTTTGAGATTGATCCATAGGAAAATGAGGTGAGTGTTGCTTTTCTTTTTTTCAACTTAAGCTTTGTTAATGTATTACCAGGCAAATCACAGTCAGTGGAACAGGAAGGTTAGGAAACTGGAAGACTTCAAGGTTAGTCATAAAGAAACACCAGTTAACATTCCAGAAATATTTCACCCCTGCTCTATATAGAACACTATAGGGAGTACTAAAGAAATATACGATGATCTAGTAACACCGTAGGGAATGCTGAAGAAATAGTCCAGAGAGAATTCAGCTTTTTAAATAGGCCAAGCTTTCTACACTGTAGGGAATCATCTATAACTAGATAGTATATTGTGTTAGGGTTCTCCAAAGAGACAGAATCAGTGGTATACTCACAGATAAACAGAGAGGGATTTTGATTGATTTTAAGAAACTGGCTCAAGTGATTGTAGAGGCTGCCAAGTCCAAAAACTGCAGGGTAGACTGGCAGGCTGGGGACCCAGAGAAGAGTTGAATCTGGAGTTTGAGAACAAACGCAATTTGATGGCAGAATTCTCTCTTCTTCCAGGGTTTTTTATTTGTTTGTTTTGTTAAAGCCTTCACATGATTAGATGAGGCCTACCCACCTTATGGAAGGTAATCTCCTTTGTACAAAGTCGGCTGAATTAAATGTTAATCACATCTAAAAATATACCTTCATAGAAACATTTAGAATAATGTTTGACCAAATATCTCAGTACTGTGGCCTATTCAACTCGACAGATAAAATTAGCCAGCACATATATCGAAGGGGTGTTTTGGTATATAATTAAATGTCAAACCGTAAAGAATATTGGGTATGTGTTGTGGATGGTAAGAAAGGGGTGGTGGAGCTTGTTTTGCTGTTTCTTTGCTCTGAGAAAGTGGAAGTTTTGAGATGTGTTCTGAAGGCCAGGGAGGTTTTGGCCTGGTATGCCGAGTGTTGAGAGCATTCCAAGAGGGCAGATGAGAATGAACAAGAATAGAGTTGACCATGGGGTGGACAGGGGTCATTGGGAAGATTTGTCCTGGCTGGACAGAGATTTTTTGGATGGTGAGGCAAGCCCCACTCTGGTTTCTCTAATGCATTGAGTAGAGAAGATGCTTGCTCCAGTATGGGATGACAGCTGGCTGGTGCAGGACACTCTGTGCCACCAGCATTATATGCTACATTATATAGTGTGATCTGACAAGAATTCCTTTTGCAGGAAACATTTCAATTGAAATATAGCTGCCTTAGATTTTTCTGTTATAAAATGTGGCCAAAATGTTTTCTTTGGTCAATTTAATGAAGATGCTTCAAAAGATCTATGTGTTTGTAAAGAATCGTAAGATTTTCAAGCGATGTGAATTGCTGCCAGTAGTAATTCTAGGGTTTAAGCCTTGAAATATTTTTGGATCCCTTATTCTGAAGTAGAAATAGAGCTCAGTAACTTTCTTCCCTCCACATTAAAATGAAAGAACATATTTTTTTTTAGATGAAATAGGTATAAAAACACTTTATCATAAAAAACCTCTACCAATAAAAATAATTATTATCAGAGAGGAAAATAGCAAGAACAATGGATGGTAAATTGGCACCCAGTGGCCCTAATGAATCACCTCCCTGTGTCTGCCCCTTTGCAATGTGAGTCTCCTTGTTTCTCTTATCAAGTGGTAGAGTCTGTTTCCACATCTTTGGTACCAGGCTTGATCTTGTGGCTTGAATGTGTCGGTGGGGCATCAGCAGAGGTGATGCAAGCAGAGGCAGATGTGCAGTGGGTCAGATCTCTCTGCATGCTGCTGCCATTGTGTGAAGAAGGCTGTGAGGAAAGCCACATGGAAAGGGAGGCCCAGCCTTCCTCACTGAGTCCAGTCCCCAGCTGACCTGGGCACAATGGTGCAGCACAAGTAAGTCAGGTAAGACCAGCAGAACCCTGCCCAGCCAACCTGTGAAAGTGTGAGAAATAGGAAATCATTACTGTTTAAGCAACTGAGTTAGGGCTTGTAAGCATTTCCAAACAGAAACACCTTGTCATGAATGGCTGGAATCTATCCCTGTAATTCTAATCCTGGCTTCATGACTGACCCCTCAAGGAGCCCTACTGTTCAGTAAAGGAAGCAGAAATGTTTAAAGTAGGTCACTTCCTTACAGTGTGGTGATTGCCCAGGAAGGGCTCTGGGCTGCTGCACCCTTGACTTTTCCTCTGTCCCTCTTTCCTCATCTATAAGAATCAGATACTATTCTCTGCAGGACAAGCATTGAAGAGCACTTGGAGGAACTGGAAGAAGTAGACTATTTCTGTACTTCATAAAAGGTATTTTCCATCTCTTAAGTCTGTTAGACTTACACTTCCCTTTCTCAGAAGTGAAAGAATCCCAACAAATCTCCTCTTTTCCTTTTGTTAACTACTAGTGTTTTCAGTATTCTCGTATTTGTCCTGAAGAGTGCCCCTGGGTATTCCTCCTTAACTTTCCTCAGCTTCAGAATCTTCTGGAAAATTCAGACATTATAATCCAGGCCCTTTCCCACGTAATCATTCCTAGATCACCTAATTCACACACACATAGTGGAGTGGTTCTACTTAGGTCTGCCTGATTCAGTGGAGAAGTCAAGGTGCCCCACATTCTCTTCTAACTCACTTGCCATCAGCCTTGTCCCTCCTCACGCTTACTTGGCTCCTTGAGATTCTCCATTCTACCTAGTGGCCTGCAGTAGGCAGCATTCTCCTGGCCAGGCACTTGCATTTGGCTCAAGACTTGAGCACCAGGCTCCCTCAGTTTTCCTTAGGGGCTCATTCTCCTCCCATTAGGAAGCATTGTTGGGCAAATACGGAGTTCACTTCTCTCCTTGGCTCTAGCCTTTGAGGTTGCATGTTAGAAAATGACCTTGAAACTACTGGAATAGTTTAAAGATACGGATTTACTTATATATAGTTACAATAGTTTGAGGTTATGTTATATATGTTATATATATAACATATAGTTATAATAGCTTAAGGACTGTAATTTTATTTTATTTTTTTTTTTTGATGCCCCAAGATGTGCTATGTTTAATTTCAGGTCTCACAGATTTATAACATATACAGCACTCCTGTTTCAGTATGCAGCTTTAAGGTAATCTGGTACAAGGAACAATGGAAATATAGAAATTCCAAAACAGTTAAGCCACACAGCATACTTACTTGTGTCTTTGAGTACCAAGTGACAGCACCCCAAAGTTACATCATCACATGGCTACCTTGAAAAAACAAGATATTGGTCCCACAATAAGGACTATAATTTTTAAAATGCAATATTTTCTATGGTTTATAATATAAATTTGCAAGTCAATTCAAAATGATAAAGTTAACTATGTTGTAAATTGGACCCAACTATTTCAGGCATGTCTTACTGCCTTGAAATTTCTAAATTTTTTTTAATCAAATTTTTAACGTATTCCCATTACTTTGGTCAAATGTCACTCCATGTAGACAAAATTATAGCAGAAAGCATGTTACTATTTAATACTTCAAAAGTGGATTCTTTTTCTTTTTTGTCTTTTCCAGGGTCGCACCTGCGGCATGTGGAGATTCCCAGGCTAGGGGTCTAATTGGAGCTGTAGCCACCGGCCTACACCACAGCCACAGCAACTCGGGCGGGGTCTGAGCCACATCTTCAACCTACACTACAGCTCACAGCAACGCCGGGTCCTTAACCCACTGAGCAAGGCCAGGTATCAAACCCGCAACCTCACGGTTCCTAGTTGGATTCGTTAACCACTGAGCCACAACAGGAACTCCAAATGTGGATTCTTTATTATTGTCTATATCCATGGTGATCATAATAACTCTTCTTTACCATAGCAAAGGCAGCAACACACTATGATTTGTCTTTCTGAGTACCATGGTTTGAAAAAAAGGAAAAACCCTACATATTTTAGGTTTGTTTTGTAAGTCGCCATGGGCTACTTAACATTTAGTGAAATATGGCTAAGAAGCCTTGGGCAAGTTACTTAACTTTTCTTTCTTTCTTCCTTTCTTTCTTTTTTTCTTTTTAGGGCCGCAGGTGCAGCATATGGCAGTTCCCAGGCTAGGGTAGAACTGGAGCTACAGCTGCTGGCCTATGCCACAGCCACAGCAACGCAGGATCCCAGCCGCGGCTGCGACCTACACCACATCTCATGGCAATGCCAGATCCCTGACCTACTGAGTGAGGCCAGGGATTGAACTTGCATTCTTATGGATACTAGTTGGGTTTGTTACTGCTGGGCCATCACAGGAATTCCTTACCTTTTCTAAGCTGTGTGTGAAACGGAGATAAAACAGTTTCTCAGCCTCGTCAGTGCTATGAGAATCAAATGAAATAATGCATGTAAAGCACTTAAGATTTGCAGGTGCTTTCGACTGTTGTGTTTTCTTTCCAGCATTACTATTCAGAGGTGGTGTTTCTACACTTTTCAGTTTATTTCTCTTGCTTTATCATGTTTAAATTGTTTATACTTTGTATTTTGTTTTCTAGTGATCTTTAGGATTGCTAACTTGTTTTTTATGTAACACTGATATTACTCTTTATTACCTCTAGTCATACTCTGAATTATCTAGGGGATTTCAAAACTAACAAACCATAGTCTTCAGTTTGTTTCTGAGTAAACTTTATTTAACCTTTAGAATACTTTTGTGTGTTTTATGATTTTTTTCCCTTCACTTTTGGTAATTGCGTGTATGTTTTCTGGTAGTTACTGCTTTATTCTATTGCATTTAAATTTTAAGACTCACTTTGTTAATTTTTTAAATAAGCTCATTATTCTTGAAGCATATAGTGTTAACAGACCAAGTCAAACAAAGCTTTGTCTCAGACTGTTTTTCAGTGAGTGGTGTATGGAGACCTTGTGGTGTTACTCTAGCATCTTCCCTAAAATTCTCATAGTCTTGATACCTTAAGTTTGTGCCTTTCTACCTCTTGGCTTAGTGGAGATGAGACAGTGGCCAGATGTGAGTTGCTTGTGAGAGAGCTCTCTTCCCTGGTTGAGTGGAGAGAATAAGGCTTTGAAGTGATAACCCGTTGGTGTGACAGCATGTCTTATGCCCTTCTTTGACTCTGTAGTCTTCGTTAGATTTTGTTGTTGTTGTTGTTGTTGTTGTTGCTATTTCTTGGGCCGCTCCCGCGGCATATGGAGGTTCCCAGGCTAGGGGTCGAATCGGAGCTGTAGCCACCAGCCTACGCCAGAGCCACAGCAACGCGGGATCCGAGCCGCGTCTGCGACCTACACCACAGCTCACGGCAACACCGGATCCTTAACCCACTGAGCAAGGGCAGGGACCGAACCTGCAACCTCATGGTTCCTAGTCGGATTCGTTAACCACTGCGCCACAACGGGAACTCTGTTAGATTTTTGACTCAAAGATTGAAATTGCTCATTTGTAACTTATGAAGTTTAAGTTTTCCTCTGTCTTAAAAGAGCTTTTGTCAGCACTTCTTAACTTACAGTTGTGGCCTTTTAGAATTATTCTTAAAGATACTTGGATCACATTTCATTGTATTTGAATTCCATTACAATTTTGGACTTCTGATATAGTCAATCTGCTGACGATATCTAAATTTACACTATATTACTTGATCAGCATTTGAGACAGTGAAGAGTGTTGGTTATAAGTTGAGTTCCAAGTGAAATTCCCAACTAGTTCTGGCTCCTGTCTGAGATCGATTCACTCAGTATTTATTAAATGGGTTTTCTGTGGTAGCATTAGGCTAGAGTGGGGAGATGCAAAGGTGAGCAAAATGAGATAGGATCTTTGCCGTTGGAGAGCTTACAGCCCAGTAATAGAGAAAGTCATCAATTAAATAATTAAATATACAGTTCTAATTGCGATTATTGTTAATGAAGTAGAGGTTCTTCATAGATACTGTAAAAGCCTGTAAATGTGGGATTTCCTGAGGATGGTCAGATGTTAATTTGATCATGAGGGACAGGAAGAGTGTTAATAGGCAGGGAACAGCATATATGATGGCCCTGTGGTAGGAAGGAGCTGCAAAGTCTTAGGGGACTGAAAGAAGACTACTGTTGCTGGACTGTTATGGGAGAGGGTGGTACGAAATGAGATTGGACAGATAAGTAAGGGTTAAACCACATAGGCCTTATAGGTTATGTAAAACAAGCACCTTGAGGTATAATTTAGATACCATAAAATCACCTATTGTAAGTGTGTACTTCAGTGAGGTTAGTAAATTTAGAGTGGTGCACCCACTTTGGGACATTTCCATGGCCCCCCAAAGTCCCCTCATGCACATTTTCAGTTAATGCCCACCTCTACCCCATCCCACTGATAAACTTTCTGTTTCTAAGAATTTTTTTGCCTTTTCAAGTTATGTCATAAAAAACAGAATCATACAGTTTGTAGTCTTTTGTGTATGACTTCTTTCACTTTTCATAATGTTTTTGAGGTTCATCCATGTTGTGGTATGTATCATTGGTTTGTTTCTCTGAATTGCTGAAGAGTGTTTCATTGTATGGCTTTCCCACATTTTGTCTGTGTATCAGTTGAAGGACATTTAGAATGTCTCTAGTTTTTGGCTGTTATGAATAATGCTGCTGTGAACATTCATATGTGTCCACACAGGACATATGTCTTCATTTCTCTTGGATCAATTTCCAAGAGTGGAATTGGTGAGTCATATGATAAATTTATGTTGACTTATTAAGAAACTGCCAAACTGTTTTCCAAGGTTTCTATACCACTTCACATTCTCTCTGGTGGTATACAAGGGCTCTAGTTTCTCCACATCCTACAATTCATATTGACTGTCTTTTTGATTATAGTCATTCTAGTGGGGATATAGTATTATCCAATTGTGATTTTACTTTGTAGATCATTTCATGAGTTTACTTGCTAAAATCTTTTGCCCATATTTAAATTGGGTGGTTTGTTTTCTTCAATTGTAGGAGTTCTTTATATATTATAGAGACAAGTCTAGAATAAATAGTACAATCAAAATAATACAAATAACAATCAAATACATGATTGTTAGATTTTTTTCTCGGTCCATCTTTTCATTTTTCTTAATGGTGTCTTTTAAAGCACAAAAGTCTTAAATTTGATCAAGTCTGATTTATCAGTATCTTTTTGAGTAAAATGCACAAAGATGGTCATTGAAGCCAAAGTTATGGGTTAGTTAACTCAGGAAAAGGGACCATAGAATGAGAAGGGAAGAGGGCAAAATGGAACTCTGAGGAATCTTGATATTTAATGTCAGGCTAGAGGATGCAGATCTGCAAAGGTGAAGAAGTAGAAGGAGAATTAGGAGAATGTTGTGTCATGTAAGTTAGAAAGAGAACACATAAAGACTGGGAAGAGAGTAAATGTATTAAGTCAAATAACATGGGGCCAGAAAATGTCAGTGTGGAAAGTGCTGTTGACCCTCCTATTCTGAAGCCAGATTTTGATGAGATGAAGTGAAGAAATGTCGAGGGTGAGTGTAGAAAGAAGGGCTGTGGGGGTATAGAAGAGCTCTGTCCTGCTTTAGAAAAGCAGGGTGGATGGGACAATCCCAGGAGATGAAGGAGGAGTCAAAGGAAGTTTTCTCCTTTTCTTTTTAATTTTCTTGTCTTTTTTCTTTTCTTTCTTTCTTTCTTTTTTTTTTTTTTTAGAGCTGCACTCACTGCATATGGAGGTTCCCAGGCTAATAGTTGAATCAGAGCTGTAGCTACTGGGCTACACCACAGCTCCAGCAACACCAGATCTGAGCCACGTCTGTGACCTACACCACAGCTCACGGCAATGCCAGATCCTTAACCCACTGAGTGAGGCCAGGGATTGAACCTGTGTCCTCATGGATACTAGTCAGATTTGTTTCTGCTGAGTCACTACGGGAACACCTCTTTTTAAAGTTTTTGGTGAGACAGGGAATTTCCCTATTCAGTACCTAAAAAGTAACACAGGTATATAATGCCACATCTGGAGAATATGTGGTATAGGTATTACTCCATTTGGTCACATAAGTCTCCTTCCTGTTATTCTCTTTTTATCTTCTTTTCATTTATTTCTTCAAGATATTTTCAAAATTAAAAAAAAATAAATGTAGTAAGTGCATATAGCTTTTTGAAAAATAAAATGCAGGCCCAAACCTCTCTCATCTAAAACTCTCAGGTAAGATATATTTTAGAAATTTTTCAGATTTTAGAAAGGTGATCTGTATATAAGGTGTGTTAGTGAATACCCTTATTGAGTAATACCCCTAAAGTATGTTAATATTTCTGCACTGAAGTATAATTTTTACACTAACTTGCATTAAGTAAGCAACTATAAATAACTTCCTATCAGTTCAGGTCAGGTTTTGGTCCTCAGAAAGTTTACATAAAATTAGTTTTTGGGTTTTTTTTTTTTTTGTCTTCTTAGGGTTGTACCCACAGCATATAGAGGTTCCCAGGCTTGGGGTCTAATCGGAGCTGTTGCTGCAGGCCTATGCCAGAGCCACAGCAACGCCAGATCCGAGCTGCGTCTGCAACCTACACCACAGCTCATATCAATGCCGGATCCTTAACCCACAAAGCGAGGCCAGGGATTGAACCCACAACCTCATGGTTCCTAGTCGGATTCGTTTCTGCTGAGCCATGACGGGAACTCCTAAAATTAGGTTTTAATGTTAAATATAATTAAAGAAAAACGAGGGTTTTCTTTTGTTTTGTTTGGTAGTTTTCTGAATTTTAGAACTGTGGATAGGAGATGATAGTACCCAAAGTCTTGTAATGAAAAACATTAGTCTTTTGTTCCCATTCTCCATAGCCCTTGTCCTGCTCCACGAGGCAGCTATATCTGTTTGCCTCCATGTTTTCAAATGATCTGCTTATACTATTTCTTGACTTATAAATATTAGACATTTTCTCTTGACTTCCTTTTATACCTCATCTGTCTTCTCCCCATTCTCCTGATTTGGTTTTATCACAGTGTTATTTATATCATTATAATGATTACACTGTTATCAGTAATGAAAGATTGTCCTTTCTAGAGCCAAGTGATTATGTTTTCTGTCTACTGTAGTTTTGTTGTTGTTACTTTGTATTACTAATGGAGGTTAGTACTCATACTTGTATGATCATTAGCATACTCATCCATAGTTCGTCCAAGGTGTCCATGATACTATGTCTCTCATCTTCCCTGTTGAGACTTCTTTTGTTCTGGGGACCTGCCGCTGGAAGTATTCCGTATGTCTGCACCACTCTGTACCCATGGTCTCTAGGTCTGCTGCTTAGCTACAATCCTTTGTGCCTCTCCTCAGTTAAAATGACAGTTGTGCATTCTAGGTTTTCATCGTCCTTGCTTTAGTCCTTTATTTTGATGGAGTACATCTACTAAGAGTTTTCTTTTAACAAAGTGCATGGGAAATTTATTTTCTGGCTGTGTGTCTAAGAAGACATGGATTGCTGTATTTAAAAGAATTTCTAAAAGTTTAGAAAGTTATCTTTATTTCCCTTAGGGTTTTTTTTTGGTATGTATGTATGTATGATTTTGGTTCCTTTAATTTGGAGATCTTCTTTGATCAGTAAATGAGAACAGTTTCTGTGACATGAGGGAGCAGAGGTTAGATGGCATTAAACTGAGTTATGGAACCAAAAAAGTGAAAAATATTGTAGAAAGTTTGTTTATCAATGGAAAGAAGATGGTAGCATTGAAAGCCTTTTTACTTTTGTGTTACCCATAAGGCACTTTGAAATTCTCTATCAGTGTGGACCTTCATAATTTTTTATAGCACCTAGTGACATAAACTACCTATTCTGTGCTTTTTTTTCTTGGAAAACATTGTATTACTTTGTTGATGTGAAGGAGCCTTTAGGAAGAAGATGAAAATGTAGCAGGGTAGCTGATAGAGTGAGGCCCTGGAATAGCCAGGTTAGGAGGAGGGCAAAGAGCGCAGGTACATTCCCAGAGCTGGAGTCACTTCTTCCTTTGAACTGCATAATATAATTTACACAGTTCATGAACAGGTTGGAGGCAGTGGACAAGTTTACATGACTGGTGGCAGGAAGTTGAGCAACTTTTACAATAAATATCATTTAAACAGCAGAAATGCCTGATCTCATGGTCAGATCCATGGGGGCTTCCTTCACACAAGGAAATCTGTTGTGAAGAGAGAACAATCTATTCTCTTCTGGTGGAAAGAAGGCTTTCACTGTTTCGGAACAAGAGGTTTCTTTTATAACCATTATTAAAAGAAAAAAAATTTTCTGATAACCCATGTTTATTATTCTTTTCTGTGTTCTGTAAAAGATGATGTTTCTTGCTACAGAAACGTTTTTGCCATAGCAACAGGGACAAACATATACTGGAAAAAAGCAGTGTAAGCAGCAAATAGTCTTCTCAGTGCGGGGCAGATGCTCAGATTTATTGACTGTGGATGAGTACTAACCTCCATTAGTAACTAACTAACTCGTCTGCCATTTTATAATGTCATATTCCTGCTCCCTAGCACGACATGTTCTGAGCCTCCATTTCTATGGGTGTATAAAGGCCATCTCATTGCAGTTGCATTTTGTGGGAATATGCAGACTGGAAATAGTGTGACATGGAAATATTAGTAAAGTCTTACTGTGTGTGAAATATGAAATAATGCAGTCTCCAAAATAAGTAACTTTGGAATGAAAGTTAGATGTAATAAAACATCATGAAGAAAGGAAAACTATTCCCATGATCTACTATGCTGTTTTTTAAGGAAAAGTGTTCTGCAGAAATACTAGAGGAATTTTTTTTTTTTTTTTTGTCTTTTCTGGGGCCGCACCCATGGCATATGGATGTTCCCAGGCTAATCGGAGCTGTAGCCGCTGGCCTACACCTCAGCCACAGCAACGTGGGATCCGAGCCGCGTCTTCAACCTACACCACAGCTCACGGCAGTGCCAGATCCTTAACCCACTAAGGAAGGCCAGGGATCGAACCTGCAACTTCATGGTTCCTAGTCGGATTCATTAACCACTGAGCCATAATGGGAACCCCTAGAGGAATTGTTGAAAAAAATTAAAAAGGAGCATAAAACAAATACTACAGTGATTGAAAACATCGGTGCCCTGAGAATGCATCTTACTTTATTCCTGTAGGAAAATTATGCTTGATTTCTGTGAGGCCTTCAGAAATGTATTCCTCACAGAAAATGAGCCCTTTTTGGCTATATATGTTCATTGGTAATATAAAATTCTATTACCAATCTATGAGGAATGATGAGCTTTTAACTCTTTAAAATACATACTTAAACTATAAAAGTATTATATTGTTGCTAAAGGTTTAGAAAATAGAGAAATGAAAAGTCATTTGTATTGCCACACCATTAAACTTTTGTTAGCATTTTTAATGAATTTTTTATTAGTATTTTTTTGCTTGTGTATGTATTACTATAGTGGTAATTATAAAATGTGTGTAATTATTATCACGTGCTTTTTTATCACATCCATGTTTCTCTTGCTTCTCATGCTCATGTAGTATTCCTTTGATTGTATTAGCACCACAGTTTACTTAGCTTTTCCCCAATTTGGGGAAATTAAGGGTTTTCTTTGTTGTGAATAATGTTATGTTGAAAAATCTTGGAACGTAGAGATCTTTGCATGTTTTCTCATGCTTAGCTTCTCAAAGATAAGCTCTTATACAGTTTTTCAGTCCTCCTGCTCAATATTTTTCCTAATGGGTATTCTGGAATTATGATACCACTGGAAGATCATGCGACACAAGCTCAGCACATATTGGTCAGTGATAGGTTTTGCCATACTTTTGCAGAGTTTTTAAAGGGAAAATATGGTAACTTGAGCTTTTGCCTTTCTTTAATTATTAAAATGTTCAGGAAGAACCTATGCTGTATCCTTTTTTGTGAAGCAGCTGTTTCTAAGCACTACTCATTTATCTGTGGGGATTTTAATGTTTTAAAAATACATTTGTTGGATTTCTTGTTGTGGCTCAGTGGTGATGAACCTGATGAATATCCATGAGGATGTGGGTTTGACCCTTGGCCCCATTCAATGGGTTAGGGATCCGGCATTGCCATGAGCTGTGGTGTAGGTTACAGATGTGGCTTAGATCTGGTGTTCCTATGGCTGTGGCATAGGCTGACAGCTGCAGCTCCGGATTCGACCCCTAGCCAGGTAACTTCCATATGCTGCAGGTGCAGCCCTGAAAAAAACAACAAAAAGCTATTTGTATTAACTTCTTATAAAAAAAAAAGGTATTAGCTTTCAGTTCTATATACTACAGATACTTCCTAGATTGTTTTTGCCTATTCATTTATTTTTGCTTTTAATTTATATAGTCATTTTTCCCCAGTGTGATATTTTCCTATAATTCTAAGCTTAGAAAGTCAGTCTCCCTTTGTTCTTTAATATATTAAAATGTATTTTATGTTTTTATGTGTTTTTTTCACATTTAACTTTTATATCCATCAGAGTTTATTTCCAAGAATGAAGTATTTTAATTAATATTATTTTCCCTTCCAAATTCTTAACTAGTTATCCTAACATTTTTATTACTAACTTGTCCCTTTCCTATAATTTGGGGCTGCTTCTTCTATCGGCTATTATACTTTTTGTTTAATTCTGTCAGTTTCTGGATTATCTTTTCAGTTTTGTACCTGTGCCTTGCTGTTTAATAATAGTTATTGCCTTTTAATGTTGGTTTTTTTTTTAAGGCCACACCTGCAGCATATGGAAGTTCCCAGGCTAAGGGTCCAATTGGAACTGCAGCTGCCAGCCTACGCCACAGCCACAGCAACACCAGATCCGAGCTGGGTCTGTGACTTGCACCACAGCTCACAGCAATGCTGGATCTTTAACCCACTGAGCAAGGTCAGGGATTGAACCTATATCCTCATGGGTTCATTACTGCTGAGCCATGATGGGAACTCCCTATAGAATTAACCAAGTATTGGAGTTCTTGTCGTGGCACAGCGGAAACGAATCCGACTAGGAACCATGAAGTTGCTGGTTCCATTCCTGGCCTCACTCATTGGGTTAGGGATCTGGCATTGCTGAGAGCTGTGGTGTAGGCTGCGGATGTGGCTTGGATCTGATGTTGCTGTGGCTGTGGTGTAGGCCGGCAGCTATAGCTCTGATTTGACCCCTGGCCTGGAAACCTATATATGCTGGGGGTGCAGCCCTAAAAAAAAAAAAAAAAGAAAAAGAATTAGTCAAGTATAATTTAACCTTTTTTTTTTAGCTTTTTAGTTAATGTTTTGATATTTCACAAGACTCATCACTCTATTGCTTTCCCTCCAGCATTCAATTTCATTATTTCATTTATTTTTATTCACAATTTTAGAATCGTTTTGTAAAGGTAAAATATCCTGCTTCAACTTTGAGAACATGCCAGATAGTATTCAGATATACTCTATGATCACTGAATGTTTGACATTAAAGTTCTTAAGAAGCTTTTATTCCATTTAGCTTTTTATTTTGTTTTGTTGTTTTGTTGGTGTACAGGAATACTGGTGACATTAATATGTTTATATACTTTTTTCTTACACTAGAATACATTACTAATTTTATATAGACCTTTATGTTTTTAACTGAATCCAGTAGTTCTTAGAAAATTCCTTTGGATTTTAGCTCTGTACTGTAAAATTTTTGTTTTAAAACCATATCATATTAACAGAAGAAATCTGTGTATTGAATAATAGCAGCAGTAACATGCTTTTTTTTTTGGTTTAATTAGAATGTCTCTAAGGGTTTTGCCATATGAGTGTAATGTTAAGTTTAGGTTGTGATAGGTTTTTTTTTTTTTTTTTAAACAGTAGGGATTTTCCATTGCTTTTTTCTAAAAGGTTGTAAAATCCTATATTGGTGCTGTGGTTTTTTTTTTTTTTCATTTACTTATAGCATCTCATGACATAAATTATTGATTTTGCAGATTTTCCTTGGAAAGCAGATTTTATTCCTGTGTTTCCAGGGTCACAGTATGCCTGTGACTCCTGTGTGCACTGTGTGCGTATGTTGGTTGTCCCACAGGCATGTCAAGCTCAGTGTGCTCATGGCAAGCCCCTCCCGGTATCCCCAGCCCTCTCTGCAGTCTGGCCTTGTGAATGCACAGCCAGATAACCAGGGAAGGTTTAGGAGGTCGTCAGGCCTCCTTTTCAAATGGTCTCTCTCCTCCCTCCAAGTTCACTGTTCTAGGCTGGCCTGGATCATTCAGCGCTGTGTATTACAATTGGTCTTCTCACTCGCATTGCTTTTTTTCTTTTTGTGTCTGCTAGCTGCTGTTCATAGTCTTCTCATTCTCTATATGAAACATTCTTCTGATAAAAACAGGCTTAACTTAAAGTTTTTTATTTAATGAGTGCCAGCCAGGATACTGCAATTCAACAACTCATAATGGGGAGGAGCAGGGTCCTTTGGAGCCTGGTACTCAGTGAGGCACACAGACCCAGGGTGACCATCTCTCAGGGGGGCTGCCACTGGCATTGTGTGTCTTCCTTGGCTGCTGCTTTGTCCTCTGTATTTGTCCCCAGCATTGCTGGAATGGGCAGAATCCTTCATTTATCTTGACCATCTGGAAAGCACATAGAACAGTTTGATTGTTAAACCACGCTGGTCGTCTTCTGAGTTGGGCTTCCTACCTCTCCCCTTACAGGGATGGCATTGTCAGCCTTGCATCCCCTCAGAGCCATGCTGTTAGAGGTCCTAAGTAAATGTCAGAAAGGATTTGAGGTCCCAGTTGTATATATCAGACTGAGCTGTAGAAGGACAGAAAATAGTACTGGAAAGACAAAAGCTAACAAACTGGCCTTTGTGAGGTAGTGAGAAGTATCATTGCAGGTCCTTGACAAAGCAGGCTGGCAAATGTGCTGATGCTAAGAACTCTTATATTTGTGTACATGGACATAATAATATTATTTGGTCTTTGCAATAACCCTGTGAGCTAAGTAAGACTATTACCTTTCTTTCTTACAGGTGAAGAAACAGAGCCTTTGAAATTCATCAGTTTGCCCAACATCATGTAACTAGTATTTAATAGCATTAAGACTTGAACTTAGGTTTCTGATCACTGATTTTGTACTCTTACTGTTACCCTTCTTAAAACTAGAAGAGTAATAGGATAACTGGCTGTCGCTATGTCATCTGGATAAAATACATTAGGGATAGCACAAAGGAAAGATAAAATTTTATCTGTCTTAATCCATATTAATTATTTCCATATATTACTTTTAAACAGATTTATTAAGATATAATTCACATCCGTTACAATTCACTCATTAAAGGGTATAATTCTATCGCTTTTAGTATATTTAAGGGTTATGCAATCATCACCATAATAAATTTATTATTTTATTATTTTTTATTTTTACAGCTGCACCTATAGCATATGGAAGTTCGCAGGCTAGGGGTTGAATTGGAGCTGCTGCTGCAGGCCTACACCCCAGCCATTGCAATAACCAGATCTGAGTTGTCTGCAACCTTTGCTGCAGCTTGTGGCAATGTCAGATCCTTAACCCACTCAGCGAACCTGCATCCTCATGGACACTATATTGGGTTCTGAACCCATTGAGCCACAGGGGGAAGTCCACCATAATAAATGTTAGGACATATTCATTACCCTAAAAAGAAACCCTTTTAGCCATCACCACCCCTACCCCCAAATTGCTATCGTAGCCCTTGGCGATCACTAATCAACTTGCTGTTGATTGGGTTTCTGTACTTCCTGAATCAGGATTCTGTTTCCCTCCCCAGTTTAGGGATGTTTCCATTATTTCTTCAAATATGTTTTCTGCACCCTTTTCTCTGTTTTCCTCCTGGAACCCTTATAATGCGATGTTAATATGCTTGATGTTGTCCCACAGGTCCCTTAAACTATCCTTACTTTTTTTTTTTTTCTTTTTCTTTTTAGGGCTGCACTTGTGGCATATGGAAGTTCCCAGGCTAGGGGTGGAATTAGAGCTGCAGCTGGCAGCCTACACCACAGCCACAGCAATGCAGAATCTGAGCTGCATCTGTAACCTATACCACAGCTCATGGTATTGCCAGATCCTTAACCCACTGAGTGAGACTAGAGATCAAACCCACATCCTCATGGATACTAGTTGTTTTCTCTACTGCTGAGTCCAGTGGGAACTCTCATCCTCAGTTTTTAAAATCCTTTTTTCTTTTTGTTCTTATGTTTGGAGATTTCCAATACCATGCCTTCCAGGTCACTGATTTCTTCTCTGTCAATTAGTCTGCTGTTCGTTCCCACTTGTGTGTTTTTCGCTTCAGTTATTATATTTTTCAGTTCTATGTGCCCTGTATGGAACTTTGTTATATTTTCTATCTCTGTAGAATTTCTAAGTTCTTCCCTTTTCCCCCCAAGCTCAGTGATCATTTTATAATCATTATCTTTGAGCTCTTTATCAGGTAAATTACTTACTCCATTTCCTGTGGTTTTTATCTTGTTCCTTCATTTGGAACATGTTCCTTCATTTCCTCGTTTTGCTTGACTCTTTGTGTATCATGTGAATCAGTTATCTCTCCCTGTCTTGAAGGGGTGGCCCAGTGTGGGAGATGAACCTCACTGTTTAACTTTGCCTAGTTCTTGGTTGTCTCTTGAACTACCTATTCATTTGTTTCAGTCTGTGTGGTCTAGAAACATAGTCCTCCTGTCAGCCTGAGCCTGGCACTTAAGGGCTCAAGGGTGTCCCCTTCTGTGGGCTGTGCATGCCTGTTGGCTCTGGGGGGTTATGTGAGTAGGGTTGGGGGGTGGGGTGTGTGACTTCTTGCCAGCCACATCTGTTGATGCTGTGGCTTGAGCAGTGTCCAGGGGAGGGCAGGGGTGCTCACAGGCTGCTGTTAGCAGTTTAGAATGAGAGTGAAAAAATGGTTCCTACCAGTGCCAGCAAGGTAGAGGGAGCCTGTAAAAATGGCATCTTCCAGCAGTGCATCCCTTCAGAGTCCCAGCTGACTTCTGCCCCTCTGACACATGCTGTAAGATTAGTAAGTGAATTTCCTTCACATATGGTCTAAGCTCTTTATAAACTCTTGTTCTTTACACAAAGTCCTGGGGGTGAATGGCTCGTCACACAAGCCCTTTAAGAGCAGAGTCTCCTTTCCCTTCAGTCCTCTGTTTCTCCTAAATAAAAACCCTGTTGGTTTTCAAAGCCAGATGTTGTGGGAGCTCTTTTCTCTGATGCAGAACCCAGGGGGTTGTGGTGCCTGGTGTAGGTACAAACCCCTTGCTTTTTTGGGGAGAAGTTCTATTTATTTATTTCTTTGTCCATTGATTAATTTGTTGAGATTTCTCTTGATTGTAGATCACTGCATCAGGGGTGGGGTTTTTGGTGAAAGCATACCTTTCCTACCCATCTCGAGGTGGCCCTTTTCCGTTGTTGTTGTGGAATGGGTCTTCAGGTAGTTCTCAGGTTCTTTTCTGAGGGATTTGTTCCCTAGGGAGCTGCATATTTGTTGTGTCTGTGGGAGGAGGTGAGTTTAGGATCTTCCTATGCTGCCATCTCAAACCCAGTTCCACACTGGTTTACTTACTATTCCTTTGTAGTTAAATTTTAAAATCAATAAGTGTGAGTTCTCGGACTTTGTTCTTTTTCAGGATTGTTTTGGGAGTTCTGGGTCCATGTGAATTTTAGGGTCAGCTTGTCCAATTTTGCAGAGAAGTCAGCTAGGTTTTTTATTGAAATTACTTGTCAATAAGTAACTTATCAATAAGTAATTAGATATCAATAAGAAATTACTTATCAATAAGTAATAATTTTGGGAGAATTGCCATCTTAACAATAGTAAGGCTTCTGATCCATGAACATGGTGTATTCATGTCCATACTCAATTTTGGAACCAATTTTGTCAGTCCAGTTCTTCTAGATATGGATGTTCGTATTAGGTGTGTTGTATTTTGCAAGTTAGCATTAGTGGAATTGAAGTCTTCATGCCTGGATTGTCAGGTATAGTGTAGATATTTAACTATTGCTCTTAATTAAACATGAATTGATATAAAATAATATTTGTAACTATGCAAAGAAAATAGTGTAATACCTGCTTTATGCATTTCATATAAACCTTCACACAAAAAGTGGCATGATTTTTTTTGTAGTTTATTTTTTTAAATTATCATTTTTATCCTAAATATGTCTGGCATAGAAGAGGGATTACTTCAGGCAAACCTTTAGGTCTGTTGGAGTAGGGGTACATATCAGAAGAGTAGCTTACATGGCTGTAAGGAGAGTGGTCCTTCACTTGGTGAGAAAATTTAAAACTATCTCACATTGGTGTTTCTGTGACATATGTAGTTTTCCACAGGCTTGTCATGGTCATATACCAATGATGTAATAATGTTGATTATACCAGAAGCACCAAAGACAGTTATTGGCATGCTATATAGTGGGGCTCTAGGCATGGTTAATTTAAAAGGGCCACATGGTGTTTGTCATCTGTGACGGAGGACTTTAATGCATTAGTGATAAAAAATGGCTCACTACTGACTATTGTGATCTTCCAGAGAGTATAAGCTGGGTTTATTCACAGTGGTAAGTGAATGCCTCTTGTCTTGTGTAATGTATAATATCTAGACACTAACATTTTCTTTACCATTGATTATAATATCTAGATACTAATGTTACCTACTCTGTTTTCCTGTTTTATTGCTTATCAGTGATCATCCATCTATTATAGAACTGGACTTTTGAGGAGTTCCCATCATGGCACAGTGGAAACGAATCTGACTAGGATCCGCCAGGTTGTGGGTTCGATCCCTGGCCTCGATCAGTGGATTAAGGATCCAGTGTTGCCTTGAGCTGTGGTGTAGGTCACAGATGCGTCTCGGATATGGCGTTACTGTGGCTGTGGCGTAGGCTGGTGGCTACAGCTCTGATTAGACCCCTAGCCTGGGAACCTCCGTATGCTATGGGTGCAGCCCTAAAAGGACAAAAAGACGAAAAAAACAAAAAACAAAAAAACCAAACAACAACCAAAAAAACTGGACTTTTAAGAAACAATATTCTTTTAGCTTGTTTTCTCATGTGTGTTGATCCCATCCACTTTCTTGTTCCATCCTGTTGCTTGTTGTTCAGAATGATGTGAAAGAAATTGATTTTGTGAGTCCTGTTGCTCTACAGTTTGGTTAGTAATACTGTCAGTGGTGGGATCAGCTACACAAACACCTACCTTTGGTTCAGAGCACAGTTAGGGGAGAAGTGGAATAAATGGCTGCTCATCAAACGTGAACTTGGGCTTGTCAGGCCCTGTTTGCTCTCCCTATCTTTTGCCCCACTTCCAATAAATATTTAATAAACAAAAAACCCTAAACTGGAGATTCATTCTTTCGGATTAAGGCTTCCAACCCTTCACCCTTTGTTAAAATTCAAGTAGCATGAAACATTACCTTGTTAAATATTATGGATAATTTGAATAATTTATATTTAATTGGTTTTGTATACAGAGTTTTATAGATCTCAGTGGAGGTGGAGGGAGAGAGATATAGAATACATAATTCAATTACTAGAAACTTTGAAGGAATGTAGGGGGAAACCAAGAAAAAAAAAAAGGCAGAGGTAGCTGGAATCATGAACATAGCTTATTCAGACACTTTTTTTTTAAACCCAGGGGCAGCCTTTTTATGGTCCCAGAAATGTCTATGATGCCCCTCACCTTCCCCAGAATATTCTTAGGGCAAAGTTAGCAAACTCCAGGCCCATGGGCCAAATCTAGTCTGCCACATGCTTTTGTAAGTAAAGTTTTATTGGAACATAACCGTTCTCATTTATTTACACAGTCACCGTGACTATTTTCTGCTACACTGGCAAAATTAAGTGGTTCTAACAATTATGGCCCACAGTGCCTAAAATATTTACTTCTGGCTCTTTCCAGGAAAAGTTTGCCGGTAACTGGTCTAAAGAGTCTAGACTTTTGTTAAGCATGGATAATAGATACCTTAAATTTATTTTAGACTTTTAACTTTTAATCTTACCATGTTACAGACTCAAGAGCAGTGGTTTTAAAGAAGGATCCCTCCTTATTACATCAGGATGAGTGCTTGTTCAAGAAAAAAAATGTGACTTCAAAAATATTCTTAAAGAATGACACTGCTATGATTAACACCTAAGTAGCCATTTATAATAAAAATGACACCACAAGGATGACGCTGCTATGTTTAAAACCTAGATAGCCATGTAGAATGAGATTAATAAGATTAATATCTTATTATACATGTACCTGATTCATCAGCCTCTTTCAGGTGTCCCCATCTTATTACATCAGAGAAATGCTACAAGTCTCCCCCAATAGACATTCATCTTTCTGTCACTTTTAAAGACCAAGTATTTATGTTAGACATTGTAACTTATTTAAATATGAATATAAATATAAAATGATAATCTCACTCCTGGAAATTTTAAACGCATTTTAGCTCACCTATGTCTTGTTTTCCCTTCTCTCTCTCAGCTTGAAGTCCATGGCCCAAAATGACTCTACCATTGGAGACTTTCTTCCGTAAAGAGGAAGACCAGACAGGAGGCTGGGATGAGCATGCCACTGCATCAGATCTCTGCCATTCCATCCCAGGATGCCACCTCTTCTAGAGTCTACAGAAGTAAGACCAAAGAAAAGGAGAGGGAAGAGCAGGTATTGGGGAAATACCCTTTTTAGTTTCATTATTTTTGTTCTTTTCATTAAAGACAGTCTAGACTAGGCTCTGACGATGAAGGTTTTCTCTGACAGTATGTTAAAATCATGCGCTGTAAACAGTTTTGTCCAGAAGTTGCCTTTTTGTAGATTGCTAGGTTTTCAGATTTTGCAGTCAACTTACTCTTCCATGGTTATGGCATGACTTATTTATCTTCATTAGTTAAATCTACGTGATTATTGCTGGTGAATCACTGAGAAGACGCTCTTGGGGTTCTCAAAATATGATGCAAAAGATAGATACATTTAAACAAAAATGTATGCCTCAGATATACTAGTCTCTGCTTGTTGCAAAGGTGTCATAGTTTTAACATCATGGAAACTTTCTCTGCCCTCATGGTGTTTGATCTGGTCTGACAAGTATACATTTTAGTCTAATAAGGTCAGTGATGGAAGAAGTTCAGGACCACCTAACCCAGTCTAAGGAGTCAGGAATGGCTTCCTAGAGAAAATGCCATTTATGTGAAGAACCTGAATGGTGACCTGGAGTTAGCTGGGAGAAAGAGTGTTCCTGGGACATAGTCAAAGGCCAAAGTTTAGAGCAAGGTGAATTTGAAGAATTCAAATATTAATTTTGAATATTAGAATAACTGGAACATAAAGGTGGAATGGGTAGTGGCAAGATGGGAGGTTGGAAAAGTTATAGGAGTTGCCTCAGGGAGTTTAGACTTATCTTTGCAGAAGAATAAATGGTCAGATTTGTTTTCTTAAATCTTTCATCCAGCTTATAGTTTGGAGAGTGAATTGAATGGATGGCAGGGAGACTAATAAAGAGGATTTAATAGCCTACTTTGGCCAGGTTTGACAAACTTTTTCTATAAAAGGCCAGCTAATGAATATTTTAGATATTATGGGTCAGTCACATCTCCTCAACTCTGCCATTGTAGCATGAAAACAGCCAAAGACAATATGAAAATGAATGGGCATGGCTGTGTTCCAATGAATGAATGAGCATGACTGTGTCCCAGTAAAACTTTATTCACAAAAGCAAGTGACAGGCCAGATTTGACCTATAGAGGCTATAGTTTGCTGATTTCTGGCCTTGGGAAAAGCTGATGGTGACTTTGTCTAGGATGCGTAGTGGGGTTAGAGAGATATTTAGGTTATTAATCCAGTGAACTTGATGATGCTGTGGAGAGGGACAGGGAGGAATCAGAGATGACCACTGCTGTCTTCTTGCCTTTACAGTGTGCTTTGCAAACATTTGCTCATTTGTTCTTACAGCATTCCTATTTTGTAGTTAAACTTAATTTTTGCCCAAGACTCTAAAGAACCCTTGTTAAATTAAAAATTGCTCTCTTGGTGTTCCCATTGTGGTTCAGTGGTAACAAACCCGACTGATATCCATGAGGACACGTGTTCAATACCTGGCCTCGCTCAGCGGGTTAAGGATCCAAGGTTGCTGTGAGCTGTGGTGTAGGTCACAGAGGAAGCTTGAATCTCG
Source organism: Phacochoerus africanus (assembly GCF_016906955.1). Lineage (NCBI taxonomy): Eukaryota > Metazoa > Chordata > Mammalia > Artiodactyla > Suidae > Phacochoerus > Phacochoerus africanus. The sequence continues at coordinate 91,533,296 of NC_062558.1, forward strand.
TATTGCTATGGCTGTGGTATAGGCCAGTGGCTACAGCTCTGATTCGACCCCTAGTGTGGGAACTTCCATATGCTGTGGGTGCAGTCCTAAAAGAAAAAAAAAAAGAATTGATGTCTTGTTTGAAGTTGTATTATTGTAGTTGATGGGACACTATTCTTTCTATTTATTACATGGAGAATAAAAAGATCATATTTCTTAAAGTATAGGGAAAATGAGAAGGGGCTATGTAAAGTGAAAAGGTCTCCGTATTCTTAGTGCGTGTGTGTTTTTCCATTGCTTATATTGTCAGTCTGTACCCTTTCTATTTTGCTGAGCTCCTAGGAGAGGTGTGGCCAGTATTGGTTGAAATGCTGACTAGAACAGTGGTGGGGTAGATAGTTTCTGGATGTCATATTTTCAGTATTTTAGTTTTTTTCAATGTGCTAAGCATAGGAGAATAGTTAAAATATCTTTCCCATATTCTGTCAATTTTCATTTAATAGTCTTGATTTAAAACTCAGTTAAATTGATAGCCTTTTCTTGTAATCCTTAGTCCAAATGGATTTTTAAATACCACTAATTAGGACATTTCCTTATTCTAGGGTGCTTTCCAATAGCAAGTTGAGGCTGTAAGTTCCCTACTCATTGTCAAATTTGGGTACTGGATGATGGAGATTTATATATATACATATTTGTTTCGAATAGAGAGAGGAAGATGTCCAACATTTTAGGTCAAAACAAGAGATCTTTTTGTATAAAACTCTATTGCAGATTTGTTATAGGTAGATATTCAATAAATACTTACTAAACTGGTATGTTTGATGGATCTTTATTGTTTAAGTAAGTAGCATTATCTAGCTGTTGTACAGAATTGGGGTTTTGATTGGTATTGGGAAGAGGAACCATCGTGACCCACCTTAGTGCAGGGAATAGTTTGAATACCTGATGACAAGTATGACAGTTCTGGGAATCATGGTGCCAGAATGAGGCAGAGGATAGTGGAAGGGTGGCTGAGACAGGAATTTGATGAGCCCCACAATTGTTTTGGCAGCATCTGGCACAGCACTGAAAATGATTGTAGTAGGTATCTAGAGTCTGTAATGTGGCATCAAGATTGGTTTGGGGAGTTCGTGTTATGGCTTAGCAGGTTAAGAACCCACCTAGTATCCATCAGTATGTGGGTTCAATCCTTGGCCTCCTTCAGTGGGTTAAGGATCTGGCATTGCTGCAAGCTGGGGCGTAGGTCACAGACATGGCTTGGATCTGGCATTGCTGTGGCTGAGGTAAGCTGGCAGCTGCAGCTCCAGTTTGACCCCTAGCCTGGGAACTTGCATATGCCACAGGTGCGGCCCTAAAAAGATGACAGAAAATAAAAGGGGGGGGGATTTGTTTAGAAGGTAAATTTTCGTCCAGTGGAGTCTTTTTTCCTTTACCCAGTTTCTCCAACACAGTAAGTTCAAAACATAATCTTTTAGTACAATTTATGATCCTCCTGTGCGTGGGAAAGAAGGAGAGGCAGGAAAAATAGCAATACAAAGGCACCCTTCCTTCCACCCCATCATCCACTGTTCTCAGAACTGAAAAGGTGATAACATGAGACAGTCCATTACAACAATAACAGTTTTTATTTCTTTTGAATCTTATGAGAAGACAGGAACATTGCAGTTTACACAGTTATCAACTATTAATGTTGATACAGTTTTACCTATGCTTATCAGATGTGTAGTTCTCTCTGTAGCATCCATTGTATGAGCCCATATCTACAATTCTAAGAGTTAGTGACTTTTACACAATGGTCAGTACGGTTGATGAATAAATTAATGAATTCAGTTTTAGTGATTTTGGGACTACCGTGGAGGTGAGAGGAATGTTTTGCAATTCATAAAAGATTTCTGCTACTGTGGCTTATGATCTTGGTAAATATTTGTTGAATATTGTTGAATATTTTTTTCTTAGAATTTTATTTGTAAGTATTGATCATTGCCTTAGACTCTGGTCTGCATTTAGAAACCTGATGTGATGGTAATTTGCATTCTTTCAAAAGAAACATATTCTTTATAGTTTTTTTGGAGAATACTTTCTTTTATTGTGTGAGGAGTTATTTGTTAATGTCTTGTTGTTCTTGGTGGCTTTCTCTGGTGCTTGTGGGGATTTTTGAGCCTTTCAGTCTTTTCTCAATTCTGAAACCTTTTTGTCTAGCTTTATTTTATTTTATTTTTTTGTCTTTTTGCCTTTTCTAGGGCTGCTCCCATGGCATATGGAGGTTCCCAGGCTAGGGGTCGAATCGGAGCTGTAGCTGCCAGCCTATGCTAGAGCCACAGCAACACGGGATCCGAGCCATGTCGGCAACCTACACCACAGCTCATGGCAACTCTGGATCCTTAACCCACTGAGCAAGGCCAGGGATTGAACACGCAACCTCATGTTTCCTAGTCAGATTTGTTAACCACCACACCACGATGGGAACTCCTCGTCTACCTTTATTGATGAACTCTAAACTATTTCCTATTATTCATTGCTAGCACATAGAAGTAAAATTGATTTTTGCATATTGATCTTGTATCTTAAAATTTTGTTAAACTCACGTATTAGTGCTAGTAGCAAAGTCAAGTCCATTAAATGTTCTGTACAGGCAGTTGTCATCCGTGAATAAAGATAGTCTTATGCTGCCTGTTCTATTTGGATGCCTTCTTCTTTCCTGCTCTAGTGAAAATCTTCAGAACTGTATTTAATGTAATTGGCGAGAGCAGACAGCCTTGTGTTTGTGATCTTATGGGGAGAACGTTCATTCTTTCAACATTGCGTATGATGTTAGCTCTATGTTTTTTGTAAATACTTTTCAACATATTGAGGTTCCCTTACGTTTTTAGTTTGTTGAGAGTTTTGATCAACTTTGGTACTGGTGATTTCTCTCTCTCTTTCTTTTTACTGATGTGGCCAGAGGTTTATCACTTTTACTGATCTTTTCAAAGAATTCCTTTGGTTTCATATATTTTTCTCTGTTGTCATTGTCTTCTATTTCTTTCACCTGTGCTTTGATATTTATTATTTCTTTTCCTCTGTTTCCTTTGATTTTAATTTGCTCTTCTATTTTCTAGATTTTTAAGGTTGAAGCCAAGGTTATTTATTTGAGATCCTTTTTGTTTTCTGTCATAGGATTTAGTGATTATAAATTTCCCAAGTTCTGCTTTCATGGCATTCCACAAATTTTGCTATATTGAGTTTCATTTTCATATAGTTAAAAATACTTTCTAATCTCTCTTTGGATTTCTTCTTTGATCTATGGGTGATTTTTAAGTGAGTTATTTAATTTCAAAAATTTCTGGACTTTCCAGACATCTTGCTCTTATTTATTTCTAGTTTCATTCCATTTTGGTCTGAAAACATATTTTAAATGACTTGAATCCTTTTAAATTTAAGGAGACTTGTTTCATGGTGCAGAATAAGGTCTCTATGTTCTATGTATATTTTAGAAGAATATGTATTCCACTGTTGTTGGATAGAGTATTCTATAAATGTCAGTCATGTCAAATTGATTGATAGTGTTTTTTAAGTCTCCTTTATCCTTGCGGTCCGGTTGTTCTATTAGTAGTGATTAAATTGCCTACTGTGTGAATTTGTTTCTCTTTAGAGTTACACCAATTTTGCTACATGTAGTTGATCCTCTGTTATTAGGTGCATAAATATTTAGGATTGTTTTGTTTTCTTGATAAATTAACCATTAAGAAATGACTATCTTTACCCCTGGTGATGGTATTCTTTGCTCTGAAGTCTACTTTGAGACTAGTGTAGGCACTATAGCTTTCTTTTGATTAGTGTTGGTATGGTATCACCTTTTCCATCTTTCCACTTTTAACTTATTTGTGTCTTTAAAGTGCTTTTCATGTAAACAAAATATATGGTTGGGTCTTTTTTATCGAGTTTGACAATTTATCTCTTTATTTGGCCGTTTAGACCATTTATATCTAAGCGGATTATTGATATGGTTAGTTTAAGTCTTCCCATGTGTTTTGTTTGTCTAGTGTGTTTTATTTTTCCCTTTTCATCTCTTTTCTGCCCTTTAAAAAAATTAATATTTAAGTTTTCCTTCTTTATTGGTTTATAAGTTGTAACTCTTTATTTCAGTGTTTTTAAAATTTTGTTTATTTTATTTTATTAAGATTCACAGTATACATCTTTAACTTGTCCCAGTCTGCTTTCAAGTGATATTACACTACTTTTAAGGATACTACGAGAACTTTACTTTTATTTCTCCCCTTCTGACCTTTATGCTCCTATTATCATACATTTTTGTTATATGTATGTTATAACCTCCAGCATACGATATTGTCATTTTAAGACACTCTTCATTTTTTTTTGGCTGTACCTGTGGCATGTGGAAGTTCCCAGCCCAGGGATCAAACCTGCCCCACTGCCGTGACCCAAGCCACTGCAGTGACTATGCCGGATCCTTAACCCGCTGTGCCACAAGAGAACTCATAAACACTTTTCCTTTTAAGGAGATTATAAGGAAATTATCTGTTTGCCTATAAACGTAACTACCATTTCCGCTGTTCTTCATCTCTATGAGTGGAGCTGTATTTCAATCTGTCGTTTGCCTTCAATGTGAAAGATTTCTTTTAATGTTTCTTCTTTTGTGACTTGACTGATAATGACTTCTTTCAGCTTTCTTTTTTTTTTATTTTTTGTTTTCCTCATTTCTTGTGTCTGGGGTTTGTTGAGCTTTGTAGATCTGTGGGCTTACAATTTTCTTTGAATTTGGAATATTTTAAAAATATTTTTTCTGTCACCTCCCTTCTTTGGAGACTCTATTATAAACCTTAACTGCCTTGAAGTTGTCAGATATTATGTTTTTAATTTCTTTAAATTGTTTTTGCTTCTGTGTTTTATTTTGCATAATTGTAATTACTATGTTTATGAGTTCATTAATCTTTTCTTTTTCAATGTCTAGTTTGTTGTTAGGTTCACCTAGCGTACTTTTCATCTCAGACATGGTATAGTTTTCATCTCTAGAAGTTCAGTTTGGTCTTTTTTTCATATCTTCCATATCTCTGTTCAACTTTTTTATCATAAGATCCAAATTGAACTTCTAAAAATTTCTTTAAAAATAAAACTGACTTAAGATACCAAGTGGTGGGTATCTCTGTAGTATTTTTTAAAATTCTTTGAAAATGTTAGCATACTATCTTGACTATATTTCCATTTGATTATCTTGAGATTTTTCATTTTTTTCCAAGTTCTCTTTTCTTTTTCATACAAATAATTTCACCATTTAAAAAAAGTCGTGTTCTTTCATATTCTTCTGTCGCCTTACCCCATTACTTGATGTCTTTGCTTATCCCTAAGCCTATTTGAAAACGTCCTTCTGTGCACTTATGTAGGATTATTAGCATGCATTTTTAATAGCCTAAAAGATAATTTTGTATTTAGCCATCAAATCAGTGTTTAGAAATACACATTTCATTTGATAGTATTTACAAACTACTTTCCATCTCAGAACAATGTCCATTTTACACTGTTTATTAACAGAGTTCTGTGTCTCCTGTAAGCAACAACATAATTTTAGTTTAAGACGAGGGGTTTAAGAAGCTGTTAGGGCATCTCTCATGGTGCTGGCTTACTCCTTCCAAAGGCAGTCTATCCTTTATTAAGTTACCAGGAATTTGAGATCCAGTATAAAAACTGTCTGTACCTTTCTCTTATTGACAGCCCTACTCTTTTTCTTCTAGGAACCATCAGCATAACTGCAACATATTTGACTCTGCACCATATCCCTTGTTTCATGTATTACAGAGCTGAGTCTCTCAACATCCTGGTTGTTTTCTTTTAGACCATGCCTAGTTTTTTCCTAGAAATATGTTTAGATGAAGAGATGAATATGCATCTTTAAAATGCACCAGTCCCAAATTACTGCCTTTGGTTGGGCGTTACCCTCTATGAGATCATTTGTATGGCTTCTTAAATCATCTGCCTGCTTTCCTTGTGAGAGCCCCAAGAGATTCATATTCTCATACCTAGAAACCAGGGTTTCTTTTGTCATCTGTTTACCTTTCTTTGGTCCCTGGAGTGGTGTTTTTTTGAAACTGCTTCCAAGCATGTTTTCCTGTTTGGTAATCAAGTCTGTCACTGTAATGTGCTGGAAATTACTCTGGTTTGCTCACGTACAAACAGAAGGTTGCAGCATGCTTGCAGTTTAAGAACCAAATATGAGTAATTCTTTTCTAATGGTTGTTTTCTACCTTGTTGGACTTGTTTTCTTTGAGGGTGAAGAAATAAGATTAAGTGTTTTTTAAGTGATAGAAAAGAGTGTGGTATTATCAGATATAAATAAAGGTTGATCAGTTTGAACAGTACATTTTCTGTGCACACAGAGATTTTGAAGCTTAAATGCAGATAAAACAAGTGCCATTTTAAATATTCTTCATCATGGAGTTCCTGTCATGGCGCAGTGGTTAACGAATCTGACTAGGAACCATGAGGTTGCAGGTTCGATCCCTGCCCTTGCTCAGAGGGTTAACAATCCGACATTGCCCTGAGCTGCGGTGTAGGTCGCAGAAGCGGCTCGGATCCCGCATTGTCGGATCCTGCGTTGCTGTGGTGTAGGCTGGAGGCTACAGCTCTGATTAGACCCCTAGCCTGGGAACCTCCATATGCCGCGGGAGTGGCCCGAGAAATGGCAAAAAGACTAAATAAATAAATATTCTTCATCAAAAGCCAATAGTATTGGTTTTGGCTATTTTGTGTATTAGCAGCTTACCTTTCCCAGCCGGTTCTCACATGAGTCCTGTACTGGTAATTGTTTTCTTATTTAATAGGATATGGAAATAGAAGGATGTGCAGAATGACTCTAGCTGACCTCTCTGATGTTGGTCTGCTGAGAGTTTGGTAAGAGTCCATGTCATGTAGGTAAAACCAAGAGTCTAGTTTGGGTATATGTGAGGGAAGTGCCAGCAGTTGGCTTCTATGTACTATGTGTAAATAAAGTGGAAGTGCTACACAGATATGTTTGTCTTGGTACCATTGCAGGGTTTGATGATTATGGTTTGTTGATTGTCACTATTTTCTTAGTTTTCCTGTGAATTAAATGACTGAGAGGCAGATAATTTTTAGATTTTTGGTCTATAACCCAGTAGAAAATAAGAAAACTACCCAAAGTTGTTTTTTTTTTATAGTGATTTTTTCCCATTATACCTGGTTTACAGTGTTCTGTCAATATTCTACTGTACAGCATGGTGACCCAGTCACACATACATATATACATTCTTTTTTTTCACATTGTCATGCTTCGTCATAAGTGACTAGAGATACTTTCCAGTGCTATACACCAGGATCTCATTGCTTATCCATTCCAAAGGCAATGTTTTACATCTATTAACCCCAGATTCCCAGTCCATCCCACTCCCTCCCCGACCCCCTTGGCATCAAGTCTGTTTTCCATGTCCATGATTTTCTTTTCTGTGGAGAGGTTTATTTGTGGCGTGTATTAGATTCCAGATATATGTGATATCGTATGGTATTTGTCTTTCTCTTTCTGACTTACTTCATTTAGTATGAGAGTCTCTACTTCCATCCATGTTGCTGCAAATGGCATAATTTTGTTCTTTTTTATGGCTGAGTAGTATTTCATTGTGTATATATACCACATCTTAATCCAGTCATCTGTCGATGGGTATTTAGGTTGTTTCCATGTCCTGGCTATTGTGTATAGTGCTGCAATGAACATGTGGGTGCATGTGTCTTTTTCAAGGAAAGTTTTGTCCGGATGTATGCCTAAGAGTGGGATTGCTGTGTCATATGGTAGTTCTATATTTAGTTTCCCGAAGTACAGCCATACTGTTTTCCACAGTGGTTGTACCAATTTACATTCCCACCAACAGTGTAGGAGGGTTCCCTTTTCTCCACACCCTCTCCAGCATTTGTTATTTGTGGACTTATTAATGATGGCCATTCTGACTGGTGTGAGGTGGTACCTCATTGTAGTTTATATTTGCATTAGCTAATAATCAGTGATGTTGAGCATTTTTTCATGTGCTGTTGGCCATATGTATATCTTCTTTGGAGAAATGTCTATTCAGGTCATTTGCCCATTTTTTCAATTGAGTTATCGCATTGTTGGCTTTTTTTCTGTTGAGTTGTATAAGTTGTTTGTATATTTTAGAGATTAAGCCCTTGTAGGTTGCATCATTTGAAACTATTTTCTCCCATTCTGTAAGTCGTCTTTTTCGGGTTTTTTAAAATGGTTTCCTTTGCTGTGCAGAAGCCTGTCAGTTTGGTTAGGTCCCATTGGTTTATTTTTGCTTTTATTTCTGTTGCCTTGTGAGATTGACCTTAGAAAACATTTGTAAGGTTGATATAAGAGAATGTTTTGCCTGTGTTCTCTTCTAGGAGTTTGTTAGTGTCTTGTCTTACGTTTAAGTCTTTCAGCCATTTTGAGTTTATTTTTGTGCATGGTGTGAGGGTGTGTTCCACTTTCATTGATTTACAAGTGGCTTGTCCAGTTTTCCCAGAACCACTTGCTGAAAAGACTGTTTTTTTCCCATTTTATATTCTTGCCTCCTTTGTTGAAGCTTAATTGACCGTAGGTGTCTGGGTTTATTTCTGGGTTCTCTATTCTGTTCCATTGGTCTGTATGTCTGTTTTGGTACCAGTACCACACTATTTTGATTACTGTGGCTTTGTAATATTACCTGAAGTCTGGGAGAGTTATGCCTCCTGCTTGGTTTTTGTTCCTTAGGATTGTTCCATATACATTTTGGATTGTTTGTTGTCATTCTGTTAAAAATGTCATTGGTAGTTTGGTAGGAATTGCATTGAATCTGTATATTGCCATATAGTATGACCATTTTTACAGTATTAATGTTTCCCACCCAGTAGCATGGAATATCTTTCTATTTCTTTGAATCCTCTTTAATTTCCTTGATTAATGTTTTATAGTTCTCAGCATATAATTCTTTCACCTCCTTGGTCAGATTTATTCCCAGGTATTTGATTTTTTGGGGTGCGATTTTAAAAGGTATTGTATTTTTGGATTCCTTTCTAATGTTTCATTGTTAGTATCCAGAAATGCAACCGATTTCTGAATGTTAATCTTATATCCTGCTACTTTGCTGAATTTGTTGATCAGTTTGAATAGTTTTTGGGTTGAGCCCTTAGGGTTTTCTGTATATAGTATCATGTCATCTGCATACAGTGACAATTTTACTTCTTTTCTATCAATTTGGATACCTTTTATTTCTTTTGTCTGATTGCTGTGGCTAGTACTTCCAGTACTATGTTGAATAAAAGTGGTGATAGTGGGTATCCTGTCTTAGTCCAGATTTTAGTGGGAAGGCTTTCAGCTTTTTCCCATTGAGTATTATATTTGCTGTGGGTTTGTCATAAATGGCTTTTATTGTGTTAAGGTATGTTCCCTCTATACCCACTTTGGTAAGAGTTTTTATCATGAATTGATGTTGGCAAAATTTGTTTTTTAATGTAGAGTTTTCAAAAAATAATACTATAGCCATAACATTTATAAATATTTGTTAGTGAACTTTCATACTTCATGTCATTGAGATGACTCCTTTATTTTATACAAATGAAGAAATAGGTCCAAAGAGATATGCTTTGTCCATGGATACTTTAATTTGTGTGATATGTTTTCCATGTTATTTTGTTTCTTCTTTAAAAATGGTTTCACATGAATATAAATATACTCCACATATTTATTCTTTCATTTATTGTACATCAGGCAGGAATTAACAGTATATTATATACTGGAAAGAATCCTGCCAACAAGAATCCTGTAGATCCAACAGGGAGGTAGAAAAGAGCCATGTTACAGGATGTAGTGAATCTTCTGATGGTGGCCTCCCCGATGTATCGCAGCAGGAACTTTTTTGATACATGATGTGACTAATGCTTTTGTTTTTGTTTATCTGATTATCTGATTTCTTCCTGGGATTTAGGTGTGCCTTTTTAATTTTTAAATTTGAGGACCCAGGCTTTTCTTCACTTTTGAAAATTTTCCGTCCATCATTTCCTCAAATCTTGCCTCTTGCTGATTTTTTTCATTCCCTTTCTGGGACTAAAGCTCATTGTGTCTTCTGCCATGCTTCCTGTCTATCTCTATGCACAGCACTCTGGGGGATTTCTTCAGTATTCTCTTTCTATTCACTAACTCTCTCCTTGACTGGGTCTAGACTCACCATTGAGATTTTATTGTTGACATGTTTTCATTTCATACATTTTTTCATAGTTTCCTGATTTGCATTGTTTTTCATTTTTCCTTTATCTCTATGAACGTACAATTCAGGTTTCTTTTATTTCCCCCAATATACTGCAAATTGCGTTATTTATGTATAAAAACAACTTGCTTTTAAATATTACCTGAAACTCTAGGTAGGAAAATTCTTCACAGTTTTTAGTAAGTACAACTGATATATCACCCTCTAATAAGTGGAGGTATGCAATTGTCCGTTAACTAATTATTCACTTCACATGGAGCCATTTAAAAATTTATTTTAGGAGTTCCCGTCATGGCGCAGTGGTTAACGAATCCGACTAGGAACCATGAGGTTGAGGGTTCGATCCCTGGCCTTGCTTAGTGGGTTAACGATCCGGCGTTGCCCTGAGCTGTGGTGCACACGCGGCTCGGATCCCGCGTTGCTGTGGCTCTGGCATAGGCTGGCAGCTATAGCTCCGATTCGACCCCTAGCCTGGGAACCTCCATATGCCGCGGGAGCAGCCTAAGAAATGGGAAAAAGACAAAAAAAAATTATTTTATTTTATTTTTTGACCACACCCATGGCATGTGCAAGTTCCCAGGCCAAGGATCAAACCCACACCACAGCAGCTATCCAAGCCACTGCAGTGGCAATGTCAGATCCTTAACCTGCTATGCCATAAGGTAACTCACGCATGTAACCATTATTATAGTATCTAAATAGATGAAGCTACCACTAAGGGTTTGTTTTATTTATTTTTTTATATCATGTTTATTCTGTGCAAGGCACTGTTCTTCTAAGGACTTTAGAAATATTAATTGTTTTTGATCCTCATGTGAGCACTGTGAGGTATAAGTACTCTCGTTGTCATCCTCCTTTTATAGGGGAGGCACAGAAAAATTGGATGAGTTTCCCAAGGTTCCCTGGTTGGCCCATGGTGGAATTGGTGTTCAGACCCAGCCTCCACACCCATACTCACTTACTTGTTCTTTGCAAGCTGCTTAGCCAGCCACTATCTTTTCAAGCCAAATGTCCCTCTTAATGAACCACGCCCAGTCTGCATTGCTACAGCACTTAGGTCTATACTGAAGCAGATTCAGGTGTCATTCTGTTTGCTTCCTATGTCTATATCTTGTCTATGTTAATTTATTCACTCTTTGAGCAAATATTTATTAAGCACCCATTACATGGTGGGTTCCATGTTAGGCATCAAGCATAAAGGTGGTGTAACATTTGCTGCCTAAATCTCCCTCAAGCTGTGTGCTTCTGTAAGTCCCTAGGCCACAACTGGAGTCCAGGACCTTGCTATTTCTACTGTTGCAGCTGCCCACATACCAGTCTCCTTGCCTCAGCCCCTCTCTTCCTGCTCTGGGTGCTCCTGGCAAGGAAAAATACACAGTTACACAGTTCAATGTGGTAAGTGCCATAGTCCAGAGAAGAATCCTGATCCAGTCTCTTGGTAACAGGGAAGGTTTTCTGGAAGAAGAGATGTCAAAAGATGAGTCTGTAAGGAGAGAGTTAGATGAAGACAGAGAAGAGCGTTCAGGGCAGAGGGAAAGGTCCAAGGCAAAAATTCCTGGGGAAGAGAACACATGATATGTTGGAAGTACTGAAAAAAGCTCACTATGCTGGAACTTGAAGTGTGCAGGCGGGGGCAGTAGCTGCCACATTGGTGCTGAGGGCATGGAGGAGCCAGGAGTTACACAGTTGAGGCTCTTGTTTTAGTAAGGTGACCATGCAGAGGGGAGTTGGAGAGCCCACTTAGAAGGTTTTGGAACAGTCTGGATGATGATGTGCGTAAACCAGGGAGGTAGTGTTGGGGATGAGAGAAGTGAGTGCATTGCAAGGAGCTGGGCAGGAGGTGGGAATGATGACAGTGCTGGTGGCTGAAGGATTGTAGAGGTTCAGTAGGTGAAGCCTGGCCTAAGGGAAAGGCTGACATCATTCACTTTGACAGACGAGAGGTGGCAGGTTAGAGGAAAGATCATGAGTTTGGTGGCAGATGTGCGAATGTGAAGTATTTGTGGGGGTCCAGCTGGAAGTGTGCAGAATTCAGTTGTGTCTGGATCTCCAGAGAAAAATCTATCTAAGCTAGAGATAGAAAGAAATTTCAGAGTTGGTCACAATAAAGGATGCCTTAGGAATAGATGAAGTTTTCAGTTGGAATGAATAGCCTGAGGAGAAATAGGGGTGTGTGACAGGACACTGAGGAAGAGGAGTCACCATGTTGTCACCGTCTCACAGACACCCCTTATCTCACAGACACCCCGTGCTGATAGGTCCTTTGGGTGCTTGCTGTGTTTTGGAATATTTTATATCTTTCTTCCGTGCCAGTTTTGCATAGGTGATAAAATATCGCCCCCTTTCATTTGGTTGTCCTTATGCTATATTTGTGCATTTTTTGTGTTTGCTAATGAACTCAGTTTACCACATGTCAGAAGCCTGTCTTTAAACATCAAGGGATTGCTTTTGAATTCACAGTATTCTGGTTATGTGTGAATAACTAGTAGTGGTTACAGTTACAAGAAAGTCTTTATAATATCTTTAGCCTCACTCTGGGCTTTGGTTTTTGAATTAAGGTTAATAATGCTTGTGTATTATTAGCTGTGTAATTAGCACTTATAGTGGAATCACCACCCAAATTGTGAAAGACATACTCAAGTTATTCATACTGTATCCTAAGATTCATCAGTGTCTGTTCCCTGAGAGCAAAGGTCTTCTCTTCAGACTAGCTATATGACCTAGGATTTTGCTGGACTTGGATGAGCCTCTGCTTGCCAGAAATGGTTCTTGCGCCCACTCACTGAGTGTCACCATCCTCCTTTCTGGGCCTTAGTGGCCCTCCCATACCTCTCACTGATAGCAGTTGTCACCCCAAATCTAACTCACAGGCATAGAGACCAGAAGCTTTTATCAGGTGAACTTTGAAACTGCCTTTCAAAAAATTATTCCATCAAAAGTTCAAGGTAATACTGAGAGTTTTTTGAGGAAAATTTGATCTGTGAACCTCTTACTTAAAAAAAAGCATTTATTATGAAAACCAGAAAAGTTGTAGAGGGTCAAATTTAGGTTTAAAGAGACTGAAGAGGCATTAGGACCAAATACAATGTGTAAACCTTGATGGAACCTGCTAGGAAAAAATCAGCTTATAAACTGTTTTTTGAGACAACTGGGAAATCTAAATATTGTCTATATATTAGATGATAATTATAGAATTATGGCTAATTTCTTAGATGTGAAAACGGCACTGTGGTTATATTAAGAGAACGTTCTTGTTCTTTTTTAAAAATGATTTTTATTTTTCCATTATTGTTGGTTTACAGTGTTCTGTCAATTTCTACTGTACAGCAGAGGGACCCAGTCACACATATACGTACATTCTTTTTCTCACATTATCCTCCATCATGTTCCATCATAAGTGACTAGATATAGTTCCCTGTGGTATACAGCAGGATCTCATTGCTTATCCACTCCAAATGCAATAGTTTGTTCTTGTTCTTAACATACATACAGAAGTACTTAGGGGTAATGTGCATAATGTCTGCAACTTACTTTCAAATGGTTCAACCAGAAAATAACAAGGAAAAGAAAAAGTTTGTGTGTGGGAGGGGGAGGAGGAAGGAGGAGGGAGAGAGTAAGAAAGCAAACATGGCAATTTTTTTTGACAGTTGATGCATCTTATTGAAGGATATAGAGTATTATTTTTTCAACTATTCTGTGGACTTTTAAATTTTCAAATAAAAAGTTTTGGGCAATAAAAGACTTCTGCTGTGAAATGTGAGATAAAGCCAGGGTTGTAGTAAAAAAACAACAGGAGTTCCCGTTGTGGCGCAGTGGTTAATGAATCCGACTAGGAGCCATGAGGTTGCGGGTTCGATCCCTGCCCTTGCTCAGTGGGTTAACGATCCGGCATTGCCCTGAGCTGTGGTGTAGGTCGCAGACGTGGCTCGGATCCTGAGTTGCTGTGGCTCTGGCGTAGGCCAGCGGCTATAGCTCCAATTAGACTCCTAACCCGGGAACCTCCATATGCTGTGGGAAGTGGCCCTAGAAAAAGACCAAAAGAAAAAAAAAGAAAACAGTGAACAATAATAAACAATTCAAAGGCCAGTGGGTGAATTTTCTAGTGAGATGCTTTATAGGTATTCAAATACTTCAAAATCTGATTCCAAATTTTTAATGATATCAGGATTATGCAAACATTGGTTGTTGTTGAAATAACAAATTGTTTTAAAAATGTGGTTATTTCTGATCATTGGTGTTTTTGTCACCCATCACATTAGCAGAATATTCAAAATGAAAGTTTGACTAGACTAGGTTTTCTTTGTGTTGTATTTTAGGAGATCTACTTCCTTTGTTTAGGTTTTCACAAGTCCTGTGTCACATATCAGTGCCTTAGGTGTTCTCAGATGTGTGGCTTGCTCAGTCTCTTGTTGACCTTTCTTCTCTGATGTACTAAAGAATATAGTCCTCAAACTGGTGTACTCAGGGCTGGGAGGCGTGTGCAGACTTTCCAAAGGGCATACAAGTGTGGGTGGGCTTAAAGGGATCTGTTTTCAGGTCCTCCTTTTCCACGTACTCTTGAGCCTAAAACTGCACCTGCCAGTTTTCCACCCACATCTCCTCTCCCAGTACCTCTTCTCCTACCCTGAAGAACAAAGACATGTCCCTTAATTTTACTTTGCAGCATTGTCCTCAGAGATAAAAATCTCAGGCCATCAAATGAAGGGACAATTAGAATTACTGGTTTGGGGAAAGCTTTTAATAAATAACCAGATGACTGTATGCCTGCCTAGTTGGTTTATGTTCTCCTGTCTTGTACAAACTGTATTTCTGAGGCTTTCGGATTAGCGTATGTTGGCCTATGATTGCATGTTCTGAATTCAGATACACTATAAGCATAGGTAGATGAAAGTGACTTTACCTCTTCCACCTCTGAAATGATGCCGTTCTGTAATGAAGAGCTTTTTCTTTTTGCTTTTTAGGGCTGCACCTGCGGCATATGGAAGTTCCCAGGCTAGGGGTAGAATCAGAGCTGCAGCTGCCAGCCTATGCCACAGCCACAGCAATGCGGGATCCGAGCTTCATCTGTGACCTAAAATGTGTGTCATTCAACAAAGTAGTTAATGCCTCTTTTTATTGAATCATATCATAAAATATTTTCCAGTTGCAATTAATCCTCAGAAAATATTTTATATTTTCTACCTCTTATTAATAAAAAATGAAATTATATTCTTGCTGCCAGGCCGATTTATTTTTAGCAGCATAGTAATTACAGTAGGTTTTTAGTAATCTCGGCCTGGTATCTGCTCCACATCCTCTCTCATATGGTGGAATGGAATTCATAGCCTATGTCAGTTTTTAGGTCATAACAAAAGCACATGACTGAGTTCCTCTGGTAACCTGGTGACTGGCCCAGGCCTGAATCCTGCTTGACACCTAATTTAGACTCTTGTCCTGTTCTGAATCTTTAGTCTGACTTTGCTTTGCCCAAACTATATATACCTTTATTCGTACTTTTTATCTTGGCCAGCACCGCTTCAGCATTGATTTTTTTTCCCCCAGTATTGAGGGAACTTAATCTGCTATAATTTAGAATAAATACATAGTTTACTGTGTCAAGTATTCAAAGATTGCTTAAATGTTTAAGAATGCTATTATTATAAAACTATGTTTTTCCTATATTTAGGTAGGTCCATAAAAGCTATTTGTAAACTGTCTCTCTAATGTGTATGGTCATGTGGGGCTCCATTCTTCCTCTCTGTTCTCTTTCTGTATGGATGAGTGGTAGTAGGTGGATATGTAAAAGAGAGAAAGAGAAGATAGCATCTCTACCTCTGATGTAGCATTTTAAAAATTCTGCCACGTAGTTATTACCTGTTAGTTGTTACTTGTTTATATCCTATAATAGAGTATGAGTTCCTTACTGAGACGGATGATATTTTTTTCATCAACAGAAATCTCTTGGAGCATATAGGATGGTGTTAGGATTATTTGAATGAAGACATACTCAGTCTTTTGTAAATGGTATTTGTAATTCTTACTCAAATATTTTATATTTTCTTTTTAAGAGCAGCTCATTAAAGTATAAGATGGCAGTTAGAAAAAAATCTGGTAAAGATTTTCTTGTGCAAACTTCCTGCCAACATATCTATTAGCATTTCCATAGCTATGGGATTCTCAGTGCTTCTGTTATAAAATTGGTATGGTCCCCAGGTCTCTGACAAGTACAGTGGTTTTTAAAGCTAAGTCGTTTTAATTAGTGTGTGCTGCACGCTTTATTAGAAGCATTGTGGTCTAGAGCAATGATATGACACTGATAACTTCAAAAATCCTCTGGAATGTAGCATTTAAAAAAGAGGGCTCTAGGTGGAAAACTGCCAGTGTCTGAGAGCATGGTTTATGGCTGAGCTGGGATCAGCAGGCCAGGCCAGAACTGGCAATATAGAGATGATGTGGCTAGGTTCCCACAGGGTGCTCCCTTGGGCAACCTGTCAGTAGCTGAGGAAGTCCAGTCCTCCTGAAATACCAAGATAAGCTTATAGTAAAGGTCAGAGCAAACTGAGTATCTTGTCCAGAGTATTGGGCAACATTTGAGGGAGCAGGTTTCAAGATTATGGGAGCAAGAGTTTATCAGGTCAAGGGTCTTCAAAGCAATGGCAGAGAATTCACCCACCCACCCGTGAATGGGTATTGACTGCAGGCAGGCAGGTTATTGATACGTTCCTTTTATAATTCCTGCTGCTTCAGGGATATGTCATTGCAGGTATCTCAAGAGTTTCAAGGTCTTGTTTGGAATGTCAGTAGTGGGGAGAGTACCAGTGTAATCAGGTGCAGACTCTGGATTCTGTCTCACTTGGGGCTCTCTTTTCTACATTTCATGTGGCCCTGTGATCATAGCATCAAAAGTACCCTGGGGCAGTTCCAACTTTGATGCAGCGTTTTTATGAAAGTTGGAAGGATGTGCTTGACAAACACTGGCTTTCCCTGAATCATAATTCTTATGAAAGCTTGGCCCTCCATAATCAGGTCTTTCAACTCAGACACCCAAAAATAATCAGAATTCTTTATGAGACACTTGGAGTATATGTGAGTCCATCACCTGTTGTATTAACTGCCAAGGAGGCTACTCTTTGGAGAAATACCTTTACCTATACACTTCTAGGTTTTAAGGCCTTCAGGAATGGTTCTGTTATGGAGAAGTTTAAACTCAGAGCACAGAGGTATTTGAAAAGAGGATGTGAGTCAAAGAATAGGTGACAGTGGTTGAGAGACAATAAGAACAAACAATGAGATTTAATAAAACAAAAAATGGTAACTCAAAAAATTTAAGTTGTGGTTTAAAATATATAAAAACTGATGACTAAGGTGATGATGATCTTAAAATTGGAGAATTAGGGTTTTTTAAAATTTTTTATTTATTATTTCCCCAATACATTATTATTTTTTCTACTGTACAACATGGTGACCAAATTACACCTACATGTATACATTCATTTTTCTCCCATTATCATGCTCCATCATAAGTGATTAGACATAGTTCTCAGTGCTATGCAGCAGGATCTCATTGCTAATCCATTCCAAAAGCAATAGTTTGTATCTATGAACCCCAAGCTCCCAATCCATCCCACTCCCTCCCCCTTGGCAACCGCAAGTCTGTTCTCTAAATCCATGACTTTCTTTTCTGTGGAAAGTTTCACTTGTGCTATATATTAGATTCCAGATATAAGTGATATCATATGGTATTTGTCTTTCTATTTCTGACTGACTTCACTCAGTATGGGAATCTCTGGTTCCATCCATGTTGCTGCAAATGGCATTATTTTATTCTTTTTTATGGCTGAGTAGTATTCCATTGTGTATATATACCACCTCTTCCTAATCCAATCATCTGTCGATGGACATTCGGGTTGATTCCATGTCTTGGCTATTGTGAATAGTGCTGCAATGGACGTGGGGGTGCATGTGTCTTTTTCAAGGAAAGTTTTGTCCGGATATATGCCCAAGAGTGGGATTGCTGGGTCATATGGTAGTTCTAGAATTAGTTTATCATGTAGAATTAATGTATTACCCAACAATCCCCTTTGCTTCTGTGATGGTTTGTCATGGAGTTAATGTTGAAACCGTCGCCTGTGTTATATATTTAAGATGTGCTCACCCAAGCTTTAGTCTATTTAGGAGCACATGGTCAGTACAGGAAAATGTGAATGACTATGTTCCAAAATCATCCCTTGTAAAATTTTAGTTTCTTCCAACAGTTATAGGCCCTTCTATAACTTTTGTTATAGGCCCTTCTGTAACACACGGTCAGTCTTCTGTATCCATGGGTTCCACATCTGTGGATTCAACCAACTTTGACTTTAAAATTTTCAGGAAAATATGACCCAGCAATCCCACTCCTGGGCATATATTTGGACAAGACTATAATTCAAAAAGATACACGCACTCCAGTGTTCATTGCAGCACTATTCACAATAGCGAAGACATGGAAGCAATCTAAATGTCCACTGACAGAGGACTGGATAAAGAATATGTGGTACATATGTGCAGTGGAGTAAAAAGAATGAAATAGGAGTTCCCATCATGGCTCCGTGGAAAGGAACCTGACTAGCATCCATGAGGATGCAGGTTCGATCCCTGGCCTCACTCATTGGGTTAAGGATCTGGCCTTGCCTTGAGCTGTGGTGTAGTTTGCAGATGCTGCTCGGATCCTGCTTTTCTGTGACTGTGGTGTAGGCCAATGGTGACAGCCCTGCTTGGACCCCTAGCCTGAGAACCTCCATATGCCGTGGGTGTGGCCCTAAAAAATAAAAAAGAATGAAATAATGTCATTTGCAGCAACATAGATGGACCTAGAGATTGTCATACTAAGTGAAGTAAGTTAGAGAAAGACAAATGTATGATATCACTTCTATGTGGAATTAATAAAAATGATACAAAAGAACTTATATAACAGAAACAAACTCACAGATTTTGAAATCAAATTTAGGATTACCAAAGGGGAAACCGTAGGGGAAAGGGAAAATTGGGAGAGTGGGATTAACACATGCACACTACTGTATATAAAATAGAAAAACTAACAAGCACCTGCCATATAGCACAGGGAGGTCTACTCAGTGTTCTGTAAAATCCTATATGGGAAAAAAGAATGGATATATGTATATGTATAACTGATTAGCTTTGCTGTACACCTGAAATTAATGCAACGTTGTAAATCAACTATACCCCAATAAAAGTTTTGTTTTTTTTTTTAAAGGAAAATATTTGGGAAAAAGATTCCAGGATTTCCCTGGTTGTTCAGTGGATTAAAGATCTGGTGTTGACACTGCTGTGGTATGGGTTCATTCCCTGGCTCAGGAACTTCTGCATGCCATGGATGTGGCCAAAATAGAAAAATTCCAGAGATTTTAAGATATATGGGAGGATGTGTGTTGGTTATGTTTTATATAAGGAACTTGAGCATCTGGATTTTGGTATCTGTTAGGTCCTGGATCCAACCCTCCACCATGAATACCGAGGGATGGCTGTATATACATGTTATCATTCCCAGAGTGGGGAGTGGAAGGAGCTCTAAAACACAGGATAGAATTGTACATGTGTGTGGTCCATAAAAAGGAGTTTTAATAACCTGGTTAGATGCTAATTGATTCACAATTCTGCTGCCAGCTAACTGATACTCTAGGAAAAATTGGTGTCCATGGTGTGCCTTGTTCATGCCATCATTCTGTTGCTACTACCACTGTTGTGCTAAAAGGCTTGACCTCCTTTTAATTGCTCTTAAACTCCAATACTCTCGTAGATGCCTCAGGCCAAATGATGAGCCTCACAGCAATCAGGATACATTTTTTCAGGAGAAAAAAACAGAATTGGCTGCTGAAGGAGGTAGCTGGATGGCTCTCTTGTTACAGGGAGTGTTGAGGAGAAGCAGCTGGAGCTGCAGTGTTTCACAAGGATTCAGTGGCCCTGGAGTGGTTGGACTTGATGATCTATCTTTATGTCTCTGTTAATTCGGAGCATGATTGATTTTTTTTTTCTTGAGTGTGTTCAGCCACACTTGATTCTTAATGATCAGTTTGAAATTTTGTGTTAATTTTTAAAATATATTTTGTAACACAAGAGGATTTGATATTGTAAATAGTCTAAATGTCATGTTAGGATGTCTTCAGCTGCAAGTAATAGAACAACCAGCCCAAACTGATTAAATAATGAAAAGCTTTACTAGCTTCTCTAATAGGAGATGTTTGTAAAAGGGAGGATGGGCTTCAGGGGTGGTTGATCTAGCATAACAGAGGCATACTCAAAGACCTGGGTGTTTTCTCTCTGCTTTACCATTCATGGGGTTTACTTCATCTCAAGGCAGAGTTCTGCTGATGTTGTAGGTAGTTGTCAGCATTCACAATTGTACATGACCTTGTGCCTGGGAGGAAGAGAGGAAGAGAAGCTTGTTGCTCTAAGGGTAAGAGGGTATTTCCCGGGGCCTTTAGCAGATCTCACCTCCCGAGCCAGAATTGGGCTCTTGCTGGTCAGCCCATTCTAGGAACAAAGGGTGAGGTCAGCATCCTGAAATGCATGGTAGCTGGGGAGAGGGAGATACTGAAGGGAACTGGGGCTCCATTGAGGAGGAAGAGGGGAAGGCAACCTATAATATCCACTCTAGTCTTTTGGTTATAATGCTACTCTTTTGATGTCTATTATGCCATCAGTATTTTGTGTTACACTTGTTTTTTACGTGGGTCATATCAGGTGTCTTGCTTTTTTTTCTGAGTGGTGTGACCTCTGCTTTAAGATGACAGAGTAAAGCCAAATTTCAAAATATCCTTCCTTTTAGACTTAATGATATGAACAGCAAATGGATTAAAACTACCCAAAATATACCAACAGCAAATTCAAAGAACACAGCTGATGGTCAGTGAGAGAAATGAAAGTTTCCAAAAATTCAGAGGGTTTTGGCTTCAGAGGCATTCTTAACGCCTCATTGTGCAGAGGCTCTAGGAGAGAAGAGAACAGTGAGCAAAATTCTGTAAAATCCCTAAGGTGTGTGGCAGGAGAGTGGGTGGGTACTGCAGTGCTGGCTGTCCCTGAATGTTTCTCTCATGTGACAAAGAAAAGATAACGGGAGATCATTCTTTTGGTATGTCCAGGCTAGGAAAGACGTAGAGAAGAAAGGCAGAATGACGGTAAACCCTGGAGCTGATTATCTTCATCAGTTAACTGGGAGTTAGCAGAACACCTGACAAAAGGGACCCTTGATAAAGCAGGTTTCTGGAGAACAGGGAGTGGATGAAGGGGCACATGGTGAGCCCCAGCTGACTGAGAACTCCCTTATCTCTCACTCATGGCTGAGTGGGGGTGGGTAGTGAATTTGCAGGAAAGGGAATGATTCCCAAGGAACAACTTGGGCTGACTCTCTGTGATGGAAATGAAATCTCACAAGGATGGAGGGAGTTGCAGAATGTCAGGGAAGGAGAGACTATATCCCTGGGAGAAGAGAGCAGTTAGGCTGCTTAAAGCCTTAGCCCCAGGTGAGCTGGATCCCTTTTTCCTTTAACACTCTCCACAAATCTCTCTCCTCATAGCACACCTGCGCAAAGCTGCTGGGATGTAGCACCAGCTTAGGACGTGGCTGGGAGGGGAAGGGTTGCCCTAGATTACACAGTAGCACCTACAGAGATGCTACATAGAACATCCTGGGAAGAACATCCTGAGCCAATGAGAAGACACAGACAGGCCTCTGCACACACAGCAAGGTGGAGAGAAAGGCACAGTGCTCACTGAAGAAAGATGCAGTCTGTTCTGCAAGAAATAATAATTTCCCTTCAAAAAAGAAGAGAATTCCTGCCTGAGCTATTAAAAACCCAAGTTTCATAGAACATAGGCTTAGAAATGGAGATGATAATAAAATAACAGAATGAGGTGGAAAAGGAAGAAAACGGGGCCAAGGAGACTCAGAGAGAACGAATTTGCAGAACAAACAAGTTAGAAGCAGCTAGGAACAGAATGGTCATGGCTGAAAAATTAACTTACTGACAGAGCACTATCTTGAGATATTCCGTGAGTGAAGAAGAAAAAGAAGCAAAGATTGAAACAGGTGAAAGTGGTAGGTGTGGGATTGGACTTCCTGGAGGCAGAGCTGAGGTAGAAGAATGGGCCTTCCGTTTTTTGTTCAAGTTCCTCTTGGAATTAGGTTTTTGGTTGCAGAGAATTTAATACTTTAGACAGCACTCATTTGGAAATGTGTAAGCATTGACAAATGGTGAAAATGACTGTTCATGTTCTTCATAGAAGAATACCAATGAGATGAAGATTTATTTATAGCCTGAGAGACCAGGAAAATTCCCCTTTGAAGCAATTTGTTTCCTGGCAGTGATAACTGAAAGCCTCCCTCCCCCACCATGTCATGATTTTCTGTGCTTTGCAAGAACTGGTCTTTTGCTAAATGTAAATACTGACTTGCCGATCTCAGGGCAAGCTGCTTTTCTTACAGCCAGAACCTACATTGTAGGACAGGTTCTACGGAGAAAAAAAGAATTATTTTGTTCTCTCAGACATCTGTGGTTAATCATTGACATTTTCTACTTAAAAAAAAAACAAAACTCACAAGTAAGTCCAGGTGATAGGTTAGCATGAAAGAAGAGCAAACAGATCCACTAACATTTACTTTAGCTGACTAGAAAACTGAACTTTCATTCCTGGCATGCCAGCAAGTATGGTTTAGAATCTTTACATTGCAAATTGCTGTGGGGAGTGAACCATAGAGCAGAAACTGGTTGCTGGAATGGACTTGTCATGAATTATTCATTCACTACCTAGTTCCTAGGAAATCAGCTGGAGGAAGTAGTTAGTCCAGTTTGATCATGGGAGTGGCATTCAGAGAGTTCCAGCAAGCCCTTGCAAGTCCAGCGACGGTGTGCTTCTGCTGGGTGCTGGAAGGCAGCACCTGCTCTGCTTTGCAGGCAGAATCCAGGAGCATGCTGCTGGGGGACAGCTGCACTGAGGACTCCCTGATGCTTCTTGCCGGAAAATGAAGCTTCAGGTAGGAAAAGTGCCCTGTTAGCAGTAGCCGGATTTCTCATTGATCTTAGAGATGCCCCTAGCTCTTATGGAACAAAGCTACATAGAACTAGAGTTGCTCAAGGATGCCTCACTCGTGGGGCTCCCAACCAGAGAAGCTTAGCAGTTTAATTCTGTTTTCAGGGATGTCCTTTGCTTCTCACAAAACTGTCCCTTAAAATTGTAAAAAGTATTCTTATGCCAAATAAACATTTAAGAATATAAACTATAAGCCTATTCTTTTTTCATGATGTCTCTTACTCTTAGTGTAAAAAATGTCTTTTCAACTGACATGATATTGACCATATAATTTAAAATCATGGAACTATGGCTTTGGAAAATCATGAGAAAGACAGCTTGGCTTATTATTTGAATAAGCATAGCTGCAGGCTCCATAGCGTTTTCTAGAGGAAGTGTTGTTTTCAGAAGGCACCTTGGTTCCTTCTGCTGGAGCATTCTTTATGGGAAGATCTTTTAGCTTCTCATAAGATGGAAAATGCATAAAAGATGGAACAGTAACAAAGGGTCTTTGTTTGTTGGTATTATTTACTCTGTGTGTGCATGTGCATGCACCGTCTCTCTCCCCCTCCCTCTCCCGCTCCCCCCCCCCCCCCCCAGTAAGCCAGACATGTAAGTTCTAATTTCATTTGGCAGGGACATTCTAATGTTGCCATTTGCATGTCTGTCCGATTTTGTATGGATGCATTCTGTTAACTTTACCGAGGCTAGAGATGCTCTTGAGATGGAGGGACAAAAACAGTAAAGATGAAAAGAATCAGCCTCAGGGGATCTGGGCTAAATTGGATATATGTATTCCATCATGAAGTATGATTTATAGTTTTGAAACTCTTAAGGAAACAAACATGCCTTGAACACATACACTCTGAGACAACCAGAGAAGACCAATACTCTTCTGCACCATTTTCTTAAGCTCCAGGAGAAAAGGGGATCTATGTTTTGTTCCCTCATCATTCCCAAGGGCCTAGAACAGTACCTGGAACACAGTAGGTGGTCAATACATGTGTTCCCTGAATGAGTAGGTTCTATACTAAAGAAATTGAATAGTCCTACTACAAAAGTAATGGGAAGTATTTACGGTAATACAATTTCTGTAATAACTTTTATAACAAGTGTGTTCTGAATTGTATTGATTAAGATTTTTCAGCAAACTTTGAGAATTTATGTATTTGGGGGATATTTTAAGAGTCTCAAAGTGTCAGAATTAAAGTTTGTTCATTTTACTCTTTGTATAATTGTTTTTTAAAAAATCAACAATGTATACAAAGACCTTTAATTTTTTAGCATAATGTTACTTCATATTCAAAAAATGGATATGAAAAATACTTAATGGAAAATGTATTTGAAATCAATATATTACTAAGAATATTATTATTTTAATCATGCCATATTACATGTAACATTTTAAGAAGCATTTAATTTATCCATCTATGTCAGAAGGCTTTTTGAAATTATAAAGGCATGTATTCATAACTTCTAGGGTGAGTTTAAGACTGCAGTATGTGTGGTGCTGAGTGGAACTAAGCAGGGCAACATATTCCCCATAGATAATACCGCATTTGAGAGCTCAGTGGAACCAAAGGGGTCATCTCTGTTAACTTCTCTCTCCTCCCTGCTCCCACACAAGCCCCCTTGATAAAGGACAGAACTGAAGTCCAGAACATAGATGAATGACCCAAGAACAAATGGTTAACTGTTACAGTCTTAAACAGATTTTCTGGTTGCTTGTTACTTTGTTACTGCCACATTAAAGTTGTAACAAAAAATGAAGCAGCTAATCACGCTATTATAAATTTGGTTTGTATTATTTGACTGAAGACAGCTATTAATGCATTTTGCATTACTTTAAATAAATTGCCTTAGCCCATTTGTTTGAAATACAGTTTTATAATTTGTAGGTTTTTCACCCTTTTGTGATGTAATTTTTTTCCAAGTTAAAATTATAATGATTAACTGTGCCCTAAATTTTATTTCAGATTTGAACTTCCTATAAGATGACATTTTGTGCTACTTTTGTTACTCCTTAAAACTACTTGGGTTTTGCTTTTATTTTTGAGATAGATGTAGATTGTTGCATACTTTTTCTAAATCCTTTTTACTGACTTCATTAGTTTGCTTGGGTTGCCATAATAAAATATTATGTGTGTGGAGACAGAGAGATCTCTCTCTTTCCCTTCTTATGAGGCCATCAGTGCTATTGGATTATGGACCTTCTTAAGTTTGCTTTGCTGGAAGTTTTTATAAGGAATATCAGATTGGGTTTTTTAAAGCTCCATTATTTGTGGTCCTAAGGTTAGGAAGCCAATCCAAGAACTTGCTATCAGACTTCACCTGTAGTATCTATAAGAATTCCTAATTTTCCCCAAGAAAATGGCTTTCCTCACTTGTCTTAAGGCTGGGAACCTTGCAAGCCAGTTTTCCCGTGAAGGCTTTGCACATTTAGCTCTGAAAAGTCAACCTAAGTTCCTTAAATGTGCCTGGTTATATCTGATTGAATGAGCACCATCCTCAAATGTGAGCTTGGTTGCAAAATCAGTATTTCCATTTATGTCCTAGTGAGAAACAGGACAGATTCTTATTGTACCTATACAAATGACTTTATTGCTATGAAAATAAGAATATGCAATATGAGTTTCTGAACTCTGGAGGGCTCAGGCAGTGAGAATATGATGTCATTGACAGGGGTTTCCTTTAGGTTTATGAAGCAGAGTCTACTAAATTATTGTGAGTTAAAGGAAAGAGAAAGGGCTTCCTTAAATATTGAGAAACTAGAACATTCAAACAATATCAAGAATGTTCGAAACAAAACTAACAGTATTCCCTCATCAATTCATTTAAACCTGTTTAATTCTTACTCCAGTGGATCTTGACAAGAGTTCTAGAAATCATGATTTAGTCCACTGGTATGGTCTCAGAGTTCATTTAATGATGCTATCAGAAGCTTGTACCCAAAAGAACCTGGCATCGTCCTTTTCCCTGGGCCTCTGACTTAACCCTCTAGCCTCTATAGCTGATTGCAAGAGCTATCAGGGAAACATCAGACTAAAATAAACAAACAAATTCTCTATAGATGACAAAAGGCTTAAAATGACTGTACTTTACTCTAATAGTGATAATTTTTAAAATGAAATATTTAATGAGAGAGTTTATTCCACGAAAAGTGTAACTGACAGGAACATTGGTTGTTTCTGTGATGGGCAGAACAAGGTGATTAAGTCAATCCCCCCAAAATTCTAGAAAAAAAATATGAACATAATAAATTCTATATTCAAGGAATGCAGTGAACATTATATCTGATTTGTAAAAATGAATGAGCATAAACTTTACAGAGAAAAAAAATCTTGGGATAAAATAATCCTAAGACATTAATTACCATGAATACAATATGAATATATCAGGACTGTCAAGTAAAGAGATTCAGTGCGCCTGGAGTAGGTCCTAAACTTTCTGTATATTAATGAAACTTCTTAGTAAGTGATGTGAATCCTCAATTGAAAACACTGGTCTAGAAGATGCTGAATTCAGATATTAGTAGTGACCAAGGTAACATTAAAAAAAAAAAAATAACAGAAATCTAAAATTTCCCACTCTCAGTTCTAGGAGTGGATGCTGACTGGTCTAAAACAATCACAGTGACAAGAGATTGCCTATCTGTCACTGCTTAAATCCATTTGTTCAGTCCACACATGAGGATATGTTACATACAACTCTCCAGTTCCTGGTGCAAAATTCTGTTACAGTTAAGTTGCTAACCATTTGTTTCTAATCAGTGGCATATGCTGGTAACTAGTGCCAGACATCTGGTCTAGCCACTATCTAAGCCAGGAAACTTCTGTTTCCTAGCACTGTTCTGCCCCTACTTTGCTGCAGTGAGTGGTTGAAGGCAGGGATAACACTAATAGAACACCATGGTTCTATTCTATTGAGATATCCTGGATGGGAAACTTGTGGTCTGCTTGGAAGGGAAAGAACTTTGGCTCCCTACTAAATTTGTCTAGATTTGTTTACCTCTGATAAATTGTTCTCCATTAGAAATTTGGTGTTATAGTCTCACCATCTTTCTAATCTCTGTGTTTTCTATAAATGGGTTAATGGGTGAGACTACAGATCATCTGGTTTGTTAGTGTTTTCTGTTTGGGTGTCTGTTCCAAGCTCAAATCAATTAAGAACTCACACCCACGGGAAAGAGAATAGCTCTTTGATATAAACTGATGAATTTTGCAGTTCTATGTTTACTCTTGATCCGTGGCTAAAACTTTAGAATCGAAGCTGTACATTTAATTTAATTTTTCTGTGTTTATCTTTTTTTCCTGTGACTTTGCTTAACTCATTTGTTCTAGGAATTTTTGTTGATTCCTTGAGATCTACATAGGTAATCATGTCATTTACAAATAGAGATAGTTTTGTTTCTTCCATTTTGATGCTCTTTATTTCCTTTATTATTATTTTTTTTATTGCAGTGGCTAAAACGTTTTAGCCCTGTGATGAGGAAGAATGGTGAAAAACATTGCAAACTAGGAAGAGAGGGAAACTGCCTTAGCCCAATAAAAGCTATATATGAAAAGCCCATGGTTAACATTATACTCAATGGTGAAAGAGTAAAAGCTTTTCCTTTATGATCATGAATGAGACAAGGATGCCTGCTTTTTTGGTACTGTTCAACAATGAGAGAGTAAAAGAAATAAAAGTCATCGAAATTAAAAAGAAGTAAAATTATCTCTGTTCACAGATGACATGATTTTATATGTAGAAAACCCTAAAGATTCTACCCCCAAACCACCAGCAAACCTGCTTGAATACACGAATTCAGAAGTTACATGATATAAAAATAGTCTTCAAAAATCAGTTGCATTTCTATACACTAACAATGAACAACCCATAAAAGTTATCAAGAAAGCAATACCATTATAATAGCATAAAAATAATAAAATACTTAGGAATAAACTTAAGGAGATGAATGTTATGTACGCTGAAAACTACAGAACACTGCTGAAGGAAATTAAAGAAGGCGTAGATAAATATAAAGACATCTTGTGTTCATGGATTGGAGGACTTAATATTGTTAAGAGGTCACTATTTCCCAAAGTGAAAAATTAATCCTAAAATTTATATGGAATCTTGAGTGAATAATGATAACAATATTGAAAGAAAAGGGACAGAATTAAAACTTTCACACTTCTGATTTCAAAACTTGTTACAAAACTACAGTAATCAAAACAATGTGGTATAAGCAGATGTTTATATAATCTAGACAGATATTTAGACCAATGGAATAGAATAGAGAGCCTTGCATATATGGTCAAATGATTTTTGGTAAGAGTGTAAAGACTGTTCAATGCAGAAAGGACAGTCTTTTCAACAAATAGTGTTGGGAAAATTGGGTATCCACATAAGGAAGAATTACATTAGACCTTTACCTTACCCCATATATAAAAGTTAATTCAAAATGTAAAAGATCTAACTAAACATAAACTATAATAAATTAAGAAGAAAACATGGGAAGAAAAGCTTCATGACGTTGGTGTTTTGGCTATGATATTTTAGAAATAACATCAAAGCACAGGCAAGAAAAGTAAAAATAGATAAACTAGACTGCATCAAAATTAAAAATCTATCAAAGGATACAATCAGTAGGAGTTTCTGCTACGACAGAGTGGGTTAAGAATCCAACTGCAGTGGCTCTGGTAACTGCTGAGGTTTGGGTTTGATCCCTAGCTTAGCTCAGTGGGTTAAAGGATCTGGCATTGCTGCACCTGCAGCTGTAGGTCACAGCTGTGGCTTGGTTCACTCCTCTGGCCTGGGAATTTCCATGTGCTGCAGGTGCAACCATAAAATGCAAAAAAAAAAAAAAAAAAGGATACAATCAGCAGAGTATAAAGGCAACCCCTGTGGAATGGGAGAAAACATTTGCAAATCACATATGTTATGGGGTTAATATTAAGAACTCCTATAGCTCAACAGCAGCAAACAAATCATCTAATTATAACGGGCAAAGGACTTGAATAGGTATTTCTCTAGATAAGATATATCAATGGCTGATAAGCATATGAAAAGGCGCTCAACATCATTAATTATTAGAGAAATGGAAATCAAAACCACCATGAGATATCATTTCACACACATCAGGATAGCTACTAAAAAAAAAAAAGTTTTGGTATGTATGTGGAGAAATTGTAACCTTTGTGCACTTCCGGTGGGAATGTTAAATGGTGCAGCCTCTACGGAATACAGTATGGCATTTTCTCAGAAAATTAAAGATATAATTACCATATGATCTAGCAATTCCACTTCTGGTTATATAATCAAAAAGAATTGCAAGCAAAGTCTTCAAGAGATGTTTGTACATAACATGTTGGCCAAAAAGATGGAAGCAACACAACTCACCATTGACAGATGATTGGATAAACAAAATATGGTATATACATGGAGTAGAATTTTATTCAGTCTTTTTAAAAAGGAGTGAAATTCTGATAGGTGTTAGAACATGGATGAACCTCGAGGACGTTATGCTAAGTAAAATAAGCCAGTCATAAAAATAAAAATACTGTATGATTGCATTTAAAATGTGGTGTCTAGAGTAGTCAGATTCAAGTCTGGCCTTGGCCCAGCTGCAAGCTGTGAGTCCTCCTGGAGCCGCAGTGGGGAAGTCAAGACTCACCACAGCACCGGCCGTCTTGCTGCCACAGCTGTTCTCTGAACAGAGGGCCAGGGCCCAGCCTGCTGGATCCAGAGAGTGAGAAGCCACTGGAGCCCCAGGGGAAAAAAAAGAAAAAAAAAATGGTGAGAAAAAGTGACAGTAATTCACGTTGATCCTCTTGGAGAGTGACCAATGGAAAAACAACAAAATTATAACCAAATGCTGAACAACCTTCAACCAAATGGACTGGAAACTTTCAAGAAAGATATCCTATTCCAGAAGACAAAGAGGAGGCTACATCAAGATGGTAGGAGGGGTGGTTATGTGATATAAGCAACCTCATACCTGCCGGGTGGGCAGCCAACAGACTGGAAAGTAACTGTATCACAGAGACTCATCTGCAGGAATCCTGAGCCCCATGTCAGGTCCCCACGCCTGGGGATCTGACATTGGGATAAAGTGCCCCTGGAGCATCTGGCATTGAAGGCCAGTGGGACTTGTGCGCAGGAGCTCCATGGGACTGGGGGAAATGGAGACCCCATTCTTGAAAGATATACACAGGCTTTCATGTGCACTTGGGTCCCAGGACAAAGCAGAGACTCCATAGAAATTTGGGTCAGACCTGACTGCAGTTCTTGGAGGATCTCCTGGGAATACCGATTGACTGTGGCTTGCTGTGGGGAAGGACATTAGAGGCAAGGCTCTCTGGAATAATCATTCTTGTGCATTCCTCTAGAGGTGGCCATTTTGGGAATATCTGGCCCCATCCATCAGCGCTGAGAAGCCCCAGGCCAAATAATAATCCAGGTGGGATCACAGCCCCACCCATCAGTAAATAGGCTGCCTAAAGACCCCCCAGGCACACAGCCACCAGCCTCTAATCTCACCCAGAGACAAAGCCCCACCTACCAGTGGGCAGGCACCAGTCCCTCCCATCAGGAAGCCTATAGCAAGCCCCCATACAACTTCAGCCACAAGGGGGGCAGACATCAGAAGCAAGAGAGGCCACAACTCTATTGTTTGCAAAAAGGAGACCACACCAAAAACCTATACAAAATAAAAAGGCAGACAACTATAAATCAGATAAGGGAGCAAGGAAAAAAAACCCAGAAAAACAGCTAAATGATCTGGATATTAGCAGCCTCCAGGAAAAAGACTTTAGACCGATGATAGCAAAGATGATTCAAGACATTGGAAATAAACTGGAGGCAAAGATTGATAATTTACAGCAAACACTGAGCAAAGAAATACAAGATTTAAAACTTAAGCAAGCAGAGATGGCAAAATACAATAACTGAAATAGACTAGTCAGATTCATAGAAATGGAATAGAATGGTGGTTGCTAAGCATTGGAGAGACAGAAATGGGGAGTTGGTTTAATGTGTATAGAGTTTCGGCTTTGCAAGATGAAAAAATTTTGGAGATTGGTTGCACAACATAAGTACGCTTAATAATACTGTACACTTAAAAATAGTTAAGATAGTAAATATTATGCTATGTGTATTTTATCCCAGTTAAAATTGAAAAATAAAGGAATGATGAGAGCCGACAATATTGCCTTGTTTGTAATCTTAGGGAGGAAGCATTCAGTCTTCCGTTATTAGATATAATGTTGACCTGTAGGGTTTTTTTGTAGATGTTCTTTATCTTGTTGAAGTTCCCCTCTATTATTTTAACGGCCATTTGCGTATCTTCTTAGGAGTAATGTCTATTCAGATCCTTTGCTCACTTTATAATTATTATTTTCTTTTCTTATAAGCATTGTTTATATATTCTAGATATGTCCCTTGTAAAAGACAAAATTTGCAGATATTCCTCTCATTCTGTGGGTTTTCTTTTCATTTTTCGATGGTACACTCTGAAGCACAAAACTTTTTAATTTTGGTGAAATCAAACTAACCTATTTTTGTTTCATCACTGTTGTTTTGGTGTCATACATAAGAAGGCCTTGCTTAATCCAATGTCATGAAGATTTACTCTTGTATTTTATTATGAGTTAAATAGTTTCAGTTCTTATATTTGGTCTGTGATTCATTTGTGTATGGTGTGAGGAGGGGTCCAGCTTAATTTTTTTGCACATGGATGTCCAGTTATGCCAACCTTATTATTTTTCTACTTTACGCTTTTATTAAAAATTAGTTAACCATAAATGTAAGGGCTTGTTTCCGGACTTTTAATTTTATTCCATTGACTGGCTTATTTTTATGCCATTATCACACTGTTTTGATTACTATATCTTTGTACTCAGTTTTGATGTCAGTGTAACTTTGTTCTTTTCAAGATTATTCTGGCTATTCTGGGTCCCAAGTAATGAATGTTAAGGTCAGTTTGTTAGTTGTTTCAAAGGAGTCAGCTGGGAATGTTGGTAGGGTTTGCCTTGAGTCTGTAGATCAAATGGGGAGTATTGCCAACCTAACAATTTTAAGTCTTCTGATTCAAGAATAAAGGATGTGGTTCCATTTGTTTAGGTCTTTGACGATTTTCTATATACAAGATCATGTCATCTGTAAATATGATTTTACTTCTTCTTTTCCAAGATGGATGTCTTCCCCCCTCCCCTTTTGTTGCCTAACTGCCTTGCCTGGAAATCTCACTACAGTATTCAGTAGAAGTTGCAAGAATGGACATATTGTCTTGTTTCTAACCTTACTGTGAAACTATTAATTCTTTGATCATTGTGATGTTAACTGGGTTTTTTGGTAGATGCACTTTATCTGGCTGAGGAAGCTCTCTTCTATTCGTAGTCTGTTGGTGTTTTTATCAGGAAAGGTGTTAGGATTTTGTCAAATATTATTCAGTGTCTTGTTTGGATTCTGTTGATCTTAATGAGTTTCAGCTGTTCACTGAGTTTCAGTGATTAGTCCAATCTTGCATTCTTGGTATAAATCCCATTCAGTCATGGTGAAATTTTTTTTTTATCTGTTGCTGGATGTGGTTTGCTTGTACTTTGTTGAGAATTCTTGAGTCTGTATTCATAAAGAATATTGGTATGTAGTTGTCTATTTCGATATCTTTTTTTTTCTTATCTTTTTTTAGGTCTGCACCCATGGAATATGGAAGTTCCTGGGCCAGGGATCAAATCTGAGCTGTAGCTGCAACCTGTGGCACAACTGCATCAATGCCATATCCTTAACCTACTGCACTGGGCTAGGGATTAAACTTGTGCTACCTCAGAGACAATGCTAGATCCTTAATCCACGACACGACAGTGGGAACTCCAGTTGTGATATCTGTGTGTCCCCTCCCCCACCCCCCCAACACCCTGAGTAATACCTGCCTCATAGAATAATTTGGAAAGTGTTTCCTCTTCTTATTTATTTTTTTTTTTGGGGGGGGAAGCACTTATGAAGAATTGGTATTTATTCTTCCTTAAATGTTAGGTGGAATTAACCAGTGATGCCATCTAGGCCTGGTCTGTTCTTTGTGGGAAGTTTTAAAACTACTAATTCAGTCTGGTTTATTCAGGCTCTCTTCTTGAGTCATTTTTGGTAGTTTGTGTCTCTATAGTAATTCTACTTTTTTATTTCTGTTATCTAATTTCTTGGTATAGAATTGTTCATGGTATACCCTTACAATCTTTTATATTTCTGTAAGGTTGGTAAGACTTACTGTTTTATTCCTGATTTTAGTAATTTGAGTTGTTTCCTTTTTTACTTGGTGAAACTAGTTAAAGGTTTGTTGATTTTTAAAAATCTTGTTCAAGAACCAACTTTTGGTTTTGCTAATTTTTCTCTATCAAATTTTATTCCTTATTCTATTAACATTTCCTCTACTCTTTCCCTTTGTTGCTTTAGGTGTAGTTTTCTCTTTTCTTACAAGTGATACTTTGTGGAAGTAATTTATTTGAGATTCTTCTTCTTTATTATTGTTAGCATTTATAGCTATAGACATCTCTCTAAGCACTATTTTTTCTGAATTGTATAAGCTTGGTATTTTGACGCTTTATTACTATTAATCTCAAATTTTCTAATTATCTTCGTGAGTTCTTCTTTAACCCATTGGTTATTTCATATTTTATTGTTTAATTTCCACATATGTGTGAATTTCACTCATTCCTTCCTGTTGTTAATATCTAATTATGCTGTCAAAAATCATACTTTGTATATTTCAGTCCTTTTAAATTTATTGAGGCTTATTTTATGATCTCTACATATAGGCTGTCCTGGAGAAAGTTCCATGTGCACTTTAGATGAATGTGTATTCTGTTTTTGTTGGGTTTAGTGTACTATCGATGTCTGTTAGGTCAAGTTTGCTTTTGGTCTTCTACATAGTTGTTCGCTCCCTTGTTGAATGTAAGTGTTGAAGTCTGCCTGTATTGTTGAATTGCCTTGTTTTTCACTCAGTCAGTTTTTGCTTTATGTAATTCTTGGCTTTCCT
The DNA here is from genome assembly GCF_016906955.1 of Phacochoerus africanus. NCBI lineage: Eukaryota > Metazoa > Chordata > Mammalia > Artiodactyla > Suidae > Phacochoerus > Phacochoerus africanus. Next base: position 91,567,559 of record NC_062558.1, read on the forward strand.
ATGAGGTGCACGTCTACTTATAATTGTTATATCTTCATGATGTATGTAATAAATGCCCCTCTATCTCTAATATCATTTTCTTAAGTCTATTTGTCTGGTCTTGGTCTAATCATTCCAGCTTTCTTATGGTTGCTGTCTTTGCAGTTTATCTTCTTTTAACTGTAATCCTATTGGTAATTTTGAATCTAAACTGTACCTCTTCCAGATGGTGAGGAGTTATATATACATTTTGTGTTTTTATCTGCTATGACACCTCTTCCTTTTGATTGGATTGTTAATATTTGATGCCATTAATATGGTTTATTTATCTGCCATTTCAGTGTTTGTTTTCTGTATATCTTATGCCTTTTTCCCCTCAGTTTCTCTGTTACTGCTTTCTTGTACAGTAAGTGTATTTTTTAAAGTTAACTTTCTTAGTGTTTGCTCCAGGCTTTACAATATACTTTTTTTTTTTCTTAGCAGAATCTAATTCAGGTTCATATTCATTTCAATACAACATAAAATTATTCCTCCTATGTACCTCTGTTCCATCATCTCTTTCTTTGCTAATATTTTTATACATATGACATCTATATATGTTACAAACCAAACAGTGCATTGCTGCAGTTATTACTTTACAGAATTTTGTCTTTTAAAGAAGTAAAAGAAAGGAGAGCATGTCCATATTTATAGCTTAATATTTTAAAGTTATTTACCATTTCTCATTCTCTTTATTTATGTTGATTTGAGTTGGCATCTCATATCAATTCCTTTTGTCAATAGAGCTTTGTAACTACCCACTTCTTTGTTATTGTCAAATATATTCATTTCTCAATGTTATGGTCCAACAATGCCATTTCATTTAAGTGTGTGTGTATCTTTATATAATCCTTTTTAAAATCAGTTTAAGGGAAGAAAGGACAGGAAATACATATACTAGCAATAAATTCTCTGGGTTTTCGTTTTTCTGAGAATATCTTCATTTCACTTTCTCTTATTGAAGATAGGTTTCCTGGATATAATATTCTTGGTTATCATTCTTTTTCTTTTAGTTTTTTTAAATATGTCCTTCCTCTGTCTTTTTCTGGCCTCCAAGGTTTCTTTCTTTCTTTTTCTTTTTTATTTATTTATTTATTTTTTGCTGCCCCACAGCATAAGGAGTTCCCAGGCTAGGGCTCAGACCTGAGCCACAGTTGTGACCTACACCAGCTGCTGCAGTGCTGGATCCTTAACCCACTGTGCTACACCGGAGATTGAACCTGCATCCTGGTGCTGCAGAGACACAGTTGATACATGGTTTCTGATGAAGAGTCAGCTGTTAATCTTTTGGGGGTTCCCTTGTATATGACATTATTATTTTTCTCTTACTGCTTTCAGCTGTTTTAAAGAGTTCTCTTTGTTTTTGACTTTCAGCATGTTAATTTGATGTGTCTAGATATGGATCCCTTTGTTTCTTTTTCCTACCACAATTTAATTTAGCTCCTGGGTGTTGTGCATTAATGTTTCCATTAAATTAGGAGTTTTCAACTATTATTCCTCTGAATATTTTTTCTCCTCCTTTCTCTCCTTTCCCTCTGGTACTCCCATTATGGATATGTTGGTGTACTTAATCTGTTCCACATTTCTGTAAGGCTCCATTAATTTTTTTTTATTATTTTGATCTCTGTTCTTCAGATTGCATAATCTCTTACTATTTATCTTCAAGTTTATGGATTCTTTCCTCTGCCAGCTCAAATCTGCTGTGAGTTTTTGTAATGAATTTTTCATTTCAGTTATTATACCTTGCATTTCCACATTTCCCATGCTTATTTTTTGCAATCTCTGTCTCTTTATTGCTGTTGTCTTTTGGATAAGATATTATCATCATATCTTCCTTTGCCTCTTTAAGTGTGTCTTCCTTTAGTTCTGTGAACATATTTATAATAGCTCCACACACCCCATCCCCTCTTTCTTCTCTCTTTTTTTGCCATCAGACACTTTTTAAGAATTCCTTTTTGCTTTATTTATGGTGTTAATAACTTTATATCTTTGTATAGCTTTTTCAGTGCTTATCTTTGGAAGTTTGATATGTTTTTTACATCTTGTATCTAACTTTTTGAACATTTAGAAAACAGTTATAATATTTTGATGTCCTTTTATGTTAATTCTCAAATGCATGCCAGTTTTAATTGACCATTCTCATTATAGGTTAGCTGTTATTCTTTCTTTGCACCTCTTGTATAAATCATTTCTACTGCACACCAAAATATAACAGTTGTTTCAGAGCAGAGACTTGTATGATTGAGTTGCTACCTGAAATAGTTACTTTTTTTAATGGAATATAATTTTTAGTTGAAAGAATGACTGAAAAACTATAATTATTATGACTTGGGTATTTGACAAACCTTTTCTCAAAATCGAATAAATGAGCCAGTCTTTCACCTTAAGGAAAGCAAGTTACATTTTATATTGCCAAATTTGAGGTTTCTAGGCAAAAATTACAGTTTTGGAAAACTTGTATCCACCACTGTAAACTTAGTAGCTTTTCAATAATTAAAGTCTTCTGATGCAATTGATGGGGTCATAGCAATGAGTGTGGGTTTTTGGGTTTTTTTTTTTTTTTGGCCTTTTCTAGGGCCGCTTCCCGTGGCATATGGAGGTTCCCAGGCTAGGGGTCAACTCAGAGCTGTAGCCACCGGCCTACGCCACAGCCACAGCAACATCAGATCCAAGCCGCTTCTGTGACCTACACCATAGCTCACGGCAACGCCAGATCCTTAACCCACTGAGCAAGGCCAGGGATCGAACCCACAACCTCATGGTTCCTAGTCTGGATTCGTTAACCACTGCACCATGACAGGAACTCTGGTTTTTTTTTGTTTGTTTGTTTTTTGTTTTTTGATGTTACATAATGAAATGTGTCAGTCTTAGAAATTTGCATAACTTGGTGGGCCAACAGTTTCTAAATGGCCAAAGTGTGGTGTTATAAAGTCATGCCTATTTAAGAGTGTTTCAAAGAAAGATGGGGCAGTTGGTTATAATGGAGTATTAAAAGTTCATTAATATCATTTCAGAGTCTAAATCCAAGGTAATTGTTGAGTTTTTGTGTAGTACAAAGAATAATATCCACAGTTGTCTCATGGTTATTACAATGTACATTGCTTTTCTAACTATGTAACCATATAAAGCCAAATTTTCTTCATTCACGTCAATCAAAACAATATATCATATGGAGTTCCCGTCATGGCGCAGCGGAAGTGAATCTGGCTAGGAACCATGAGGTTGTGGGTTCGATCCCTCACCTTGCTCAGTGGGTTAAGGATCTGGCATTGCCGTGAGCTGTGGTGTGGGTTGCAGACCCGGCTCGGATCTGGCATTGTTGTTGTGGCTCTGGCATAGGCCAGTGGCTACAGCTCCCATTAGACCCCTAGCCTGGGAACCCCCATATGCTGCAGGTGCGGCCCTAAAAAGACAAAAGGCAAAAAAAACCCAACAACAACAACAGAAAAAGTATCAGAGGATATTGAATGTACGAGCAGCTATGAGAATCCAGCTGTCTTCTATTAATTAGACAATAATAAGATTTATAAAAATGTAAAACCATGCTTCTCTGCTCATTTATTTGTTGTTTGGAAAAATAGGTTTTTTTTCATAGAAATATTATGTATTTTAACTGAGTTTTCACTGTTCTAAATGAATTAAGAGATTCCTGCATTTCAAATTGTCCATTTTAATTTCTAATATGGTAAATATTAGATATAGGAGTCCTCATAATTTTTTTCTATTGTAAAGGAGTCTTGAGTCCAAAATGTTGGAGACTTCTGGTGTCTACTTTTTCTCTTCATGACCCCAAGATGATTACTGTACCTCTTGGCATGGCATCTGTATTCCACGGTGGATGAGGGCAGGAGGAATGCTGGAGAAAGGAGCAGTGGCTGTATCAGGAAAGGAAAATGTTTTCCCAGAAAACCTCAAGGGTAATATCTTTAGAGAGAACTTTCTTATGTATTTACCCTTAATTGCAAAATAATGTGAGAAAGAGAACTTTCAGCTTTCAGTAGCAGCTCAGAACAAAGTTGGAGTTGTTGGTAGCATTGGATATTGGGTAGTAAGTTAGCAATATCTGTTACGCGTAGGTTTGTTGGTTTGCATATTTGTTTAGTTTAATGATTGGTCATGGTCAGAGTTTTAAGAAACTCCCACATGGAGTTGTATTTTTTGACTGCTTTGTACAGATTCCCAAAAACTTGCTTAGACATTTCGCCTCATTGTCTTGTTAATTCTTGGCTTCTTCCAGGTTATGTGGTCTCTGTAGGCTCTGCATCTTGGCTCTGACACACATAACTGATAGGACTGATTAAATTGTGAAATGTTCCATATTTGTCAGCAGAGCTTCTCTTTATCTTTGTGATTTAGTAACTTCTTACATTAACAAAACTTCTAACACCCTCAGACTCAGTTTTTCTCAGTCTATTTATTAATCTGTTTCCTGACTGATTTATTTGTATTAATTGTGAGCACACTGACACATTTTCACAGAAATTTGCTTTTTCAGTAGGTGATTTACTTAAAAGAAAAAAAGAGTCATAGCCTTTATGGATTATTCTGGCCCAGGATTTGGAATCAAACTTGCATCTTAAAGTGTGGTCTGGGGACCAGCAGCATGGGAGTCACCTGGGAGCTTATTAGACACAGAATCTCAGCCTACTTCCCCCAGATCTAACAATATGCATTTGAGCAAGATCCCTAAATGATTCAAATGCACAGTGTTTTACAAGCTCTGGTCTAAGGGAGACAACAAATGAGAAAAGGGCATGGAGCTGTGTTCTGAGGAGCTCTTTTGTGTAATGTAGAGAGAGAGCCCACAAAGAAACATGGAGAGGAGGGTGTGGTATCTCCCTGCCCCCTCTGAGGAGAGGGTACAGTGAGGTTCTCATCTCTCCCAGGGTTACAGGTCGGTGGGACCCACAAGGCAGTGACTGAACGTACTAGAGGCTGTGTGAAGATCACTTGCTAAGGTTTTTATCACTTGGGCATTGAAGCTCAGTTTCAGCTTAAACTGGAATAAAAGCTCTTTTTCTCTTTTTTATGCCACATTCCAGTTCTTGACATTGATGTTTGATAAAACTTTCCTTCTCATTTAGAAGCATGACATTCTGACTACACTCTACCCTGATGTAATTTATGTATGTGTTTTTTTAAATGTCATTCTTCAGCTTTTCCCTAGCTGTATGTTCCTCATCAAAACATGATTTCAAGGCAATTCTGTGGTAACATCACTGGCACAGGCCTAGGAGTTAGATTTATTTTTGTCCATATTTCTATGCCTTATACAGTTGTTTGTATAAGGTAGTTGCATAGTAAATAAGTATGGAATGAATGAGTAGCTGATTTGAATGAATGCTGGGATTTGCTTCCTGTTAGTAAGTCCAAATAAATGTAGCAATGTTTAAGGAAAAACAAAAACAAAAACATGGTTTATTGGAACTGAATTGTTAATTTTCTTACCAAGTAGTAGAGAAGCAATATTAAATATTGACAGGTTTCAGGCTTTAAAACATCTGTATCTTCTGGGGCTAGTTATTTGATTTTACCATGTAAAATATTGAATTGTTCTAACAAGGAAGACACAATAAAGGCTTATGTAATTACATTTATTTCTCAAGTTCAAAAGGTTTAAAGAACACCTTTTAGATCTCGGTCTGGATTTATAATGTTACCTAGCTTAACAGCTAGGCCTTTCCCCACCTCAGGACCATTCTATATGGAATAATGAATGTCAAAAAAGTCTAGGACATGAATTATTGGTGCTCAGAACTTCTCTATAGATCTCCAGATGGTGTTAAACTGGCCATTTCTTGTGAGATAGTAATTTGATAGTGGCTATAATTGGTTTCCTGTACAAATAATCCAAAGCATATAGTATCTTTGTTTTAGTTTAGTAGGCTAAATTAAAATTTAGTAATAAATTGTCAGTAGATGAGCCTTTAAACCTGGATTCACAGCAGTGCCTTGTGCTTTTTGCTTGTATGTTCTTGACCCATGAATGAACTTGAATGATTACAGATACACTTTTTCTATAGACAGAGGGACTCTCATTTCCCAGTTAGTGAATAAGATAATTGCATGCAATTCCTAATTATACCTGGTATTTCAGAAACTGTCTTTGGTGATATATTGCTAACACCTTGAGCATACTTTATAATTTTATTCTTTTCTATTCTAACTGTGTAATTGACATGCTTAAGACCAAGAAACATTCCATGAGACTAAACTTAATAGCAGTATCTGTGTTGTATCACATTTAAGAAACTTGAATTTCTATTTCTACTCAGACTTATAAAGTAAGAGAAACTATAATAAAATTATTTCCAAAATTGCACAAACACATTGCTATAAAGACAAGGAAGAACATGGCCAAAACATGTGCTGCTGGCTGGCAGGACACTGGGTAGATCTTGAAACAGTTCTTCATCATCCTTTTAGTGATATTGAGTGTTCAAAGCCAGGTGTACAGACATCAAGTCAGTCTGTGATTTGATGGATTGAGGGGAAGGAGAAAGTAAAAAATTTTCTGATGGCGAGATTTCTTTAAGGAGAGCCTTGGTGGAATGGAATTAACTCTTCCTCAAAGGAGTTTTTATTATTTTATTTTATTTTATTTTATTTTAGGGCTGCACCTGCGGCATATGGAGTTTCCCAGACTAGGGGTCTAATCAGAGCTCCAGCTGCCAGCCTGCGCCGGAGCCACAGCAATGCCAGATCCAAGCCGCACCACAGTTCGTGGCAACGCTGAATCCTTAACCCACTGAGTGAGGCCAGGGATAGAACCCGCAATCTCGTGGTTATTAGTTGGATTCGTTTCCAGTGCGCCACAATGGGAACTTCCCTCAAGGGAGTTTTTAAATGATCGTTTGTACTTCCTTCCAGTTGACCAAAGAATTTTACCTACATCTAAACTTTTTTTCCCCATGGTTATTGCATGGCGTGTGAACCGAATAGAGAATGGATAATTTTTAAAAATACAAGTAAGATCATTTCTTTCATTTGTAATAGTTTTTTTTTTTTTTTAAAAAAAAAACTCATTTGATTTAGAGCAAGGCTCAGTGAATTCAGGGAAAGTTACTTTATTATTCTTAAAATTTAGAATTAGATTTAGGAAGGATATGGCATTGCTGCAGCCGCGGAGCGGGTTGCAACAGTGGTTCGGGTTTAGTCCCTGGCCTGGGAACTTCCACGTGCCTTGGGAGCATCCCTCCCCCGCAACCCCACAAAAAACAAACAAACAAACAAAAAAAATCAGATTTACTTTTAGAACATTTGCTTTTAAAATTATTTATGTATTTATTTTTGCTTTTCAGGACTGGGCCTGTGGTATATGGAAGTTCCCAGGCTAGAGGTTGAATTTTAGCTGCAGCTGCCACCCCACACCACAGCCACAGCAATGCCAGCTCTGAGTCACATGTGCAGCCTACACCACAGCTTAGAGCGGTGCCAGATCCTTGACCCACTGAGCAAGGCCAGGGAGCAAACCTACATCCTCATGGATTCTAGTCGGATTCGTTGCCACTGAGCCACAACAGGAACTCCAAACATTCACTTTTTTTTGGAAGGTTATACTGTGAATACTATTGTATTCATTTGCTAGGGCTGCCATAACAAGTACCACACACAGACTAGGTGGTTTAAACAACAGGAATTTCTTTCTCACAGTTCTTGAGGCTAGAGGTTGAAGATCAAGGTGTCAACAGGGTTGGTTTCTTCCCCAGGGCCTCTTCCCTTAGTGGGGTAGATAGCCATCTTCTCCTTGCATCTTCTCCCTGTGTATATCTGTATCCTAATTTCCACTTCTTATAAGGACATCATTCATACTGGAGTAGTGTCCAGTTTAATGGCCTCATTTGAACACGATTTCCTCTTTAAAGACTCCCATCTCCAAGTATAATCACATTCTGAGTTAGGACTTCAATGTGTGAATTGGGGGTGGGGTCATAATTCGGTCTATAAGAACTATGTATTGGAAAACTGTCACTGTATGCAGATGACATGATACTATACATAGAAAACCCTAAGGACTCAACCCAAAAACTTCTTGAACTGATTAATAAATTCAGCAAAGTAGCAGGATATAAGATTAACATTCAGAAGTCAGTCGCATTTCTGTATGCTAACAATGAAATATTAGAAAAGGAATACAAAAATACGATACCTTTTAAAATTGCACCTCACAAAATCAAATACCTCGGAATACACCTGACCAAAGAGGTAAAGGACCTATATGCCGAGAACTATAAAACTTTAATCAAAGAAATCAAAGAAGATGTAAAGAAATGGAAAGATAGTCCATGTTCATGGATTGGAGAAATCAACACTGTAAAAAATGGCCATACTACCCAAAGCAATCTACAGACTCAATGCAATCCCTATCAAATGACCCATGACATTTTTCACAGAAGTAGAACAAACAATCCAAACATTTATATGGAGAAACAAAAGACCCAGAATTGCCAAAGCAATCCTGAGAAACAAAAACCAAGCAGGAGGCATAGCTCTCCCAGACTTCAAGAAATACTACAAAGCCACAGTCATCAAAACAGTGTGGTGCTGGTATCAAAACAGACAGACAGACCAATGGAACAGAATAGAGAACCCAGAAATAAACCCTGACACCTATGGTCAATTCATCTTTGACAAGGGAGGTAAGAACATAAAATGGGAAAAAGAAAGTCTATTCAGCAAGCATTGCTGGGAAACCTGGACAGCTGCATGCAAAGCAATGAAACTAGAACACACCCTCACACCATGCACAAAAATAAACTCCAAATGGCTGAAAGACTTAAATATACGACAGGACACCATCAAACTCCTAGAAGAAAACATAGGCAAAACACTCTCTGACATCAACCTCATGAATATTTTCTCAGGTCAGTCTCCCAAAGCAATAGAAATTAGAGCAAAAATGAACCCATGGGACCTCATCAAACTGAAAAGCTTTTGCACAGCAAAGGACCAAAAAGAAAACAAAAAGACAACTTACAGAATGGGAGAACATAGTTTCAAATGATGCAACTGACAAGGGCTTAATCTCTAGAATATATAAACAACTTATACAACCCAACAGCAAAAAAAACAATCAATCAATGGAAAATGGGCAAAAGACCTGAATAGACATTTCTCCAAAGAAGATAGACAGATGGCCAACAAACACATGAGAAAATGCTCAACATCGCCGATCATAAGAGAAATGCAAATCAAAACTACCATTAGATACCACCTCACACCAGTCAGAATGGCCATCATTAATAAACCCACAAATAACAAGTGCTGGAGAGGCTGTGGAGAAAAGGGAACCCTCCCACACTGTTGGTGGGAATGTAAACTGGTACAGCCACTATGGAGAACAGTTTGGAGATACCTTAGAAATCTATACATAGAACTTCCATATGACCCCGCAATCCCACTCTTGGGCATCTATCCGGACAAAACTCTACTTAAAAGAGACACATGCACCGCATGTTCATTGCAGCCCTATTCACAATAGCCAGGACATGGAAACAACCCAAATGTCCATCAACAGATGATTGGATTCGGAAGAGGTGGTATATATACACAATGGAATACTACTCAGCCATAAAAAAGAATGACATAATGCCATTTGCAGCAACATGGATGGAACTAGAGACTCTCCTACTGAGTGAAATGAGCCAGAAAGACAAAGACAAATACCATATGATATCACTTATAACTGGAATCTAACATACAGCACAAATGAACATCTCCACAGAAAAGAAAATCATGGACTTGGAGAAGAGACTTGTGGCTGCCTGATGGGAGGGGGAGGGAGTGGGAGGGATCGGGAGCTTGGGGTTATCAGACACAACTTAGAATAGATTTACAAGGAGATCCTGCTGAATAGCATTGAGAACTTTGTCTAGATACTCATGTTGCAACAGAACAAAGGGTGGGGGAAAAAATGTAATCATAATGTATACATGTAAGGATAACCTGACCCCCTTGCTGTACAGTGGGAAAATAAAAAAATTAAAAAAAAATACAAAACTAAAAAAAAAAAAAAGAACTATGTATTGGGGAGGTCGGTTTAAAAGCAAAAAGACCAGCTAGGAAGTTATTCAAGAATTCCAAGTAAGAAATGAAGAGAACCTAAACTAAGGCATTGACAATAGAATTGGTGATGGGATTTGAAATTGAGAGACATTAGGGAGGAAGAATTTGACACAAGACTTTGTGACTTGAAGGTGAAGGGGTATGAGGGGGAGGAGGCTAGCAGGACTCTAAAATTTCTCTAATCCAGGAGGAGAAACAGGCTTGAGAGAATAGGTATGAGCTGTGCAGTGTTCCAGCCGGATGGCCTGGTATGGTCTGCTATCCCAATTTCTTCTTCCCCTTCTTACCGTTACAGCATGGACCATTCACATAAAACTGTACATGCAGTTCCTTGCCTCTGAACCTCCACTTGAATGCTTTTTTTTTTTTTAATTTAAATCAGGCAAATTTTTCTTCTTCTTCTTTTTTTCTTTTTACAACCACACCCACAGCACATGGAAATTCCTGGGCTAGGGGTTGAATCAGAACTGCAGCTGCCAGCCTTTGCCACAGCCATAGCAATGTGGGATCTGAGCCACATCCACAACCTACTAAGAAGCTTGCGATAACACTGGGTCCTTAACCCACTAAGTGAGGCCAGGGATCCAACCTGCATCCTCCCAGACACTTATGTTGGGTCTTAACCCGCTGAGCCGCAACAGGAATTCCTTGAATGCTTCTTAGGATACTTATTGTCCTCTTATTTTTACAGTTGATTCCAAGTTCTTATTCTTTTCTTGTTAATAAAAAGTTTCTTTAGGGCAAGGACTATTGTTTTATTCATCTTTGCCAAATTCTCCAGTGTCTAATAGCTGGCCCAGTACATATTATTTTCTGCTCAGCAAATTCTAATTGAGGGAATGATTTGTTAATAGGATTGTTATGATTAATTACTTGTTTGCACATTTTAATCAAAGCTTGATAATGAACACCTGTTTGGTTTTCTTGCAGAATGAGAAGACTTTGGGACACTCCATGAGTCATTCAAGTAACATTTCTAAGGTAAAGTGCACTGAAATATGTTATTTTGTAGCTTGAAGTTTTTGTATTCTTATGCCTGGCATGCATTTACACTCTTTCCTTTTAAAGACATAAAATCTTAATGTTTCTTTTTTCTTTTTTTTTTTCTGTCTTTTTGCCTTTTCTAGGGCCGCTCCCGCAGCATATGGAAGTTCCCATGCTAGGGGTTGAATCAGAGCTGTAGCTGCCGGCCTACACCAGAGCCACAGCAACACGGTATCCGAGCCAAGTCTGCAACCTACACCACAGCTCATAGCAATGCCGGATCCTTAACCCACTGAGCAAGGCCAGGGATCGAACCCGCAACCTCATGGTTCCTAGTTGGATTCGTTAACCACTGAGCCACGATGGGAACTCCAGCCACGACAGGAACTCCTTAATGTTTCTTTAATCAGTTCTGGAACCATGTAACAAAGTATATGGCAGTTATACTTTTCTAGTGAGGCAGGGGTGTGACTAGGTGAAAACCCCACTTCTTCCAGGAGAAATAATTTATTTTCAGGTAAAAGAAATCTCAGAGAGTCACCAGAGAATCCGTCACCTCAGTTAGGAATGCATTTGACTGATAGTACCAAAAAACTAGCTCTGGTGACTTAAGTCTTAAGTAATTGTAGACTTAAGTGGTTCTGATGACAAGATGTCTAGAGGTGGATGGTTTAGGGCTGATACAGTTGTTCACAGATGTTTCTGGAGACCCAGGCTCTTTCTCTTTTGTGCCACCTTCTTCAGCATGTTGTCATTCTCATGTTTGATATCTCATGGTCTCAAGGTGAGTACTGGACCTCCCGGCACCATGGCCATGGCCTTGGTGGAATAAGAAGAATGATGAAGGATGGGGGAATCTATCAGCTAAGAGTGACCTTTTTGAACAGGAAGGCAAAGTCCTTCCCAGAAGCCTTACCCAGCTGCCTGACTTCTGCTTACATTTCACTGGCCAGAACTGGATCACAAGGCCACCACCAGCTGGAAGGTGGCTGGGAAAAGGAGGGCTAAGGAGGTGAAATGTTCAACCATCAGCACCTGATGCACCTGTGGTGTGGTCACTTGAGTAGCTAGGCGTGACTCTGGAGCCAGCAAATGTTGTCTCCCATGCCAGGAGCTTACTCTCATGTACTGCTCATCTGTTAGACCATACAGGGGCTCTGCCAGCTTCTTGTCCATGTGAATGTATCTATGAAGATTCCTTGTAAAGACAGGATGTCTATGTCAGATCCTGACAGAAAAGTCTGAACAATGTAGCAAAACATGTCCTGCTGTCTCAGGCCTCCTAAATTCTCTAATATAAACAGTCACATATGCCATTTTAATTTATAAACCATAGATTTTTTTTTGTATCACTCTGTATTATATTTTTAAATTAAAAGTAGAATGTAGAAAATCATTTAAGACATTAATTGGAATTTCCATTGTGGCTCAGCAGGTTAAGAACCCCCCTATTATCCATGAAGATGAGGGTTTGATTCCTGGCCCCACTGGGTTAAGGATCTGGTGTTGCCATGAGCTATGGTGTAGGTTGCAAATGTGGCTTGGATCTGGTTTTGCTGTAGCTGTGGCATAGACTGGCCGCTGCAGCTCAGATGCTACCCCTAGCCTGGAAACTTCCGTATATCTTGGGCCCTAAAAAAAAAAAAAAAAGACATTAATTAATCTGTTCCTTGTGATCTAATCATGTCATTCTGCCACTGCATTTTGTAAACAAAGAAAAATCTATTGTGCTCAATGTGCCTAAAGGCCATTTACAGAGTGCTTCTTGGTTCTTTGCTGACCTTTTTCCTAGAGCAGCATGCAAGCCAGTGGCTTCAGCCACCCCATGTAAATAAATACCTTTCACCAAATACTCTCTCCTGTTCCAACCCATGTTTCTTTCCTTTTGGTGTTCCCTCAGCCAGGAATGCTGGAGCAATAGAACTGTATAGTGATAGGTCATTACTGACTGAGTAAAATGGCCAGTTTTGCCCTACGACTTTTTGAAGGAGCTGTCCAACATATAAGGATAGGGAAAAGTAGGACGGTGTAGATCTAGACGGCCTGTCTGGTTAGGTTGACTTAAACATTTTAAAAGCATGCAGTAGGAGTTCCCGTTGTGGCTCAGTGGGTTAAGAACTGGATGTAGTGTCCAAGAAGGTGTGTGTTTGATCCCTGGTTTCCCTCAGTGGGTTAAGGATCCAGCATTGCTGCAAGCTGCCACATAGGTCACAGATGCAGCTTGGATCCCATGTTGCCATGGCTATGGCATAGGCCTGCAGTTGCAGTTCCAATTCGACCCCTAGCCCAGGAACTTCCACATGCTGTAGGTGCAGCCATAAAAAGTAAAAATAAAAAAGAAGAAAAAAGAAAAATCTTTTTTTTTAAGAGGCATCCATGGGGGGTAGCCTCTTCATTGCAGAGAGTCAGTAAACTGACTTTTGTCAAACTTCATTGAACCCTGGTGATCTTAGATTTGTTGGGTCAGGATAGTTCTTTTTTTTTATTATTATTATAGTTGATTTACAATGTTCTGCCAATTTCTGCTGTACAACAAGGTGACCCAGTTATACATACATATACATTTCTTTCCTCACATTATGGGTCAGGATAGTTCCTGATTTAGCTATTATTTCTTTACTGATCAAAGGCAGAACTACAGATATTCTTTTTTTGTATTTTGCTTTATTGTACTTTGCAGATATTGTATTTTTTACAAATTGAAGGTTTGTGGAAACCTTGCATCAAGCAAGTCTATTAGTGCATTTTTCAAACAGCATTTGCTCACTTTGTGACTGTGTCACATTTTGGTGATTCTCTAAATATTTCAAACTTTTTCATTAGTGTTATTATATTTGTTACGGTGATTTGTGATCAGTGATCTTTGATGTTATTAGTACAACTTGCTGAAGGCTTAGATGGTGATTAGCATTTTTAAACAATAAGGTATTTTTTAATTAAGGTATTTATGTGGGTTTTTTTTACTCATAATGTTATTACAGTTAATACACTACATTATAGTGTAAACATACTTTTTATATGCATTGGAAAAAATCAAAACTTTGTGTGACTCGCTTTATTGCAGTATTTGCTTTATCGTAGTGGTTTGGAACTGAAGCTACAATATCTCCAAGATATGCCTTATATACTTTAAAATAAATATAACCTGGGAGCGAAAATGAAGAAATCTAATCAAAACTCTGACTTTTTCCTTTTTCCTTCCACACATTTTTATTGTGTGTTCTCTGTGCCGGGCACTGAGCGAGGTGCTGCCATAAAATGATGAGCAAAACAAACATGACTACTGATGTGGAGCTTTCCTTTATGAAGGGTTGGAATTTTCATAAAAAATTTAGCTCCACGCTCTAACACTCAGGAACAGGGAGCTGTGAAAGCCTCAAAACTTTCTGCCACAGAGCAGAAAGAAGATTTGGGGTTTTTGCATTTCCACAGCAAGTTCCTTTGCACTTAACTGAGATCAAAGGGAAAATCTCAGTAACTGGAAGTCCTGTTTGCTCACACAATTAACTTTGCAGGGATCCCATCTACATGAAATTTTGTTGCAGAAAATAAGCCTCCATAAGTATGTTAGGCATGAAACAGTTAAATAGGGCTGAAGAAGGGAGGGCAGGACTGCTGTGAAAGATAACTTGTTTTTGAGAATGCATTTGTTTCTTACAGCATTTATAAAATGAGCCTGTTATTTGAGGCTACTTTTATCTTAAGTGTAGCAGACATGCTTAAGCATATGCTTCATAACTGTGAGGTAGAAGATAACAAAGAAAAGTCAGTGCATGGACATGTTTTATGCTACCTGAGATCTCTGTTGTCTTTGTCAAGAGACTTTTCCCGTTGACTCGGCCTACGGCTGGGTTTCAGGCTAGTTTGTACTCATACTGTCAGTCACCTGTGGTCTGCATTATGCTCCTATGAAAAAACTTAAAAGAATTCCCTGGGAGTTCCCGTCATGGCTCAGTGGTTAAGGAACCCAACTAGCATCCAGGAGGAAGCGAGTTTGATCCCTGGCCTCACTCAGTGGGTTAAGGATCTGGCGTTGCCGTGAGCTGTGGTGTAGGTCACAGACTCCTCTTGGATCCCTCATTGCTGTGGCTCTGGTGTAGGCCGGTGGCTACAGCTCCTATTGGACCCCTAGCCTGGGAACCTCCATATGCCACAGATGCAGCCCTAAAAAGATGAAAGACAAAAAAAAAAAAAAAAAGAGAGAGAAAAGAATTCCCAGTGGCTCAGTGGGTTAAGGATACAGCATTGTTGCTGCTGTGGCGCTCATTCAGTCCCTGGCCTAGGAACTTCTGCTTGCCATGGGCGTGGCCAAAAACAACAAACAAAAAAGCCAAAAAACTTATTAAAAAATGTTCTTCAGTATGTCACCTAAACTCTTATTCTGTCACCTACTACTGGCCCTGATTCTGCCCTTTGTGAACTAGAGCTCTGACAGACTAGGGGATTTGGGAGGCTATGTGGTAGAGAGGGGGGAAAGGGACAGAGGTGGGGTCTCTGCTGTAGGAATCATGTGCAGCCTCTGACTGTCAGGTGGCCATCACTCCCAGGGCAACTTGGCACTGGGGCTTGTGATGGGAATGCATCAAGGTGCTGACATGGCCTTCAGATGAACTCAGATGATCATGGAGGCTGCTTGTAGAAGGCCCACGGTGTTAGGATGAGGTGACGTGACTGCCTTTCCAGGGACATGTGCCAACACCATGCCCCATCTGCATCCTGTCTCATCACTCAGCATAAAGTATCCTCAATTGGAATGTACACAAATGTAGCATTTATGAGTATTGCCTGAGTTCAGATTTTGTCCAACACTTAACTATGTGCCACGCATTATGCTTTGAATGCTGAACAAAACAGAGAAGAGAGGAATAAGCAGGCCTCTATAAAATACTTGTAGGCAGAATTATTATGAAGGTAAAAGGCAAGGGGCCAAGGTACAGAATTACGAGGAACTGAAGTTAGAAGGGCTGCTCAGGGAAAGTATGGCTAGAGAGGGATATCTAAAGCAGGACATAAAAACTAAAAAGCAGCTGGCCAGGATGGGGTTAAACTGTAGCAGGAAACTGGTTTGTAACCTCCTTGGGAAATCCAGTACTGTAGGTAGAAATGAAGGGCAGATATTAGCAGCCTTAGTCACTAGGAGTGATGGCTCTTATGGCCACGCAATTGCAAGGTGGCTGTAAATCCTGGGGCTGTGGCTAGTTTGGGCCCCTCCAGGAGGACCACTGTACTTTGGCCTAAAGCCCTTTAGAGGTAGATTGGAATTCCCTGAGGAGGTTTGAACTCACTCTATCCAACTGGAACTTTTTTAGAAACAAGGAATTGTCTAGGCCTGGCTCATTGTAGGGGCTAGGCTTTCTCAAGTCTCTGCTGATGCCTCGCAAGGGAGGCTTATGTGCAGGAAGAGGCAGCACACAGACAAGGTGTTAGTTTACCCAGAGGGAAGCATTCTCATTCAAGCCTGGGAATTCGATTGGTCCAGGTAATACCATTTCTTGGGCCTTTCTACAATTGGCAGCACTTACTACAGGGAGATGGCAATGGCAAGCTAGAAATCCTTGATGAAGCCTGATGCATGGGTACCCTCCTCCTTGCAGCTAGGCAGGCTTAGAGCTCCAGCTGAAGGCTGAGTCCTGGCAGAATATTTTAGAGCTCCGCATAATTTTATTCAGATACTATGAGCATTATGTGCCTCTGGTTAATCAAATATTCCTGAGTTGAAGTCAGATTGGACATGTTTAATGAGCACTTAAAATTATTGCTGTTCTATTGTTTCGCAAGCAAATATCAATGAATTTGAGCATTGACTCTCCTAGATCTCTTGAATATTTTCTAGTTAATGTTGCCATAAGATAGGAATGAGAGAGCAGAATGTCATATGTCAGATGTAAATACAGCCTGAGGATGGAGGCTTGCTGGCCACATTCAGCAATGTGATTGTCAAGACCAACGTCTTCTTCTCTCTCTTTCTGAATATAGAGTCGTTAACCAGTGACAGAATTAGGTTACTCAGACCTATGGGTTATGTGTGAAGTTAATGTGCCTTTTTTACTTTATACCCAAGAAAACAACTATCCCAAAGACAAGATACTTACTTTCATGCAACAGAAACAAGGGGAATGAATTGGCAGAGTTGAATGTTATCAAGTGGTGACAGCCTGCTTTATATGTGTCATGAATACCACCACGTAGCCCCACTTTGGGACCTGATGGAGCTCAGTGATCAGTGTTTTGTTCTTTGACTCCCCCTTTGCAAAGACGGACTGATTGTATTTCCTTTTTTCTTTTTCATCTGACTGGTTACAGTTTATTTTTTGTCTAAAGCTTTAGACCAGCAGTTTTCAAAGTTTGGTTCTGGATCTCTTGGTGGGGAGAAGGACAAGCTTAAAACCAGTTTCATAATAAAATCAAGACATTATTGACTTTTGTCATTCTCCTTCTCTTATGAGTGTAGAGTGGTGTTTCCGGAGGCTGAGTGGCATGCGGGATGGCATCTTCTCTCTGAATCTAATGGAATGTGTACGGGTGGTCTCATTTTTTCAAGTTTTCTGATGTGTGGTTGATGTAACCCATATAAACACAAGCTCTTTGGGGGGCCTCAATCATTTTTAGAGTGTAAAGGAATCCTGAGACCAACAAATTTCAGAACCTCTGTTTTAGATGTACTGATAGAGACACAAAATACTCCAGGGTGTACTTGTTTTATTTATTCAACAAGTATGCATTGAACACCAGCATGGCAACACTGCGTGCCAGCATTATGCTGTGTGAAATAGCAGCAGCTTCTAGATGAACATACTATTCCATTAATATGGTTCTGTAAGCCTTGACAAGTGCCAGGAAAGAAATGAACAGGGTACAAGGACAATGAATAATTGGGGTGATAAGCCCCAGGTCACCTAGCAGTTGTGATCCACCTGGAAGCCTTCTTCACAGAAGAGGCCTTCCTGCAATGGTGTCTGTCACATTTATGCATCTCTGATTTTATTTGATCCTTGTAACAGCCCTGTGGATTATTGACCTGATTTTTAAATCATTAAATTCTTGCTCTAAGAAGTATGTTCTGGGAGGTGGTGTGCTTAGTGGAGTGGCCCCAGAACATACAAAGACTGAGGACCTTGGGAGTCAAAAGCCAGGGCTGCTTCCACCATCTTAGAATTGTCTCAAAGAAGAATTACTGGAAATAAAAACATATCGCAATTACATATTTGAAAAGTTAAATACTCGAAGTCACCAGTAATAAAGGGTCCTTTTGAGTGGTAAATAGCTCAGATACCTACCCTTTTCATCACAGTATTTCTGATGATTTGGGGTCTTTTTAAAGTTATATTTGTTGTTTCTGGGAATGTGAAGCCATCTTTGCTCAGAAATCATTGCCTTCAATGTAATTTATTGACAACAAGTTATATTTGCAAGATCCCCAACAGTAGCTTAAAGCCCAGCTTTGGAAGATGAGCCACGAGAAAGTCCCTTCAGCATTGCCTACTCCAGCAGTGCTATGGATATATGCCCCTTGTTATGCTGGAGATTATTATTATTCATGTAATTCCAACTCTCTCTGAAAAGCCACCAGTGTTAGCACTACTCACTAGGCAATGCTGAGAGTCATTTATAATGGAAATCATTGTAGAATTAAGCAGTCCTTATTGTACACTCTCCTCCATGAATTCAATGTTGTATATATTCTATATTTACTTTTTAATGGTCAGTCTTAATTAATTACTATTGTGAAAACTCGTTCTTGGCACGGCCCCTCATCAAGGGTCAACATGTATTTATCAGCGCAGCCACAGAACTGGCCTCTCCTTCTTTAATTGTAGATCATTTTTAAAGTTGAATACAATTGGGTGTTTATTTTTAGAAATCAGAATCTCTCATAATGAAGCATTTGTTTCCACAGAAGAACTTCTGTGCTAAGCAGAAAGTTTGTTGAAATCCAATTCCAGTCTGTACATTGCCATGTCTAAATATCAAGTGAGACTCTATTTGGCTTTATTATGGGAAGTCAAGCCTGCTGAGCTGGCAGTAAGGACCTGATCACTACCTCTTGGATGGGGAGTGGGAGGGCAGTAGCATTTAGTAACCTCCTGAGGAGGAAATAGAGGTAAGGTGGTCTGGTAAACAGAATTTCTAAAGTGCCCCCGACCCTAACGTCCAGAACCTGTGACTAAGAAGAGAAATTGCTGACAGGTTCTTTGTATGAATGGAACCTGAGTTCTTAAAGGCACAGAGCTTTCTCTGGCTGGAGGCAGAGACTGGAAGCAAGGGTGGCTTGAAGATGGGGAGGGATGCCTGGGAAATGAAGGGAGCCCACGGCTGACAACCAGCACGTAAACAGGGCCTCAGTCCTAAAGCTGCTAGGAGCTGCCTTCTGCCAACAACCTGAATGAATGTGGAAGTATATTCTTCTCCAGAGCCTCTGCAAAGAAGGGAGACCCTGAGCACAGGGTCCCCTCAGGCTGTGTGACAGAGGATACGTTTGAGGTTTTGAGCCGCTGAGTTTGTGATAATTTGTTAGCACAGTAATAGAAATCGAATACAGGTGGGAAATGCCATCTTTGTAGAGAAAAAGATCTCTCTCTCGGTAGCTGTTCAATTCCAAAATCTCTATGCTGACAGTGTAACATTCTTTCTTGGTTTAACTGCTTTCTTTTTCTTTTGCTTATTTTGATTTGGGGGGGTCTGAGATTTTTTTTTTTTCCAGAACTGCGGGAGTTCAATGACCTTGAAATTATGTTGGCCATGATCCTTTGTAAGAAAGAGTTTTTACATTGAAACTGTTCATTGACACAACTGAAAGTAAAAAATCCCCCAGAAGGCTTAATCATCATGTCAGATGCACTCTGACATCTATTTTATTTCATTTTTTAAAAATGTAGATCATGCAATCAGTTTCTTTACCAGATGTCCCAGAGTTGGAAAATCATTACAGTTGGTTGTACAGTTTTATTTTGACTTCTGAGACTTGCAGTCTCTCATTATTTAAAAAAGCAATTTGTGTTTAGGAAATACCTGTTCATGGTTAAGTGGTGTAAGGCTGGAAACGGTCTTCATGAAAAGTCTCTCCTGCCCGGAGTGTCTCTCCTGCTCTCCTTCGGTGTTTCACAGGAAACCACTGTAGGGAGCCATTGACAGATATTTTGCACGTGCCAGCATGCACAGCGTGGCTCTCCCCTCTGTCTGCTCCCTCCATTACCCATTACTGTGCAGAACGAGCTTTGCCTTCTTTTAAAGTTTGCATTCCTTTCTGCTATTGTACCAGTATCGACCCAGTCAGATCCAAGCCATAGGCAGTGAGGTTATGCCAGCCCTTTGCTCCCAAACCTCCTTGTACATATGTGTGAGGATGAATTCCTAAAAGAAGACTAGCTGGGACAAAGTGTATGTGCATTTGTAATTCTGAGGGAAACTGCCAAACCTCCATCTTAGGAGGGAGGTTGACCAGGTTTCTTTCCCAACCAGCAATGTGTGAGCAGGCCTGTTATCCTATGCTTTTGCCAATATGGGTACTTTTTTTAAAAAACTCTTTTTGTTGTTGTTGATGATGGTATTTCTTATGGGAGTTTCAATTTGTATTTCTCGTTGTGAGAGAGGTTAAGCCTCTTCTCATACTTTAAGAGCCATCTATATTTCCCATTTGTTGATGAAGTCATTGACTTGATATACTGTAATTTAAGGTCAGTTGTAAGCACGAGCCCTCTTTGCATCTTGCTCTCCTTATCCAGTCCTTCCTTAAGTTCTCCTGGCTGGGAGTTCCCGTCGTGGCACAGCAGAAACGAATCCGACTAGTATCCCTGAGAATGTGGGCTCAATCCCTGGCCTCACTCAGTTGGAGTTGGGGCTCCAGCATTGCTGTGGGCTGTGGTGTAGGCCACAGATGTGGCTCAGATCCCACATGGCTGTGGCTGTGGCATAGGCTGACAGCTGTAGCTCCGATTCAACCTCTAACCTGGGAACTTCCCTATGCTTCAGGTGCAGCCCTTAAAAAAAAAAGTTCCTCCTGGCTGAAAGCAAACAAACCCATACCATTTCTTGTGGCCCTACACCTGTTGATAGTAATCAAATGGGCAAATTCTGTTTAGTTAGGGAGTAAAATGTTCTAAAAGTAACTTTGCTGGTTAATGAAAAGAGGCCCAGTGGTGCAGTAGAGAAGGCGGAAGTGGCCAAGGGGGGAGGTTGGGAAGTAATGTAGTGGAAGGAAATGAAGCAAAAAGCAAGTGGGGAAGGTTCGGGGTAGGGAAGGTGCCAGGGGCATCCTGGGGGGAAGAAATGTAAAATTGCTAACTCCTGCCCCGGCCTGAGAACTCCAGCTGATGAGTCTGTTATGACAGCCCTCCCAATGGTAGGAAGTTCTCTTGAAAGGAAGCAGAGGAAGGGAGCATGCCAGTTTCCACCAAGGATGTATGGAAAGTTTCCTATTCCTTATGTGTTTTTGGCAGCCTTGATAAGATCATTTAAAATACTAAGTCTGATAGGAAAGGCAACCGCCAAGTGACTTGATTACAGCAAGACAAACGTGTGGTTCTTAAGAAAGAAAAACAGTGAGGACTGAGGCCTAGACAGGATTCAGAGGTTTGTTTTGGCATAATGATTACAACATCTTATGAAAAGGGGATTTTTATGAAAATTTTTTTGCAGTGAGATTGGTTTACATTCCTTTTTGTGACCGGAATGTCTCTTGTTTGTTGGTTCAGGAACAGGGGGCTTAGGTTTTCTTAACTCATTTGAGTTTTCTCATTGTGACCTTTTATCAGTAACTGTCGAGTTGTGCATGGCCTGCCCCTGGGGGGAAGAAGAGGGTGTTCTCTGGAGCTGGGGGGAGGCTGCCCCATGGCTCTCCCAAGTCACCCTGCTCTCAGGATGTGCTGGGGAGCTGTAGGTGCCCTGAGCCTCCGAGAGGGGACTGCCAGCCCCTTGACTTGCTTCGACTTCCCTGCTTGGGTCCTGGGACTGGGTTGAAGCTCTTGGCTTCGTTTATCGTCATCGCTGATCAGGCCAGTCTTTTAAATCCTTGTTGATGGGTTGATAGGTATTATCCAGCCTGATACCAACAACAAGTCAAGCTCTTTGAAGTTGCTGACACTGTGCTTTGGTGATCATTCTGCCTGCAGACTGGTCCTGAATTTCAGTGTGTTTTTCTTACTGTTAAGAAGGAGCCAGGAGAAGGCATTTCTTGATTTGTTTTTATGTAAAACAACAGTAAGTAGATTTAAAACTTTCCTAATGATCTAATAAGAGGGGAGTCTTTCTCACTGTTATGGGGAGGCTTGGATGTTACCTGTAGAGGGTGTCTTGTGATGTTCTTTGTGGGACTGGAGAGGATGAGGTGAGGGAGGAGCACAGACAGAGGATGCTGAGACTGTTTCTGTTGCCTGGATAAATAGAGCGGGGCTTGGGGTCGCCGCTGTCCCGCAGGCCTACCTGTCTGCTGCAAGTACAGACGTGGCCGTGTGAGTCCCTGTGACACACCTGAGATGGGGACCTCACAGGAAAGGGGTCACAGGTCCTATGTGTGGATCGTCTGACTGCAGGTTTTGTTCTGCTCTGAGGCTCCCCCCACCTACCACTGAGCCTCGCCCCCATCACGGGCCTGAGCTGATGTGACTGTTACTCTGGACTTCCCTTTCCTACATGAGATACTTGAGGTTTGGAACAGGAGTGAGAGGCCGTTTTATCTTGATTTCAGCTTCCCGTTGAGCCCTGCCTCCTCTCAGGGCACTGGCCCTGGGAAGACCTCACTTTCCTTCCCCAAAGTTTGCTCTCCCTTCAGAATATAGGAATGTACACGTGGTTTCAAGGGGCTTCTGTCCTAGGAAGATAACTAGATGTTGCCCTGTCTTCTGGGGGAGCAGAGCGCTTTTCCAGTCCTGGTGTGGGGAGGGCACATCCTTCTGTAATTCATTCCCAGTCACTGAACGTGAATCAGCAACGTGGAGTCAAGGAAAGCTGACCTCACAGCAGTGAGGGGACAAGGACATACACCTCCATTCCTGTCCTCCCTTCCTCCCAGGTCTACTTGGGGAGGCATGGTGACGCTGTTCACGTCTCTACACCATGACCAGCCTGTGGTCTTCAGGATGGGCTGCTGGTCTGGCCTACGGAAGCTGAGCAGAGCTGGTCGCCCTCACATGTTAAAGAAGGGAGAAGGAGTTCAGGAAGGCTTTCCATCTCAGTGTGCGGTCAGGACTGAGTATGAGAGAGCAGGCAGAGAGAGCTGGGGACATGAGTGGCTCTCCGCAGCCTGCCTCCCTGCAGTGATTGACCTGCCTTCTCTCAGGACACTGGCCTGAGTACTCACCTTGCAAGAGCAGACAGAGGAGCCCAAGACGGCTGCCCGGGAGGAAAACACAGGAGAAAGTAGAGGTGGGCAGCTTGTGCAGTGGGAATGTAGCAGCCTAATGTTGAGACACAACACTGCCCCCCCCCCCCATTTTGTTTTAGAAGGAATCGTGATCAAGAAGTGTAGGGTTATTTGGGGGATGTCATTTTCATGTCCCCAAATAAACTTTATTTTTTGCTTTTTAGGGCCGCACCTGCAGCATGTGGAGGTTCTCAGGCTAGGGGTCAAATCGCAGCTATAGCTGCTGGCCTATGCCACAGCCACAGCAGCACAGGATCTGAGCCGCATCCACGACCTACACCACAGCTCATGGCAATGCCAGATCCTTAACCCACTGAGCTAGGCCAGGGATAGAACCCGAAATCTCATGGTTTTAGTCAGATTTGTTTCTGTTGCACCATGATAGGAACAACCCCCCCCCCCCCCGCCGCCGCCAAATAAACTTTAGATTCTTAAGAACTTTGACTAGCAATACTTTTACAGAAAATATACCCAGTATTCAGATGCACATTCACTTAGAAAATAAATGTGGCTCAGAAGATGTGCTCATTGAATAATGCTGCATGATTTTAGCAGATAACATGGGGCATGATAACATGTAACTTCTTGGATCAAGTTTCTTTACGCTGAGTTGGATTTAAATGATGTTTCGGCCCCACGTTGGGGAGCAAGAGTAGCTGTCTACACACCTCAGTCACAGTGCAGTTCCGATTCTTCCCAGGCTGCTGTGTTTTGCTGCAGAGGGGAGTCGGGGAAAGTGGTCCTGGTGGCTGATGCAAGGCAGGGGTCCCACAGCTGGAGTGCCAGGATGAGAGTGCGCCTCTGGAGTGGCACTTAGCAAGAGTGGGGGCTAAGCCTCAGCCAGGGAATGGTGGCCAGAGTGGGCTCTCCAGAATCAAGGAGCAGGGCTAGGGGTCACTTGAGAGGGCCTGGTGGGGTAGGGCAGATAATGTTGGTTTGCTCTCGATGATAACAGGCTCACAGCAGTGTCTTCACATGGCTGTCGAGGCTACAGATGCTCACTCAGTCTGTCTCAAGGAGGGAAGAACACGCATGGTGCTCTGGGGGCCATGGAAACACAGGAGACTGTCTTGATGAGACCTAACAAGATCCTCACAGAGGCTAGAGTAGGAGGCGAGGGGGCAGGGGCGGGGGGGGGGGTCCCTCTAGCCGTGGGTTTTGCATCCTCAGCTCAGCTTCACTCCCTATTCCTGGTTCTCTCCTCCACTTCTTTGCCACCTTGGTACATCCTCCCTCTCCTAGGTCTTCTACTTTTGGCCTATGCATGACTCCCCAGAGCCCCTGCTCTATCTCATGACCTCTTGCTATACTTTCTTTCAGATTTACACATGCTTGATTATTTTCTTAATACACAATCCAAGTTTAGAACTCTTGCTCTGTTCTGTGCTCAGCCCTGTCCTGGGCCCAGGATGGACCTATGGATTGGTGGCCCTGTGCTCAAGTGTCTCCCCTGAGTATGAAGCGTGCTGGCAGGGTGATGAGGGTTCCTAGACCAGCCGCCAGGTGCTGGGGGAGGAGGGCTCTCACCTCCTGCCAGCCTTGACGGGATTATCCCAGGTACCAGCCTAAAGAGTGCTGGGCGGGGAAGCGAGGCTGCCAGGGAAGGTGCCTCATGTTTCTTTTGCATGTGCATGGACCTCATAGTGCTTGGTTTCTTGACTTCATGTATGAATTACATTTAAATGCTTAGAAAATAAATGACCATGGAATCTATAGGATGTTGGGGGTGCTGTTCCAGAGTCTGAAATATTTCTTGGCTACACTTTTACCTTCATCTGAGGAAAGAAGAGTGCTGCTTGACTGGTTCTTACCTCAGCTCGTAGGGGCCTAATACGTGCTGTTCCCTGAGTGGTGGGAAAGTGCAGACCTGTTGCCTTTCAGAAGAGGTGGTGTTCGCGGTCCCCCTGGCTTTTTCCTGAAAACTGACCAGAGGTGTGTTGTTGCAGGCTGGGGGTTCCTCGGTGGCATCTGCTCCAGTGTCCGCCTTCTCTCGCACCTCTGTCACGCCCTCCAATCAGGACATCTGCAGGTAATGCTCTGCTTCAGATGCTACGGTGGCTCACATGCATCCTGGGAATAAGCATTTGTGTCTGTAGGTTCTCGATTTTCCATATGCCTCTGCTCTAATTAGTCAACCCAGTTTTCTGTGCTGTTTGCTCACCAAGTTACCAGTCTTACTTCTTCACTTTGATGTCTATTCTCTTTTAAAATTGTTTTCACTTTCTGTGCTTTTATTCCACTGTTCTCTGCATGCAGTTCCAGTGCAGTGTTTTCTGAGTGTTGTCACCACAGTCCCGTGCAGTCTGCTGTTGTCTTGAAAGCTCCTCCATGCCAGAGTTCTCTGACGCAAGGGCTCACTGTGACAGTTGTCTGTCAAGACGCAGTACAGGTGTCAAAGAGAAATTCCTGTGGTTCAGAGTGGGCCCAGGCCTTGAAGCCTACTAAGAATACCAAAGCCAGAAGGACACTGAAGTTCTCAAAATCCCTAAACGATGTGGGTGAGAAGGCCCAGGACACTTTGGAAAGTTTTGACTATGTGGAGAGAACTTGCTCTGAAGGGAAGTTGGTGCTCCCTCAAGACCCGTGTCTCAGAGGTAACAGGTTCCACCAGAAAGAGAAAAGAACGCTGAATCGCAAACCTTTTGGCAATTCCAAACGTTCATGTGTTTCATCCCTTTCTGCCAACCGTTCAGTGGCATCAGAGGTGGGCGCTGGCAAGGCGGGCTTACACATCCCGCTGCTAGACGAGAAGGCGGATGGCGAGGCCGCATCCAGAAGTCGGCGGCTGCTCCGGTACCTGCTCTCGCTCTCTCACGGTTTGAGCACCAGCAGCCTGCACCGGTTCCACGAGCTGCAGAGCTGCGCCCCTGGCCTGCACCCCACCAAGTCGTCCAGCGGGCTGGCGGGGAGTGCGGGCTTCTGCTCCGACGACATGGGCGACGACGATGTCTTTGAGGACAGCATGTCCACAAAACTGAAGAGCAAGGTCCTACGGGCGCCCCTCTGCTCAGTGGAGAAGGACAGTGACCTGGACTGTCCTTCCCCTCTGTCTGAAAAGTACCCCCCCATCTCTCCTGTATCCACGTCAGGGGACGCTTGCAGGTTGGTTTGCCAAGAGCCACCATCCTGGCCATCTCTGCTCCCCACACCTCCATGGCCTCGTCTTGCTTTAATATGTGAAGTTTCAGGAAAACAAGTAGGCGGTTGTAGACAATTACAGATTAATGGTTTTCTCCGGAAGAAGAGAGTATTGATAACATTTTTATGACATGGGTCACAAAATAGTTTCACAGATGATAAAAGAGAAAGAAGCTACACATATTAAAGGCAAAGCTGACTCTTCTCAACCAAAAATATATAACCTTTGCATAAAGAAATTGGAAGAAAGAAAATAGCATCTCCAGTCTGCCAGCTTGATGATCTAGATGTTGAGCATGGGCTGCGTATCCCGGCTGCATTTTTACCCCTTGTTCCACCTGCAACACGCTGTGCATGGCGGGGGGGTGGGGGGTGGGGTGGCGGCTCTTCCTAGCGTCTCCTTCCTTCCTTTTAGCTTGGATGCAGCCACCTCTGCCCACGTCCTTTTCCCACCTTTATCTTCCTGAGTGCAGCATCCTGGTCAGGCCTCCAGGATCTTCCAGAATTCACTTTTGTCACATTCTTCTGCCTTCCCCATTCCAACCTTTCCCCTGTGGCCCCTCTTCAGGACCAGCTATTAACCATTTCTTTTACAATTGGAGCAGAAGCCCCTCTCACAGAAACAAACAGCTGAGAGCCTGGCCTGGGCCAGATCCCAGCTTCTTTTCAGGCCAGGTGTCCCCACCTGCTCTTCAGCTGCTGGAAGAGACCCTTCTGTTTCTTAAAAGTCTGTTAAGTTCCTTGAGGTTAGTAGTTACACCCTGTTGCATGTACCTTTAAATAATGAATGAGATTCAGGAGTTCCCGTCGTGGCGCAGTGGTTAACGAATCCGACTAGGAACCATGAGGTTGCAGGTTCGGTCCCTGCCCTTGCTCAGTGGGTTAACGATCCGGCGTTGCCGTGAGCTGTGGTGTAGGTTGCAGACGCGGCTCGGATCCCGCGTTGCTGTGGCTTTGGCGTAGGCTGGTGGCTACAGCTCCGATTGGACCCCTAGCCTGGGAACTTCCATATGCCGCGGGAGCGGCCCAAGAAATAGCAACAACAACAACAAAAAAAATGAATGAGATTCAAAATTCTCACTGCCGAGTGGTCCTAAAAAAAAGAAATGAAATTGCAGCATCTTACAATGGTTTTTCAGGTTCAGGAGAGGTATTGTGGTTGTTCTGTTTACTCTCTGACAGAGGACAGAGTTGTGGTTTGTGAAGGTGAGGTCAGTGGTTAGAGCTAACAGAAGCAGATTTCATCATCTTTCCAAGTCACTGGTATTTTGGAAAAGTAGAGTGCTGGTTCTGTTTTACAAAATTTTACCTCTGATTATTTTAACATCGTTAAGTTCTAGAATATGCTTCCATGTTGCCTTAAATTCATCTTTTAGTGCAGTTCTTAAAGTCTTACGAAAAATGGCTGCTTATCATGTGTTATACCATTTATTCCTCTCTGATGCCAAATGCCATCCCGACTTTTCATGTTGGCGCGGTAAGCTAGAAACTTTTAGTTTGTAGTCGTTTTCATTTGTGTTCTGTGTGTTTTTGTGCTTATAGTCACTCCCATGATATTTGTTTCTGAAGTTTTCTTTGGGAGGCTGACCTTCCACTGAAGTGTCGTCTTCCCTGTCATTGGCCTTCCTTGTAACAACCAGCTTTCCTTCTGCCGCAGGATCTGTCACTGTGAAGGGGATGATGAGAGCCCTCTGATCACCCCATGCCACTGCACGGGGAGCCTCCATTTCGTGCACCAGGCCTGCCTGCAGCAGTGGATCAAGAGCTCCGACACGCGCTGCTGTGAGCTGTGCAAGTTCGAGTTCATCATGGAGACCAAGCAGAAGCCTCTGAGAAAAGTATGTGCAAGTTAGCACCTGGCGCCGAGTGGAGCCACAGTCGGCTCGTGTTCACTTCCTTAAGAAGTGGGGGCCGGTGTGTGCATTCATGTTTCTGATGCTGATTTCCAAGTCTCTCCTTTCATGAAGAAGCTCTTTTCTGACCATTCAGTCATAATGTTTTCTTTTTCCTTAAAAGCAGACTGCTTGGGAGTTCCTGATGTGGCACGGTGCCTTAAGAATCCACAGCTGTAGCTGTGGCCTGGGAACTTCTATATGCAGTGTGTGTGGCTATAAAGTTTTAGGAAAGCAGCCAAACAAAAAGCCTCAAAAACAGCACAAAAAAACAAACCAAGACTGCTTACTCATCTGTATCAGTCATTTGGCCCTTGACTACAGACTGTTTTGTGACATCTTAGCATTTAAATTTACATGTATTGGGAGTTCCTGTCATGGCTCAGACTTAATGAACATGACTAGTATCCATGAGGACGTGGGTCTGATCCCTGGCCTCGCTCAGTGGGTTGAGGATCTGGCGTTGCTGTGAGCTGTGTGTAGGTTGCAGACATGGCTCAGATCTTGTGTGGCTGTGACTGTGGTATAGGCCAGTGGCTACAGCTCCACTTCAACCCCTAGCCTGGAAACTTCAATATGCTGCATGTGTGGCCCTAAAAAGACAAATAAAATAAAATTAAATTAAAATTTAAAAAAATAAATTTATTTATATGAACTATTCATGCTCTGCCTCTAATTTGGACCACAGAGTAGAAATTAGTATCTCTCCCCAGCACAGAGCACCTCATAATATAGTACATTTATTTCTATGTACCTGTGATAGTATTTGCTAGATGGGAGGGTGGGAGCAGATGGGAAAAGAAAGGAGTCACAAGCATTACATGAAATGCAAGTCAGGTCTCATGTCCTTGCTTCCTCTGAGAAGAGCCTCGTCCAGCACGCCCCTCCTGTATAAACATGGTTATTTAATGTGTTTTGTTTGGAATAAGAAAAGACTTGTTTTATCTCAAAACTTTAATACATAATTGCAAGGGGAATCATGTGATTAGGTACTGGCACTGGACATTGCCGTTTCTAACTTCCATGGTGATTGCATGTATCACATAGAGAAGAAGTCACTCAGGGTGGGTTAAAGTGCTGGGAAGCAGAGTGGTGGTAGCATCATAGAATGTTTGGGTGTAAAAGTAGTTCTTGAAGGATCAGTGGGATTTGGGGGGGAAGTGAAAAGAGTTTAGAAAACTCAGACTGTCTCTGGAGAAAAGCATTCACTAAAAAGCTAGTTCGAGCAGTTCCCACTGTGGTGCAGTGGGATCAGCGGCATCTCTGGAGTGCAGGGACGCAGGTTCAATCCCGGGCCTGGCACAGTGGGTTAAGGATCTGCTGTCGCTGCAGCATAGGTCACAACTGTGGCTTGGATCTGGATCTGATCCCTGGTCTGGGAACTCCATATCCCTCTGGGTGTCTAAAAACCAAAAAAACAAAAAACTTTCAGACCTTAAAAAAAAGGGGGGGAGTTCCCATCATGGCGCAGTGGTTAACGAATCCAACTAGGAACCATGAGGTTGCGGGTTCGGTCCCTGCCCTTGCTCAGTGGGTTAACGATCCGGCGTTGCCATGAGCTGTGGTGTAGGTTGCAGACACGGCTCGGATCCCCTGTTGCTGTGGCTCTGGCGTGGGCCAGTGGCTACAGTTCCGATTCGACCCCTAGCCTGGGAACCTCCATATGCCGCGGGAGCGGCCCAAAGAAATAGTAAAAAAAAAGACAAAAAAAAAAGCAAGCATTTCAGGGAAGTAGGAAAGGCTTAAACTGAGCATATCTTAGAAAATCTGGGGAGTATTTTAGGAGGGAAGCTAGATGAAGCTGCTGTATCACACCATTGCAGAAAGCAACCAGGATGCCAGAGAAGGCAGGGACAGACTACATAAAAAATGTTTTGCCCCATAAAAGCCTTATAGTTTATTGAGTAGCCACTCTCTACTGATCTCTCAAATGAGTCTTATGGCACCTTGAGCAATATAGATAATCCATGAGGCTCTACTTTCAGCCTATCCTGCATTGAACCATCTGGAAAGGCTGTGTGTAGTAGGGCTGGTCAGGGGATATGCAGTGTTTATACTTGTTCTTTTTCTCTACCTTTTTTGTGTTTTCTTCCGATTCGGAAACCAGTAAATGAAAATCTGGCTATTTGGAGTAGATTAATGAGCTCCTAGAGGAGATGGGACTGGCTCAGACTGCTTGTACCAGGAACCCTTAGCATCGATTTCACGGTGTTGCTGCCAAAGTAGCAGAGGATCAAAGAGTGAGCGCCTTCCGCCTTCATCTTCACGATGTAGTGTGACTCATCTGCTAGTGTGTCATGGTGTCATCACCCCCCTTCTTCCCTTCCCTCATGCCCGTCAGCAAGTCAGGGAAACTTAAGCTGTGCCACCTGGGTCTTGAGCCAACATGCTGTTCTCATCAGGACCAGGACCATGTGATCTTTTATCAAGCCATTTAATGCCTGCTCGCAAAAATAAGCAGCCAAGGGAATTGCTGGTGGTGGTTCATAGCTCATCTTGATCCCAGCTTCTTTTCATCACATAGACAGTTGGCTGTCGACAGGATACCAGAGCCTGGTGCCTAGTTGAAGCCAAGTGGTTTGAAAGAGAACTACTCTGGGTGTTTGGGGAAATTCATCTAGTTTGGGAAAAGGGGAGGGAGGAGGGAAGCTGATCTTACCCATCAACAAAGCCCCTCATCCCATCCCAGCACTTGACATCCGTGAACCTGAGCCTCATGCTCTGCCTGTTGTCTTTCCAGTGGGAGATGCTGCAGATGACAGCCAGAGAGCGCCGGAGGATCATGTGCTCAGTGACGTTCCATGTCATCGCCATCACCTGTGTGGTCTGGTCCTTGTATGTGCTCATCGATCGCACTGCTGAGGAGATCAAGCAGGGGCAGGCAACAGGTACGTCCCGAAGGAAAGGCGCACCCAGCGTGGAGGCCCCGAGGAGTGCACTGGGGCATTACTCCATATTGATTCTGAAGTCAGACCTCAAGTGTCTAGGCTTCTGGAGGGAGGCGTCTGTTGTGAGGCACCACACATCCCTTTTGGATGTTTCTTTTAAGTAGTTCTTAAAACCCAGTTGAGGAGTTCCCCTGTAGCTCAGAGGGTTAAGGGCCCAGCATTATTACTACCGTCCTCTGATTCGGTCCCTGGCCCAAGAACTTCCACAAGCCAGGGGCACAGCAAATAAAGTAAAATAAAGTAAAAAAAAATAATAGGGTAAGATAAACTAGAGCATGGGGAATAATTTAAAAAAAAAAACACCCTAAGTCAGTAGAGATCAAACTTAGAGACGGGGACTCTCCAGGATGCCCCCTGGAAGAGCAGGACGAAGGGAGCAAACACTGTCCTGCACACCCCTCCAGTGAAGCAGGATTTGTTAAGAATCCACATGGGAAGTTTAGAAATTGTGTTTTATTTGCTTCAGATCTTAAATACGGTCTGCTAATAGGCTCACCAGGTTTTTTCCCTTCTAGGAATCCTAGAGTGGCCCTTTTGGACTAAATTGGTGGTTGTGGCCATCGGCTTTACTGGTGGACTTCTTTTTATGTATGTTCAGTGCAAAGTGTATGTACAATTATGGAAGAGACTCAAGGCTTATAACAGAGTAATCTATGTTCAGAATTGTCCAGAAACAAGCAAAAAGAATATTTTTGAAAAAACTGCACTAACAGAGCCCAACTTTGAAAATAAAGATGGACGTGGAATCTGTCATTCCGACACAAACTCTTCTTGTTGCACAGAACCTGAAGACACTGGAGCAGAGATTGTTCACGTCTGACTGTGTGGAGGGTGTAGTTCTCCCGGACATCCATGGACAGCTGAAGGATATTGTTTACTGCCAATCATGTACCTTTTCTTATGTCCTTTAATAGCATAGACTGGGCAGGGGACTATTTTTAATGGCTTCTCTTCTTTGAAACCCTCCTTAGTGACTCTCCTGGAAAACCCTCACGTCAGCCATGCACGGCTGGCTTCCGCGGCTGCCAGCATGGCTGCGGGAAGGGAACGTGGAGAACCCTGTGACCCCGTGCTGGAGGCTGGCTGTGTCCTGGCCTGTGAGCAGGGTGAGGAGTAAGATGCCAAACTAAGGGAGGAGCAGGAGCAGGTGGCGCCTGGGCCCTGGAGCAGAGTATTGGGCACATCCGGCCGTGAGGAGAGGCCACCCCCTCACTAAGGAGAGCCCTGGGAGGCCACCACTGACACTTCCTGAGTGGACGGGGTTGTGGTGCTCTGTGTGTGCCGATTCACTAAGCAAACAGCACTTTACAAAAAGAGAGTCTTTATTTTGTAATAAGTGTGTCCCATGAGGTTGACACAGAAGAGAACATCTCACGTAGAAACCTTCCCTTCATGACCCCAATGATCTTTTTCACAATGTAATAGATCTGAAGCCCTTTTTGCCTTATATATGCTAAGAAACATGACATCCATTCCGTGTCCATCGCAAGGGACTTGTAACTATAAAGCAGGACAAACAGATCTGAGGCTTTTTCATTAACATTTCACGAGAATTAATGGAGACTAAAGGGCAACTTGAGCATAATGCCTATGGCCTGTTTTATGCCTAGTCTTTGTGTCATAGGCCTGCCCTGAACATACCTTTTTGGTCAGCCCTGAAGAGGAAGGGTTCATGAGATCTAAATGAAAGGCAAGGAAGTGAGTGACTAGAACAAAACTGAATATTTAAAAACTATTCCTTTACAGACAAATCTCTCTGGTTTGTGCTGGCTCCACGCTGAAGGGGTAAGCTTGCATCCCCCGGGTTGGGGCTCCTGGGTGCTTGCCACTCGGCCAGCCCCTGCTCCTGGCAGATTCTGTGGATCACTGCCCAGGGCCGAGAGGCAGAGGGGCTGGCTCCAGGGCGCGGGCCAGAAGTGAGCAGTACGCTGTCGGGGTCCACTGTGTTCCTGCCCCAGTCACACCTCCGCCCATTATCGCCTTAACTGGACTGAACAGAGAGGATACTTTGGGGCCCCTGGCCCTGCCATCAGTCCATTCTATCATCAGGGATTATCTCCTGTACCATTTTTCACAAAACCAAAATCACTACCATCGAATGGCCTTTTTCCCTTCAACGAGTATGCTAAAAATTCTGTTTTTAAAGACCAGTTTCATCCTACCAGGCACATGAGTCAACTCCAGGAAGACGGTGGGCGGGGGTCTGCAGTATAACATGAGTGTGGGGGGTGCTTCCTCTCCAGGCGGTGAGGTGCTCGGGGCTCCAGCCCTCAGTCCTCTGAGCTACAGGTGCTTCATCTGCCCTGTTAAGAGGATGAAGCAAACACAAGATGATTCCTTGCCTTTCAGAGTGGAAGCCCCCTGGTTTGTTTTAAAAGCCAGGTGGAGGGTCTCTAAGCTCTGGAGGAGGGCTTTACCCTGCCATGGCTTCTCTGGCTAGGCAGGTCCTGTCCAGCCACAGCTGATCCCTGGAAATAGGCCAGCGTGCCCTGTCCATCTCCCAGGCCACATCCAGCCCTTGCCTGTGCTCACTGTGCCCCAAAGTGCAATTAGCTACACCCCTTCTGAGCCTGGGGACACCGAGCAGCTACAGACTGTCCACTCAGGAGAGCTCAATTCCAGGTCAGCCCCACCTGGGGGATCTGCCCAGGCAAGGTCCCTTGTCCCTGCCCACTTCTCATGGAGGATGAGTGGTCAGGGAAAGACTGGGATAGATTTTTTAAGTGGGAATCCTTCCCCTTCCCCCCAGCGGAACCCCTGATGCTGGGCTTGAAAAGCACCGAGGCTTCATGTAGAGAGGAAAGTGTGCATGGGTGCGGCTGGCTCCTGGGCTGCCCGCTCGCTGTGGCTGGCGCCACCTGTGGCAGAGGTGCCTTTATAACCATGACTGTTGTGTTGATCCCATGCCCAGCCAGACTCTCACGGAAAACCCTCACCTCTTTTCAAGAAGAACCTATACCATCTCATCATCTCTGGCACAACTCCTGAAAGTGTCTGCCTGTGGACAGTCTGTCCTGTGACCATCTCTTCTTTCCTGGGATGGTACATGGCTACTCCCTTGCCTTTCTCATTTCTCAAAGGTGCTGTGGAGCACCTCTGACCCCATACTTAGTCCCAGAGCTAATCTCTCCTGCACAGGGACTAACAGGGAAGTGTGAAGCCCTGGTGAGGTTGTGCTGTGCTGTCCTCTAGCGGGGGCTGAGGCTCTGCTAGGCCTTCCTTTAATCTGCGTGAATTTGCCCTCTAGGTTTTTTGCGGGATTGATTATTCCCCATTTTCTCCTCATTTTACGCCTGGCTTTAGTGGGAAGCTGGCACTTGGCTGGACCATGTAGAAATGTAGGATGAGCTTGCAGGTCTCAGGGAGGGTCAGGAGGGCTGGTATTTGTGGAAAGGGAAGGAGGAGGCCAGGAGGAGAGGGAAACAGCTCTGGGGTGTCGCCAACCAGCCATCTCTGATTTGGCCTCTGCCACCCCTCAGATTACAGTTCAGCTGAAGGGCTCTTGTGCCCGAGTTTAAGATTCTCCTGAAAACTGAAGAAGGTCTTTTCCTACTTTAGGCCTCTAATGTCTCTTCCTTTTCAGTCCACTCTTTTCAATGTTATGGATCCAGTTTCCAGACCTGCGGGTATACCCTGCCTGGCTGCAGACATACTGGCCCCAAGCAGGGTGGTTCAAGAGCCTTAGGTAATGCCTGAAAGGGTTCGAGCTGCCCCTGCCGCCTGGTGGCCCAGCTGTAGAGCTGTAGAGCCCAGCAGGGTAAAGATCCACCATGCTATGGATCTAGCCTCATGCAGATACACTTTTGAGATACTTTTCCTCTTGATTTGAAATATTCAGCTTCCTAAGGAAAGACTGAAGCATAAGGAGATAAAAGAATTTGTCTTTGTTTTGCAGCGCATCACCTATTTAGATGCAATGTTTATAGAAAGTCGATTGTTAATAAAGACCAAATTTACACTGGCATGTGTGGTGTAGTTTCTAAAAAGCACTTCACATTTGAAGTTTTTCTTAACTTAGAAAATTTCTAGGTGATTAAATGTCTAGTTTTGTATCCTTTTGTGTATCTTCACTGTCTCTCAGTATTATTGCTTGAATAATTCTCTGTATGGGGGTCGTTTGTGCTATACACAGAAGTGTCTACAGCAATAAAACATTTCTTTAAAAAGGCGTTTTGCCATGAAAGTGTTTTCCTGCAAGGAGACTGGGAACATTGGCAGCTACTCCAGTGGTCTGAGCTCCTTTCTGGGTTCCTCCAGCTTGCACAGTGGGGAAGAAAATCATCCAGCCTCGGTCTGTCCCGAGGACAGATCCCCCAGGCCCTGATGGGCAGAGGGCAGGAGTGGGTTCAGGAGGGTCTGTGGGCATGGGAGGGAAAGCTGAAGTTCTCACAGGTGTGCTTGCTCCAAACATCCAGACTCTGCTTGGACTCACCACCCTGAGAGAAGCCAAACTCAAGGTCAGGGTGTGCATGGCAGCAGGAGTATGGCAGTAGTCCATGGCTTAACCGGTCTTATCTATTGAAATATTTACTGAACCACAGCCCTGCGGGGGAAAGGAACCAGGAAAGGCCGGCAGGATGGCTGGCGATAGCTTAGGCTGGCTGCATCTCCTGGGTCCTGACAGGGCTTCCCTGAGTAATGGCCAGGCCATTGATCCTCCAGTCTCAGGACTGCAAACCATCCTGGGGCTATGAGAGCTGAGGGTGGGCATCTGGCTTAACTTGTATGCGTGAGATGGAAGGTGGGAGCCCAGGATGGCCCCGACATACTGCCTGTCCTCGGTGAGCCGGGAGAATCCACCCACAAGTTAGGTCATCACAGCGGGTTTCCAGGACACTAGGAACTGAACCAGAGGTTTTGCCAAGCGTCCTCCTTGTCTGACTTGGGAGCAGAGGTCCCTGGAACTGAGTGGAGCTGTAGCGGCTCCTGGAAGAGAAGGTGATTCGGAGCAGCTGAATCTGCTCAGGTGTGTGCTTGTGGGAGGGAGGGAAGCCAGCGCACCCCCTGAGCCCACCAGTCAACCATTGGTTGGAGGTGAGGAGTGCGGAGCTGAAAGAGGAATCTTCTGTAAGAATGTGAGCTGGGGGCTGCCTGGGAGGAGCCTCTGCTTTGGGGACCCAGTAGATGGGTCTTGTTGCAGGCAGGCTTGAGACAATACTGGCCCCAGGCCTTTCTGCCCTTTGACACTTGCCACAAGGTGATGGGGTGAGGGCTGCCAAGTGGCACACCACTAAGGGCACTTCGAATCCTCTAGGTTGGGGGTGACACGCTGCTTGCAGACCAGCCTGTTTTGTAAATGCACTTACAGGCACACAGCCTTGCCCATTCATTGACATACCACATTCAGCTTATTCCTGCTACAATGGCAAAGGTGAATGGTTGGGAGTGATCGTATGGCCTGCAAAGCTGATGGTATTTATTTATGTGACCTTTTATAGAAACAACTGCCTGCGTGAACAGTACCCTAGAATTGTTGGTGCACAGCCCCCGTGGTGTCAGAAGTGGAGGTGACCCCTTTCTAGAATCTGTCTTTTCTCCCAGGCTTAGAAATGCCGCAGGGACCATGAGTCCTGCTGCCATGTCTACACTACCGGGTCTGGAGAGGGCTGAGGAGGGTAGTTCAGGAGGGTAAGAGGGAGAGGGGGGGCAAGCACACTGTCCTGAGCTGAGTTCCTCTGGGGTGGTGGGCCCAGCCCCTGGAAGCTGCCTGGTCTGCCCTGCCTCCAAGCTGTCTCTCAGAGGACAGGAGCAGGGTCCAGGCTCTGCTGGCGCCATCTCAGTGTCCCCCCCCCCCCAAGTTGGGTAGGAGTCTGGAGGTCCGCCGGCCTGTGGGGTCCAGCTAGGCTCCACTGGCCGCTTGTCCAGCTTCCGTCTCTCTGAGATACCCACTGCCAGGCTCTCCGCAGAGGTGAGCCGGCCCGGTGGTGGCTCCTGGCATTGTTCTGACAGTTTGCAGAGGGCTAAGGGAGATGAAGAAAGGCAACGTAGGTTTTTGTGAGAAAGAGTCGAGTTGTCTGTTATCCTTACTCTCCTGCTTTACTCTTGATGCAGTGGTGGCGAGAGTAGATGGTAGTTCTTTGTAGGGGTGCTTTTTGTTGATTGGTTGGTTCATACCAGCAAAAACCTGGCAACACAAATGTCCCTCCAGATTTTCTTGCAAAAAAACTTTTCTGATCCATAAAACCTAGTCATCTGGAAAATGTGGTCTGGGCTCTTTCTCCACCATAGGAGGCATATGGTCCCCCAAGGGCTGTGTGAGTGTCCCAGTCACAGCCCCTGGGGGATGCCCACAGCCTTTATCAGATTTTCCGGGTGGTCTGTGTTTCTTCTCCACACTCAACACTAGGAACAGCTACTGTAGTCTGACCCCTGTGGATGGTGGGGAAACTGAGGCCCAGGGAGGGCGCTGCTTTGTGTTGTGGAGACCCCTCTGACTCAGGGCTCTCCTCCCAACCCACTCTCGAGAGATCTCAGCCAGTTTCTGGAGTAGATTATCTAGGAGGAAATGCAGCCAATTTCTAATTCTCCCACCCACTCTGATTCTGCCCTGCTGAGAGAGGCCCAGGCCCAGGCCCAAGAGATGGGGTTGGGCTCGGGGCTCATCCCACCATTTAAGATAAAGGAGGCAAGGTAGGACATGTGTTGAATTAGCAGCTACCTGCCCAACTTCTGTCTGTTGGAGTCCTGCCCCGCAGAGGCCTGCTGGTATAAGCGGAGCCCCTTCAAAGGCGCTTGAGGTTGACTCTTAAAATGCTGGAGATGATGGGAGTTCCTGTTGTGGCTCAGCAGAAATGAATCCTAATAGTATCCATGAGGATGTGGGCTTGATCCCTGGCTTCGCTCAGTGGCTTGGGGATCCGGTATTGCCATGAGTTCTGGTGTAGGTCGCAGACGCAGCTCGGATCTCATGTTTCTATGGCTGTGGTGTAGGCCAGCAGCTGTAGCTCTGATTTGACCTCTAGTCTGGGAACTTCCATATGCAGTGGGTACGGCCCTAAAAAAAGCAAAAAAAAAAAAAAAAGTGCTGGAGATGAAAGGTACTTGGGTGCTGGATCATCTAGACGCATTACAGAAGAGCACCGGCTTGGCCTGGAAGGCCCAGCTCCCCTCCAGCCAGTGGCTCCCAAGGGTTCCTGTCTTGGCTGAGCTTCAGTCCCCTCACCTGTGGACTGGGGCTGACTCTCCCTGTCTCACCCTTGCGAGGAGAGTTTTAGAGATCAAGGCAGTGCTGACAAGTCACTCTACTTCCCTTTTTAAACTAAAAAAGATTTTTTAGTGCAGCATATGTAAGTTCCTGGGCTGGGGGCTAATTGGATCTGCAGCTGCCAGCCCACGCCACACTTGTGGCAACGCTGGATCCTTAACTCACTGATTGAGGCTAGGAATTGAACCCACATCCTCATGGACAGTATGTCCGGTTCTTAACCCGCTGAGCCACAACAGGAACTCCTGCACTTCCCTTTTTAAAGGATCCACCCAACGCTCCTTCCTCCAGGCTGTGCAGCTGCTCGAGGAGGTAGGAGGGTACTGAGGGCTCAGGGGCAGGGGCCTAGCCTGGCTTGTCCCAAGGACTCACTCACTGCTCCTCACCACTGGGGGTATCAGGCTGATGGGAAGTTGGCCCCGGGGCTAAAATGGAGATGACCAGATGACTGGGGTGGCTGGGCTACCATAGCACCCTGCTGACCCAATTCTGAAGCCAAGGGCTGGGGATGTGGGTTGGGTATGTGTGTAGCAGGAGACACAATCACCATCCCCAAGCTTGGGACTGGCTCTGCTTTTTGGGCCTGAGGAAAGAAAATGCTTTTTTTTTTTTTTTTTTTTTAAAGTCACCTTGGATCCTGTGCCATAGGAGAAAATGGTCCCCGGCTCCCAAGACAATGCCAGGAATCTGTCCGTGAGGAGCCTGGCCAGGAAGAAAATGAGGGAGCAGAGGACTGGTACCTTATGCCAGCCCTAGGCCACCACTATGGCACAGAAATAAGTAAGGTGGGTTCCTTGTCTGCCAGGGGCTCTGGATCCCTGGGAGAGACCACAGGGGAGGATAAAGGCAGTTTGGACACAGGCCCAGAGCAGAGAGGAGCTCCGTCTGGGTGATTAAGGATGGCACGTGGGATGTGTTCTGAAGGAAAAATAGGAACTTTCTGGGCAAAGAAGAGGGAAAAGCCCCCTTTATCCAGACTAGCAGTCTGGGGAGGCTTTTGCCTAGATGGGATCATAAGGATATGGCTTTGTGTGTGTGTGTGTTGGGGGGGTTGTGAGCTGTTTGCGTTGACTGGAACGTAGTGTGTGGAAGGAAACCTGTTTTAAAAGAACTCTTTTATTTAATTAAATTAATGAATTTATTTTTTATGGCTGCACCTGCGGCATATGGAAGTTCCTGGGCCAGGGACTGAATCTGAGGTACAGCTGTGACTTACATGGCAGCTGTGGCAACACCAGATCCTTTACCCCACTGCGCCAGGCCAAGGATCTAACCAGCGCCTCATCAGTGACCTGAGCAGCTGCAGTCAGATTCTTAACCCACAGAGGGAACTCCTTGATTCCTTTATTTTTATGGCAACCAATTCTTAATTCATTCAACAAGAATTTATTTGGGCACCTACTATATGCAAGAAATTGGACTGAACATAAATAGGACAGAAAATAATCATCCCATTTCCAGCAAGAACAAACGTCTATCAGTTATGCTGATCTGCTCTTGCTACCTGCGGAAGCGCTGAGCTGGGTGTTGGGCTGGAGCCACACAGTCCTGCTCTGTGTAGAAAAGGCCCCTGCAGTGTTTATACACATTGATCAAAGTATGGGATTCGCTAAAGATGGAGGAACAAACAGGGAAATACACCAAAGCTTAGCTCTAGCATGGTCCAACCTGGGAAACCTTTGGTTTGAAGCCAGTAGCCCTGGGCCTGCAGGCGGAATCCCCAGGAATCCTAAGGTCTTTCCCGCCCACCTGGAGAGCTGGAGTCAGGGTGCTCAGAGCAGCCTCCAACAGCAGGCTGCCCTGGAGTGAGACTGGCTCAGGCGGCCACTCAGATGGCCACGCTGTTGGGAATCCGGTCTGGGGACAAGTAGTAGTACGGCAGCTTCTTGTCCTTGTTGCGCTCGGCGATCACGCTGACGATGGCATTGAGGTTCTTACGGAATCGGGCCATGGCCTCCTTTACAGGCTTCTCGGTGAAATGCTCCTCTGGGTACATGCCCAGGAACAGCTGAGGACCCAGACAAGCACAGAGAGACCAGTTAAGCCACCATGAGACGAGGGAACTGACATTGTTTCACACTCAGGGCTGTGAAAGGCGGGAGAAACATCCCGTGCTATGGATGGGATTTCGGATTTCATTTGCGGAGGGCAATTCAGTCTCAACATTCTTTTTTTTTTTTTGTCTTTTTGCCTTTTCTAGGGCCACTCCCGCAGCATATGGAGGTTCCCAGGCTAGGGGTCGAATCAGAGCCGTAGCCACCGGCCTACACCAGGGCCACAGCAACGCAGGATCCAAGCTGCGTCTGCAACACCGCAGCTCACAGCAACACTGGATCCTTAACCCACTGAGCAAGGCCAGGGATCGAACCTGCAACCTCATGGTTCCTAGTAGGATTCGTTAACCACTGAGCCACGACGGGAACGCCCGTCTCAACATTCTTTGACAAAGGAATTCCCTCTAGTCCTATTGAACACATGTGCCAAGAACCCATATACAAAGATGTTGGTGAGGGACCAACACGTTAGCAAAGGCCCCAAAACTATGCAGATGCCAACAAATGCCCACGAGCCTGGGGCTGGCTGAACTGGCCAGTCATTCTGAGCAGCTCTGAACCAAAGCCATGGGGGTTATGTCTACTGAGAGTGGCTTTGGGATTGGGTTCAGCAAGGCGTAGGTGCCTGGGAATGTCGCAAGGGATGCCCAGGAAACTTGGTCCTCACTTCTGGGGTGTCAGGAAGAAACCCACATAAAAGAGCTTGGTCACTGGCAGGGGTGGTGGGTGTGCCCTGTGGGGAGCGTCACAGGGCAGCCCTGGCCCCTGCACTCCTGCCGGGCCGAAGACCTTGTGGGCCGCTCCAGCCTGCATGTCAGGTTTCCTGTCCAGCAGGAGTCCCAGCCTGTGTCCTGAATCACAAAGCCCTGAGGCTGAGAAATAGGTTAAACCAGGGCAACCCAGTCTCACCTCGTTGTCCTGGAACTGGCTCAGCGCCCACACGGCGCCCAGATGCCAGCAGGAGCGGCCACGGTCCGGCAGCGCGTCCACGATCTGCTCGATGGTGACCACACCCTTGGCCGTTGGTGGCGGGGCACGCATGGTTGGGGGCGCATTGGGGATCCAGGAGCACCAGTCGTACTGCAGAGGCAGCCACCGACACGTGGGGGCGCCTCAGCAACGCAGCGCTGTACCACCGTCTCCTGCGCCTGCTCCCAAGCCCCTCCTCCCGCTCCAGCGGCCCCGCCCCTTCCCCCAGGCCAGCGCGGGGGAACTCGGATTAGATTCCTGGCGCTGAGGCTGCCCGGCCTTTCTCCGCCCCTGCCTGTCTGTCTGGAGGAGGAAGAGGGGTGCCCCACCTCCCCGGGGGCCCTCAAAGGCAGTTAAGGTCGTTCCCTGTGATTCCCGCCCACAGAGCTCGCCCTGCCCTCACCCACCTGGCCAAAATTCACGGCCGCGTGCTGGGCTGAGGCCGTGAAGATCACCACGGTCAGGTACTCAGTCAGCTTCTCTTTGGTCTTGATGGACTTGGGGAAGCCTAAGGCAGAGCCACAGGCTGGCTGAGGCCTTCACGTTGGAAGGGACCGGCAGACACGCAACCCCACTCCAACCAGCTCCCTGAGTTCCCCCACGTGCGTGCTGGAGGGCCCAGGCTGGGCAACTTACACTGGGAGGAACAGCCACTTGGCCCGGTGTCCCTGCTGTTTCTGATCCGGGCTCTCAGGGCCCAGCACCACATGCTGAGATGGAGGCCACCACTGCCCAAGAAAGTTAGCGGCACAGGGAAGAGCAGAAGACGGGAGGGGAGGTCCTCACCTGAGGCCTTCTTGCCCCTCATGCCATACACGTAAACGTCGTTCACGAAGTCCTGCAGCTCCTGGTCATCCTCCACCACCTTGTCGCTCTCATAGTAGATATCCACCACCTCAGCCGTGAACCTGGCCCGGGAGGAGAGGCCCAGGTAGGAGTGTGTGACCCAGATGGGGTCGGCAGAGCTGTGCCCTTGGACCCCGAGGCAGGGCCCCATCAGTGACCCTGTCACCTACTCCTTAATGTCCAGACTCAGGTCCACTCCCAACCCCCACTGCCCAGGCATACCCCTGCTCCTCTATGGGTGTCCTGACAATGGAGCCAGGCCCCAGCTGTCCAGGGGGTGGGCTGGGTCCATCAATGCCATGCCCACTCCTCCTATAGGACCACCCCCCTCTTTCTGCCCAGAGCGGGTCCCACAGCCCTGGCACTCACTTCTTGATGGCCTCCCACACCAGCAGCCCGTCGTCCCGGTAGAAGTAGGTGGGAATGTCTTCTTTGCTGTCCATGCCCCGGGCCTTGATGTTCTCAGGGAAGCACAGGGAGGCATAGGTCAGGTCCTGCATGGCCCTCTGCACCATCTGCACGTGCCCACCACCTCCTGTGGCATTGGCCTTAAACGGGAGGGGAGCCACAACACTGTGAGCTGAGGCCTGTTCCTCCTCTCCAGCCTTCTAGCCCTAAACCTCAGCATGAGAAACTGTGACCAGGCAGGCAGAAGGCAAACCCATGTCCCATGAGGCAGAGTGGCAGTGACATTTAACAAAGAGAATGCTAAGAGCAGCCCAACAAGGAGGTTACATGGAAGAGCTTCTGCCTGCTCCAATGTGAGGGGCTGAGGTGCAGAATCTGGTGGGGGGAGGGGCAAGCTCCCAACCTGGGAGCATGGCCTCAGGGAAAGTGGCAGGGTGGGGCCAAGGTGGGAGTAGCCCTTAGGCCTGCCCTAGTTCTGAGCACAGGCTGCCCAGAGTCTAAGCATTGCTCAGGGACTTGATCTTTGGGCACAAGACCGAGGCAGATACTGCTCCCAGGACCCACACTACTCTGTTGGGGCCTGCTGTGTGCTTAGGTGAGGGCTGGAGAGACACACAAGGCTGGGTGCTTGTCCTCATCCCGGCTGGTCCTGAGTTGTAGGCATCCATGCTTTCAGGCAGGCATTCACACTGTGGCTGGGCCCTTGGGGACCTTTAGAGAAGGATTTTGGTGGTGGGAGCCAGACACTGGTCCACGGTGGGCATGTGACCTAAGCAGGACCAAGAGACTTGCTCTCCAATACTTTCTCTTTGGATGGAAAAGGGCAGTCACTGTGTGGGAACCTGAGCTTGGAGCTTGTTGTGACGACATTTTGTGGCTGCTCTCAAGGCGGGGTGCATGTGTTTGTGTGTGTGCGTGTGCAGAGTCGTCCTGGGAGAGTGAGGCCAGCATGTTTTGGTTTTATTTGGCTGTGCCCACAGCATGGGGAAGTGCCAGGGCCAGGGAACAATCCCCTGTCACAGCTGCAACCACAGCCACAGCACTGACAACATTGGATCCTTAACCTGGTGAGCCACAAGGGCACTCCAGACAGCATGTCTTAGAGAGAGGAACAGTGCCACCCAGTGGGCTTGTATTTGG
The DNA here is from genome assembly GCF_016906955.1 of Phacochoerus africanus. Classification (NCBI taxonomy): domain Eukaryota; kingdom Metazoa; phylum Chordata; class Mammalia; order Artiodactyla; family Suidae; genus Phacochoerus; species Phacochoerus africanus. The sequence continues at coordinate 91,611,583 of NC_062558.1, forward strand.
GGACACTGTTTGAGCCCCCAGCCGCTGCACTGTCCTCGTGAGACATACTGGTGGGCAGCGGTAGCTTGAGGGCTCTGGGCCCAGCACCAGGTACTGAGGTAGAGGCCACAGGTCAGCATTGCCCAAGGAAATGCTGAGCTAGGATCAGGCTCCAAGTTGAGGCTCCCACACCCTAATACATTCAGGTGGATGAGATGATACAGCTTCTTTCCAGCTGCAGCTGATCTCTGAGAAGGGTTTTGTCATTTTCCACCTAAACAGTGGCTCAACCCTAGTGATCATCTGGCCAGCTTACTGTGGGAGGTGGGAAAAGTTGGGGTGAGGGCTGCCGGAAAGGTCCAGGCTCCATAAGGCTCCTGGGGAGGGGGGAGTCACAACAGGGTGGGGTGCTGCCTAAGAGGATGTGAAGGGCAGGTGGGGACCCAAGGCCTGGAGAGCAGACTGGGAGTGCTGACAGCCTGAAACGGCACTGGGTGGGAGTCTGTGCTCAGAGCGACGGGTGGCAGAGTGGGAGGGGAGATGCAGGTCCCAGTGTCTAAGTGATGAGGAACAGGTGCCAGGAGGCAGGGTCTACACTCTCATGCCAGAGGATGGGGAGGGGACAGGGAAATGGTGGCGAGGAGGAAAAGCAGGTGGTACTTGGAAGCAGATGTGGAGAGCTGGTCCAGCAGCTGGGCATCAGGGGCAGACACCAGCCAGAGAGCCTGGGCACCTCCACTTGAGCGGCTCCAGCCTCCCACCCTTCCCAGGCTTCCACCCCGATGGAGCCTAGGGTGCTGGCCTCCCGAGAAGAAATCTGGACCTCAGGTCGGGGTGGGATCTGCCAAGGTTTTGCGAAATGGGTGCCTGCCAGGCCGGGCTCTTCCAGGCACTGAGGTGGGTGGGCAGGAGGCACTGACCTTGTCAAAGAGGCCGTACTCGCAGATGAGCTGCTCCCGGGCCTTGGTGTTGATGGCGATGGTGAACCGCACGTGTGCCACCAGGAGCTGGTGGAGGGACAGAGAAGACCTCAGAGGAGGCCTGGCTGGGGCCTCCTGACCAGGTCTGCATCTCCTTGGAGGTCTCAGGAGCCCTCAGCACCACCCCCACCCCGGTCCACTATGGAAGGGTGATGCTAAGGCTCAGGGAAGGATAAAGGTTGGCATGCTGACCTTCACTGCTGAGCAGCTGCCGGAGGCCTGGGGGATGCAGCTTTGATTTTTGGCCATAATGATAATGATAAAAATGGTAACAGTCTACGCTTACATGGAGTGTAACTGTGTGGTGGGCGCTGTTTAAAGTTCTCCAAATTTAACTATTTTAACCCTGATGGTAATCCTAGGAGGCAGGTGTACTATTTGATCTCTGTTTTACAGAAGGGGAAACGGAGGCACACAGGGGTAATTTGAGCCTGCAGTCACCCCAGTGGTCAGTGCCAGTAGGATTCAGGAGGAAACAAGGGCAGGGACAGTGGGGACTGCCACCTGGGATCAGACAGGGTTACACTGAACTCATTTGACTCCTCAAACTCTCCCCCTCTCCCCCAGGCCCAGGCCCTCAGGAACCAGGAGGCTCACAGCTGCTTCCTTCTTCGGGGGAAACTCCCTGCCCACCCCCCCCCTCCCTGAGCATCTCTTGAGGGGTCTCTTCTGGCCACCTCCAGCCACAGTCCCATGGGGATGTCAGTGCCCCTCCTCTCTCCCTCCTGTGCCCCATCCTCCATATCCAGTACCCTCTCCAACCAGGTGAGGCAGTAGCTTGCCATACCTTGAAAATGGGGTGCACAGCAGGCAGCTGGCGGTACATGGCGATACCAAAAACCTCAGACACCAGATGTGTGCGCAGAAGGTGAGTGATGGTCTGGTGGACGTGGAAGTCACTGGAGCGGACCCAGATTTTGGCCAGAAGCCAGTCATACTTTGCATCCGAAGGGAGGAAAATAGGGTTCTCATCTCCTGGGACCTGGTTGAGCTGATGCATTGGAGAAAGAAAACACATCACAGTATTTTGTGGGAGAGACTGACCTCTCAGGAAATTCCAGGAGAATCCACATGTCTTAAACAGTGACCTTTGAATCACAAGAGGATTGTGGGGGAGGGCAGAGGCCCAGGATTGGTATTTCCTATCCCAGCTGCATCAGCTGTGGAACCCTGGACAGCTTAGCCTTTCTGAGCTCTGAGTTCACCATCTGTAATAAGGGGACAGTGTTTCCTTACCTCACAGTTATAGGAGGATTGAATGAAACGGCTCGAAGGTGTCAGCAAGGAGGCCATGTGTGAAGGGGGTGCTGAGGCAGGTCCTCCATCTGTCTCTGCCCCTCCTTGCTGCTTCCACCCAATTCTCTGCTGCTGCTTTTGGGTCGCCCAACTTTGCCTTCCTCTGCTCTCCCCCGAAATGCTGCTGTTCCCCAGGCTCTGTCTTGGTGCTCCCGAATTCCCTTCTTGCCCTCGGTTAGCTCCTCCTGTTCCTAGGACTCTGGGGTTGGCATGACGCAGTGTCCCAGGTCACTGTCCTCCAGCCCAGACCTGCAGCCAGGTGCCTCCATAAGTAGAGGCTGGCTTGTCTTCCCCTTTCCCAGTTCAACTCTACACTGAGGCCAAGGTGATTTTTCTTTCTAAAATGCAAACCATGTCAGGTCAATCCCTTCCTTAAAAACACTCAGTCACCTCTTAATGCCAGAAAATAAGGTCCCCAAACTCCATAATCTGTCCTCTGATGTATCCTCATGTTCGACCCTCCCTGGCCACCAGTCCCTGGTCCCTAGCTTTGCCCATGACAACAGCCTCTCGCATTCCTGGGGCTCTCCCCCAGCGCCCCACACAGCCTAGCAACCTCACAGCATCGTGTCCTTCTCTGAAAGATGCGATGACTGAGAAGAAGCTCTGGGAGTTCAGCACTTGTGGGTGCTGCCAGGTGGCTCGCTTCCGGGGCCGCCAGTGCCAGGAAGGGCTGGCCCACTCACAAGAAGCACCGTGGGGGTAAAAAGCGCCCCAGCCAGCACGGGCTCGAGGGGGGCCGCAGAGCAGCAGCGCAGCCCTCGCGCTCTCGGCTTCGGATCTCACCGGGGTGCGGCGGACGCTGGCTGGTGGCCGGACCCGGAGCTGCCAAACGCGGCCGCCAGGGGCCCTCTCTGTGAGCGCTGCTGCGCAGCGCGCCCCCCCAGTGTTCACCTGGAGCAGAGAGACCCAGGAGGCTCTTACCGGGACGCTTCTCGTTATTTACATGTTAATATGCTAGTAAACTCAAGGACAGTTTTACCAGGCGGAGGACGGGGCGGGGCGGGGGGCGCGGGGAATCTGTCTCAGGAAGGTCCCATAGGGTCCTGCTCAGTTACAGCCACCGTAATAGAAGTAAAAAGATACAGGTGAACTTTATGTTAATCTACCCAATATCTCATTTCAACATGGAAATAAAAAAATTATTAATGGGATATTTGACATTCTTTTTTTCTCATTCTGTCTTCAAAATTCGGACGTGTACTTTGCACTCACAGAGACCTTGGTGGGGACTAACCACATTTCAAGGTCTCCAGAGCCATGGGTGGCCCCAGCTCCCACACTGGACAGAGTGGCTCTGGTCAGACCGCTCCTGCCTGCTCGAGCTTACCCAGGACAGAGCAGCGCATGGAGAAGACCAAAGTCTGACCTACGCAATATTCTTGTTTGTTTACGAATGCAATTGGCTGTCAATCTTTAAGTATCAATCATTTCTCATAAAAATTTGGATTAACAGGTTTTCTCGTAAAATTATAAAGTTCTGTGACCACTGAAACCACTCCAGCCCCTTTTAAAGTCTCACTGTGCCCGCCCCTCCCAACGGCCCTCCCCTAGTGCCCATGCCCCAAGCCCTTCCCCCATTGCTGCCCCTCCTACTGTCCCGCCCCGCCCGTGTCATTCCCCTCTTATTGTCCCGCCCTTCCTCTTTCTGTTTCCACCACGCACAGCTCCGCCCCTCCCAGTGTTTGCTCTTTGCTGTTTTGCTCCGACAGCCTGGCCCCACCCACACTGCCTGCGCAGCAGGTGGGACGCCTACTACGCTCTGGTTCGTGCTCCACGGAGGAGGAGACCTGCTGCTGCCTGCTAGGGGCTGTACTTGTGCTATCTCAGTCCTAACTATGGCCCTGCAAAGCAGGTGTTCCTTGCCATTCCCATTTTACATTGGGGAGAAATTGAGGCTCAGAGTGGTTTAGACCAACAGAACAGTATTGAGAGGCCAGAAATAAACCCTATTTGTGGTCAATTTTTTTTTCTCTTTTTTGGCTGCCCCGGGGCATATGGAGTTACTGGGACAGGGATCAGATCCAAGCCACGGTTTCGGTCTACATGGCAGTTGCGGCAACACCGCATCTTGAACCCACTGTGCCATACCGGGGATCCAACCTGCGTTCCAGAGCTCCAGAGATCCTCAGACCCCATTGCGCCACAGTCGGAACACCAGAAAGCCCTAGATTCTCTCCACCCAGGAAATCCCCCCTAGCAGTGGCTGCGGAGGGTGGAGCCGCCCTGCAAGAGAACAGGGCTGGGCAGCCTACCTGGATGGCGATGGGAACAATCTTATTGGCCAGATTCTTGTACAGCAAGCAGACCGGCGCGGCCAGGAACTGCAGAGTGCAGGGGTCTGTTTTATTGGCATCGATGCCATCCAGCAGCTCAAAGTCCACGATGAAAATGTTCCCTTGCTGCAGGAGGCAGGAAGAAATAGGTCCAAATCGGTTTCAGCCAGAGATGGACCCAAGATTCGGGCCCAGAGGGAGGGTCGGGCCGCTCTGTAGGCCCTGGAGTTCAGAACTTAGTGTTCTCTATCCTCTGACTCAACAGCTGATGGATATCAGTTTCCAAAGTTGGTGGTGGTGGTGGGGTTCAGTAAGGTGAATGAACGGAAGTGACCACTTTCGCATGTGCTGAACCTGCTGTCTGCCTGACCCTCATGAAAGATGTTGAAAGACTACCCAGAATGACAGTGTAAGAAGAAAGAATACAGAGTTTAGATGAAATAGATAGGCAGGTTTGAAGGTAGGAAGTTCTGCAGGGGTGGGGCCTACAGGGGCAGGTGTCCACAGGGTCACTAGGGGGTCTTCAGGGCCAAGGGAGGTCTTTAGAGGTGGATCTTCAGGGTGAGGGATGTTTACAAGGGCAAGAGGGAACCTGCAGGGGTTGGGGGGCTACTGCCAGGGTGGTGTGTTCTGTGTCCTGGTCTGAGGCTGGTGGCATGACAAAGTCACTTGGTATAAATTCACTGAATTTACTGCCACTCCTGATTTGTGCCCTTTTCTATAAATATACTTCAACATAAACTAGAAACGTGCCTGGGATTTGGGGGAGGTAGAAAGCAGCCTTTCCCAGTCTACACTTGAGTCCCCTTGATGGAGCCTAACCTGAGCATCATGAGGGCTCCTTTCACAGGGCTGGGTCTGCTCAGGCCACAGCTGAAAGAGTTCAGGGAGGGGACAAGAGGTGCTTCTTCTAAAGCCTTTTGTGTTTTAAGCAAGTAATGGAGGCAGGGGTTTCAGTCAGGCTGGGGAAGCAGATCCTGGGCTACAATGTGGTAGAGGCATGTCAGCAGGTCCTCAAGTGAGTTGGGTGTTCACGATTCCACCTACAGAGGGCGCGCTGTGGCCATTGTCACCGGGCTTCAGGAACCTTGGCCGAGGGGGACCAAACACCAGAGAGGCCCAAAGCCTGGCCACCATCTTCCTCCTTTTCAGACTGGAGGACCCTGGCAGTTGTCTGACGCCAGCCTGAGCAGTTGTCTCAGCAGTCTGTCGGAGGCATATGGGACAAGGTCTGGGGAAGGAGAGGATGGTGCCCTTGGCCAGCCAGGGCAGAGGGAGGGTGTAAAACATCTCTCATGATGCCTGGCCCACAGCAGGCCCCTCATTCGAGAGAGCTCTTTTAATTATGATATCGATATTGAAAATATGGATATTATGCTCTCTGAACTGAGCATCATGGAAAAATATTACTCTCAATTCCTCTGCCTGCGTTGGACGAGACAGTTTTCCTAAATGCTCAGGAAAAGGAAGAGACCACTGAGGGCAGCCAAATCTCGCTGTCAGCTAGGCAGATGAGCAGATGAGCCTGGAGATAGCAGCCTGGGGACCAGTGAGCATTGGCTGGTGGGAAGTGGTTTCTGCCTGATAGACTGCGACCTGGACATCTCAGCTGACTCTGGCCTGGGCCACCATCTTCAGCCAAGTGGGTCCTACCTCAACCTCCTGCTCCAGGGTGAGCTGTCGCTCCAGGCTGCACTCCACCATGGCTGTGGTCACCGGGAGCTTCTTGGGCAGCTTCGTGCAGCGCCGGATCAACACGGGGTTGCAGCCGTTCAGGAACTGGTAGCCAAACATGAAGTCTTCCTGCCAATGATTCATAACCCGCTCTATGGGGGAGAGAGGTGCAGCTCAGCGTGAGCTTTGAGCCAGGCTGAGGCCCTCCTGATGCTGGCCAAGAGCCAGAGTCCCTGCTTGGTCCCATCTCCCAGTTGCTCACTGGACAGCCCATCATGCCCAACGGCTTGATCACTAGTTCAGATCCTTGGTGGTTCAGAAGGTTCGTGGGGAACCCCTTTCTCAAGAACAAAAGCAAAAATAGACAGATGGGATTGCATCAAACTCAAAAGCTGCTGCGCAGCAAAGGAAACAATCAACGGAGTGAAAATACAACCTACAGAATAGGTGACAATATTTGCAAAGCATATATCTGGTAAGGGGTTAATCTTCAAAATATACAAGTTAACTTCTAGAACTGTATGGCAAAAACGCCAATAACTTGATTAAAAAATGTGCAAAGGATTCTAACAGACATTTCTCTGAAGAAAACATACAGATGGCCAGCAAGTATGTGAAAAAAATGCTCAACATCACTAATCATCAGGGAAATGCAGGTCAAAACCATAGGAGGTATCACCTCACACCTGTCAGGATGCTATTATTAAAAAAAAAAAAAAAAAAAGAGTTCCCATTGTGGCTCAGAGGAAACGAATCTGACTAGTATCCACAAGGATGCAGGTTCGACCCCTGGCCTCACTCAGTGAGTCAAGGATCTGGTGTTGTGGCTTTCGCATAGGCCAGCAGCTGTAGCTGTGATTCAACACCTAGCCTGGGAACTTCCATGTGCTGTGGGTGCAGCCCGAAAAAGAAAAAGAAAAAAAAAAGGGCAAGTGTTGGCGAGTCTCTGGAGAAGGTGGAACCCTTGTGCACTACTGGTGGGAATGCAGGATGTGCAATAAGGAGAAGAGAAAATATTAAAAATAGAACTACCCTGTGATCCAGCAATCCCACATCTGGAATTTTATCTCAAAGAATTATAATTAGGATCTTGAAGAGATATCTGCACGCCCACCTTCACTGCAACACAATTCATAACAGCCAAGATACGGAAACCACCTAAATGCTCATCTACAGAGGACTGAATAAAGCTAATGTGGTGTTTACATACAAAGGAAAACTATTCCGCCTTATAAAAGGACATCCCGCAATACATGATGCCATGGATGAACCTGGAGGGCATTATGCTAAGTGAGATGACTGTCACAGAAGGACAAATACTGCATGTATTTGTATGCATAATACATGTATAATACTCTACTTAATATGAAGAGTCTAAATTAGTCGAATTCACAGAAGCAGAAAGCAGCATAGCATGGAGGTTGCTAGGGGTTGGGGCAGGGGATTGTGGAGTTACTAATCCATGAATGCGAAGATTCAGTTAAGCAAGATGAATAAGTTCTGGAAATCTGCTGCACAACACTGTACCTATAGGAAAAAAAAAACAAAAAAAAACCCCAGGTCCTTGTGCCCAGGCAGGAAGGAGGGGCTTCGGGATGAGGGGAGCAGGGGGCAACTCTGCAGTTGTTTGTGAAGGCAGTTCCCCCGTGCTTGTTTCTGTGCTGTTTCCTAACCTTTCTGTTGCTGTGCAGTCCTCCCTGAGCCATTCTGTGACTATGATGCTGCTGCTCTACCAAACACACCCTAGTCCAAAGGAACCCATTGGTGCTTTCATGTAAAGGCTTAAAGAACAAGCTAACTTCTGCCTTTACTCTGTTCAAAAGCATCATAAATGATGAATTTATGTAAAGAAAAAGTTCTAATACTTCGGAAACTTTTGATGATGACATGAGCTTGGGGTTACTCAGCCTTGAATGTTCCAGGAGGAGAAACCTCTGGCTCTGAGGGTGACCACCCGTGGGGCGCACTGTGTAGGCAAAGGCGGTGCTGGCCTGGGGGGCCAGGGTGCCCTGTGCTGGAGCAGGTGGGGGCAGCCCTTTCCCCTCCCCAGGCAAGGCTCCCCTAGCACCACGAGAGCCCCCCAAAGCACACTCACCAGAGATAGTGTTGCTGATCTTGACGAAGATTTTCTCAAAGTCGGCAAAGTCGCTCCAGGAAGACTGGAACATGTGCATAAAGCGGTTGATGAACAGGTTCTCCATCCTGCAGACCGAGACATGTGCTCTGACCTCCGCCTCCCCCGGCCAAGGCCCTTCACACCCGGGTCTCTAGACACCCCCAGGGCCACAGGGACTTGAACCCAGGGCAACTCCAAGAGGGCAGCTGACTGGCCTTGTGGAACCAGGACAGAAAATGGCACCCACAACCATGCTCTTCCTTTTGCACCTTCCCTAAGAAAGAGGCTGGCTGTCTGCTCTTGGCAGTCCACAGTGCTCTGTACTCTTTCATGCACGCCCTGGTCCATGCCTTCATTCATTCCTTCATCACACTTTTTGCTGCACCCAGTCAATGCAAGCTTCCAGGGACAGAGTACTGTATCTTATGCAGGGGCTCTCCCGAGTTTCCTGGATTTGGGAGGATGAGCGGTTCAGTGGGGTTTATCCCTCATTTGCTTTCTGCCTACCCCTGGCTCTGTGCCTGGTGCTGAGGAGGGCACAGCTTCCAAATACTCATCGCACAAGAAAGCAAAATAACTCAGGACTGGAACTTGCTAAATCCAAAACGCAGGCTGCAGGCAATAAGGAGTCAGATCTAAGTGGCCTGGGCAACCCTGGGGGCTTCCTGGAGGAGGCAGGTATGGGATGGGTCTTGGGAAAGGTGGAAAAGGCAGGAAGAGGCTTTCCTGGCTTCCCTCCATAACCCTAGCAAGGTGCGGGATGGAGGTGGGGGAATTCTGGCCAGTGCTTATTGTGACAGCCCTGCCTCAGTTTCCCTCTCTGACACACACAGCTGAGAGTGACAAGCAGTCATCTTGTTCCCTCCCACCCCCCTCTGTCCCCACCAGTAACTGTTGCCCTCTCCTCCAGGGTTCAGGCTTCCCACAAGCTCTGTCTCTTGTAGGTCCTGACTCGGGGGCCTTGGCATGCATGGTTCCCTCCCTCTGTGACCCCCTTTCTTCTCCTCCTGAGCATATGGGGTGAGTGTATCTGGAGGGCTTGCCTGGTGAACCCCACTCCTCCTTTGATCTTACGAAGCTATCCCTTCCCCAAGGCCAGGCTCTGTAATGCTCCCTCTGCAGCACTAATGGCAGATAAAGTACAAAGCTGACAGGGACAGAGGGCTTTGTACAGCATCCCAGGGGTGCCACCCGTCAGCATGCACGAAGGCAGCAAGATCCACTGACCAAAGATGGGAACTCAGCACACAAGCTGGAGACGCTGGGCCCCCTCCAGCCCTGCCAGGCATGGGAAAAGCACCTGATGCAGAAAACGACACAGGCCTGATAGGGATGGAGTAGACACAGGTATTTTTAGAAGTCCCAGTATAGGACCACAGATAACAAGGGAAACTTAGGAGACATTGGGAGATCGCTGTAAGTCAATAAATTGGTCAAAAAAGCCGTCAGAACAAGGCAGGCTCGCTTGATTAGTGGAGCCTTGAGAATTGCCTCAGGTTCTTAGGTGGGGGATGGGATGAGGCCTGCATTCAGATTCAGACCAGGGGCAGCAGTTTGAGAACCACCCTCCTGCAGATACTTACCAGATACTAAGGAGGAGCTACTACTTCCAGAAAGCAAGAGGAGGGCTTTTCCAACCCCCACTCCCCTTGGATGATAAAACTGTAGCCCACCAGATCCTCTGGGCAGAGCTTCCGTGCCTGCCTGCTTGCATCTCTCACAAGGGTCCTATCTTAATAAATCTATTTCTTGCCTATCACTTTGTCTCTTGCTGAATTCCTTCTGCAAGGAGACGTGAAGAACCTGAACCTCAGTGAGTCCAGACACTGGGTGAGTGATTCTAATTTAAAACTTTTAAGACCTATAAAAATCCTAATCTGGGTTTAGGCTGGGTTCGAGTCCTGGCCATGGATTCAAGTTCCAATCTGTGTTCTGGCTAGGTGCAGGCTGTTAATACTGTCAGTTTCACAAGCTAGAGACGCTGGGGCCCCTCCACCCCAGCCAGGCATGGGAAAGGCACCTGATGTAGAAAATGACACGGCCTACCTGGAGACTCCCCTTCGGGTCCTGCCTCAATTTAGCAAATGCTTCTCTCCTTTGTATCAGATTCCAGGGGTCCCTGGAAGCCATGCTGCTCTTGAGGAGGATCTTGGGACCACAACACTGGCAACCTCTGCGAGCTGGAGGAACCAGCTACCTGGAATGTGGTGGAACACAGCCTAGGCAGTGGTGACTGCACACATTAGGTGCTCAGTACCTCAGAGCTGGAAAAAACCCTGGCATAATCCTATCTGTGGCTGGTAGCATCATCACTTTTATCCCAGACCCTCGGGGGGGTGGGGGGGGGGAGGAAGAGCTTTTACACACATGCTTGTTTTACACACATTTGTTGCGGCCTCGCCACTGCTAGTCAGGCCTCCCAGCTAAGTGTCTACCAGCCATGCTAGCTCCTTCTTCACCCGGTGTCCCAGCCCTCCTCCTCTACCTTCCCTGTAGGCTGCATGTCCTGGGACAGAAACCCTTGTTAAGGTGGAGGATTAAACCTCACTGTGACCTCCAGTGTCTGGTGTGGAAAAGGACTTATTTCTGGGAGAGGAGAGGCCTTCCTAGGCCTACGGTCCTCCCAGCCCTGAGGAAGCCCAGCACCAGATGGTCTGCAAAGAGGTCCTGGACCCCACGGCATCTTGTGGGGAACTGGGAGTGAGTCACAGCCCCGCGTAGGTCACGGTCCCCCCAGCTGAGTCTCTTTGACTTCAAAACAGAAGGTTGGCACCAAAAACAGGGTGGGGTCTGGCAATACTCAGAGGAAACCACAGATCCCGGAAGAAGTGGAGTTAGGAGGAACATATTTGCAAGTTATATCTGGAGGCAAAATATTGCTATATACAAAATATTGCTTAAAGACACCTGGAATATTAGGGACTTCAAGATCTGTTATCACACAAAGGGGAACCTGTAGCCAGAGATGGCCCCTGGCTTTTTTTGAGGTCACATAGCCAGGTAATTATATGGTCAAGAAATGGCACAGCCAGGTAAAAACAGAACACAGCCAGGCAAGAGCCACACGGAGCAGCTGACCTGGACTAGGCACTAGCTGTTGGCCCTATGCTGGCAGAGGCGGGAGCCCCTGTTTCCTCTGCTTCCCCGGCCCTTTTCCTTCTTCCTACGGCTTCTTCATTTCCCATTTCATGCTTTTGCTCTTTGGCATGGGTGGCAAGGCTTACTGGAGGGCGGGCCTTGTACCAAGCAGAGCAGGTGGCTTGGAGGAAACTCGCCAGAGTTATCCAGAAGTGGTGAGGAAACCAAGCTGCCCAGAGGCGGAGGCTCAGGGGAAAGGCCTCTGGTGATCTCTGGCCTGAATTTCAGTGTTCCACAGGCAGCAGCTCAATGATGGGAGCCTCGGGATGCAGGCCAGGTCCTGGCTCTGGGTTTTTTCTATCAGGGACTTTCAGTGCAGAAGGGCTGCCAGGTACAGGGTAGGCAGTGTTTCCCCATCAGACCACTAGGGGGTCTCAGAGCCCCAGTTCCTGTGCTGGGGCCTGGACACAAGAGTCCTGGGTGGGGCTGGGAGTCCACATGCAAGGTCAGGCCGAGGCCAGAGAGGGCAGCTGAAGTGGAGGCAGGTCAGCAAAGAGTGTTAAGGGCCTGGCCTAAGATCCCAGCCCAATCTCTTCCTAGCCACCTGGCCTTGGCCAAATCCCTAACCTCTTGTGCCTCAGTGTCCTCATCCATGAAATGGGCACAGTGATTGTCCCTGCCTCACAGGGCTGACATGAGATAGAGAAGGCACTGGTATGTAAAAGGGGTTCAACAAATATTAGCGATTAGTACTATGATTATCACTTACTGTTAATAGTAAAGTCTGCAGCCTTAGGCTGTGGTGTTCTGGGCAGACCAGAGGACAAATTCATAATCCAGGCTACAGCACAGCCCTTTGCTCTCTGCTTCCCCAGGTCCTTCTGTCTAATTCACTCATCCCCCTTATACCTTCACATTCAATTCACAGAAGAGTATTTACCTACAGGTTCCTCTTTACGTACTCCCCTGTCCTTCACATGTCCTCACCCAGGGCACTGGTGACTTCTTAGTGGCTCTATCCAAAAAGTCAGCTCTAAACTCCCCTGATCTCTCTGAAGCATCTGACAGCCAACCCCCTTCTTCTTGACACTAAAATGCTGAGCCCCATGGACCTCATGCTTCAAACCCCCATGATCCTACACCTCCACCCTCGTAAAGGCTGAGATCCTTGCCCAGTTCCCTGCATTGGCAGACTCTGTACCACTTCCCTGCAGAGGCCCCCACTCTGGTCCTCCTCAATCCTGGAATTCTCACTGCCTTGAAATACCATCCTCTCCGCTCCTCCAATCACCATGGTGAACTCCAATGCATCCTTCAAGGCCCAAGTTGGGCTTCTCTCTTAGAAAACTTTTTTCCTGGTGCTGTCTCCTCAGAGCTTCCTCACTGCCTCAAGTGTTCCCAGTACTCCTTTCTTAAGGAATATCTACCACATGCTATTGTGATGTGCTGTCCACAGCTCAGTCCCCTCTAGATGGTAAGCCTCTTGGAGTCAGGACCAAGGGTCCACTTTTGATTCATCTCAGGTCCCCACCCCCCAGGAGCTCAATAGGCATTTGTCAAAGGACTGGCTGCAGGCAGCCTCCTCTGGACCAGATCCCTTGGGAGTGGAAGAATCTCATAAAAGCCAGAAAACAGGCAATGACAGAGCCTGAGATGACACCTCCCTGGCCAGTCTCCTTCTTTGGGCTCTGGAATGAGGAGAAAGTCCTCCCAAGTACATAGAATGGAGAAACAAGAGGGAACTCACACGCAGTGTGCTAGACCTCACCATAGGGGCACTGCCTACATGAGTTCATTTAAATCACAGCAATTCTAGCAGCTAGGCAGCATCAGCCATGTATCATAGGAAGGACATGGGTCAGAAAACTTATATAACTCTCGCAGAGTTTGAAACAAGCGCAACTGACCAGGCTCTAAATAAGGTGACCTTTTGCTTTTAAAGGGTAATTAGAGATGAATTGATACTTGGTGCTATAATTTTAATAGATCAACTGATTTTTTTTTCTTTCCAGGAAAGTATAACCTCATGGACCAGCAGCATCAACACCCCCAGAACTTTATTAGAAATGCAGACTCTCAGGCCCACCTTAGACCCCCTGAATCAGAAACTCTGGGGGTGGGTCCACAAGTCCAGATTTTAACAGGCCTTCCAGGAGATTCTGATGCAAGCTATAATTTGAGAACCACTGCTGTAGGGATTGCAGTGGTTTCCAAACTAATCTGACTACAGAACAAACCCCTTCTAAAGGAAACTGCTATATTATTGGTGTTAACATATCTTTTTTTTTTTGTCTTTTTAGGGTCACATCTATGGCATATGGAGGTTCCCAATCTAGGAGCTGAATTCGAGCTGTAGCTGCCTGCTTACGCCACAGCATTTCTAATAATGCCAGCTATAGTAATGCCAGATCTGAGCCGCATCTTTGACCTACAGCACAGCTCATGGAAACGCCGGATCCTTAACCCACTGAGTGAGGCAAGGGATCAAACCTGCGTCCTCATGGGTCCTAGTCAGAATCGTTTCTGCTGCGCCACGATGGGAACTCTGGGTGTTAACATAATTTTATGACCCATTTTAAACAAACAAACAAAAAAAAACCCCTGCTACTTTGGTGACTATAATTAAACACTTCCAGGCTTGTCTGCCTTTTGGGTGGGACTCTTCTTTCCCCCTACATTTCCCGCTACAAATTTATTTTCCAATGGGATACCTCTGAGTTTATAAGAGAATTCACTAGAGGTAAAAATTATTGATATACAGACAGGGAACAGATAGGACAAGGAGGAGATGACCTTAAAAATTTCCAAGAAGATCAGAGGACTAGGGTAGCACTTGTGAAGTAAAGGGGAGAATCCTATTCCTATGAGTGCTTTGGTGCTGGGGAACCAACTTGTTTCTGAGCTGGGGTGGCAGTAAGAGGGTGTGGGGACATCTTCCAGCAAACCCTTGTGGCTGTGGCTTCCAAAGTCAGGAGAATAGGACTTCATCTCACTCCTTCCTGCTCCCACCCCGCCTTAGGGGGCCCCACCCCAGACCTTGCCACACTGCTTCGCTCTCTTTCTGCCTCCATGGGAACCCTTCCCCATCCACTGTCAGCCCATCTTTCCTCCTGACCTTCAACTCGGGGCCCTGCTGTTTCCTTCTCTTCACCACCTGCTCCTTTCAAGGAGCTGCCACTTATGCAATTTTGCCTGACCTCAAACCAGGAGTGGGGCTGGGAGGTCTGTGGGGATGGGAGCAGGGGTGGGAGAAGTTACTGCCCTTAGACCACACTCCTCCCCCTGCCCTGCAACAAAGCCTCTATCTGGCTCTCAACCCCCTCTCCCCTGTTGCTTGTCGGGCTCCCACCCTTGATTGGCCTCAACGCTCCCTGAAGCCTCCGCTAAGCCCCCAGCCTACATGTCCCACTGGTCACAGGCTCTCAATCTCAATCTGCTCTGAGACTGGACTCATCTCATCACCCCCCAAACTTTTTTCTCCCCCATTTTTCGCCATCCCGAAGCATATGGAGTGCCGGGGCCAGAGATCAGATCCGGGCTGCAGTTTTGACCTACATCGTAGCTGCAGCAACACTTGATCCTTTAACCCACTGTGCTGGGCTGGGGATTGAACCTGCACCCTTGGTGCTGAAGAGATGCCGCTGATCCTGTTGTGCCACAGGAGGAACTCCTCCAGCTTTCCTTTTTAATGGCCACCCTACTTTCCCTACAAGCCAGATGCACAATGTCAAGGGTGCCTGGGGTTCTCCCCTCAGCCTCTCCTCGTTTTGACCTGAAATCCAGCTGGATCCTAGTGCATCCATGCCTGTAGTCCTCTCTGCTCTCCTATTCCCTGTCTTTGCTCAGCCTCTTCCCCATCTCTGGACTGGCTCATCTGACTCTCAGAGGCTGCCAGGTCAAGCTTCTGCAACACGGCTCTGATTTCTGTCACATCTCCTTGCTTCTTATCAAACACTGCAAGCCCAGACCCCAAGGGGAAGGGTACCCCTCAAGGGGCTGCCCCACCCAATCTCCTCTGATAAGGAGTGCATGGTGGGTAATGGTCTGAGCATCCTGGTCTTTGCTCCAGACTGGTCACCAATCCCAGACCTCCGTCACATTTCTGCCCTGTTCCCTTATACTGGGAAGGAAGCGCTCTTTCTCACTTTCCTTTGAAGAGGACATAACTTTGCCAGCCTTGCCGACTTCCTGCAATCAAAGCTCCAGGCTGAAAACAGTGAGTGGTGAGTAAGCAAATAAGCTGCTGCCTTTTTTTTTTTTTTCTTTTTTTGGTCTTTTTAGGGCCACACCTGCGGCAGATGGAGGTTCCCAGGCTAGGGGTTGCATCGGAGCTGTAGCCGCTGGCCTACACCACAGCCAGAGCAACGCCAGATCTGAGCCACGTCTGTGACCTACACCACAGTTCATGACAATGCTGGATCCTTAATCCACTGCACAAGGCCAGGGATCGAACCTGCATCCTCATGGATATTAGTCATATTTGCTTCCACTGCACCATGATGGGAACTCCAGCTGCTGCTCTTTTGATGCGACCAGGACATTTCACAACACCCAACCTTTGTGTGTGATGCCCTCTCTGCCACAGCATCCTTGCTCTGCTTCTCCAGGCCTCCACCTGTCTGTCCCACCAGCTGCAAGGCCAGGCCATGTGCCCTTCTGCCGTGAAGCCCTCCTGGACCCCATGAGATAACAGCAGACAGAGTGATGGTCCCTCTATGAGCCCCAGAGGGCAGGAGCATATCTGAGGCTCAGTAGGTGATGGTGGAGAAGAGGGTGCTGGCTGGCTTGACCCCATTACTAGGAATGGATGAGGACTAACGGTGCATTTAGGAAGAAACTACTCTGTGCAGGGTTGACACAGATGGTCCTTTAATATTCTCACAACCTCAAGTGGGAGCTATGGTCTCATTCTTCAGATAAAGACACCAAGGATCAGAGAGGTTAGCCAGCTCCCCCAGGTTCACCTTCCACCAGCCCAGAGCCCTCTCCCATGGTCCCCTCAGCTCCCAGGGTAGGGACTCTCTGGGATGCTTCCCTGAGGTCCAGTCCCCTTGGCTCTGGCTGCATCCTCCTCAAATGCAGGGGCTGTGTCTCTTCTCTACTTCTCACCATCCTCCATCTCTCCTCCATCCATCTATACCTCCACTCACCATCTGTCTAGCCCTCCCAGCACCTTCCACCCACTATCCATCCCTCCACCATCACTAAGCAGAGGTGGCACTACTCCCCAAAGCAGTATCCTCTCCTTTGACCTCACTGCCTCTCTATCATTATCGTTTTTTTCTCCAAACTGTCCCTTTCACAAGGGCCTTCTGTCCTGCTTGTTCCATCCAGGTCTGGGCTCTGCTGTACTAAAGCCACGTGCCTTTGACTCAACAATGTCCATCCCTGGGTGGGAAGTGGGACATTTAATCACCCTGATGTCTCCAAGGAGCCTGCTGCTGGGTACTGCTGTATCACTAATCCAGTGATTGGTTTTAATTTTTCTCTCCATTTGATCTCGATAGTAGCAGAGGAAAAAAAAAAATCCTCAGCTTTGGAACCTAACAGACCTGGATTCAAATTCTGGTTTTGCCCATTTTTGCCTAAATGACCTCAGACAAATTCCTTGACTTGGACCCAGTGGAGCCTCAGTTTACTCACCTGGAAATGGTGAAGAACAGTACCTACTTCCCAGGGTTGCTGTGAAGGTTAAAGCTGACAGTTCTATGTAGAAGCACCCCCACCTAGAGCCTAGCACTTAGTAGAGGCTTGATAACTGTCAAGCTTTTCCTACTTCCTCCCTCTCACTCAGATGCAGCTCAGGGAGATGAGGGCATCTGGTCTCTCGGATGTGAAGGGATTCCTGCGGTGTCTGATTGTGAGGCTGTGTGTGTGTGTGTGTGTGTGTGTGTGTGTGTGTGTGTGTGTGTGACGGGTTCTCTTCAAATGTCAGGAAATCCTGGGGGTGTAGCCTACCACCCTTTATGAAACTTTGACCAAAGGAGGCACCTTCTTAAGGGGAGCAGCTGTGCACCTGAGCAAATGCTGCCACAGAGACTGACTGGGCCTGTGCTTCCCTATATGTCTGCCTCCGGGTTATACCATCTCAAGGCCAGGCACTCCCAGGAGACCTTTGCCCTGGCAGCGGTGTCGGTAGGGGGCTGTCACTGGGAGGTGATGAAGCTTCTCAGGGCAGTCCAAGGCTTGGTCAGGTTGTAGAACCACTGATTTAGGGTTTTCCAGATTTGCATGATTGTGAGAATTCCCCAAAGCGTCAGTGTACACAGTCAAAGGCCCCTCCACTAGCCCGCAGGATGTGGCTGGGGCTCCAGGTTGGTAACAAGCACCTAGGTAGTCTTTGAAAACCGTGCTGTAATTCAACCACCAAGAAGGAGCACAGAACTCTGGTCTCTGCCATTTATTATCAGGGGCTACTGGGCAAGACATTTGATTTCCTCATTCCCCAGATTCCTCAACTGCATAATGGGGATAAGAACTGTGCCCACCTCCTGGCGCAGTTGTGACCAATGGACAGGGAGGCATGTGGGCCATCAACACAGGGCTCTTGGCCTTATTACTGTCTACACCTGCATTGGCCCAAGAGGGGACGAGCTGAGGGTGGGGATGGGGTGCTGCAAGTAAAGACCTCCACTCTGGGCTGAAAACATAGCTACATCTGGTGTCTGGAGTCCTCCAGGTTGTAATTCTGCTTAGATACAGGCTCCCTGTGATTGTGCATTAAGGGTCCAGGCTATGGCCAAGACACACTCAAACAATTTGGGAAGAGTTGCTCTGCTCAGCTGACTGCCCAGCCCCAGGTCCTGACGATGTGCTCTGGTCCCAGCAGCTCGGGGGCTGCCCAGCATCCTTGAGTTTTCATACACTTACGCTTTTGAGTAGTTCAGAACAAAGTCCACTCCTTTCTCACTATCAAACTGGATATCTCGGGGTAAATCCCTGTGGCATTTGGCATCGATACTCAAGGGGAAGCCAGGGTTCCACTCCATCCATCTAAGCATGAAAAAGAAGGAGAAGAAAACTGGGTTAAATGCCTGGCCTGTGGGTCAGCCCCTCAGGCAGAAAGCTGCCTGTGTGGTCCAAGGATGTGCCCGCCATCAAGTCATCACGTTGCAATAGCTGAGCATGTGCCTGGTGAGGTACTGGGGATGCCTCCCAAGGTCTGGTAGCCACCACCTTACTGTGCCTTGAATATCACAATGGGAGGTCTGAGGTCCCCTAAACCCAAGGCTGGGCTTACAGCAGAGGGGTGGCGAATGGTCGCTGTGCAGTGGTGCATACAGAGGGCATCAGAGAACTCATTTATTTGAGGTGACATTCAAGGGCATTATCCAGCAATTCACTTATAAACAGAAAAAACACCCCACTTAGAATGGTAAAAACACAGTTTCCCTTGGTATAAAGTAACAGGAAAAGTGAAAGAATGTCATGAAGAAACCTAGACATTCTACTGAAGGATATCACACAAGATCTAAATGGGTGGAAAGATGAACTATCATTAAAATGCCATACAGGACACATTTATATGTAATTCAAAGCAATTTTTATTTTCTTGGCCTCATCTGTGGCATATGGGAGTTCCTGGGTGAAGGATCAAACCTGGGCCACACCAGTGACAACACCGAATCCTTAACTACTAGGCCATCAGGGAACTCCCAAGGCAGATCTCATTATGGAAAACTTTAAAAAGAATAGTGAAATAACAATACAGCTATTAAGATTTATTAGAAAGTTCTGATCACCAAAAGATGGCACTGGGCTGTGGGTTAAGAAAAACAGAGTCAAAATGACAATGTGAATATAATACAAAACTAGCTTATCAAATACTATCCAATGTGTGCTCATGGTTTAACCTATATATTTCTATCAAAAAACTCTATGAGGTAGTACAATTATTTCCCTCATTTTACAGATGAGGGAATTGAGGCACAGAGAGATAAACAACTTGCACAGGACAAGGAGTAAGTGGCAGAAAGTATAGGCTGAGCCCAGGCACTGGCTTCAGAGCCCATGCAGGTGGCTGCCGCCCTATGACAGCTCTCTGTGCTGTGGGTGAAATCCCAAAGCAGTAGGAAGAAACTTATTCTATAATGAATGATACCAGGGGCATTTGACCCCTACACTTCACATATAAAAATACATAGCACTGCCTTGGGAGTTCCCTGATGGCCTATGTATTTTTAAAAGCTTAAAGTTAAAAACAAAATTACAGAAATATTAGACAAAAATACGAGTATTTATGCAACACAGGGGTGGGGAGGGACTTCTTAAGCAAAGCAGGAAACCCGAAAGTCACAGAGGAAAAAGAATACGTAAGTTAAGAGAATAAAGAAGTAAAAACTGTGAAAAAAGCAACAGAAGACAAATGATAAACACTATACATATAACAAAGGGATACTATCCTAATATATAAAGAGATCCTTTAGGTTAATAATAAATCCACAGAAAAATAAAGCACATAAATAGGCAAGTCAAAGAAGAAGCAATGCAGAGAGGCTTCATTTACCAGCAGTCAGGGGCATGTGGTGAGCAACAGGGTCTCACTTAAGGATTTTTGGACTGCCAAGTAGTTACAAGATCAATGTCATCAGGTATTAGCAAAGGTATGGGTAACAGGATATTTTCATATACCATTGGTGGGATTGAAAATTGCTATAAAATTTTGGGAAGGGAATTTTGTCAGTATTTCTTTTCTTTTTTGGCTTTTTAGGCCGCACTTGCGGCATCTGGAGGTTCTCAGGCTAGGGGTCGAATGGGAGCTACAGCTGCCGGCCTACACCACAGCCACAGCAACGGCAGATCTGAACCGCCCCTGCGACCTACACCACAGCTCATGGCAACACCAGATCCTTAACCCACTGAGTGAGCCCAGGGTTTGAACCTGCAACCTCATGGTTCCTAGTCGGATTCGTTTCCCTTGCACCACGATGGGAACTCCTGGACTGCCAGGTATTTACGAGATCAATGTCATCAGATATTGGAGAAGGTATGGGTAACAGGATATTTTCATATACCATTGGTGGGGTTGAAAATAAACCCCAAAATTTTGGGAAGGGAATTTTGTCGGTATTTCTTAAAATGAAAAATGCTTAGTTGATCCAGGACTTTGAGTTCTGGAAATTAATCTGATAGTAATTAAAGCACTTGTAATCAAGATGTTTGTACAGAGTTGTTTCTCGCAGCACTGTTTTTAATACCAAAACCAAATACACCAAAATGTATTTCCCAATATAAATATGTTCCCAATATACAAATGGGAAACAAGCTGAATGTCCATCAATAGGAGAATGGCTGAATAAGCTCTGGTACCTTCATGCAAAGTGAGAACTATGTGGCAACTTAAGGGCGAGGGAAACAGTGAGATGACGCACACACATGAGATTAACAGGAATGAAGATGTCTCAAGGAGTGAAGTGGGTCCATGGTGTGGGGAGAGAGCCACTCAGGAATGGCTCCTATGGTGAAACTTGGCAGGACCCCTTTCGAAAACAATCGGCGATATTTAGAAAACTTAACATTTGGTCTGCAAACATGCATGTCTACTCCTCGGGATGTTCCCAGTGTACCTCTTTCACGGGAGCACCAGGAGACCAGCCGTGTAAGGAGGCTCTCAGCCGGGCAGCTTGTAATGGACAGAAAGTAAAGACAGCCCACACGTCCACCAGGGGGGCAGTGGGAGGGCACAGCGGTTGGTCACACGACGGTGCGCTGTACAGAAGCTACAATGAATGGTCAACACTTATCTGTGTCAACCGGTTGTTCTTCGAAACAGAACAAGTGAAAAAAGCAAGTCAAAGGGTGATTAGATTAAATGATGTAGATGAAAATCCATCACACCACATATCGTGTGTGTGTGTGTGTGTGTGTGTGTGCGCGCGTGTGTGCCTGCCACACAGGAATATGCAGTCGCAGTGAGCGGACATGAGCACTGGGTTACAATCTGTGTGAGGGTCTCCTTTTCCTTCCCTGGCTGGTTGTGTGGTGAGAGCCAGCTGGGCTTGTCAACTTCTGACATACGGGAAACTATTCTTAGTTGTGACATGACTTCCAAGCTCTGATCTGGAAGCCTGAGAGTCCATGTGAAAGAGGAACTAGAAGAATATGCAGACGTGACAAGTTCAGTGTTTCCTGAACGGAAGCAAAGGAAGAGGTCTGAAAAGGACAGATGAGTAGGAGGAAGAAAAGATGGCAATTAGATTTATCTCACCAGAAAACCACCTGCCCCATCTCCTTAAACCCTGCTGAAAGCCCCATCTCTGTAGAACAAACACACCACTGAACCAACCTCTCTCTGGGGGAGGGGTATTTCCCAGATAAGCCTGCACACAGCACTCGTTCTGCAGGACGTTAAGAGTCAAGCTCTTTTGGGAAACACTGGATTAAAACCTTTTTTTTTTTAAAAAAAAACAGGGTCCATTACCCCAGAACTTCTCCGAATCTTTAGTGTTTATGTGCATTGGGAACCTCTAAGTGGGGGGATGCACTATAGTTTCCCAAACTTGTTCTCTATGGAGAGAAAGTTTTGGGACCAATGATCCAGGGCACACTTTGGAAAATACTGGGTTAAGGCAACATGCCTGCAGAGCTGATTTAATTTATCAGCCATTAAGGTCTTAGTCTGAATTAGTAGAACTGATAGGACTCGCTGTCCACTCTCTTAACAGGAGACAAACTAGTCTGATTCTCTGAAATCTGTTTAACATTACCACAATCTAGGACTCTGTCCTTCCAAGGCCAGCAGCACAGAGAGTGCTCACTGGAGGGACTTTTCCACGGGTGGCTGAAGTGGGGTAGGAAAGTCGAGAAAGGGGCATATGAACACCAACCCTTTAGGATGGGAGGGGGCGGTGCAGAGCTCTTGGACAATGCCTTGGGCACTGCATCAAGCACAAAGGTCTAAAACATCAATAAGGTGCCTGAGCTGAGATGCTTACTCACAAATATTCTACAATAAATCACAAATTCATAGATCCTTCACATTACCCACTGTATAATCAGCTTATTCTCTCTGGTGCTAACGCCATAAAAATTTCATTTATAATTTTTATTATGAAATAGAATATATAAATATGTACATATGTATATGTATATATGCACATACTCATGCATGCAGAAAAATGCACAAAACATCTGTGTAACCAACATCCAGATCAAAAATCAGAACATTGCAAGTACCCTCAAACCCCTGCCCATTCCACCTCCCCCAATCACCTCGCTTTTGTGATCATCATTTCCTGATATTGTTTATGGCACCACTGCTATACCAGTTTCCCTAAACAATATAATTCCAAACCTCGTGGACTGACCAGACATGTGTCTGGCTTAAGTTCTTCAGTACTGTGCTGGTGAGGTTCATCCATGTTGCTCTGGGTACCAGAAGTTTGCTGCTCTTACTTGCAGGGTGGAATGATCAGTTTTTTATCCATCTACCATTGATGGACACTGGATGATTTCCACTTTTGGCTCTCATAAATAATACCACCGCGACCATCTGTATACATATTTCCAGGTGCACCTGCACAGGGACTTGTATCTAGGAGTAGACTTTGCAGATCATAGATCATAATGTAGCTTCAGTTTCATCAGATTTGGGAAGATTGGGTTCTACAGAGGTTATGTGAATTTATACCCTTTCAGCAGTGCATGAGTCTCCCACTTTTCCACACCTTCTTTTACACTTGGGTATTGTCAGATTGTTTCAGTTTTGCCCATTTGGGGTGTGTGCGTACTTGTGTGTGTGCGTGTGCATATGTAGCAGCAGTAGTAGTTCACTGTGAGCTTACCCTGAGACATGTGGAAGTTTCCAGGCCAGAGGTCAAACCCAAGCCACAGCAATGACAATGCCCAATCCTTAACTGCTAGGCCACCAGGGAACTCCCATTGTGACCTTACTTTTCATGTCTCTGATTACAAATTAGGATGAGCACATTTTTGTACACTCACTGCTCATATTTTATGCAGTGACTGCATTGCCCATTTTTCTCCTGAATTGACAATTGTCTTCTTATAGATTTGTAGGAGTCCTTGTTATATCATGAGTAATAATTCTGGTCCATCAGCCTGTGAACTGTCTCCTCACTCTCTCTGTGGTGTCTTGTGAACAGAATTCCCTCACTTTGAGAATGAGAAGCATATTTTTTCCTTTATGGTAGTGCATTTTGAGTCTGGTTTGAAAACTCTTTTTTCCTTGAGGTCATGAAAAAGAATCTGTGTTTTATAGTTTTGCCTTTAAGGCTTAAGTCTATTCAACCTGAAATGAGTTTTCTGAATAACATGCGAGTCCAATTCCCTCATCTTTTTCTCCTTCTGCTTGTTTTGGATGGATGCCCAATAGCCCCACACTGCGCATCCTCAGTGCCTCTGTAATCTATTAAGTATCCATGTATGGATCTGTTTCTTTCTTTCTTTCTTCCTTTCTATCTTCCTCCCCTCCTTCTCTCCCTCCCTCCCTTCCTTCCTTCCTTCCTTCCTTCCTTTTCTCTTCTTTCTCTTCTTTTGCTTTTTAGGGCCTCAAGGATACTACTCTGGTTCTTAATCTGCTGAACCGCAATAGAAACTCCCTGGATCTGTTTCTTATTTTTTTATTGTTTCATGGAAAGCTAAGTTTTGGAAGGAAAGGGGGAGAGAGCTAAAGATGATTTTGGGGCTGGGACAATCAGCAGTCTGAGTGGGGATTTCTCAACCACTGGGCAGCAGTGGGTCCCTGAGAGTTGGGGGAGGAGAGGATAAGGAGCTAAGAAATGAGAGATGCCTTTACAAATTAGAAAAGTTAAAAAATAAAAGACACTATCCAGTTAAAGCAGGTGTTAGTGAAATGGGTTCCCACACACTGATCATGAAAACTGGTTAAAGATTTTTGAAGGGAAGTTTGTCAATATATACTAATAACTTCTGCTATTTGATTTAGTAATTCATTTCTGGGCATCTGTCCCAAGGAAATACTTAACAATGCACAAAAATTCAGTGGAAATGTTTTCACATTGTTTTTAAGAATAAAAAAAATTAGAAAACTCCTAAATGTCGGGTCAGGCTGCTGTTTAAGTATGGTGCATCTATACAATGAAGTAGTATGTAAAAACTAGAATAATGCTTGTGATGAGATTTTTTAAATATGGGGAAATGATTCTGCTACACTTCTAAGGGAAAAAAGGAAGCTATCAAGTTGAATGTACAGTATAACCTCAAATAAGTAAAGTGAAAATGGAAGAATTATAGGTATTTTTCTGCTTCTACATTATTACCCTTCTCTTGCTTTACTGAATTGAAAATATACGTGATATATTTTACATGTTACTTTTTTTTCTTTTTTTCTTTTGTCTGTTTGAGGCTGAAAATGCAGCATACAGAGGCTCCTAGGCTTGGGGTTGAATTGGAGCTATAGCCGCTGACCTATGCCACAGCCACAGCAATGCCAGATCTGAGCTGTATCTGCAACCTACACCACAGCTCACGGCAACGCCAGACCCTTAACCCACTGAACAAGACCAGGGATTGAACCTGTGTCCTTATGGATACTAGTCAGATTTCATTTCTGCTGAGCCACGATGGGAACTCCCCACATGTTCCTTTTAAGAACTGAACTGTAGAGGGATATATGGAAAGTGTATCAATCATCTCTCCCCACAAAACACCCCCTCCCTAGTCCAGGCTGGCTGTTTAGCATGACGCCTTCCATGCCTTTCCCTTGGAAGGAGCTTCAAACTCAAATGTCTCCAAAGGCCAAAATAGGAAATGAGAGAAGCCTTGATATAGATGACAGACAGGTACTGAACTGGGGAAACTGGGAGAATAAAAGCTCTCTTTGCTCAGAACTCCACAATGACCTATCAAACACATTGGCAGGCTGAGTATAACCCACTGGCCACCATTTTTCCAGATGAGCACTCTAGAGCATGTATCATTTTTTTTTTTTGTCTTTTTGCCTTTTCTAGGGCTGCTTCCCATGGCATATGGAGATTCCCAGGTTAGGGGTCAAATCGGAGCTGTAGCTGCTGGCCTACGCCAGAGCCACAGCAACTCAGGATCCAAGCCGTGTCTGCAATCTACACCACAGTTCATGGCAGTGCCGGATCCTTAACCCACTGAGCAAGGCCAGGGACCGAACCCGCAAACTCATGGTTACTAGTCGGATTCATTAACCACTACGCCATTACGGGAACTTCAAGAGCATGTATCATTTTTAAAAACAGCTGTATTTACATACCGAAAATTCACCCTTTAAAAGAATCCAAAAGTAAATTTTTTTTTTTTTGGTCTTTTTGTCTCTTCTAGGGCCGAACCGCAGCACATGGAGGTTCCCAGGCCAGGGGTCTAATCACAGCTGTAGCCGCCGGCCTACGCCACAGCCACAGCACCACCAGATTTGCGCCGCATCTGCAACCTACACCATAGCTCATGGCAACGCTGGATCCTTAACCCACTGAGAAAGGCCAGGAGTTGAACCCGCAACCTCATGGTTCCTAGTCGGATTTGTTAACCACTGAGCCACGACGGGAACTCCGTAAATTAAATTTTTAGTATATTTATAACGTTGTGCAACCGTCACTGTAATTTTGGAATATCTTCATCCTCAAAGGAAACTTTGTACCCATTAATAGTCACTCTGCATTCCCCATCTCCAATTTTCAGCCCTAAGCAACCACTAATCTACTAATGTGTGTTCATAGATTTGCCCGTTCTGGACATTTCGTATAAATAGAATCACACAACATGTAGCCTTTTGTAAATGACCTTTGCATTTAGCATAATGTTTTTGAGGTTTATCTGTGATTTATCATGTATCTGTAGTTCATTCCTTTTTAGCTCCAAATAATATTCCATTGTATTGATATAAGGCATTTTATTTATCTATTCATCAATTAATGGAATTTAGGTTGTTTCCACCTTTTGGCTCTTATGAATAATGTTTTTTATAAATATTTGTATGCAAGGTTTTTTTTTTTGGATAAAATATGATTTCATTACTCTTGTGTAGATACTAGGAGTAGACATGCTAAACTGTTTTCCAAAGTGGCTGTATCAATTTACATTCTACCAGCAGTGTATGAGGGTCCTGGTTTTCCCACATGCTTCACAGCGCTTGTTATCTGTCTATTTTCCTGAGTCTTTTCCTTTGTAGTTTATTACAAAATATTGAATACAGTTCCCTGTTTACTTGTTTTTACATTCCAGCCATCTTAGTGTTTGTAAAGTGGTATTTCATTGAACTTTCAATTTACATTTCCCTGATGACTAATGGTTTTGAGCATCTTTTCACGTGCTTATTGGGCATTCAAATATCTTCTCTGGAGGAGTGTGTATTCATTCCTATTTATGGCCAAAATATATTCCGTTATATAGATATACCCCTGACATCCATCAGTTCAAAAACATTGAGGTTGTGTTCACCTCTTGAGTGTTTTATGGGTAATGCTGCTAAAAATATAACATTCATGCTCAGGTATTTTTGTGTGGACATAGGTTTTCATTTCTCTTGAGTATATGCCTAGGTATGGCATTACTGCATTGTATGGTTACTCTCTGTTTAGTTGTCTGAGGAACTATCAGACTGTTTTCCAAGGCAACTGTACCATTTCACATTCCCACCAGTAGTGTAAGAGGGTTCTGACTTCTCCACATCCTCACCACCACTTGTGATTGACTTTTTGATTCTAGCCATCCTAGTGAGTGTGAAGTGATATCTCATTGTGGTGTTGCTATGATGAATGATGCTGAACATCTTTTCATGTGCTTATTGGTCATTTATACATCTTCCTCGGGAAAATGTCTATTCAGGTCCTTGTTCATTTGTTTGTTTATTTGTTTATGTATGTATGTATGTATGTATTTTGGCTGCACCCATGGCATATGGAAGTTCCCAGGCCAGGGACTGAATCTGAGCCACAGCTGTGGCTTACACCATAGCTGCAACAATGCCAGATCTTAACCTGCTTCGCCACAGTGGGAACTTCTTGTCCATTTTTAAATCAGATCATTTGTCTTTTATTATTGAGCTATGATAGTTTTTACATATGTTCTAGATCTAAGACCGTCATCAGGGATCATGATTTGCAAATGTTTTATCCCATTCCGTGGGTTGTTTTTTCACTTTCTGGATGGTATCTTTGAAGCACAAAAGTTTTAAAATTGGACAACATCAATTTGTCTATTTTTCCTTTGTTGCTTATGCTTCCATGGTCACATCTAAAATTCCTTTGCCAAATTCATGACCCAAACTTTCATGGGGTCATGAAGGTTTACCCATGTTTTCTTCAAAGTTTTAGCTCTTACATTTAGGTATTTAATCCATTTAAAATTAATTTATGTATGTGTTGTGAGGTAAGGGTACAAATTCATTCTTTTGCATGTGGCTATTCAGTCTCACCAAAGCCATTTGTTGAAGACTTTTTCCCTCACTGAATGGTCTTGCTACCTCTCTGAAAATTAATTGACTGTAAGTGTAAGGGCTTATTTCTGGACTTTCAATTTTATTTCTTTGATCTATATTTCTCTTCTTATGCCAATACTACATTACCTTGATTATTGCAGTGGTGCAGTACTTTGGATACTGAGAAGTATGAAACATCCAACTTGTTTTTTTTTTTTTTTTCTTTCAAGATTGTTTTGACTCTGGGTTCCTTGTATTTCCACATGAATTTTAGAATAAACTTGTCAATTTCTGCAAAAAAGTCAGCTGGGATTTTGATGGGGATTGTGTTGAATCTGTACATCACTTTGGGGAGTATTATATTTAAATTAAGTATTATATTTAAACTAAGTCCTTTGGTTCGTAAACATTAGATGTCTTCCATCTTATTTAGATCTTTTTAAATTACTTTCAACAATATTTTGTAGTTTTCATTGTGCAAGTCAAACTTCTTTTGTTAAAAATTTTTTTCCCTTTTTTTAATGGCCACACCTGTTGCATATGGAAGTCCCAGGCTAGGGGTCGAATCAGAGCTACAGCTGGGGCCTATGCCACAGCCACAGCAACACTGGGTCCGAGCTACATCTGTGACCTACACTGTGGCTTGCAGCAATGCTGGATCCTTAACCCACTGAGTAAGGCCAGGGATCAGACCCACATCCTCATGGAGACTATGGCAGGTCCTTAACCTGCTGAGCCACTATGGGAACTCCTCTTTCCTTAAATTTATTCATAAATATTTTATTTCTTTTGATGCTATTGTAAATGGAATTGTTTTCTTATTTTCTTTTCAGATTATTGATCACAAGCATACAGAAAAACAACTGAATTTTGTGTATTGATTATGTACGCTGTAACTTTGCTGGTTTATTAGTTCCATTTTTTTGTGTGTATGAATTCCTTTGGGTTTTCTATGTTCAAGATCATGTCATCTGTGAATGGCTTATTGTTCTTCAATATGGATGCCTTTTTTTCCCTCTTGCCTAATTGCCCTGGTTAGAACCTCCAGTACGATGTTGAGTAAAAGTGGCAAAAGATGATTAGTTTGTTCCTGGATCTTAGGAGGAAAGCATATTGTCTTTCACCATTAGGTGTGATGTTAACTGTGAGTTTTTTGTAGATGACTTTATCACGTTGAGGACGTTCCCTTCAATTCCTATTTTTTAAATTTTTTTTTTAATGAAAGGGTGTTGGCTTCTGTCAAATGCTTTCTAGTGTGCCTACTGAGATGACGCAATGTTCACTTCTTTATTGACGTGGTATATTACATTAATTGATTTTTGGATGTTAAACCAACCTTGCATATCTGGGTAAATTTCACCTGGTCATATTGTATGATGCCTTTTATGTGCTGCTGGATTTTGTTTGCTAGTATTTTGTTGAAAATATTTATATTTATATTCATAAGAGATATTGATATATTGTTTTCTTATGACCTCTTTGGTTTTGATATAACACTGGTTTTAAACAATGAGTTGAGACATGTTCTCTCTGCTTCTATTTTTTGGGGATACATTTATGCAGGATTGGTATTAGGTTTTTTTTTTGTCTTTTTGCCTTTTCTAGGGCCACTTCCCATGGCATATGGAGGTTCCCAGGCTAGGGGTCTAATTGGAGCTGTAGCCGCCAGCCTACACCACAGCCACAGCAACACGGGATCTGAGCCATGTCTGCAACCTACACCACAGTTCATGGCAACGCCAGATCCTTAACCCACTGAGCAAGGCCAGGGATCAAACCAGCAATCTCATGGTTCCTAGTTGGATTCGTTAACCCCTGAGCCATGATGGGAACTCCTGGTATTAGTTTTTTAAATGTTTGGTAGAATTCACCAGTGAAGCCATATGGGCCTGGGCTTTTCTTTGTATGAAGTTTTAAAATTTCTCTAAAACTACTTTGTAGGAAGCTTTGAAATTCATTTAAAATTAATATTCAATCTCTTTGCTTGTGATTGGTTTATTCAGATGATTTCTTCTTGAGTCAGTTTTGGCAGTTTCTGTCTTTCCAAGGAATTTGTTTCATTTAAGTCAAACTGGTTGGTACAGGTGCTCGTGCTATTCCCTTTCATTCATTTTAATTCCTGTGAGGTTGGTACTGATGTTCCCTATCTTATTTCTAATTTTAATAATTTGAGTCCTTTCTTTTTTCTTAGTCTGTTAGCTAAAGATACATCAGTTTTGCTGTAGATTAGGTATCATGTTTATAACTGAATTATTTTAAGAAGATAAAAAGAAATGAGGGGTAATCCCTGCAACAGGAAGTAGGAAAGCACCAAATAAATTCAAGGCTTTGATGCCCTATTTCTGTGAATGGTTGACCCCAAGTTTTTCATATTCCATTGGCAGCTCTGCCTGGAGTGGTGATAATGTGGAGCTTGGGAACTGAGGGGCAC
Organism: Phacochoerus africanus; assembly: GCF_016906955.1. Lineage (NCBI taxonomy): Eukaryota > Metazoa > Chordata > Mammalia > Artiodactyla > Suidae > Phacochoerus > Phacochoerus africanus. The sequence goes on from NC_062558.1 coordinate 91,641,779, forward strand.
TGGAGGGAGCTGGTGCCTTGGTGCTCAACTACCAGCAGTGATGATCCATAGCTGTGGACAGTTATGCCCCGAGACAGAAGAAACCATGGCCCCGTGGCCATTTGCTCTGATGAAATAACTCACCGATACTGTTTTTGCCGTGTTTCCAGTTCTTTACGTCTGTGCTGCTTGAGAACGTGAATCTGGTCATCGCAGGCCAACTTTGCTGTGAGGAAAGGACACGTGTGAGAAGAGTTTAGGAAACACAATAACAACATCCGGTATTCAGGTTTCCTTCAGATACTCTGCCTGAGCCAAGTGCTTCACAGGCATCATCTCCTTTAAGCCTCAGAATACTCCCCCATTTTATGGCAAAGCAATGGGGCACAGGGAGGATTGAAGAGATTTGCCTTTAACCTTTGCTCAAGGTCACACACCTAATTAGTGGATTTTCAACACAGGACTCAAATCCTATGCTCTTAGCCAACTCCCTTTATAAAAGACAACTCCAGTTCTTCTTCCTGCCTGCTCACTCAGCTCTGCACCTCAGGGCTCTGAGAACCTCATTCAGATATGTAAACCAGGCTTGGTTCTTGCCACACTTTCTGGCAGCAGGCCAATGATTCTCCCCCTCTCTCTGGGAGGCATGGTGCATACCCATCTCTGTCTTGCCTGTGGATTTGCAGTTGGGGCTCTAACTTGCCCCTCGGCCTCCCAGGACATTGCCTCTGCCAAGAATCCTGGGGTCCCAGATGCAGAGCTGTCTTTCCACTCCAGGGGAAAGGCATTTCCTGATCTTTGGTGGATCTCTTTAAGCCACTTAAGAGTAGTTCACTCCTGCACTTCTCCTGCAGAGTAGAACTGGTAGAAGTCATTGCCTGAGAGAGCAGCAAAGACTCATGGCTCTTGTTTTTCTAAGTCCAGTTGGTTGCTTCCTGGAGAAATACGTGACTTAAGATTCAACATACAGATGCTGTCACCCTCCAGTTCCTGGTGGTGCCTACACAGAGGGTTTAGAATGAAGCTTAATTCTAAATCAGTCTGTCAGGTCCTAGAGTGTGGGCTTTAGAAGAGAAGTTCCTGGGTTTGGGTTTGGACTTGGGCTGTGTCACTTAAAGGTGTGTGACCTTGAGCAAGTTCCCTTGGCCTCCTTCCACGTAAAATGGAGATAACCATGTCTCTTTCTAGGGCCATGGTGGGGATTTAGTTCGAGATTGCTATAAAGCAGTCCACACTGTGCTTGATACTAGGAAGTACTCAGTAAATGGGAACAGTAGTTACCACTGCTGTCCCTGTGGTCATGATGGACCTCGGCTTCCTCTTCCTCCCTCTAAACCAGACTTCAAAGTGTCTCATCTCTCAGTACAAGAGAGATGAGTGAACAAGTGGCTAAGGGCAGGAACACACTTCTTAGGGCCTTTAGAGCAGGAACGGTCAGACCATGATTCCCTTTACACTATTTTTGAGGTAAATGCAGCAAACACAGTCAATGGAGCCGTGATTAGCAGGATTCTAGAGCATTTCCTGAAAGGGGGCCTATAATAGAGCTTCTCCGGCTCTCTGTGGTTAAGGGCCAGGTTTTTAAAACTTCCATTACATTAGAGACAGACTTTTTTTTGTGGGCGGGGGGCTGCACCTGCAGCATATGTAAGTTCCCAGGCTAGGGGTCCAATCAGAGCTGCAGCTGTCAGCCTACACCACAGCCACAGCAACTGCCAGATCCAGCCACACCTGTGGCCTACACCACAGCTCAAAGCAATGTTGGATCCTTAACCCACTCACTGAGGCCAGGGATTGAACCCGGATACTAGTCAAGTTCTTAATCTCCTGAGCCACAAAGGGAACTCCCCTGACATTTTTGTAAAATACTATTAAAAATTAACTATTAGGAAAATGAAATAAAAAAACAAGCCAAAAACATTCCTAAATAGCCCAGTTTTTCTTATCAGGTACAGCAATCACAGGAGAATTTTAGTAAATTACTCTAAGTTTGTACACCTGTAGTCTCAATCTCTGTACCTCATTGCAGACCAGCACCCAATAGTTCTGAGGTGCACTCAGAGCTCTCTGGTCCATGGCCCCTCTGCCTGGGGCCCAGAGGGGCAGAGCAATAGGATACTGCTGGCTTCTCTGGAGGGGATGTAAAGCCAAGCAGCAGGAGAGGCTGGAGGCCACTGGAGGCAAGGTGAATATTAACTGTAACAACAGCTATCATTGGCTGTAGGAGGCACATTTGTCATCTCTAATCCACCTCAGAGAACCTGCCTATTTCTCAGGCACCTTGCTCTGAGGACTTGAATCTATTCAACTTCACTGTATGAGTAAGTCCGAATATGTAGAGTTGTAACATGCCAAGTTTCGAACGGCTTATAGCGTCCTTTTTCCTGGCCCTGAGGGTGTTGGAAGATTCTACCCCACTGGCTAGTGGAACTTCTGGGAATACAACAGGCGATAAAGCCTGGACTGGACTGAAACAGCAGAGTTCAGGGTGGTAAATTCCAAAAGACTGATGTGGCCTTAAAGAAGCTGTCCCTTTACACAGATGCTTGGGATCGTTGGGACCACAGTGACAGCCCTCTGACTTTTATGGTCACTCCAGATGCCAAGGTGAAATGTTAGATTTCAGAAGTTATCATGTGGTGAGTGACTGAATTCCTTGCTGGCTGTGCCCCCCACCCATTTCCAGGTTGTCCAAAGGACTGGTCATTTTGCCATGTGGTGGACCAAAGATGGACACAGACACAAATTCTTTGACCTTTCTTCCATTGAGAGGGCCATTTATGTCCCTGTTGAGTCTAGGTGGGCTCTAGGACTGAATAAAATCTGGTGAGGTTACACGGTGCCAGTTTCCAGGGCCAGGCACGAAGAAATTGGCATCCTCCACCCTCTGTCTCTTGGAATACTTGCTTTTGAAGCCAGCCACGCAGAAGATGTGCAACTACCCTGAGATTACCAAGCTGTGAGAAGCCCAAGCTCCATGGGGACACCTTAAGGCCTTCAAGAATGAGATGTCGGAGTTCCCGTCGTGGCGCAGTGGTTAACGAATCCGACTAGGAACCATGAGGTTGCGGGTTTGGTCCCTGCCCTTGCTCAGTGGGTTCACGATCCGGCGTTGCCGTGAGCTGTGGTGTAGGTTGCAGACGCCGCTCGGATCCCGCGTTGCTGTGGCTCTGGCGTAGGCCGGTGGCTGCAGCTCCGATTAGACCCCTAGCCTGGGAACCTCCATATGCCGCGGGAGCGGCCCAAGAAATAGCAACAACAACAACAAAAAAAAAAAAGACAAAAAAAAAAGAATGGGATGTCAAGTGGAGAGAGACAGAGACCACAAAGCTCCAAGGTGCCAGCCACGTGAGCAAAGAATCCCCTTAGAAGTGAATCCTCCAGCCCTTCCCCACTCAGTGAATGCCTCGTGGCTCACAGAGGAACCGCCCCAGGGAGCCTTGCCCAAATTCCTGACCCCTAAGATCATGAACAAAGCAACAAGACTGTTTAGAGCTACTAGAATTGCTACACAGAAATCGATACGTGGAACATGCCGGATGGCTTCCCTGTGTCCCTCCAGATCCACCCTTCACCTTGTCTTGTCCCTGAAGGTCCCTGATCAATGCATGCATGGGCTTCATGGTGGCTGAGCCCCTGGGATCCCTGACCAGAGAGTGGAGGACAGGGGGCAATGAGGAGGGGACATTTCTTCCCCAGCCCCTCTCTGCAGTGTCTCCCCAAGCTGTCTGCATCTCTGCGGAGGCCCACAGTGCCTCCCAAGGCAGCTCTGGCTCCAGGACACTCCCCTCTGGATTATTCTGGCCTTCTTTTCCTCCCTCATCCCACCAAGACCAGCAGTGCTAATGGCCCTGCATACTCGTTACACTTTTTAAATATCCCAATCTGAATGTGCCATATGCTTTTTGGCTTGGACAGAGATTTGGGGGAGCCTGGGAAGAAGGACAACACAACTGAGACCTTAGGTGGGAGGAGGGGCAGGAGGGAGAAGTGGGGCTCATGTTTTCACAATCTTCATAAAGGAGAAGTGCCTTGTCTGCAACCTTTTGCATGCTGGCCACTATAAGACAGAGTGACTTTGGTAATCTTTTCCCTGCCATGAGGACAGGGGGTAAAAATCCTTCTGGCCCCAATCATTTAGTTCAGAGATACTCTTGGAATTTTGTTTCTCAAGTTAAACTCCATGTCAGAAACAATGGGACATGGCCTGGGGTTTAAGAACATCAGGTAGAGAAGAACGTTTTCCTCCTGGGTCTAGGTGTTCTGAGCTAAAATAATCATTCTTGTTTTACCTATCCTGCCGAAGTTCTGGGAAGAGCAAATAAACTAGTGATGGGAAATGCCTTGGCAATGAAGAGGTGTTAAACGGTGTGGCTGGAAGAAGCAGCTGGCCCCTTCCTCGTCATTCCAGGTTTCGAGTGTGAGCAAACTGAAGGACAGTGACTAAGGGAAGGCAGGATTTTGCCGAGGTGTGGGTTTGGCTCATAGATGCTAAGAGGCCTGTGTGCAGGGGTGGGGATCATTCAGGGGGAGAGTCTCCTTAGATGACCCCCCACCTCTGCTTCTCTCTCCTCCTCCAACCTGGCTAGCTGCATGTCCCTTAGGAAAAACGGCCTCCCGAGGAAGTGCCAGATGAGGGTCTGCACATTTGAGGGGCTTGCCTAAGAGGGCAGACTTTAGGGTCTTTTCTCTTTCAGCAAAAAGTGGGACTTCAGGTATTTTTTTTTTGGGGGGGGGTGCCACACTTGTGGCACATGGAAGCTCCCAGGCTAGGGGGTGAATCGGAGCTGTAGCTGCCCGCATATGCCACAGCCACAGCAACGCCAGATCCAACCCATGTCTGTGACTTATGGTGCAGCTCGTAGCAATGCCAGATCCTTAACCCACTGAGCAAGGCCAGGGATTGAACCTGTGTCCTCATGGATGCTAGTTGGGTTTGTTACCACTGAGCCACAATGGGAACTCCAAGGGACTTCAGGTTTAATAACTGGTGACCGTGAACACCAGGCCTGCTCCTGGCCCCTCTGGGCTGGCACCCAAGTACTCCTGCTCAACTCCTTCCTTTCCCTGCCTGCGTGGGGTCCTGGGGGCCCAAGCTCTACTGTAACCTGAGAAAGATGAGAACTGAGAACTCATCTGGAGAACAGCCCATTCAGGGGCCCGTGTTACTAGGGACCTCAGCTACCCTCTGGCAAAAAGAGGATATAACCTCCCCTGAAGGATGGTAGCAAAGAGGGGACATGGCTGGATGGGGCTGGGGGTCAGTTGTGCTACCTCTGAGCCTGGGGCTTTTAGTACTTGGAGGACGGTCACACCTCTTGCAGGTACACGAGACACAGAGCAGGTGCTCAGCCACAGATGGCACTGTTATTATTCCCATGAATACTGCTCTTCGAGGAAGGAGAGCCTGAAAGCCCTCTTGGCTCACGGGGAGTAGAAGGTGCCTGAGCTGCTCACCTCGGCCATCTCTCAGGACAATCTCACCCTCGCCCGAGATCCAGCGGTAGCAGGGGAACTCGATGTAGTCCCCGCAGGGAGTCTTCAGCGTGATGTACTTTAAGTACCAGTCATCATGAAGCCAGTACTTGCGCTTCTCGATTTTGATGAGCTGGATGTCGCCCAGTTCTTCATCCACTGTCACATCGTAAGAATCAACCTGAGAAGGGGAAAAACCAAATCAGACCATCTGGGGGCTCCTGAGCCTGTGAATCATCTATTATATTTAGCTGTGCCCTGGACCCTGGGGGACAGAGATGGCCAATTCCCCAGCTCTACCTTTGGGAGACAGAAATCTGGTGAGTCAGGGTTGGCACCGCTTAGAGAGGAATCTCCTCCTGTCTGCAGTGGGCCCTGGCTGGACGCTGGAGGCTGGACGTGGAGACTCCAGGCAGGGGTCCCCTCTGCAGGTAAGCTTGAGAAGGGCCTCTGCAGCTGCCCCATCATATTGGGGGCAGCAAGGCTGCTGGCTTTGCTACCCTACGGGGGGCAAACTGACCCTTGAACACAGGGGCAGCCCTTTACAGCCTTCAAAGGGCTTGCTGACACTGCTACAGATCCCACAACAATCTGGGGGGAGAGGGAAGTTATGACCCGTGTCTCAGATGAAAACAGTGAAGCTAAGACCCACTTCCACTATGAGCTGGCAGAGCTAGAACTCCACTTCCAGGCTTTTCCACCTCTCTCTCATTCCCCGTGGGGCAAATAGCTGAGTGGAAATGAGGAGGCTCAGATACAAGTGAAGTTGCACAGACTCAAGTTGTCCCGGGGCCTCTGCGGTTCACGGAGCCACAGTGATGCTGAGAAAATTGGATGAGCACGTCCCACTACATCCAAGGCACAGCGCTGGGGTGAGGCTGGCCTTGCTGCTGGATGGTGCCCCCTCCAGCCGTGTGCACTGCTGCTCCCCAGGCTGCTACTGGGCTTCTGTCCCCAGGAGATGGGCTGGCACAGTGGCAGTGCTGGGCAGCCCCTCCATGGCTGCTGGATGATGTACATGTTGCCGCTTAGGGGCTCAGCATTGCATTGGGGGTTCCAAAGACCAGGAGGTTTGGGAAGCCCCGAACTCCAGACCCTCTAAGGCACTTTCTAAGCCAGATTTCAGCCATCCTTGAACTTTTCCTTGGTGCAGAACTTAGAGTTCTCAGTGTACTAGTGAACTAAGTGGAGGGGAGGGTGTTCCTCCTGTACATGACTCCGTGTGTCCCCATTTCCATCCCTCTCCCTCCAAGCAGCCAGGAGACCCCTGGGAGGACCTCATAAGAGAAGCGGGAAGTTGGACATTTTTAGCAAACCCCTTGGCTCTGAGCACAGTGAGCAGCTTGCTTGTCCTGGCTGCCACAGATGCCAGACAAATGTGGTCAGAAAGCAGAAGTCTCCTCCTAGTGCCCTGTGGTCAGGGCCTTGGTCCTCAGTGAGAGGACCTGTTTCTGAGGACAGAGGAGACAGCCTGTGTGCTAGGTCCCTAACAGGTGTGCAAGCACATCTGTTCTGCCAGATGCTCCATCCTGCAGGTGAAAGAAGCTTCCTTGCCCTCCAAAAGTATGTCTTGTGAGAGAGCAGGGGCCACAGATGAGGTTACAGAGAGCCTTGATTCCCAGGGCCCATGGGACCTCAGGCAGGGGGCCTGTCCATACCTCTGGGTGCTGATCCCTGGGGAGAAGGTGGCAGGGCCTGGGTACAGAGTTGGGAGAAGTGCCCCAGTGAGGGGTTGGATGACCTGAGGAGCTGGGAGGAGGGGGAGGAAAGGAAGGACATAGGTCTTAGTGGGTGGTTTCCAGGGGATGGGGAGAAGGGAGAGCCCTGAACTGAAGCATCAGGGGGCCAGGACAGGAAGATCTTGATGGAACAAGAGGCTCAGTGCCCATCTGGAGAAGCAGAGTGGAGACTGGGTGGTCCAACCCCATTCCAGGTCCCACTGCCATGGGGCTCTGCAGAGATCATGGCCTTCCTGTGGGGCCAAAACAGAAATTCCCATTGAGGGCCATGAGATGCAGAAGGTGAGGTAAGCCTGGGTGTCAGGGCAGGTTGGCCAGCCTCAGGGGGCCTTGAGGTCACATCCCAGCTCCAAAGTGACAGACTATAAGCCTGAGCAAACTGCTTCACCTCCCGAGGCTCTGTTTCTTCATCTATCAAGGGGAGATAACGCTTGGCGTGGGTACATTTGAGAAATCCAAACAACATTATGTCTGAGTGGGCCCCTTTCTCCAAGGGCTCAGGCTGCCAGCTGCTGAATGCATCAGAACCACCTGGCCTCCCTCCCTGACTCCCGGGGGTCAGCAGACCCCACATCGCCTCGAGCAGCCCTGAGCTGGTGTGGGCCCCATGCCTGACTGCACACGCCAGACTGAGTAGCCAGAAGTAGAGATGAGAGGAAGAAACTGAGCACCTAAGCAGAAACATCTTGGCTCAAAACCTGGAAGTAATCTCTGTGAGAATAGAGAAGGGGCCTTGAGGCCGAGTAGGAACAGAAGTTGTTTTTGTTACTGGCAGTGCAGGCTGAGCAAAGAGAAGTCAGTGCATGGTGGGGCCTGGGACCAGCCCAGGGCGGTCTCTCCAGGGGAAGTGGCTCTGAAGGGCTGGAGAGGGCTGCAGGTGTCTGGGAGGTTGAGGTCAGGAAGGCGGAGGTGAAGCAGCAGAGGAGGGCTATTCTTAAGTAACAGGGGCCATGAGCCTCTGGGGTGGCCACTCTCATGCGAGGGAGGAGCCCAGGACCTTGGACCATAGAGGGAAGGAGATGGGGCTCAGGGAGTCTCTCTAGGACTGGGCAATTCTCAGAGGAAGGGTCAGGTGTCCAGCTGGAAGATGGAGCAGCTTCTCTGAGGGAGGGGAGGACAGAATCACCCTGTGCACACCTGGGAGGCAGTCACAGGAGAATGGACCCGCTATAGGTCCCTCTTTCCCAGCAATTGCTACAGGTGCCTGGCAGAGGGTCCTGGAGTTTCACTTGGGATGAAATCACTGGACACACTTACAGGGATTCAATCTGCTATCAGATGGTCTTTGGCAGGGGCAGAGGGACACACCCACCAGTCCAGTGTGTCTCTGGTTGGCCCTGGCTTCAGGCCCGATGCTACAGGAGGTAAACCAGGGCTGGAGGAGTTCAGTCCCACCTAATTCAGGCAGTCTCAGGGATAGTCTGGTGACTGTGGCTCTGGCATCCAAGGGAGCCACTGCTGGAAAGTCAGAGAGGATAGAGAAGGGTCTCTGGGAAGACCTCAGGGTCCCATGTGTCAAACAGCAGCCAGGTCTCAGGAAGGCACAAAGAGCTACAGGGTGTGAAGACCTTCCTCCTCCCTCTCCCTGGGCCAGTACACTGGATGGATGCTGGGTCTGTGGACTATTTGCCTTGACATATTAACATCACATGTCCGTCCTGCACGATGTGCAGTATCAGGAGTAGATGGCGCATAATAGGCCCTCAATAAATACAGCCCGTGTGCCTGGCTAAGTGAATGATTATTTCATTTCACAGATAGAAACTGAGGCTTAGAGAGGTCAGGCAGCTACCATGCTAGTGAGTTCTTGGTGGCTCCACGATTAGAACCTACCCCTGTGTGATGGCCCAGCCTGAGGTGCTCTCACTGCTCTCCCCATGGCCATTCTATGGGAAAAGCCTTGGATGGGGAGCCAGGGTCTTGGCTTTGAGCCCTGGTTCAACTCCTGCATGGAGTATGAAGGGGCAACATGGGATGGGGCAGGGGACATGGAAAAACTTCCTATGAGATGGCATTTGAGGCAGCTCTTGAGAGTTGGCAAGATTTCAGAGGTGAGTTGAGTGGAGAGGTGGGGGGATGGGTGGGGCATTTGGGATCCAGAGAACAAGAGAGCACAGAGGTGGGGAATTTGCCTACTGGAGGAGGAGGCTGGAGCATGGAGTTCCTTGGCATAGAGGTGGGAGGCGCAGTGGTCAGATGCTGGAGAGAGACAGGGAAACATGGTATTCGCCAGCCTCATTTCTCAGAAGCTCCAATTTGCAGATTTTGACGGTTGCTCTCAACTCTATTGGATACATGGCTTTAAAGCTTTTGACTAGTTCAGAAAAGTGTTAGTTGGCCAGTTTTTGTTTGATCTTCATTTCAGCATTTAAAGAAAGGTTTCACATGTCTCTGCCCCAGATCCCTGTTGGGGCAAGGACAGAGGAGAGTCATGATGTGGCCCAGCCTGGACTGCCTACCTCGGATAGGGCTAATGAGGGGCTGGTGGCGGGGAGGGGAGAGGAGGGGGCTGAGGGGCAGAGAGAGAGGAAGATGATGAAGGGGTGGACAAGGGAGAGACCAGGGCAAAGGTTAGGGAGATTGAGGAAGCAGGGGGTGGCTGGGGGAACCTGCAGACAAAACAGAAGAGAGAAACGGGGGGCAATGGGGAATTGTGGGCAGTAGGGCATGGCAGAAGGTAGAGGAGGCGGAAGAGGCAGGATGTAGGGAAGAGATGGGACAGAGAGGGAAGGTAGGGGATAGAGAGAGTGATGCTCACAAGGAAATATTTATTCTTCAGGATTACTGAAGAATTCTTACTTCTGAGAAGGCAGTATTCTAGAATATATTCTTCATGAATACATTATAACACTGAAAATATTTGAGAAGTAAGGATAGTTTTAAGACTTGTTCACATTTACTGAGTACATTTGAGGACACTAAATTAAACATCACTCTGTTGCCCTTTGCTTTTCTAAAAGTGCTGCCAGGGAATGAAAAAGGTCAAATAAGATTTCCTAGATGTCTTCGGATCTGTGAAAGTTACCCCATTCACTTGAATTACTTTAAATCAATAGAATCAAAGAAACAAATCAATTTGCTAAATTTGCCTAGACTTGGGCTAGTCTCTGGGCTATGTCGGCCCACAGCCAGAGCTTTCCCAGCAGACAGCTTGATGGTTGACAAGAGAATCTCACCAAGGAAGATCTCTGATTCCCAGTCTTGTCCTAAATCACTCTGCAGAAGTCTGATGAAAATAACCAGGGATGTGTGACTCCATTTGCTGAGAAAAAAATTAGTCTTGTCCATCATAGGACTGAATTTTGCATGGGAGGAGTGTGGTTAACTGGAAATGACTGAATTGGTTGCTTAGAAATAGTCTTTATTGTTGTTAACATTGCTGTTATTATCTATTAATAATTGTAAAACTTTTTGGCTAAAATGAGATAGCCTTATCTTCTCCCTAAGCATTTCCTCTAAGATTTCTCCTTTACCTTAAGCAAAAGGGACAGATTGTACTTAAGGAGACACTGGCTGGAATGAGGAAGTAGCTCTGGGCTGTGCAAGACCAAGTGTGGAGTAACTGCATCAACAGGAACTTTCTCAAAAGTTAATTTTTTCAAAGAGCCTTTAGGAGTCAGATGAATCCTCTGCAGTGGCAGCCCCTCCCTACCTGCTGCCTCTTACCGCAATGGAAATGTGACATGCAAATTTCTCCTGAAATTTGCTTCTGGAACTCTCATTGAGGTGTTTAATTATAATGTCATTTGAATGAATTCTTAGGGCGGGGAAATAACGTACAGAGGGATGGTTTCACCCTTCTTCCAATGACCCTGTTATGGGTCAAAGCACAGTGTCTCCTCTCCAAGAAGACACACCTTGGCGTGAACACAATGAAGTGTGTGGTGTGTGGAGAATGGACCCACTGGGGACTGCTTATAAAGGGGAAGGAGTCTACCCCCCCTGCCAGAAGTGTTGGGGGAAATCCATGAAACAAGGATAATAAATGAGGGTGCTTCAGAAATGGGTGTCATCATCCCAAATGGATAACTCATTAGCCTTCCTATACCACCATCCTCTGGCCAGTTCCCTGGTTGGGGAAACCAAACAATAGGAGTTTGTTCTTATACTCAACATCTAACTCTTCTAGAAGGGAGCTGAAGTCAGCTTAATGTGTTAAACTTGGCCAAGTGCCAGGTTGGTTTATAGCAAGGTTCTGGGACTGTTGGGTAGGAATCAAACCCACTTAGTTTATAATCTGGAAGAGGAGTAGACTATTATTTGCTTACTTTAGGCTCTGCAGACCTAAAACATGGTTCCCAAATTTTTATCCAATAAGTATTCGGTTGAACCATATGGAATTGCCAATTTTGTTTGTCAACAATAGTCAACTATGAGCAATTCCTTATGGTTCAAACTAATAATCAAGGAAGTGGTGAAAAGACAGCCTTTTGAAGTCTAAATTTTTGAGGTCCAGTTCAGGAGCTGAGGGTAGCAGAAGGGAACAGATATTTCCTGGGCACCTGCAGTGCTTTGGGACTATCCCAATAGTCATGCTAGTGGACTGGGCACGTCCCATTAAACACTCAGGGAGGAAATGACCCGCCATGCTCATGGAAAAAGCCACAGGGCTCAAATTCATGTCCAGGTCAGCATCAGCAGCCCACTTCAGAATGAATCTACCTGTGCATGGGCTCACAGCTTCTGGCATCCCAGACTAGAGGTGCCGTAAGCAACTGGCTCCCTTTGCTCCTTGAACTCCCCCAGCTCCAGGGTCTCTAGTGAGGATGCGAGCGGAAAAACCCTCCTTGGTCTTCTCCTCTGAGCCCTCACACCCTGGGTGGAAGTGTTCCCTGCTGTACACTCTGCTGGGAGCTAGTGACGACCTCTGGGGTTGCAAAAGACTTCTCCTGGCCTGGGTTCTCTTGTTCTTTTTCTCTGCATTCCTCTGGGAACCTGTCCTGAGAATGTGAGCTGCCCAGGTGTGGAGACATAAGCTAGTGCCACTCTGGGCCACCAGCTGGGTTTGGGCTCATCCGGGCTCCTGGACCAACCTGAAGCCAACCCTTGCACTTTACATTTGGGGAAACTGAGGCCCAGAGATGGGAGAGGGTAAGCTAGAGGTCAGGCCCAGATGGAACTCAGGCCTCTGGACTTCCAGACCTGCATGTTCTCCCGAGATTCTGAGGTACTCCGAGGTGCCATCCGTGGAGCCCTATGAGGTGGGGCACAAGCAACGCTGCTCACAGCACTTGCCCAGTTAAGGGACCTTTCAGAGGCTCGAGGAACCCACTGGTAAAACGGATAGCAAATCTTGCACCGTCTCCTGCTCCCAGGGGAGAGGCACGGCGCCCTGCTGACCTCACCCAGGAAGACCTCCTCCCCGAACTTGGGTCCCAGCTGCCCGGACGGGTCCTGGACAAGCCCGCACTCGGCCCCAGCTGCCCAGCCCATCGGGGACACGCGTCCTCACCGCGCCGCGCTCGAAGTCATTGTAGAAAGGCTTGTCCAGCAGGTGCTTCTCGCTGCAGCCCGCGGAGCCCACGAGGCTAAGGTAGATATAGTCGTCGGTGCCCGCAAACCACTGGCTGCCGGTGGCCACAGTGACGGTATAGGAGGGCATAGCGGCGGGCAACGAGGGTCGTGTGCGCAGCGAGCACTGGCAGCCTCGACGTGCCGGTCCGCGCGACAGCACCTAGCCTGCACAGCACAGCTGCTTCCTCTCTCCGCGCGTCTGGCGCCCCGGCAACCCCCGCCCGCTGGGCCCCGCCCCCGCCCCGTGCCTCTGCCCCCGCCCCCGCCCCGCCCCGCCCCGCCCTCCTGCCCTGCTGACCTCGCGGGCCGGACCTCCAAATCGGTAAGGGTCACCCATTTCTGCTTCTCACCTCCTCCGCTTGGCTTCTTTTTAGCAGTCAAGGGACTGGGGTCACCTCAGCTGCTATCCCCTCCTCCCACCGTTCATTCATTCATTCATTCACTCAGTTTTTCATTTATTGTTTTCACTCTTCACCCTTCCTTCCTGCCTTGGCTTCCCTGACTTCCCTCGGTGCCAGGTTCCTATGAAACATTAGGGCTCCAGGACTCCTAGAAAACCAGACATAGTCCCTGCTCCCACTGAGTTCCCAGTGGGAGTGGGAGGCCACGTGCTTGGGGAAGTTACCCGCTCTGTGATTACTTAGAGCAGGGGTGTTCTGGGAGTCTGCAGCGGGAAGAAGAACCCACCTGGGGAGTCAGGAAAGCTTTTGGAGGGGGCGACACCTGAGCTGGTACTCCGGGACCTAGAGACTTCCGTGGGCATTGGCTTCTTCCGCAGACTCGGCTGAATGTCACTCCAGGCTTAGGGCAGTGGGCGCTGAGGTGAGTCAGATGCCAGCCACGCTCAAGCCTGGAGATTGTCAGTGACAGGTAGGGTTAGCCGGAGAGAGGGAAGCCAGGAAGAGAAAACTCGAGTCTGGAGATCTACAGGGTTGTCTGGAGGAGGTCTGAGCGCTCCTAGAGGCGAGGAGTTGAAGAAACCTGAGGGTTGGGAGGCTGGGCGTGTGAGGGGAAAGGAATTAGACTTGTTCCGAGATGGCTCATGGGAGTGGACCCATGCATGGCAGAAAGTCCTAGGGAAGAAGATGTGGAGTTCACAGAAGGATGCTCCAGGAGTTACAGCCAGTACTTGGGAACCCCGCTGCCTGGTGGAGTAATTGGTGGGTTTTCTAACGATGATGGGCAGAGGCCTGGGAGGGATGGTGGAAGGCTTTGTGCACGAGAGGGACGCTTCCCTCAGGCGGTAAGCTTTCCAACTGCTGTGACATGTTCCCCAAATCTTCTATATTCGCCTATACCTCCCCCACTCCCTCTCCGTTACCGGAACTGCGTCTGACTGTGGTGCACATTCAGTAATGTATTGATCTAAATTTAAAAATAAGTTAATTCCATGCGAGATGGTGGGTATGTCAAGTCACCTGTTTTGAAAACCTGGGCTCCTTCTGGTGGCAAATCCTGCTTCCTCCTCTGCCTGGCAGGACCACCACTCTGGGTAGAGAAAGAGTGAGTACCTGCCATTCTCTACAGATGGGAAGTGAGGGCAGAGTTCAGTGGGACTGATTTTATTTATCAAAAGACAACACCAGAGGGATTCTCTGGGAATCAAAGTGTAGCACGTGAAAGACTCTGGACACAGTTGAGATTGGGTAGATGAAGATGGCACAAAAGTGGGATCCAGGCAAAATATATATTTCAGGAAACCCTGGAGAGGGTGTGAAGGATGGCTATAGAATTGCCCTTCAAATCTAGGAAGAAAATGGTTATTGTTTTCCTAAAGAAAGGAACTATATTTTGTCCTCCCATCCTGTCCTCCAATTCTCTAGCTAGGCTTATTTCTTTTTAACGTAGGTGGGATCATCTACTCCCTTCAAGTCCATCATCACTTGCTTTTCTTTCAGTTGTGCCCGCCTTCCTCTTTCTCCTTCCTTTCTTCTTTTTCACAGCTTTGCTGAGATGTAATCACCATGCCATACAATAATTTAAAGTGTACAGATCAAGGGTGTTTAGTAATATTCAGAGTGGTGAACCATCACCACAATCAATTTCAGAATATTTTCATCACTCTCTTACCAGTCACTTCTCATTATCTCCCTCATCTTTCTAGTCAGGGCAAACACTAATCTATTTTCTGCCTTTATAGATTTATCTGTTCTGGACATTTCATATGAATGGAATCATACAATATGTGACCTTCATGACTGGCTTCTTTTACTTAGTATACTTTTTTTCTCCCCAGACTCATCCATGTTGCTGCATGTATCAGTACTTTATTCCTTTCTGTTGCTGAATAATATTCCATTTTTATGTGTTTATCCATTCATTGGGTGATGGACATTTAAGTTGGTGCTATTATGAAAAACAGTGTTTTGAACATTCCTGTATAAATTTTTGTGTAGACATGTTTTCCTTTCTCTCAGGGAGATAACCAGGAGGGGAATTGCTGAATCATATGGTAATTATGTTTAGCATTTTGAGAAAATGCTGGTTTGTTTTCCAAAGTGGTTGTACCACTTTACATTTTCATCAGCAATGTGTAAGGTTCCATTTTCTCCATATTCTTGCCAACACACTATATTCTTTATGAAGGGTATCTCATTGTGATTTTGATTTGCAGTTCCCTAGTGGCTAATGATGTTATCTCATGCTACTGGCTACTAGTATATCTTTGAGAAATATATATTCAGATCTTTAAAAAGTTTAGCTTATTTATATCTTTATTATGATAGAAGCCCCTGATCAATTCTATTATTTGCAGATTTTTTGTTGCTTTGATGGGTTGTCTTTTAATTTTTTTATGGTTATGTTTGAAACAAAATTTCTGATTTTGAGTAAGCCTAGTTTACATATATTTTTTCTTTTGTTGCTTGTGATTTTAGTACCATGTCTAAGAGACTGTTGCCTATGCTAAAGTCAAAAAAACTCACTCCTATGTTTTATTCTAAGAATTTTATCATTTTAGTCTTAATTTAGATCTATGATCCATTTTGCTAATTTTGATGGATGCTGTGATATAGGGATACAAATTCATTATTTTGGGTATGAATGTCTAGTTGTCCTGGAACCATTTGTTGAAAAGAAGATTCTTTCTACACTGAATTGTCTTGGCACCTTAGTAAAAAGTGAATTCACCATAAATGTAAGGGTTTATTTTTGGACTTTGACTTTAATTCCATGGACCAATATGTGTATCATTTTTCAGTGCCACACTGTTTCAATCATTGAAACTTTATAGTAAGTTCTGAAATCTGAAAGTATGAATCTGCCTTTGTTCCTTATTTTGCAAGAATGTTTTAGCTATTTTGTCTCCACTGTATTTTCATATAAATTATAGAATCAACTTGTCAATTTTTGTAAAAAATAACAGTAATCTGGGATTTTGGATTTTGATAGGGATCTCTTTTTTTTGCCTCTTTTCTCTTTTTTTCTACACCGCATGCTCTCTCTCTCTGTTTTTTTTAGAGTTCCCTTATTTGTGTGTTAAATCTCTCATATACATCTTCCTATTATCTGCTTTATTCCCCTCATGATTTTTACCTCTTTGTATATTTCCTTTTTTATTGCTATTTCCTCAACACAATTTTTTTTTTCCCACTGTACAGCATGGGGACCCAGTTACACATACTTGTATACATACTTTTTTCTCCCATTATCATGCTCCGACTTAAATATCTAGACATAGTTCTCAGTGCTACACAGCAGGATCTCATTGTTTAATCCATTCCAAAAGCAATAGTTTGCATTCGTTAACCCCAAGCTCCCAGTCCATCCCACTGCCTCCCCTTCCCCCCGGGCAACCGCAAGTCTATTCTCCAAGTCCATGATTTTCTTTTCTGTGGAAAGGTTCATTTTTGCTGTATGTTAAAGGGAAGCCTCCTGCACTGTTGGTGGGAATGTAAGCTGGTACAACCATTATGGAGAACAGTATGGAGGTACCTTAGAAATCTATACATAGAACTACCATATGACCCAGCAATCCCACTCTTGGGCATATATCCAGACAAAACTTTCCTTAAAAAAGGCATGCACCCACATGCTCATTGATAGGGATCTTCTTAAAGCTGTAGATCAATTTGGAGAATATTGATGTCTTAACGATATTGTCTTTTAAACAAGGGATGTGGGATATGACTTTATTTAAATCTTTTCTAATTTATTTTAATATTTTGTAGTTTTCACTGCACTTTATTTCACTAAATTTATTCCTGAATATTTTGCTATTTTTTATTTATTTTATTTTTTATTCATTATTTTTTCCTTAAATTTTTCATCTACTGTTTTTATTTATATATATATTATTTATTTATTTATTTTTAAATTACTCAAATGAATTTATCACATCTGTAGTTGTATAACGATCATAACAATCTGATTTCACATGATTTCCATCCCACAGCCCAAGCACATTCCCCCACCCCCCAAACTGTCTCCTCCAGAGACCATAGTTTTTCAATGTCTGTGAGTCAGCATCTGTTCTGCAAAGAAGTTCCATCTGCCCTTCTTTCAGATTCCACATGTCAGTGAAAGCATTGGATGTTGGTGTCTCATTGTATGGCTGACTTCACTTAGCATGATAGTTTCTAGGTCCATCCATGTTGCTAAAAATGCTGGTATTTTGTTCATTTTAATGGCTGAGTAATATTCCATTGTGTTTATGTACCACCTCTTCTTGATCCACTCCTCTGTCGATGGACATTTAGGTTGTTTCATGTCTTGGCTATTGAAGAGTGCTGCAATTTACATTGGAGTACATGTGTCTTTGTGAGTCATGGTTTTCTCTGAATAGATGCCCAGGAGTGGGATTGCTGGATCAAATGGTAGTTCTATGTTTAGTTTTCTGAGGAATCTCCATACTGCTTTCCACAGTGGTTGCACCAATTTACAATCCCACCAATAGTGTACTAGTGTTCCTTTTTCTCTACACCCTCTCCAGCACTTACTGTTTGTAGACTTTTTGATGCTGGCCATTCTGGCTGGTGTAAGGTGGTACCTCAGAGTGGTTTTGATTTGCATTTCTCTAATAATGAGTGATGTTGAAAATCTTTTCATGTTTTTTTGGCCATCTGTATGTCTTCTTTGGAGAACTGTCTGTTTAGATCTTGTGCCCATTTTTGGATGGGTTTTTTTTTTTTTTTTTGGTATGGAGCTGCAGAAGGTGTTTATAGATTTTGGAAATTAATCCCTTCTCCACTGATTGACTTGCAAAGATTTTCTCCCATTCTGTGGGTTGTCTTTTAGTGTTGTTTAGGGTTTGCTTTGCTGTGCAGAAACTTTTCAGTTTGATTAGGTCCCATTTGTTTATTTTTCTTTTTATTGTCAATACTCTAAGGGGTGGATCTGTTATTTTTTCTTGAAGGAAAGCTATAGATATGTCTATATAACCAGCTTTATCAGGACATAACTGACAAAAACTGCATATATATAATGTGTGCAACCTGAGGTTTTTATGTATGTATACATTGTGACATGATTACCACAGTCCACTCAATTGACACATCTGTCACCTCACATAGGTATTGTTTTAAAGTTTCTTTGGTGTAGTGATAGCAGTTGAGATCTACTCTGCTAGCAAATTTCGAGTACACAAAACAGTATTATTAACTATAGTCACCATACTGCACATTAGATCTTCAGGAACTTATTCATCTTATATACCCTTTGACCAACTTCTGATTTTCCCCACCCCGCCTCTGGTTTTGAGTTTGACTTTTTAAGCTTCCGTATAGAAGTGAGATCATACAGTATTTGCTTTGTATGTCTGACTTATTTCACTTAGCATAGTATCCTTCAAGTTTATTCACCTTGTCACAAGTGGCAGGGTTTCCTTTTCTATGGCTGAATAGTATTCCATTGTGTGTGTGTGTGTGTATCACATATATATCATACATTTTTTTTTGTCTTTTTTTGCTATTTCTTTGGGCCGCTCCCACGGCACATGGAGGTTCCAGGGCTAGGGGTCCAATCGGAGCTGTAGCCACCGGCCTATGCCAGAGCCACAGCAACACGGGATCTGAGCCGCGTCTGCAACCTACACCACAGCTCACAGCAATGCCGGATCCTTAACCCACTGAGCAAGGGCAGGGACCGAACCTGCAACCTCATGGTTCCTAGTCGGATTCGTTAACCACTGCGCCACGACGGGAACTACTATATCATACATTTTTAACTCATTTATCCATTAGCACTTAAGTTGTTTCCATATCTTGCTATTGTGAACAATGCTGCAATGAACACTGGTGTGCAGGTGTCTCTTCAAGATCCTGATTGCATTTCTTTTCAGGAATACGAGGAAGCAATTATACAGACGTGGGATTACTGGATCATATGGAAGCTCTATTTCTAATTTTTTGAGGAATCTCCACAATGTTTTCCATAGTTGCTATACCAATTTACATACCAGAGTTCCCTTTACTCCCCATCCTGGCCAACACTTGTGATCTCTTGTCTTTTGATAATAGCCATCCTAACAGATATGAGGTGGTATCTCATTGTGGTTTTGATTTGCATTTCTCTGATGATTATTGATGTTTAGCACCTTTTCATGTACCTGTTGGCTATTTGTCTATATTCTTTGGAAAAAATATGTATTCAGAACCTTTGCCTATTTTATTTTATTTTATTTTTGCTTTTTAGGACCACATCTACGGCATATAGAAATTCCTAGGTTAGGGGTTGAATCGGAGCTGTAGCCGCCAGCCTATGCCACAGCCACAGCAACTCAGGGAGCTGCATCTGTGATTTACACTACAGCTTATGGAAATACCGGATACCTGACCCACTGAGCGAGACCAAGGATTGAACCTCATGGATACTAGTCAGATTCATTTCTGCTGAGCCACAATGGGAACTCCTTTGCCTATTTTTAAATTGGGTGTTTTGTTTTTGTTTTTGTTGCTGCTGAGTACTATGAGTTCTTTGTTCCTTGTATACTTTGAAGATTAACTCCTTATCAGATATATGGTTTGCAAATATTTTATCCCATTTAGTAGATTGCCATTTCATTTTGTTAATTGTATGCTTTGCTGTGCAGAAACTTTAGTTTGATCTAGTCCCACTTGTTTATTTTTGCCTTTTACCCTATGCTTTTGGTGTCATACCCAGAAATCACTGCCAAGACTGATGTCAGGGAGTTTTTTGCCAGTATTGTCTCCTAAGAGTTTTGTGGTTTCAGGTCTTAACATTTAAGTCTAATCCATTTTGAGTTGATTTTGCATATGGTATAACAATTCAGTTTCATTCTTTTACTTGTAGATATCCAGCTTTCTCAGTAGCATTTATTGAAGAGACTGTTCTTCCCCATTGTGTATTCTTTGCACTCTTTTCATAGCTTAGTTGACTGTATATATGTGGGTTTATTTCTGAAACTCTTTATTCTCTTCCATCAGTCTATGTGTCTGTTTTATGTCAGTACCATACTGTTTTGATTACTGTAGTTTGTAATATAATTTGACATCCAGAAGTATGGTGTCTCCATCTTTGTTCTTTTTACTCAAGATTGCTTTGGCTATTCATGGTTACCTAGGAATTTTAGGTTTTTTAAAAATTTCTGTGAAATTTTTTTTTTGGAATTTTGCCAGGGATTGAATTATCTATTTCTTCCTTTAATTCTTTCAGTTTTGGCTTTATGTATTTTAAGATATAAGTGCATATGTTTCTAATTGTTACATCTTTCTGATGGATTATCCTTTTTAATCATTATAAAATGTCCTTGTTTAATACTACTTTTTTTTTCTGTCATAAAGTTGATTTTGTCTGATATTAACATCACCACTCTAGCTCTCTTGTAGTTACTGTTCACATGTTATGTATCTCTTTCCAGCCTTGTACTTTCAAAGCTGGATTTTTTTTTTGATTTGTTGTATTTTTGAATCTAAATTGTGCCTCTTGTAGAAAGCATATAGTCCGACCTTGCTTTTTGTTTTAACTAGCTTGAAAATCTCTTCCTTTTGATTAGATTGTTTAATCCATTTATTTTTAATACTATTACTGTCGGGGCTGGATTTATGTCTGCAATTTCACTCCTTATTTTCTATAAGTTTTGTGTCTTTTATTCCCCCTTTCTTCCTCCATTACTGATTTCTTTTAATTAAGTAAGTATTTTCTAGAGGAACATTTACATTCGTTTAATTTTTTGGGGGGAGCAATATTTTGAGTTATTTTCTTAGTGGTTACTATAAGATTTACAATGTAAAATGTAAAACACATTACATTTTATATATTATAGACCCAGTGATATAATTATGTATATAAGTCATGTGCCTTTTAAATCACTTAAGAGAAGAAAGGAAACAAACACACAATTGTATTGAATTGTATTTTATAATAACCTGTGTTATTACATTTACTGGTCATCTTTGTTTTTAGGAGTAGGTTCAAATTTGTCTGATGTCACTTGCTTCACCCTTTAGTGATTTCCTTTAGTGATTCTTTTAAGGTTGCTTACTAGCAGCCAATTCTCTCAATTATGGTAATATGGGGCTGTCTTTATTTCACCTTCATTTTTGAAAGGTTGTTTTGCTGGACATATGATTCTTTTTATTATTGTGGTAAAGTACATAAAACAAAATGATCATTTTTAAATTTCTATTTTTCTAGAAATCATATCTCACAAGAGTTTTTTTATTGTGGTAAAATATGTATAATATAAAAATTAGTACCAGTTTTAGGAGTACAATCCTAAAATACTAAAATGGCCTTAAGTACATTCATAATGTTTTGTATCTATTTCCAGAACTTTTTCAATTTACCAAACAGATACTTTGTACCTATGAAAATAAGTAACTCTCCAATTCCCCCATCCATAACCCCTGGCAATCACCAATTTATTTTCTGTCTTTATGAATTTGGGGTACTCTAGTTACCTCATATATGTGAATCATACAATATTTGTCCTTTTTCTTACTTAGCATAATGTCCAACATTTTGTAGCTCATATTCACTTCATTCCTTTTTTAAGGCTGAATAAGATTCTCTCTGACCACATTTTGTTTATCCATTCATTAAACATGTCTTAATGATGAACATTTGGGTTGTTTTCACCTTTTAGCTATTATGAATAATGCTGCTATGAACACTGATGTAAAATATGTGTTCAAATCCCTGCTTTCAGATTTTTTTGGGGAATGTGTATACCCAGTAGAATTGCTGGATCATATGGAAATTATATATTTAGTTTTTCTTGAGGAATCACCACTGTTTTCCACAGTGGCTTCACCTTTTTACATTTCCACCAGCAATGCACAGTATTCTGATTTCTCCAGATCCTCACCAACACAGTTATTTTATGTTGTTTTGATAATAGCCATTCTAATAGGTGAGGGGTGGTAGTGATTAGTTGTGTTAAATACCTTTTCATGTGCTTGTTGGCTATTGGTATGTCTTCTTGGGAGAAAATTCTACTTAAGTTCTTTGCTCAATTTTGAATTGTTTTGTTAATTTTTTGTTATTAACAAAAATTAAGTTATTAAGTTGTAGGAGTTCTTTATGTAATCTGGATATTAATCCCTTACCATATATATGATGTGTAAGTATTTTCTCTCATTTTATGAATTGTCTTTTCATTATGTTAACAGTGTTACTTGATACACAAAAGTTTTGAATTTTGGTGAAGTCTACTTTATCATTTTCTTTTGTTGCCTGTGCTTTTGTTGTCATATTCAAGAAATCATTTGTCAAGTCCAATATCATGAAAAATTTCCCTTGTTTTCTTATGAGAGTTTTATAGTTTTAGGTCTTGAGTTTTGGTCTCTGATCCATTTTGATGTAACTTTTCTATAGGGTGTAAGATAAGTGTTTAATTTATGCCAGTATCATAGTGTTTTGATTCCTTTGTAATAAGTTTTAAAATTAGGACGTGTGATGCCTCCAGCTTTTTCTTTTTCAAGATTATTTGGCTATTCAGGGTCCCTTACCATTCCATATGAATTTTAAGATGGACTTTCTGTTTCTGCAAAAAAAAATGTTGGGACTTTGATAGTGATTGAACTGAATCTATGCATTGTTTTGGATAGTATTGACACCTTAACAATGTTGAGTCTTCCAGTCATTAACATGAGATGTGTTTTCATTTATTTGTCTCTAATTTTTTTCAGCAATGTTTTATAGTTTTCTGTTAACAAATATTTTACTTCCTTGGTTAAGTTTATTCCAAAGTCTTTTATTTTCTTTTTTAAATTAAAAAAATTCAAGAAATAGCAACAACAACAACAAAAAAGACAAAAGACAAAAAAAAATTGGAGTTCCCATCGTGGCGCAGTGGTTAACGAATCCGACTAGGAACCATGAGGTTGCGGGTTCGGGCCCTGCCCTTGCTCAGTGGGTTAACGATCCGGCATTGCCCTGAGCTGTGGTGTAGGTTGCAGACGCGGCTCGGATCCCGCGTTGCTGTGGCTCTGGCGTAGGCCGGTGGCTACAGCTCCGATTGGACCCCTAGCCTGGGAACCTCCATATGCCGCGGGAGCAGCCCAAGAAATAGCAACAACAACAACAACAACAAAAAAGACAAAAGACAAAACAAAATTAAAAAAATTTTCTTTTTAAGCCCATGCCCATAGCATATAGAAGTTCTCTGCCTAGGGGTTGAATTGAGCTGCAGCTGTTGGCCTATACCACAGGTACAGTAATGCCAGATCTGAGCCACATCTGACCCTACACCACAACTCATGGCAATGCCAGATCCTTAAACCACTGAGTGAGGCCAGGGAGCAAACCTGCATCTGATGGATAGTAGTTGGGTTCTTAACCCAGTGAGCCACAATGGGAACTCCCAAGGTATTTTTTTTTTTTGATGCTATTGTAAATGGAGTTGCTTTCTTAATTCCCTTTTCAGATTGTTTATTATTAGTATATAGGCATGCAACAGATTTTTGTGTGTTGATTTTCTATCCTGCAACTTTGATGAATTTGTTTATTTTTATTTTTTTCTAACAATTTGGGTCTAGAATCTTTAGGGTTTCTACACATAAGATCATGTCATCTGTGATGAAAGATAATTTTACTTCTTCCTTTCCATTTGGAGGCCTTCTATTTCTTTTCTTTGCCTAATTACTTTGGCTAGAGCTTCCAATACCATGATAAATGGATGTAAGATTCTTGGCTGACACTTTTCCCCCCAGTACTTTGAGTTTCCATTCCATTGCTTCTTGGACTATCTTGTTTTTAGTGAGAAGTTAGTTGTTACCCTACTGAGGTTTCTGTGTGTGTGACAAGTTGTTGTTTTCTCTTTGCCTTTCAACATTTTGACCATGATATCTTTGAGTGTGGATTTCTTTTTGCTTATCCTTTTTGGACTTCATTAATATTTTTCATCAAATTAGTGATCTTTAGCCATTACTTCTTCGAATATATTTTTAAAATTTTTTATTAAAGTATAATTTATTTACAGTGTTGTGCTAATTTCTGCTACACAGTAAAGTGACCCAGTCATACACATATATACATTCTTTTTCTTATATTATCTTCATTGTCTATCCCAGGAGATTGGATATAGTTCCCCGTGCTATACAGTAGGGCCTCATTGCTTATACATTCTAAATGTAATAGTTTGCATCTACTAAACTTAAGATCCTAGTCCATCCCACTCCCTCTCCCTGCTCCCTTGGCAACCACAGATCTGTTCTCTATGTTTGTGAGTCTGTTTCTGTTTTGTAGATACATTCATTTGTGCCATATTTTATTTATTTTTATTTTTATTTTTTTGTCTTTTGTTGTTGTTATTGTCGTTGTTGTTGTTGTTGCTATTTCTTGGGCCGCTCCCGTGGCATATGGAGGTTCCCAGGCTAGGGATTGAATCGGAGCTGTAGCCACCGGCCTACGCCAGAGCCACAGCAACGCAGGATCCGAGCCGCGTCTGCAACCTACACCACAGCTCAGGGCAATGCCGGATCGTTAACCCACTGAGCAAGGGCAGGGACCGAACCCCCAACCTCATGGTTCCTAGTCGGATTCGTTAACCACTGCGCCACGACGGGAACTCCATTTGTGCCATATTTTAGATTCTACATATAAGTGATATCATTTAGTATTTGACTTTCTCTTTCTGACTTACTTCACTTAGTATGAGAATCTCTATTTACATCCAAGTTGCTACAGGTGGCATTATTTTGTTCTTTTTTACGGCTGAGTAGTATTCCATTGTGTATATGTACCTCATCTTCTTAATCCATTCGTGTGTCGATGGACATTTAGGTTGTTTCCATGTCTTAGCTATTGTGAATAATGCTACAGTGAACACACAGGTGCATGTATCTTTGAATTATAGTTTTGTCCAGATACATGCCCAGGAGTGAGATTGCTGGATCATATGGTAGTTCTATATTTAGTGTTCCAAGGAAACTCCACACTGCTTTCCATAATTGCACCAATTTACATCCCCACCAACAGTGAAGGAGGATTCCCTTTCATCACATCCTCTCCAGTATTTGTTATTTGTAGACTTATTAGTGTTAGCCATTCTGATCAGTGTGACTTCTTTGAATATTTTTTCCTGTACATTTCTCCTCCTCTGCTTCTAATACTCCCATTGGTATATATAGGGATACTTAATGATTTCCCTTATTACTCTAATGTTCTGTTCACTTTTATTCATTATCTCTTCTTTTCCTTTCAAAAATTTTACAATCTCTGTTGGTCTGTCTTCAAGTTCTTTGATTATTTCTTCTGCTAGCTCAAGTACTCCTGATCCCCTCTAGTAAAATTTCTTTTTTGATTATAATACTTTTTAACTTCAGAATTTGTGTTTTTATTAATATTATCTAGTTGACAAGACATTTCATCATGCCTTCCTTTTCTCTTTAAACATGGTTTCTTTTAGCTTTTTGAATGTATTTAAAATAATTGCTTTGAAGTTTTTGTGCTATGTCTTACATCTGGACTCTTTCAAAGGCAGTTTCTGTTGCTTGCCATTTTTCTTCTGTATGGGTCACACTTTACTGTTACTCTTCATGTTCAGAACTGGATGTTATAGATAATTTTTTTTTTTTTGCAATTCTAGATACTCATTTTTCCCTGCCTTCCCTGACCCCCACCGCCAAGTTGTCATTTGATTGTTTATTTTTTTATTGACTTGACGGGAACATGTAGTGAAGACTATTTCACTTGCAATGTAAAGGGGCTTCTGATGTCTCTCCTCAGGGCCACATCCTTGGGCGTGTGTATTCTCAAGCTGGGATGACAAGGTTTTTAGCAGTGCTTTCTTTGGCTGTCTCTTTCTGTGGTCTGTTAAATTTTCTGCCTCTTTTGACATCACACTCCACTATTAGCCTTTACTAATTACTGGCTAATGGCGCCGTTGTTTTTGACAGTACCCTGAGGCATAGTTGCTCCACAATCTGAGCTAAAGAAATTTGGACCCTTTACAAGAGTAGTCTTTGAAACCTGTGTTTGAACTTTGTTTTAACCTTTGTTTCCTTCCTAGATTTCTGTTGTACATTTCTAGTTTGTTTATGGTTTGGATTGTTGCTGTCATTAAGCTGCCATCCTCTTTTTGATTGCTTGCTACCAAAATTTCCACTGTTTTTGATGGCATCCTTAGGGTTAAACTTGCCCATGCGCTCTTCCAAATAAAGTCAGTTCCCTTGGAGAACCACAGAGGTTTTTTCCCTATGTCTTGCCTCTCTCTGTGGGCAGGTCCTCCATGCCACTGCTCTGCACCTGAGTGGAGACAGTGGCATGCTTTTCTCAGATTAATCTCCTTAACCTTATTTATGAGTGAGGCAGTAGCCCTTGTTCTTCTGCCTCTTCTGGGATAGAACTGTCTCTCTTGGCATGGAATCTCTACCCTATGAGTGATCTGGGGTGAGGGCTTCAGGACCCATTCTTCTTAGCCTGCTGCTCCTTGGGTAGAATTTGTGTCCTAAGAGTGGAGATTGAGTGGAAGAAAGGAGCTTCAGACGTTTTGGCCAAGCTTGCCTGGAATAGAGCTTCTGCAATGTAGAGCCCAAATGGATGAGAAATAGTAGTTTTTTTTCCCCTCCCAGGGTAAAACCACAGACCTAGACTGGGAACTGGGGAACAAGGGAGCCCTATCTTCTTGGATGCACATCCCCAGAGCTGAGTTTCTGTTTCACTGTGGATAGAAGGGAGGGAGGAATTGAGTGAAGGCATAAATGCCACAGACTCTCACTACTCTTACTGAGATTAGTAGATTTTCTTGGATGAATGTTTCTTCATTTGCTGTGTATGTTTAAGACAATTTCCACTCACGTTAATATTTTTTGTTTTCTTTTATTTTTAATTTTTATCAGTTATAGTTGTTTCTCTCTGGAGGATGTCTGAGAAGCTCCTCATGCCATGATTCTGGAAATTTTTTTGTGTCATTTCTTCCTAGTGCTTGAAGAGTGAATCCCATTTTTAAAATATAAAATCCTGTAAGGAAGCTGATAAAAGCAGAGATACTCCAGCTGAAAATAAAGTTTACTAATGTAGGGGATAGACGTGCTGATAGATTGGCTTTTTTCTTCTTTCATCCCCTCCCCTCACTGCTATTCTCCAAGCCCGTGGTGCAGGTGAGAACACTTTTTAAGAATCATTTGCCTTTAGGATAAATCATTCACTTTGTACGCTAGCCCTTCACGTCTTGCCCTCGATGAGGGCCAGTGAAGGGCCAGTGATGTGATGAGAAACCACCATTTCTCATCCAGTGAGTATACTTCAGATACTCACTCCTTTACTCTTCCCATGTGTATCTGAAGAAGTTCCTTCAGAGAAATAAAACCAGAAGGATATGTGTACATATGAAGAGATTTATTGCAAAGATTGGCTTATATGATTATGAGAGCTGGTTATGCAAATCTGAAATCTGGGGTCCAGGCTATCAGGAAGGATAGGCCGGAAACTCTCAGGCAGCTAATGCTGCTGTCCACAGGAGGAATTTCTTTTTCTTCTGGGAAAACTCATTTCTGTTCTTAAAGCTTTACAACTGACTGAATCAGGTCCACCCAGATAATCCAGAATAATTTCTTTTACATAAAATCACGTGATTATGGATATCAATCCCATATTTAAAATATCTTCAGAGTTCCCATCGTGGCACAGCAGAAATGAATCCGACTAGGAACTATGAGGTGTGGGTGCGATCCCTGGCCTCGCTCAGTGGTTAAAGATCCGGCATTGCTGTGAGCTGTGGTGTAGGTTGCAGATGTGGCTGGGATCCTGTGCTGCTATGGCTGTGGCATAGGCTGGCAGCCATAGCTCTGATTAGACCCCTAGCCTGGAAACCTATATATGCCGCGAGTGCAGCCCTAAAAAGCAAAATAAAAAAAATTAAATTAAACATCTTCACGGAAATACCTAGATCAGTGTTTGATTGAATAACTTGGTGCTTCAATCACGTCTAGCCACACTGACACATAAAATTGACCATCACCCAATGCTTCACCTACTGTGTTCTTTAATAACCACTCTGTATCTTTGCATCCCCATGAAATCCTGGCTTATTTCCTTCCCTTGGTATGGAGTACTCCTATCCTTCTTCCCTGTCTCCTACCTCCTCCTCCAAAAACTGACACAAATGTTGTTTCTTCCCTGGAGTCCTCCTTGACTTCCACAGGCAGAGTTAGTTGCACCTCTTCTGAGCTCCCACAACTTTTGCTCATGCCATATTTTGGCATATTGCCTGTCTGTTCCATCAGTATTTTGTTTCTGTCTCCATCTCTCCCAACATATTCTGAAGGCAGAGACAATATCTTATTCATGTCTCGGTTTCTAGCACAATGCTGGGCACAGAGAAACTGTAGATAGTTCCTAGGTAGGTTGAGTTACTGAAGAGCCTGACAATTGCTAGGAAAGTATGGTTTTTGTGGTTGGTGAAGCAGACAGGTTGCATGAGCCTAAACTCAAGAGAATAGCTCTAACTTCCCCTCTAGCTGGTCATGTGATGACCTGAGTCATGGGATGGAAGTTGTGGCATGTTCACAGGAAGCCCTGCAGCCATTGCATTCATCACTGAAGCAGGACCAGTGTCCCTCTCCCACAGGACAGCACAGCCCTGATGTCCTGGCTGTCTGGGGAAGTGACTGGGATGGGTCCTTCTAAGCAGTCCTTTTCCTCTGGAGGGTGTTTTGTAGCACCATACTTTCTTTCACCTGCCTCCAAACATTTATAGTTCATGTCAGTTTCTCCTAGCCCATTTGCATAGTTAAACAGAATTAAAAACCATCTACCAATGAGCACTAAAGAGAAATGCTCATTCATTGGGGAGTTAGAAAAAGGAAGAAAAATAAATCAGTTGTCCATAACCCTATCCCTCCACCCCTGTCTTAGGACAGATGACTTCATTGTCCTCTCTGACTTCCCCTCAGGGTAGGTGTTACCAGCTCCTTCCAGATCCATTGTTTATTTAGTTGCCATTTGTTACAGCCCGGGAAGAATAAGAGGAATAAGACTAAGTCTTAAGAAGACTGAGTGTCTTTGTAATGATTCTGCTGAAATGATAATGATGAAATGTCTATTGCAGAGTTTTCAGTCTGTGATCAGAGCTCAGAAACTTTTGGATAAGTATCTCCCCTCCCCACACCTTCTCCCTTGTTGTGCTTTTCCGAGTAACACCAGACTTTTGCTGATTGATCCTCTCTCTCAAGGCTGTTACATAAGAAGTTGGGTGGAGCACCCCACACTACATTACCTGGGTTTATGTTCTCCTAAAACCTAGGTTTACTATCTGTGGCTCTGTAACACTTTATATTTTACTTAGGAGAACAAAGCTAATGAACGTTCTTTCCTTTGGAACTTCTTGATGAAGTACATACTTTTTGATCCACGAAGGAAAAGATTCAAATACACTTGTATTTGTGATTAATGTCTTTTCAAAAAGCCTGTCTCATACTCAAGCTGAAACACATCTGATATTTTTCACCCCAAGATCAGATCATCAAAGAGATTATCTCCACGCGCTCCCACTGAACAAACACAAGAGAAATAATTCACTCCAAGAAGTCTGAGTGTCTCTGTCTTTCCTCAAAGAGTCCTGCCCCAATGCCATCTGAAAGGGCCACTGGCTGTTCGTTCTCCCTTCACACCCTTGTGAACTTTCTTCATTGCACTTACCTGATATTGTCTTCTGTCTTTCCTTGTTTATTGTGTATCTCCCATGAAAGGCTGCGCACTCTAAGATTTTACCAGTTCTGTTTACTTTCACAGGTGTAATCCCCACAACAAGAACTAGTGACATGTAGGTAGGGAGAAAGGGAACTAATACTTTTTTAGGTACTCTGCACTAAGAAATTTTACATACTCTATCTCATTTATTTTTATAACACCCCTAGGAAGTAAATATCATTACTCAATTTTACCGAGAAGGAAGCCTGAGTTCAAATATTTCTTGAATGGCATTGTATGTGTGTCTCAAGTATGGGAAGAATGCAATAAGTATCCAAGAAAGTGCCACTTAGAGTGAAAAAAATCTTAAAGAAGGAAAATGATCCTCTATGATAAAAAATACTTGAAAATGTCAATCATGTGTGTGATGTTAGCTAAACTTTATTAGGAGCTGCATGTTGCCAGACATTGTACTGAGCACCTCATTGGAGCACATACTATTCTGACCCTCATTTTACAAATGGGGAGACTGAAGTAAAGAGGGACCAAATAGCATTCCCAAGGTCACATAGCTAGTGGGCGGTAGAGCTGGGATTTGAATCTTGGTAGTCTAACCACAGGGCCCTAGCTCTTAATGGAATATGTGGTGAGAAGGGATGTATGATTTGTAAAATAAATGAAAAAGAATATCTTCCTTTCAAAGAGTAGATTTAGATTTTGAACTTTTTTAAACCATGAGACTAATGATAATAGTATCAGTTAACATTGGCATAGCACTTCATCAACTACAAAGAATTTTCTTGCAACAGGACTTCATTCTGCTTCTCATGATGGCTTTGAGGGGCAGGAGAGGTGAGTTTTAGTTGTTATTCTCAACTGACAGTTGGAAAGGAGAAGCTCAGGAAGGTGCAGTGACTTGCCCAGTAAGTCTGTCCCATGAGGAGACCATGATGGCTTTTCTTCATCTTTTCATCTGTTCAGGAATGTAGGTCGGTAGTGTTTCACACCAGACACCAGGTCTCCAAGGCCAAGTCTGGAGCCACAGGTCCTGCTTGGGGAGAGGGAAGCCTGAGATAGGAGTAGAGAAGGGAACACCTTTCTCCTTATTCAGCTTTGGGAACAAACACTTTACATCTTTGGTGTTTGAAGGCTGGTGTGGCCAGAGCCCTGCAGTGCTGGGCTGGTGGCAAAGTAAAGAACCCTTTCAGAGTGAGTAGGGAGGAGGTAGGTGCATGATTTGGGAGACTAACTTTCCTAGTTTTTACCTCAACAGTAATCTCTTAAGTGGGGGTGGCAAAAGGGACAGACCATGGCGGGTGAATCTAGGGTGCCATGGGCCAGAAAGTTTACTCACTAAGCCAGATCCCTATTGGAGGTGTCAGAAATACCTTTGAGACTTCCTGCCATTTGAGAAGAGGCTGAGTCCATCACCACCCTCTGGGTTTTCAGCATTGGGATTTGTACTTTGTAGATGGTTAATAAATATTGAATTAATGAATATGCTTCTTATTTAAATCTTGATTTTAGTTTTCTGGCAAACCCTTCTGTCCTCTGGTTATGCTGCATTTTGGCACCTCTCATTTAATATTGTCTAGTAAATGCTTATATTTTACTTATGAGCTAGTAGACTGACTACAGAACATACTAAGTCACTATAACAGCTTTGTGACTCCATTTGTAGATGTTCAGTACACCTTCCAGGCATAAATTGTCTGAATCCAGATTTCTTAATGCGAAGGACACCATTTTACTAAGAGGACCCAGAGCTCTTTGGAGAAATGGTTGATTTCAGGTCATGGGCCAGAAAATCTTCAGGATGAACTTGAAACAGCTTGTGGAGTCAGATCCTGCATTGCTGTGAGCTGTGGTGTAGGTTGTAGACATGGTGTGGCACCCTGGGAGCACTGGATGCTAGGTTCGATCCCTGGCTCGGCATAGTGGGTTAGGGGTCCAGAATTGCTGCAGCTTAGATTGCAACTGTGGCTCAGATCCGATTCCTGGCTAGGGACCTCCATATGCTGAGGGGCAGCCAAAATAAATAAATACATACATAAATACATAAATAAAATAAATTAGGCCACTAAAAGGGAGTTTTCTTTTTTGAAAAAAGAAGTCTTGTGTTGGAGTTATCTTGTGGTGCAGTGGGTTAGGGATCTGGCATTGTCACTGCAGTGGTCTGGGTTGTTTCAGTGGTGTGGGTTTGATCCCTGGCCTGGGAACTTCCATGTGCCGCAGGTGTGGCCAAAAAAAAAAAAAAAAAAAAGTCAGGCGTTTATGAACTCTAGCAGCTGAAGACGTTTATCAGCACTTTCTAGGTTATACTGACATAACAATATCCCCAAGTCTCAGGAGCCCACAAAAAGAAAGGTTTCTCGCTCACTCTGCATATCATCTGTGGATCGTCTTCAGCTCTGCTCTGTGTCTTCTTCATTCTGGCATTAAGGCTGAAGAACAGCCCTTATTTAGGGCCCTTCCATTTTCATGACATGGGCTGCAGTTTATTGAACCATGTAATGGTGTTTAAACATTCCGTTCCTTAGAAAATATGACCTCCTTGGGGCTGAGCAGCTTTTTCAGCCTTTTTTTTTTTTTTTTTGTCCACAGAAGATTGGGGACTTAAATGTTGTTTCAAGTCTCAAATAGACAGTCACTTTTAATCTCAGCTAGTGGTAATTTTTTTTCAGAACAAATCTCTCAACAATTTATTCAGCTTTTAATTTATTTGATATGTCTGGCGTTGCTGTGGCCATGGCTGTGGCTGGCAGCTACAGCTCAAATTCAACCCCTAGCTTGGGAACCTCCATACGCCGTGGGTGTGGCCCTAAAAAGACACCCCCCCTCCAAACCCCCACAACTTTTATTTGCTAATTTTGTCAAGGTTTTGCATTTGTATTAATTAGTGTGTTTTGCCTGTGGTGTGTGTATACGTGATATCTTTGTTATTTTTACTTGGCTATTTCTTAGCCATCTCAAACTCAACATGTTCAAATTAGACTTGTGACCTTTGTCCTCAAGTCAGTTTCTCCATTCTCCCCTATTTCAATACAAGTCACCAACTCATACACAGGAGCTCAAGCCAGAACTACACAAGTAAGCTTAATGTTTTGCCTGTCCCACTCAGCCTGCTATAGTCAATCAACGACCAAGTATTCACATGCTGGGTATTCATTGTTTCTTCCCTGTGTCAATCGCTTTTCTAAAAACTTTCATTTCTTTGTTAATATCAACTACATTCTTTGCACTTTCTTCAAGATTGGTCTCTATGTCACTTGTTCAGTTTTCTGTAATGGCAATACTCTTTATTTGTTCTTAATTAGGATCTGCATGGTTCTATTTTTATTACAAAATTTTCCTTATTTTTGTCAGCTCCTATTTTCTCTTGTAACATTGTTTCATTATTCCTTCTTTGATCTCTTGAATATAATCTCCGATGTGTGGTTTCATAGAATTCATATTTTCCTTAAAAGTTTTTGTCAAAAACCTTCCTTTGTGCCTAGAATAAAACTTCTTTTGGAGTTCCCACTGTGGGTTAAGTGGGTTAAGAATCCGATTGCAGTGGCTTGGGTCGCAGTGGAAGTGCATGTTCAATCCCTGGCCTGGGAACTTTCATATGCCACAGGAGGGGCCATTTGAAAAAAAAACCCAAAACTTCTTTCAAAATATATTAAATATGTCTTTTGTACACTATGTTCTTTTCCTTAATATTCTGAAAGGAATTTTTGCACTGGTCTTATGCTTTTTCCTCTGAAAATTCAGTTTTGGGTTTACTAGTTTTACTTCATAGTAATTACTATATTACTCCTAATGTTATGACTACTAGTATTATTCCCATATTGAAGGTAATAAAAATATAGGAAAACATAAAATTGGCATATTATGACCTTTTAATTATAAGGAGTATAATCAACATTGAAGATCTACCTTTTTAGAATTTTGATGTATGTATGGACTAAATTTTGTCTCCTCCCTGCCATTAAATTCTTATGTTGAAGCCCTAACCCTCAATGAAGTTTTTTAGGGATAATTAATGTTCAATGAGATTACAAGAGTGGGGCTCTAATCTGATAGGACTGTGGCCTTATAAGAAGAGAAAGCTCTCTCTCTCTCTCTCCCTCTCCCCCTATCTCTTTCTTTTCTTGCCATGGGAGGACACACTGAGAAAGTGACCATCTGCAAGTCAGAGAGAGTCCTTACCAGCAAATGGAATTGACTAATTTGATCTTGGACTTCAGAATTGTGAGAAAATAAGTTTCTATTCTTTAAGCTACATAGTCTATGGTATTTTGTATGGCAGCCTTAGTTAATGCAATATACTAAATAACATAACACCAAATTTCATAAGGCAAAACTGTGAGAAATATAAGCATAAATAAATAGATACATTTAACTTGTTTCTATTAGAAACAATACAAGAATTAAGAAATATAAAATTTTGCAAAATTAAACAATGGTGATGGGAGAGAAAAACCTCTTTATAACAGTCACAAGAAATATAAAATAACTAGAAATATACCTGGTAATACATGTGCAAGATTTATATGTCAATACCCTTTGATTTGTTAAGATATATGAAACAGGACATTAACATGGAAAGACACGGCTAACTCTTAGAGAGGAGAATTAACACTTAAATATGTCTAGGCCTATGTCACAGCCACAGCAACGTGGGATCCAAGCCGCATCTGCGACCTACACCACAGCTCACGGCAACGCCGGATCCTTAACCCACTGAGCGAGGCCAGGGATTGAACCCACAACTTCATGGTTCCTAGTCGGATTCATTTCCTCTGCTCCATGATGGGAACTCCACTAAGATTAATTTTGAAACTATACAAGATGATTTTTAAAGTTCACATAGGGTAAAGATAAGGTAATAGTAAAAAAAATTTGGCAGCTATATTAGAACATATCTTTTAGCTATAATAAATAAAACAGATAAGAAAGCAGAAATAGGCACACATGAATTGAGTCTAAATATAACTGTGGGCATTTGAAGTAAGATCAACACTGCATTCAAAGCACTTGTGAAAAGATTATTTTTTCAGTAAATGGGTTAGAACAATCTTCCCATTTTAATACTCTCTAGATGAATTGGGGTTTTTAAAAATTGTGGTAAAATATACATAACATAAACCTTATCATCATAACCATTTGTAGTTGTGCAATTCAACTACATTTGTAGTTGTGCATTTGTAGTTGTGTCACATTGAGTTTATTCATATTGTTGTGTAACCAATGGTCATCCATCTCCAGAATTTTTTAATCTTTCAAATCTGAAACTTTATACCCATTAAACAATAGCTCTCCATTCTCTTCTCCCTCCAGAACTTGATAACCACAGTTTTCCATTCTAAAGGCAAGGAAGTTGGCTACTCTAGGTACATCATATAGGTGGAATTATACAATATTTTTCCCTTTGTGACTGGCTTATTTCACTCAGTGTAATGTCTTTAAGGTTTATCCATGTTGGAACATGTGCCAGAATTACCTTCCTTTTTAAGATGAATAATATTCCATTGTATGTATACACCAAATGTTTATCCATTCATCCATCAGTGAACACTTGGAATGCTTTCAGCTTTTGGCTATTGTGAATAATGCTGCTGTGAATATGGGTGTACAAATATCTGAGTGCCTGATTTTGCTTCTTTTGAGCATATACCCAGAAGTGGGGTTGCTGAATCATATGATAATTCTATGTTAAATTTTTGAGGAACTATTGATTCACAGCTTTTGGTATAAAATATTAGACCTTAAAATTGCTAAGTCAAAGTAGTAAATATTTTTAACATTCTAGAGTTAAGAAGGCTTTTCTTGGCAAGACAGAAAAGCCAAAACTCACAACAGGAAATACTTGTTAATTTGACGACATAAAAAATTCAAACTTTCTGCACACATAGGCACACACATAGATGTACACACAGGATACAAAAATTATTTGTAATGTGTGGTAGATGAAGAAATCATTTCTTAATATAGCAAGAGCCCATTCAAATAATCGAGAAAAAGAATAACCATGTAAATTTAATATATATGAAAAGATGTTCAACCTCTCTAATTAAAGAAATCGAATATGAAACAAGAACATATTTTTCACTTAGCAAAGATGAAATACCAAAATAGTATGGGTATAGCTATGAAATCATTTCCTTGTTTGGCAATTAGGCAATATCTGTCAAAATCCCTTGTCACAGTAATTTCAATTTTACGCATTTATCTTACATTACTATGTTTAGTCTGCCCTGTAACCATAAATTCCACAGTTGCTTAGTGACGGTTCTATATTTAAATGCATTCAATGCTTACTATCAGTATTTTTTTTTTAACCACAGCTTCTTCATTTTGAATCCTTTATTTTGATTCATTTCTTAGATGACAGCAATTTTCTGTCAGGTAGGGTTTTTTTTTTTTGGTTAAAAATAAAATTTTAACGGCTGTATTGAAGTATAACTGACATACAATGAAATGCACATATTTAAACTGTACAGTATGAAAAATTTGGGCACATGTGAAACCATCACCACAAATCAAGATAATCAGCAAACATATTCATCATGCTCAAAAGTTTCCTCGTGCCTTCTCCTAATCATTCCCCACGCCTTCCCCAGGCAACCACTGATCTACTTTCTGCTACTGTAGATTAGTATACATTTTCTAGAATGTTTACGTAGGTGGAATCATGTAGTATTTACCATTTTTTGTCTGGACTTTTCTTCACTCAGTTTAGTTCATTGAGATGCATCTATGTTATTGCATGCATCAATTGTTCATTCTTATTTTTGAGAACTTTGCAATTGTATATCACTGTTAGTTTCAATTAACATAATTACTATAATTAATAATTATATCAGGCAATACAACTAATTAATATACCCAATATAATTAATTAATAACTAATATAATTAATAATTAACAGTATTGATATAATCATATGAGTATATCGCATGTGATGAATATTTCAGGTTTTTTTTCCCAGTGTTTCGGCTATTAAAGTAAAGCTGTATGTTATTTGTGGACTTATTATTGATGGCCGTTCTGACTGGTGTGAGGTGGTACCTCATAGTAGTTTTGACTTGCATTTCTCTAATAATCAGGGATGTTGAGCATTTCTTCATGTGTTTATTGGCCATCTGTATATCTTCCTTGGAGAAATGTCTATTCAGGTCTTTTGCCCATTTTTCAATTGGGTTGTTGGCTTTTTTGCTGTTGAGTTGTGTAAGTTTTTTATATATTTTAGAGATTAAGCCCTTGTCAGATGCATCATTTGATATTATTTTCTCCCATTTTGTAAGTTGTCTTTTTGGCTTTTTTTTTTTTTATGGTTTCCTTTGCTGTGCAAAAGCTTGTCAGTTTGGTTAGGTCCCATTGGTTTATTTTTGCTTTTATTTCTGTTGCTTTGTGAGATTGACCTGAGAAAACATTTGTAAGGTTGATATAAGAGAATGTTTTCCCTGTGTTCTCTTCTAGAAGTTTGATGGTGTCTTGTCTTATATTTAAGTCTTTCAGCCATTTTGAGTTTATTTTTGTGCATGGTGTGAGGGTGTGTTCCAGTTTCATTGATTTACATGTGGCTGTCCAGTTTTCCCAGCAACAATTGCTGAAAAGATTGTCTTTTTCCCATTTTATATTCTTGCCTCCTTTGTCGAGGATTAATTGACTGTAGGTATCTGGGTTTATTTCTGGGTTCTCTATTCTGTTCCATTGGTCTGTATGTCTGTTTTGGTACCAGTACCACACTGTCTTGATGACTGTGGTTTTCTAATATTGCCTGAAGTCTGGGAGTGTCATGCCTTCTGCTTGGTTTTTGTTCCTCAAGATTGCTTTGGCAATTCTGGGTCTTTTGTGGTTCCATATAAATTTTTGGATTGTTTGTTCTAGTTCTGTGAAAAATGTCATGGGTAATTTGATGGGGATTGCATTGAATCTGTAGATTGCTTTGAGTAGTATGGCCATTTTTATGATATTAATTTTTCCAAACCAGGAGCATGGACTGTCTTTCCATTTCTTTGAATCCTCTTTAATTTCCCTGATTAATGTTTTATAGTTCTTGGCATATAAGTCCTTTACCTCCTTGGTTGGGTGTATTCCCAGGTATTTGATTTTGTGAGGTGCAATTTTAAAAGATATTGTATTTTGGTATTCCTTTTCTAATATTTCGTTATTAGCATACAGAATGAAATGCAACTGATTTCTGAAGGTTAATCTTATATCCTGCTACTTTGCTTAATTTTTTGATCAGTTCAAGTAGTTTTGGGGTTAAGTCCTTAGGGTTTTCTATGTATAGTATCATGTCATCTGCATGCAGTGACGATTTTACTTCTGCTCTTTCAATTTGGATACCTTTAATTTCTTTTGTTTGTCTGATTGCTGTGGCTAGGACTTCCAATACTATGTTGAATAAAAGTGGTGATAGTGGGTATCCCGTCTTGTTCCAGATTTTAGCGGGAAGGCTTTCAGCTTTTCTCCATTGAGTGTTATATTTGCTGTGGGTTTGTCATAAATGACTTTTATTATGTTAATGTATGTTCCCTATATATTCACTTTGGTAAGAGTTATTTTCATGAATGGATGTTGGACTTTGTCAAATGCTTTTCCTGCATCTATTGAGATGATCATGTGGTTTTTGACTTTTGTTAATGTGGTGTATGAGGTTGATTGATTTGCATTTGTTGAATCATCCTTATAAACCTGGGATGAATCCCACATGGTTATGGTGTATGATCTTTTTGTATGTTGTTGGATTCGGTTTGCTAAAATTTTGCTGAGAATTTTTGTGTCTATATTCATCAAAGATATTGGCCTATAGTTTTCTTTTGTGGTGGTATCTTTGTCTGGTCTTGGTATTTTGTAGTTTTTGATGTTTATCTATTGCACGACCTTTGTCAGATTTATTTCTGTGTACTTAATATATTTAGAACAAAATGATTAATTTCAATTTCTAATTGTTCATGCTAGCATACAGAAATATAGTTGGTTTCTATATATTGATCTTGTACTTGCAATACCCCTAAACACTGTTTTAGCATTTTTTTTAATAATTCATAAGATCGTTTACATGTACAGTGAGGTTTTCTGTGAAAGCACATGTATCCTTGTCTTTTTTCTGGTCTTCAGAGGAAAGCATTCAGTATTTCACTGTTAAGTGTGATATTGGCTGCAGGATTTTTGTGGAAGTCTTTTACCAGATTGAGGATGTTTCCTTCTAGTCCTGGTTTGCTGAGGGTTTTCATCATCAATAGATATTGTATGTTGAATCATGTCGATTTTTTTCTGCCTCTATGAAATAATCTTATGGTTTTTCTTTTTTAGTTTGTTTATATGGTGAACATTGATTAATTTTTTTTCTTTTTCTTTTTCTTTTTTGGCTGCACTCATGACATGTGGAAGTTCCTGGGCCAGGGATGCAACCTGCATGACAGCAGTAACCTGAGCTGCTGCAGTGACAACACTGGATCCTTAACCCTCTGTGCCACAAGGGAATGCCTGATTAATTCTCATATGTTAGAGTGCATTTCTGGTCATGATGTAGTATCCTTTTTATATGTTGTTAGGATTTGATTGACTAAACTTTTACTTCAGATTTTTTGTATCTACGGTCATAAATGATAATGGTCTATAATCTTTTTTTTTTTTTTTTTGTAATGTCTTTGTCTGATTTTGGCTCTAGGGTAATGCTGTTCTCACATGATGAATTGGGAACTATTTCCTCATATTGAATTTCCAAGAGGAGTTTGTATTGAATTGGCGTTATTTTTCCTTAAGTTATCAGTGAGGACTTCTGGGTCAAGAGTTTTCTGTGGCAAAGTTTTTAATCTCCAAATTCAATTTAATATATATTGGATATTCAGCTTATCTGTTTCTTCTTAAGTGATCTTTGGAAGTTTGTATCTTTTAGTGAGCTTATCCTTTTCGTCTAAGTTGCCAAATTTATTGGCATAAAATTTTCACACTATTTCTTTATTATCCTTTGAATATCTCTAGACCCTGTAGTGCTATTCCTCTTTCATTCCTGATATTGGTAATCTGTGTCTTCTCTCTAATTATATTGACTAGAGTATTATTACATTGACTGGAGGATTATCAATTTTATTGATTTTTTTCAAATTAAGTCTTTTTAAATAGATTGTCCTCTATTTTTTGTTTTTAATTTTACTGATATTTGCTCTTGGCTTGAATATTTCCTTTTTTCTCCCACTTTGGGTTTAATGAGCTCCTTTTGTTAGTTCTAAAAAAGTGAGTCTTAGATTTACAAGGAGATTCTGCTGAATAGCATTGAGAACTTTGTCTAGATACTCATGTTGCAACAGAAGAAAGGCTGGGGGAAAAATGTAATTGTGATGTATACATGTAAGGATAACCTGACCCCCTTGCTGTACAGTGGGAAAATAAAAAAATAAAAAAATAAAAAAATAAAAAGTGAGTCTAAGATAAATTATTTGAGACCTTCTTTTATTAATATGTGCATTCAGTGCTATATGCATTTCTTTGAATTTACATTTCATAATTTAATATATTTGATTCATACTCATTCAGTTAAGAATATTTCCTAGTTTCTCTTTTGGTTTCCTCCTTGTTCATGTGTTATGACCATTTTGACAATGTCAGTTTTTCCAATCCAGAAGCACAGGGTATATTTCCATTTATGTGTATCAGCTTCATTTTCCTTCATCAGTTTTTTTTTTTTTTTCAGGTAATTGGTCTTTGACTTCCTTGGTGAAGTTTATTTCTAGGTATTTTATTCTTTTGATGTGATTAAAATTTTTATGCTTTGTGTTTTACTGACAGTTCATTAACAGTGTTCAGAAATTCTACAGATTTCTGTATATTAATTTTATATTCTGCAATTTTGTTGAATCTGTTCATTTGTTCTAATAGTTTGTTAGTGAGAGACTTTAGGGTTTTCTATGTAAAATATCATGTCATCTGCAAATAATTAGAGTATTACCTTTTGTTTTCTAATTTGGATGCCTTTTTTCTTCTTTTTCTTGTCTACTGATGTAACTAGGACTTTCAGTACTGTGTTGAATATAAATGGCAAGAGTGGGCATACTTATTTTGTTCCTGATTTTAAAGGAAAGGCTTTCAGTTTTTCACCATTGAGTATGATGTTGGCTGTGGGTTTGTCATAAATGGGCTTTATTATCTTGAGATATGTTCCCTCTGTACCACTTTGATGAGAATTTTTATCATGAATAGGTGTTGAATTTTGTCAAATTCTTTTTCTGTGTCTATTGAGATGATCATGAATTTTTATCCTTCCTATTGTTAATATGCTGTATAATATTGATTTGAGAATATTGAACCATCCTCGTGACTCTGGAATAAATCCTACTTGGCTGTGATGTATGATCTTTTTTATATATTTTTGAATTCAGTTAGCTAATGTTTTGTTGAGGATTTTTGCATCTCTAATTCATCAAAGAAACTGTCCTATAGTTTGCCCTTTTTGTAGTGACTTTGTCTGGTTTTGGTGTCAAGGTAATGGTGAATGAATTGGGGAGTGTTCTG
This sequence comes from Phacochoerus africanus, assembly GCF_016906955.1. Lineage (NCBI taxonomy): Eukaryota > Metazoa > Chordata > Mammalia > Artiodactyla > Suidae > Phacochoerus > Phacochoerus africanus. The sequence goes on from NC_062558.1 coordinate 91,683,025, forward strand.
TTCTCTTCAATTGTTTGGAATAGTTTGAGAAGGAGAGGTATTTGTTATTCATATGTTTGATAGAACTCCCCTGTGAAGCTGTCTGGTCCTGGACTTTTGTTTGCAGGGAGTTTTTTAAATTATGAATTTAATTTCACTGCTAGTGATTGGCTGTTCAAGTTGTCTTTTTCTTCTTGATTCAGTTTTAGCAGGTTGTATATTTCTAGATATTTTTTTGTTTCTTCCAGGTTATTCAGTTTGTTGGCATATAACCGTTAGTGGTAGTCTCTTAAGATTTTTAAATAATTCTGTGGTATTTGTCATTATTTCTCCTCATTCATTTCTTATGTTGTGTATTTGGGTCTTCTCTCTTTTCCTGTTGGTGCACCTGGCTAAAGGTTTATCAATTTTAACTTTGCAAAAAATCAGATCTTGGTTTCATCAATCTTTTCTACTGTATTTTATTTCTTTCCACCCTGATATTTTTTGTTTCCTTCCTTCTGCTTTGTTTGTTCTTTTTCTAATTTCTTTGGATGGTATGTCAGGTTGTTGAAGACCTTTCTTGGTTTTTGAGATAAGCTTGTATCACCATGAATTTGACTTTTAGCATTGCTTTTGCTGCATTCTATAGATTTTGGAAAGTTGTGCTTTTATTTTTTTTTGTCTCTAGGTATATTCTGATTTCCTCTTGGACCTTTTCATTGAATTTCCTGTTTCTTTGTATAATTTGTAATTTTTGCTTGGAAACTGAACATTTTAGATAATATATCCACACTGAATACTGCTCCTCTTGCCCCAGGGTTGTTATTTCTCTTTGCTTGTTTGTTTAGTGACTGGCTGGACCATATTATTGAAGTCTGTTTCCTCCCCACAGAGTTAAGTCTCAGGAAAGCGCAGCAGTGAGTATGCCCACAGCAACCCTGGGATGACAATAATACTGTTAGGACTTTCTCTGATCACACCCAGCTGTGGAAGTCCACAATTGCAAGCCTGCCAGCTGTATTGTTTTGGACAATGCCCTGGGCTATAAATGCCTCTACAAATGAATTTAATAAAATTGTGGTTCCTTGAAAGGGACTGTTTCTGAGGTCAAATATTTGTATTGGTTCTCCCCTGTGAACTAGCTGGCCCAAATCTAGGCTATATCTTTATTTTATCTGTGAATCTGCCCCCAGTTGAGTAACAGAACATCCACTATTCTTGACTTAGAGTGTCCTAGGTTTTAATGTTGATTGGATTTAAATTTACCATCTTTCTGTTTGCTTTCTCTGTCTCATTTTTTGTTCCTGTTTTTCTCATTTTATGCGTTTGTTTTCAGTTTATCACAATGTATCTCAAGTGCTATTATACCATTTAATGTATAGTATGAGAACTTTACAGTAACATTCTTTCATTTCTTCCCAGGTAGCTTTTGTGTTGTTGTCATCATTTGTTTTACTTTTAAATATGTTGTAAATCTCACAAAATTGTTATTTTTCTTTAACCAGTGTAGTATCTTTTAAAGAAATTTAAATGATAAGAAACAAAGTATCACTTTCATTCCCAGAGTTGTCAGTTCTGGTGATCTTCATTCCTTTTAGTGAGTCTAGTTTTCCATCTGGTGAAATTTTTCTTGTCTTTAAAGATTTCCTTTAACATTTCTTGTTGTGTGTATCTGCTGGCCTATTCCTTTTCTTTTATAGTTCTGAAATATTTTTCACTTTTATTTTTGAAAGGTATTTTTACTGGATATATAAAATTCTGCATTGACATTTTTTTCCTTCCAGTACTTTAAAGATGTTTCTCCACTATCTTCTAGCTTGCATTAATTCTATAGAAAGTATTCTGTGTTTATGTTTATCTCTGTACTTAATGTCTTTTTTATCTTAGCTATATTTAAGATTGTTCTATCACTAGTTTTAAACATGTTTTGGTGTGTCTTGGTGTAATTTTTTCATTGTTTATTTTGCTTTGGGTTTATTGAACTTGTTAGGTCTGTGACTTTATATTTTTAATTAAATTTGGAAAAATTTTAGCCATTATTAATTCAAACGTTTTTATGTTCTACTCCACTCCTTATTTACTTTTGAGTTAAGTCATATATATTAGGGTATTTGAAATTGTTTTATAACTCGCTGATGCAATAATCTTATTTTTTCTCCATCTATGCTTAATTTGGGAAGGCTTTACTGCCATTTTTTTTCATTTCACTGATCTTTTCTTCCTATGATCTCTCCCATGCTGCTAATTCCATTAAGTGTATTTTTAATTTCAGACATTGTAATTTATATCTCTAGAAATTCAGTTTGAATCTTTTTAATAATACCTTCTTTGTCTCCATATAGTATACTTTTATCTAGCTTCTTGGACATATGGAATATAGTTATAACTGTTTAATATCCTTGTCTACTAATTCTATCATTTTTGTCATTTCTGGACTGGTTTTGATTCATTTTCCTCATTATGGGTATATTTCCCTACTTCTTTGCATGTCTGGTATGCAGATTATGATTATATGGACATCTTAAAAATAATTATGTTTAATATTTTGTTCTAGGGAAAAACAAGGCTGCCTTGATTCTCTGCTGGTTTCTCATAGAACCTTCACAGAGGACAGGATTCAATAAAGATTGTGGATAAAAATCTAGAAACGTTGAAATGGGGATGAATTTCCGATAGGATGGAATTCCTCTTCTCAGGAAGATGTGAGGCAAGGACAGTAGTTGCGTATGAAGGAAAAGTAGAAGAGGAAGGATTTGAAGAGTATGAAATGTGCTCAGGGCTACAGCTGGGTAATGAGGAATCAACCAAAAATCAATAATTGTATTGTGTTAATAGCTGGTCCTATCTGAGGTTAGGTAGGGGTATTGCCCAGGCAGGACTCCTCGTGCCATTCTGTAGATCACTAAATTTGTGTAGGTTTCCAAGGATCTTGATCAGAAAGCCTCCCCTGGAGTTCCCATTGTGGTGCAGGGGAAACGAATCTGGCTAGTATCCATGAGAATGCAGGTTTGATCCCTGGCCTCTATCAGTGGGTCGGGGATTCCGCGTTGCCCTGCACCCATGGTATTGGCAGGTAGGCAGGTCTGATTTGACCCCTAGCCTGGGAACCTCAATATGCCATGAGTGCATCCCTAAAAAGCAAAAAAAAAAAAAAAAAGCCTCCCTGTCTGCTTTGTGTCATAGCACGGACCCTACTCTCTTAGTCATACATGCCACACTTCTAGGCACTCTGCTCAATCAAATGGCAACTTTTGTGGGTTGTGCTTAACATTTCAAAGTCGCATCTCTCTGGAATTCTTTCTGGATACTATATAAACATATTAGAACTCCTGCATTCATTTTAATTTCCTGAAAGTTAAAACTTTCAGTGTTGCTCTTTTACCTCTCTATTTCTTTCATCTTCCTTTCACCTTTCCCCTTCTTTCTGTATAAATAATCATTACCCTTTCCCTTTTTGAATTTTTCTTTAGAGAGTAACAAAACTCATTCTGACTGCCAGTCTGTTTTGTAAATCTACTATCTTTAGTTTCCTCTTGCATATCTATGGCAACTGTTAATTTTTTTTTACAAAAACTTATTTTCCCTTTTTTCCGTACATATGACTTCCCAACTTGGCTACATTTTCTAGCTTCTTTTGCAGTTTGATAAGGCAATGTTACTAAATTTTTGCCAGTAGAATGTGAGCAGAAATTATATGTGGGACATCTGCCTCACTTGCTTAACATAAATTGCTTTCCCTGAGCCTCCTGACTCTTCCTTGACTACAAGCTGAAATACGGAGGTTACGGCAACTTTCATTATGGCAAAGAGAATAATAGCCTAGGGCTTCAAGAAATATTGACTTAGGAGAAACCTGGGTTTCTTAATGATTTAATGGAGCAAAACTACCCCAGCAATCTGGAAACAACCCCATCACTTATACATACCTTCAAATTATTGAGTGAAAGAGAAAAGATAGAGTCACCACACACTTTGGTTTCTTCATTATAGCAGTTTAGCCCTTAACCTAACTAATACACATTTATTCCTGAATGGTAACATATCAGTAACGTCACAGGAAAGGAATTCTTTGTTGATGTAGCTTTTCTTTTGTTGGAAAAAGATCACCTACTTGGACTTAATACTGCCAAGCCAGAATTTTTCTGTGTAACTGTTTGTACTGATGACTCATCCATAGTAACAACTTACATGATATCTAAAATGGTTTCATATATATCATATTTTTAATTCAAAGAAACATCTTGATAGTAGATATAGTTATTCTCATTCTATAGATTAAACTCAGAGAGATTATGAGACAAATTCACATAGTCCCTTATACCAGGATCAGATCTCAAAGTCATTTGTGAACTATTTAGTTTAGAGCTTGTTCCAGGTATATCATGCTATGTATAAAATTAGAACTCTCGAAGTGCCTTTTAATAATAAACCCACTTAACTCTCCAACCTAACTAATCAGCCACTTAACCAACAATTATGTGTTAAGTGCCAGTTATATTCAGGGAACTTTTATAGGATGGCAGGTAATAGACAGATATCCAGCCTGTTTTCTGACTGCTAACTAATGCAGAAGAACATATGTGCCAAATTGGAGAAAGAGAAAATAAAATATTGTCAGACCCTTTTCATGTATTAGGTACTGTGGTAAGCCTTATATTATCATAATTAAGTCCTGGAGTGGTTAAGAGACTTGCTCAAAGTCACACAACCAGTAGCCTTCAGGGTTGGGACTTGACCCTGGGTCTAGAAAGACTCTAAAGCCTATATTATTACCAGTGAAGCATGGTGGGGGAACTCCTGAATGTGACAAAGATCCAGCAAAGAGTGATTATTTCCCTCGTGGTAGAGGACATAGAGTTAGATCTGGTGGAATTTGGATAGGGAGCGAGAATATGGGGATAGGGAAAGTGAAGAGAGGTTGGTAAGGGAGCCAAGTGTGAGTGAGGGCTAGTGAGGGGCCAGCTCTGCTGGTAGGGGTGTTTAATGCAAGGGAGCATGGGGATGTTTGCTTCATGCCTCTAGTCTCCCAAGGAGTCAGACTAGAAATGCTCGCTGCCCGCCCGTACCCTCTCCCCAGTCTATATGTGTGAGCACATTATTCTGAATACCAGAATATGGGTCTGCGGTGCCCCAGAGTCTGTGAACTGGGAGACATGTTCGATTCTGCCCCTGCTCAGGCTCACAGCCCTTTCTGTACCTTTGGATCAGAAGTCTGAATTGGTCTTTGTGTGAACACCAGTGACAGCCAAGTACCCAGCAAAGAAACACCTTTGATTTAATTGCTCCTTCAGGGTCCACTTAGAGTAATAGCCGTGAACATCTCTCCCAAGTGTCTTCTACAGGCAGTGACAAACTTTGCTAATGAATCACAAAATCTTGCCAAGGTCAGCTTTAATAGGGGAGGAAATCTTTCATCCTGTCTAGATCGATCTTGTCTTATAATGCGTACTGCCCCAATGTGACTATGTTTCCATCCTCAGTTGTGGTAGACAGAGAAAGAGAGGCTATACTTAAAATCCACAAAAGTGAAAGAATTTTTTTCAAGGTAATTAACAGTTCCTTTTTTTTTTTTTTTTGTCTTATTGCCATTTCTTGGGCCGCTCTCGCGGCACATGGAGATTCCCAGGCTAGGGGTCTAATCAGAGCTTTAGCTGCTGGCCTACATCACAGCCACAGCTCACGGGATCTGAGACACATCTTCGACCTATATCACAGCTCACAGCAATGCCAGATCCTTAACCCACTGAACAAGGCCAGGGATGGAACCTGCAACCTCATGGTTCCTAGTTGGATTCGTTAACCACTGCGCCATGACGGGAACTCCAAGATAATTAAGCTCTGAAGGTGGTTCATCCTACTCAAAACTGTAAGTTTGCATAATTTGGATCATTAACTGTATAAAAGAACTGATATTTTTTGTTTAGCTGACCCAGAGTCAGTAACATTTTTGGGCTTCTCACTGAGTATTATTACTGTTTAATCTGTAAATGAAATAATGGAGCAAATAGGATTCTAAAACCGGTTATGTGTTTAAGGTTGCATTCCACATCTCAATCATAATAAATTATCATAGAAATGTTTGATTTTTCTTTTTCTTGATTTTTGCTTTGACATTTGATAAGGTTAGATTCAATAAGGCAACAAACAAATTACACTGCAAGGAATTCCAGACTGGAATCCCAAATCCCTGGACTAGATATTAACTTTGCCACTAATACTCACTGTGACTAGGATAAGTCACTTAGATGCCTTTGTAGTTTTACAATAAATAGGCTGGACTGGGTCATCTTCGAACCATCTTTCGTATTTAAACCTGAACATATTAGATTTTGGCATTTTCTGATTTTTAGTTTTCTGTTCTTGGAATATATTTTCAATAGGAATATTTATCTTTACATATAATAGAAGGACATCGGAGTCATCACATGGCATCTGTGAAAATCTTCAGACCCCTTCAGAGATGAAAGTAGTGGCAGTGGTTGACTTATCCATTATTAATTCAATGTCTTAAAACAGTAATAATTCTCCATTTGTGAAATTAAGGACAATAAACTGAAACTAAGACAAAAATTCACTAAAAATAAATTGTCTTCCACAGAAAATTCAGTCTGTGTGTGTGTGAAAAACTCAATAAAATGAACATTTTAATTTCAGGGATTTTTGAGGATACTGAATGCTGTTTCTTTAAAGTGATTAAATCAGCCAAGACACCTTTTCATTTCCTCTGAAATTTGAATGCCAAATGATCTGGTAAGTGTGGAAATAACTACTGTTTAAATGTCCTATCATCTTGCATGTGGGGAGTCATGTTGTCTGAATATAAATGTGTTAAAACTTGGCAATTGGTACCTGGAAGGTTTTTTCCCTGTCACATCTTTGTAATAGTCTTGTGATGCTTAAGAATTTAACGCCAGTTCTCCCCAAACCTTGGGAAAGAAAGATCTGTGTTATTTTCAGAAGAAATGACCAGCTAAGTCCCAACAGAGATTTAAAGGTCATTCTTACAGAGAGAGTCTTGGCGTCTTGACTGCTTAACCTCCCTGTTGATTATCTGGATGGGGAAGATGTCCACCTGCCCTGAAAATTATAGTGAGAGGGTAGTTATATGAGGGGTAATATGTGAATTGGTTTGATGAAACTTCCTTGTGCTCAGTACCTGTTCAAAACTTCCATTTGGGTTATAGTTCATTTAATTTTTTAAATCCTCACTCTGGAGTTGAGCTAAGAGAAGGACCAGGTTTAAGGTTTCCTTCATAATAGGTACTCTTGGTGCTCCAGTAATGGTATATGATAGGGCTGCTCCTGCTCGGTGTTTAATGATGGACATGTCTGTCTCCTCCTAGGTATGGCCACAGTGATATGAGTCTCTGGTTTGTAATTCATACCATGTGAGGAGTGACTAAAAGTGATAACTAAAGGCATCAGAGTGGTTAGAATCCTAGGGAGGATATTAGTGGTAAATGCAGAAATCTTAGATGGAGATATACATGGGAGCAAATCTGTTCTCTTCCTTTTCAGCCTGCCTCAGCTTTTCATCCTCACAGGAGTGCCTAGACTTAAACAGGAATCACTCACCAGATGGGTGAGAAGCAGAGTACAAAGGAGCAAATCACATCTCCAGATCCCCCACACAAACTGGGAAAAAGTAATATTCATTATTGTTGTCCCAAATAAAAAAGGAAATAAGCTGAAGCACACTGTATTTATTACATCCACCAAACTGACTAGCTGACCTGATACGTTGTTGCAGGGAAAATATAGATGGAGCTCCACCATTTGCATCCACTTTGAACAGACTCTACACTAACATAGGTTATTGCTCTGAGTCAGAGGAATTTTATGCTCTTCTATTCAAGAATAGTCTTCACCTTACAGAGTTGTGATATGGCCCAATTTTAGGTGAACTTTGACTAAATCATTTAATGCTTGAGTGGTAATTAACTTTTTTTGAAGTTTGACAAAAAACAGAATTCTAAATTGAAAGTGAGCATATTCCTTAAATTAACTATTTTCATGAATAAAGAGTTGAAAAGAAGGAAAAAAGTAAATGTGGCACCACTGCTGATTTCATCTTAAGCAATACAGAATGCGTACACTGACTTGAGAATAGAAAAGGACTCTGCTTTTATTTGTAGTAGACTATTCTTTAGTGCTATTTCAGCAAACATATTTGAGGGCCCACTCATTCCATATCAGGCACTGGGGCTAAGTGCCAAAGAGGGATTCTGAAAGAGAAATGAGGCAAATATACTAACCTTAGGGGAGAGAGTTGGGTACCATGATCACAAGGTGACTTGTCGTGAGTTCTAGGATAGAAGTCAGTATGGTATCCTGAAGAGCCACAAAGGAGAGAGTAGTCCTTTCTCTTTAAGGAAGGGATGTCAGAAAAGGGTAGGAGGCTGATAATCAACCTGGTTCATGAGAAGTACATTCCTGGTTGAATAGAATGTAAGAATGAAGCCGCAAAAGCCTGGCATGGCTCATGCATTCTGGGTGTGGTGGAAGTTTTGGCTCTGAGGAGCAGGATGAGTGGGAGGATATTGGCAGGAGAGGAGGTGGATTCCATGAGTAGCAGATGGGAGCCTTTGTTCTGTCAGCAATGGGAGCTAATGGAAGAATTATTAGAAGGAGAATTACATGATAGATCTGCCTTTAGAAAGGCTGTTAATTGGAAAAATCAGAAAATACAGAGCAGCAAAAACAAGGACATGAAATCGACTATAGTCCACCCCCACTATTCAAATTCTAGTCTATCACTTACCAGTGTTTTTTTTTTTTTTTTTACAGGTACATATACAAACGTGCTTTTTTTTAAAACTCAAAATGAGATGCTGTTACACACACTAGTTTTTAATTTTCGTAAACATCAGTAAAACACCTCTAAAGCATCATTTTGATAAGCACACATCAATATATCATATCAACACATCATATATACTCACCTTTACGAGTATAGCTTACTTTTGGAGTTCCCGTTGTGGTTTAGCAGGTTACTAACCCAACTAGTATCCATAAGTGTGGGTTTGATCCCTGTTTCACTCAGTGCGTTAAGGATCTGGCTTTGCTGTGAGCTGTGGTGTAGCACACAGACATGACTCAGATCCTGTGTTGCTGTTGCTGTGGCTGTGGCGTAGGCAGATGTCTGCAGCTCTGATTCGACCCCTAGCCTGGCATCTTCCATATGCCACAAGTGTGGCCCTAAAAAGAGAAAAAAAAAGTATAGGTTACTTTTAAATTTGATGCCAACTTGAAGATGCTTCTAATTGTTCCCTTAGGATAAATTCTTAGAAATGAAAGTTCTGGCTCAAATGGAATATGATTTTTAAAAGGTTTACATCATGGCACCCTTTCTAATGTTAGCTAATACCCTGCTTTTCTAACTTGACCAAATCATGGCTGATAAAGAGTGGGTTGTTGATTTAACTCACATTTCTTTGTGGTTGAATGATGCTTGATGAGTTCAATTGGCCATTTGTACCTACCTTTATGAACTGAATGTTCATACCCTTTGCCAGTTGTCATATTTGTGTATTTATCTTGATTAACGAGTCCTAGTACGTCTATATAATATTGCTCATGCCATGGCATCAGGTGTGAAGGAAACATGGTAGCAGCCTTCCTTAGGACACCTCTTGTTTTTCTCTCTAGCCCCCAAATCACATGAAGCTGTGGGTGGAGATATCACCTGATAGTCCCAGAAACCCCTCTCAGCCTGAGGACCATGAATAACCAGACTTTGGTAACAGAATTCATCCTGCAGGGCTTTTCAGAGCACCCAGAATACTGTGTGATCCTATTTGGCTGTTTCCTGTCCCTATACTCTGTAGCACTCACAGGTAATATCCTCATCATTTTGGGCATCACCTTCAACCGTGGGCTCCATACCCCCATGTACTTTTTTCTCTCCAACTTGGCTACTATGGACATTATCTGCACCTCTTCCATCATACCCAAAGCACTGGAGGGTCTAGTTACAGAGAACAGCTCCATCTCCTATGGTGGCTGCATGGCCCAGCTTTATTTCCTCACCTGGGCTGCATCCTCGGAGCTGCTCCTCCTCACAGTCATGGCCTATGACCGGTATGCAGCCATCTGCCACCCCCTGCATTACAGCACCTTAATGAGCAAGGCATTCTGCAGCATGTTGGCCATAGGTGTGTGGGTACTCTGTGCTTTCAACACGGCTATCCACACAGGGCTGATGCTGCGCTTGAATTTCTGTGGCCCCAACATTATCACCCATTTCTTCTGTGAGGGCCCTCCTCTGTTACTTCTCTCCTGTAGCTCCACCTATGTGAACAGCATCATGATTGTCCTGGCTGATGCCTTTTATGGCATGTTGAACTTCCTGATGACCATCGCGTCCTATGGGTTCATCATCTCCAGCATCCTAAAGATGCGGACTGCTGAGGGGAAGAAGAAAGCCTTTTCCACCTGCTCTTCCCACCTCATTGTGGTGTGTGTGTATTACACTGCCGTCTTCTACGCCTACATAAGCCCTGTCTCCAGCTACAGTGCGGAGAAGAGCAAGTTGGCTGGTGTGCTGTACACCATATTGAGCCCTACTCTCAACCCCCTCATCTATACTTTGAGAAACCAGGAGGTCAAAGCAGCCCTCAGGAAGCTTTTCCCCTTCTTCAGACATTAATTTGTGTCTTTTGAAGCTCTTCTTGGAGACTGCAGTTTAAGTGGGAATTGACCTTTCTATGAAGGGTCTGATGAGCAAGTAAACCTGTCTCTTCGACCCAGAAGAAAAGATGAGTTTGGAATTATGATGCCCTGAGGCTGGCTGATGTGAGCCTGTGAGACCCCATTGTGATGTCAATGCTAAACTATCAGGAAAACAAACTCTCTAGGAGAAGAGAAGCCTTCTTGAGTTTTAGACTTACAGCTATATGGAAATGTTTTCCTGTTTTCTTTTTCTTTTGTCTGTATAACATTCAGATTGTAAATCCTGAAACCACATCTAGAATTTAGGTGTGTGAGCCTGAAAAGAGTTAAGCAGGAGATGTGGACCTTACAGCACTTGGGGGATTGCCAGACTGAAGAATTCCTTTAAGGTGACCACTGGCCCCTAAGAAATCCTCTTCTGGAGTTCCCGTCAGTGGCGCAGTGGTTAACGAATCCGACTAGGAACCATGAGGTTGCGGATTCGGTCCCTGCGCTTTGCTCAGTGGGTTGACGATCCGGCGTTGCCGTGAGCTGTGGTGTAGGTTGCAGACATGGCTCGGATCCCGCGTTGCTGTGGCTCTGGCATAGGCTGGAGACTACAGCTCCAATTCGACCCCTAGCCTGGGAACCTCCATATGCCGCGGAAGCGGCCCAAGAAATAGCAGAAAGACAAAAAAAAAAAAAAAAAAGAAATCCTCTTCTATCTCACCTCATGTTCTCTCTGGAGCCAGTTAGCCTTCAAAAAAAAATTTCTGATTCTAATGAAAACTGTTGTTTCTATCTTTCTCGTTTCTTATCACTAACACTCAAGGTAAAATGTATTATTAAGATAGTTTGTTCTAACAGCTTTTTTGAGGTATAACTGATATATAAAAACTGCACATTTTTTTTTCTTTTTGTCTTTTTTGGGCCACACCCCCAGCATATGTAAGTTCCCAGGCTAAGGGTCAAATCGGAGCTGTAGCTGCCAACCCACACCACAGCCACAGCATCGCATGATCCAAGCCGCATCTGCCACCTACACCACAGCTCATGGCAAAGCCAGATCCTTAACCCACTGAGCGAGGCCAGGGATTGAACCTGCATTGTCATGGATACTAGTTGGATTCTTAACCTGCTGCACCACAATGGAAACTCCTCCAAACTGGACATATTTAATGAATGCAGTTTGATGAGTATGATGTCTGCAATAACTACTTTGTTTTGAATGCAGAAATTGCAACCTTAAAACCTGCATGTGTTGCCTATGCATTTAGAAAAATGCCTGAGGTTTCTTACCCCTCCTTTACTTTGTTCTCAAATCATGAATATCTTACCTACCTCATTCATCTGGAGTGGGGACATCTGCTATTATTTAGCTCTAAATGTTACTCAGCACTGCAAGAAGGCAATGTTGCCCTCCCATTGTTTCAGAAAACAACTGGGTGGACAAATCCTCCATGTCTAACTGGACTGAAAAATTTATTCTCTTTATCATGACCCACTAAAGATGACAGAAGCTAGTTGTGAGTGTTGAACCAGATCTTTGGGATTGAAGAAAAATGCATATTGTTTACCACTGCAGATGGAAACTGAGGGTAGAATTTGATATTTATTTCAAAGGAATGGGTTGTCCATGGTTCTTCATCCCATATTCTCATTGTAATTCATCAGAAGCACAATGATTTGGGACATGAAATTCAAGAATTTGATCATCTATAGACTGCCTGTGGCTTTGGCGCATAGGTTGGTATGGACCAAGTCTAATCTCTTCTAATAGCATTCTGATACTCAAAGGATATGTTGAAGCCCTCAGCGTCTCAGAGCCTTTGCAGTGAATAGGGCTTTGAAAACTACCATTAATGACTCAATACTGATTACTAGTAGATTTTCAGCATGCCATGAAGAACATACATTGTGTTATTCATCTTGGTTTCTTATAATTGTTATATTTTCTACATTTTTAATTGGAGTAAAAAAAAATAAAAAAAATACTTACATAAGTATTGAGTGCTTAAGAGAGCATTATTCATTTGACAAACAGGAATGTGAGCCTTCATTTATATCTTTAGAATACTGGTAATCTAATTGAGAAGACACTAGTCCCCATGCTGGTGAACATAAAAAGGAAAAGGCACACGGAGGGCTGTGTTGCAGAGTGTAGTGTAATGGTGTTGTGGATGTACAGGGATGTTTGTTGGAGAAGGTGAGCACCATGTTTTACTCCTCTGCCATCTTGATCCTTCCCCTCCCAGTACCACTTCCTGAAGAAACTGTCATTTTCTGCACTGTACATTCTTGTCTTCGTTGTCACAGATTAACTGACCATAACTGCATGGTCTACAGGTGGAGGGGGCAGTTATCGCTGACTCAAGGTGGGCGTGGCCTGCCACCACTAGGGGTCCATGAACAGGCACCACTTTGCAGCCCCAATCACCTCAGAGGACACCACAGAGGAGGGCTTTGTGACCAAACACCACCTGTTGTTGCTCTCACTCCCCTAGGAACTCACACATCCTGCCACTGCTACTGCCAAATGCTCCCAGCACCATCTAAATCTGCCTGGGAATCTGGGGTTAATAGATGCAAACTATTGCATTTGGAATGGATAAACAATGAGATTCTGCTGTCTAGCACTGGGAACTATATCTAGTCACTTGTGATGGACCATGGAGAATAATGTGAGAAAAATAATGTATATACATATGTGTGACTGGGTCACCTTCCTGTATAGTAGAAAATTAATAGAACACTGTAAACCAACTATAATGGAAAAAATAAATATCACTAAAAAAAATAATAAATATGTCTAAGGCCCTGCAACCAGGAGTAGCCTGCGCCACCTTCCGGTGGGTCCTTGCTACTGTCAAGAGCCCAGCAACTAGACACTGACTACTAGCCCTGCCCATTGCTTCCTTCTCCCTGGAAACACACAGAGCACCCTATTAAGGAGGTAACAGCCTGTTCACTCTGAGGAAGGAGACAGCAAATATCCAAACTCCCATGCCAAAAATAAGTAGTAACCCCCTACAAAATACAAAGGGGTGCTCTTGCAAAGAAATAGCCCTCCAATACTACAGTAGTATGTTTCCCTAAACTCACAGAATAAAAAAAATTAAGCAAAATGAAGAAGCTCAGAAACCGTTCCCAGTTAAAACAACAGGAGAATTCACCTGAAGCAGCAGACAATGAAACAGACCTCTGCAGTCTAATAGACACTGAGTTCAAAAAGGAGATAGTGAAAATGCTGAAGGAATTAAGGGTGAATATGAAGGACTTAAGAGTGGATATAAACAATTATGCAATTATTTTATAAAGGAACTAGAAAATATAAGGAGGAGCCAAGAAAAAGAAATAAAAGGAATCCAAATTGGAAAAGAAGAAGTAAAATTAATACTCTTTGCAGATGATATGATACTATACTTAGAAAACCCTAAAGACAGCACCAGAAAACGGTTAGAACTCATCAATGAATTTGGGTTAATAGATGCAAACTATTGCATTTGGAGTGGATAAGAAATGATATTCTGCTGTATAGCATAGGGAACTGTATCTAGTCACTTGTGATGGAACATGATGGAGGATAATGTGAAAAAAAGAAGGTATGTATGACTGGGTCACTTTACTGTACAGTAGAAATTGACAGAACACTGTAAATCAGCTATAATGGAACAAATAAAAATCTTAAAAAATATTTAATGAATGAAAAAAAAGAAGCAGTGCTGGGAAAACTGGACAGCTACATGTAAAAGAATGAAATTAGAAACTCTCTAACACCATATACAAAAATAAACTGAAAATGGATTAAAGACCTGAATGTAAGACTAGATACTGTAAAAGTCCTAGAAGAAAACATAGGTAGGACACTCTGACACTAATTCCAGCAATATTTTTTTTGGAACTGTCTCCTAAAGTAAAGAAAATGGAAGCAAAAAAACCCCAAATAGAACCTAATTAAACTTAAGATCTTTTGCACAGTGAAAGAAATCATCAAAAAAGAAAAAAACCCAAAATACAACTTATTGAATGGGAGAAAATATTTTCAAATGGTATGACCAATAATGGTTTAATGTCCAACATATGTAAATATCTCATACAACTCAACATCAAAAAGTCAAACAACCTGATTAAAAATTGGGCAGAATCTCATTGCTAAGCCATTCCAAAAGCAATAGTCTGCATGTATTAATCCCAAGCTCCCCTTCTATCCCACTCCTTCCCCCTCCCCCTTGGAAATCACAAGTCTATTCTGCAAGTCCATGATTTTCTTTTCTGTGGAAAGGTTCATTTGTGTCGTATATTAGATCCTGGATATAAGTGATATCATATGGTATCTGTCTTTCTCTTTCTGACTTACTTCACTTGGTATGAAAGTCTCTAGTTCCATCCATGTTGCTGCAAATGGCATTATTTTCTTCTTTTTTATGGCTGAGATCCTGCTGTGTAGCACTGGGAACTAGGTCTGTTTACTTATGATGGAGCATGATAATGTGAGAAAAAAGAATGTATACATGTATGTGTAACTGGGTCACCATATATATATATATATATATATATATATATATATATATATATATAATTTTTAAAAAAGAAAGAAGAACTGAAGAGACAGTTTTCCAAAGAGGAAATTTATATGGCTATCAGGCACATGGAAAAATGCTCAACATTGCTAATCATCAGGGAAATGCAAATCAAAACTGCAGTGAGATATCACCTCATACCAGTCAGAATGGCCATCATTAAAAAGAACACAAATAGCAAATGTTGGTGAGGGTGTGGAGAAAAGGGAACCCTCCTGCACTGTAGGGTGGGAATGTTAATTGGTGTAGCCAGTGTGGAAAAAATATGGAAGTTTTGCAAACAAGAAAAATAGAACTACCATACTCAGCTATTCCACTCGTGGGTATATATCTAGAAAAAAACAAAAACACTAATTTGAAAAGATACATGTGCTCCAATGTTGATAGCACCGTTATTTACAATAACCAAGATGTAGAAGCAACCTAAGTGTATACATATATACAAACACACACATACACACACACAAACTTAACCATAAAAGAGCAAAATTTTGCCATTTGCAGCAACATGGATGAAATTGGAGGGCATTATGCTAAGTGAAATGAGTCAAACAGAGAAAGACAAATACTCTATGATATTTGTGGAATGTCAAATGGAATCTAAAAAATACAACAAACGTGAATATAATAAAAAACAAACTAGTGAATATAATAAAAAAACTAGTGAATATAATAAAACAAAAATAAAAGCAGACTCACAGGTATAGAGAACAAGATAGTGGTTACCAGCCTAAGTGCCAGCAATGGCCATTGTCACCACACCCAGGCTCCCCTCTGGGACTGGGTCATCTCTGTATACCAAGGTCAAGCCTATTCCCTGGTTCTTGCCACCCCAGATCCAGTGCTTGGAGTAACTGGGGCCAGAGTGTTTCCTCAGCTTGGGCTGGGGCATGTGACCAGAATGACTTGCATCTGGAGGCATGTCATTATCACACACTCCTCATGGGCGAAGTCAGGCTTCTCTAGCCTTCCTATATGGCACCGGGGTCCTCCAACCAGCTGAGGGGTTTGTCTCTTTTGCAGAGAACCCCAGGACTGGGATGTCCAGTCACTTGACTTGCTCACTCCCCAGTGCAGGTACAACCCCCCTTTTCCTATGAATCCCCCTCAGATGCTCACATCCCAACCCAATCACTTCTCTTCCTTTCCTACCGAACTATATGTATATCTCTCTTAGAGTCTTGGTTGTACAGGAGTCCTTCTGCCAGTTTGCAGTTAATTTTCATTAAGAGTTGTTCCATATATTCCACATGTATTTTTGATGTGTTCACGGGAGGAAGTGAGCTCCATGTCTTCTTGCTCTGTAATTTTGAATTCCCCCTTCTAGTTCTCAAATGCATGAACATGGTATATCTCTTTATTATTTAGATATTACTTTTTCACTAGCATTTGGTGGTTTTCAGTACATAAGTTCTATGTTTTGTTAGATTCATGCTAAAGCATTTTCCATTTTTTTTTTGTCTTTTTGCTATTTCTTTGGGCCGCTCCCGCGGCATATGGAGGTTCCCAGGCTAGGGGTCGAATCGGAGCTGTAGCCACCGGCCTACACCAGAGCCACAACAACGCAGGATCCGAGCCGCGTCTGCAACCTACACCACAGCTCACGGCAACGCCGGATCGTTAACCCACTGAGCAAGGGCAGGGACCGAACCCGCAACCTCGTGGTTCCTAGTTGGATTCGTTAACCACTGCGCCACGACGGGAACTCCCATTTTCCATTTTTATAGAGTGATTGTAAGTGCTATTGTACTTTTGGTTTCAATGTCCACATCTTCATTGCTGGTATATGAAATGGCCTACTCCATTTCTCCACTTTTTTAGATTCCAGTGACACAAATGTTAGATCTTTTGTTATAGTTCCACAGGTCCATGTGGCTATATATAGTTTTTTAAAGTTATTTTATTTTTGTTGTTCATACTGGGTAATTTCTATTGTTCTGTCTAACAGTTCAGTGATTTTCACTTTTCACTTCCATTCTGCTATTGAGTCCATTCATTGAATTTTTAAAAATTTTAGTTGCTATGTTTTTTAGTTCTAAAATTTTTCATTTGGTTCTTCTTTATGTATTCTATTTCCTGGCTGAAATTTTCTATTTTTAAAAATAGTTTCAAGCATGTTTATAGTTTATGCTTGAAGCATTTGTATGATGGCCACTTTAAACTTTGACACCTAAGTCTAGTGTTTCTGTCATCTTTTTTTTTTTTTTGAGAATAGCATTTTATTTATTTATTTATTTATTTATTTTAATAATTTTTTTTTTATTTTCCCACTGTACAGCAAGGGGGTCAGGTTATTCTTACATGTATACATTACAATTACATTTTTCCCCCCACCCTTTCTTCTGTTGCAACATGAGTATCTAGACAAAGTTCTCAATGCTATTCAGCAGGATCTCCTTGTAAATCTATTCTAAGTTGTGTCTGATAAGCCCAAGCTCCCGATCCCTCCCACTCCCCCCCCCCTCCCATCAGGCAGCCACAAGTCTCTTCTCCAAGTCCATGATTTTCTTTTCTGAGGAGATGTTCATTTGTGCTGGATATTAGATTCCAGTTATAAGTGATATCATATGGTATTTGTCTTTGTCTTTCTGGCTCATTTCACTCAGTAGGAGAGTCTCTAGTTCCATCCATGTTGCTGCAAATGGCATTATGTCATTCTTTTTTATGGCTGAGCAGTATTCCATTGTGTATATATACCACGTCTTCCGAATCCAATCATCTGTCGATGGACATTTGGGTTGTTTCCATGTCCTGGCTATTGTGAATAGTGCTGCAATGAACATGCTGGTGCACGTGTGTCTTTTAAGTAGAGTTTTGTCCGGATAGATGCCCAAGAGTGGGATAGCGGGGTCATATGGAAGTTCTATGTATAGATTTCTAAGGTATGTCCAAAGTGTTCTCCATAGTGGCTGTACCAGTTTACATTCCCACCAACAGTGCAGGAGGGTTCCCTTTTCTCCACAGCCCCTCCAGCACTTGTTATTTGTGGACTTATGAATGATGGGCATTCTGACTGGTGTGAGGTGATATCTCATGGTAGTTTTGATTTGCATTTCTCTTATAACCAGCGATGTTGAGCATTTTTTCATGTGTTTGTTGGCCATCTGTCTATCTTCTTTGGAGAAATGTCTATTCAGGTCTTTTGCCCATTTTTCCATTGCTTGATTGGCTTTTTTGCTGTTGGGTTGTATAAGTTATTTATATATTCTAGAGATTAAGCCCTTGTTGGTTGCATCATTTGAAACTATTTTCTCCCATTCTGTAAGTTGTCTTTTTGTTTTCTTTTTGGTTTCCTTTGCTGTGCAAAAGCTTTTCAGTTTGATTAGGTCCCATGGGTTTATTTTTGCTCTAATTTCTATTGCTTTGGGAGACTGACCTGAGAAAATATTCATGAGGTTGATGTCAGAGAGTGTTTTGCCTATGTTTTCTTCTAGGAGTTTGATGGTGTCCTGTCGTATATTTAAGTCTTTCAGCCATTGTGAGTTTATTTTTGTGTTTATTAAGTTGTCAATTTGGGATCTTTCTTCTTTTTTGAGAAAGGCCTGTATTGCTATAAATTTCCCTCTGAGCACTGCTTTCGCAGCATCCCATAGATTTTGAGAGGTTGTGTCTTCATTATCATTTGTTTCAAGGTAGTTTTTAATTTCCTTCTTGATTTCCTCATTGATCCATTGGTTTTTTAGTAGCATGTTGTTTAGTCTCCATGCAGTAGGTTTTTTCTCTTTCCTTTTCCCGTGGTTGATTTCTAATTTCATGGCATTGTGGTCAGAGAAGATACTTGAGATAATTTCTATGCTCCTAAATTTATTGAGATTAGCTTTGTGTCCCAATATGTGGTCGATTCTTGAGAATGTTCCATGAGCATTTGAGAAGAATGTGTATTCTGCTTTTTTTGGATGTAGTGTCCTGAAGATACCAATGAAGTCTAACTTTTCTATTGTTTCCTTTAGGATCTCTGTTGCTTTATTGGTTTTCTGTCTAGAGGATCTGTCCATTGATGTGAGGGGGGTATTAAGGTCTCCTACTATGATTGTATTCTCATCAATATCTCCCTTTATGTCTGTTAATATTTGTTGTATGTATCTGGGTGCTCCTATATTTGGGGCATATATGTTGACGATAGTAACATCCTCTCCTTGGATGGATCCCTTAATCATTAAGTAGTGTCCTTCTTTGTCTTTCTTTATGTCTTTTGTTTTAAAGTCTATTTTGTCTGATATGAGCGTTGCGACTCCTGCTTTTCTGTCATGTCTATTGGCATGAAATATTTTTCCCCACCCTTTCACTTTCAATCTATATGTATCTTTTGTCCTAAGGTGAGTTTCTTGTAGGCAGCATATTGAAGGTTTTTGCTTTTTTATCCACTCGGCCACTCTGTGTCTTTTGATTGGGGCATTCAGTCCATTGACATTTAAGGTGATAATTGATAGATGATTATTTATTGCCATTTGAACCTCGTGTTCCAGTTGATTCTATGGTTCTCCATTCTTCCTTTCTTTTTTTTTTTTTTGGTTGGATGATTTCCTGTTATTATCCGCTTGAGTGTATTTTTTTTTTCATTTTTTGCAAATGCAATATTTGGTTTTGGCTTGTGGTTGCCCTGTTTTTTAAGTATGCTAACCCCTTCCCATAATTGTGTGTTTTAGCCTAATGGTCCTGTAAGTTCAAACACTTCATTACTATATTAAAATTAAGAAGAGAAACATACAAACAAACAAACCAAAAGGGTTATTTACTTCCTAACATCCCTTGCCCACATTTTATGGTTTTGATGACTCTTTTTTATTTTTTTCTTTTTAATTTTATTTTGTTTGAAGCATGTTCATGATTAAATCGTTATGCTGGCTTATTTGAGTGACTGCTCTCTGATTGCGGTTTCCTCAGTCCTAGTTCTTCCTCTTCTTCTTTTTTTTTTTCTTTTCTTTTCTTTCTTTTCTTTTTTCTTCCCGTTCCTTCCTTTTTGGTTTAGAGAAGCCCTTTCAATATTTCCTTTAACCTGGGTTTTGTGTTGCAGTATTCTTTAAGTTTTTGTTTGTTGGGAAAAATTTTTATTTCCCCTTCTATTTTAAATGATATTCTTGCTGGATAGAGTATTCTAGGTTGCATATTTTTTCCTTTTAGCACTTTAAATATCTCTTGCCATTCCCTCCTGGCCTGTAGTGTTTCTGCAGAGAAATCAGCTGATATTCTTATGGGGGGTTCCCTTGTAGATAACATTCTGTTTTTCTCTTGCTGCCTTTAGGATCCTCTCTTTATCACTAACTTTTGCCATTTTTATTATAATGTGTCTTGGTGTGGGTCTGTTTGGGTTCAGTTTGTTTGGGGCCCTCTGTGCTTCTTGTATCTTGAACCCAGTATCCTTTAGATTTGGGAAGTTTCCAGTGATAATTTCTTCAAATATATTTTCCATCCCCTTATCTTTTTCTACTCCTTCTGGAATTCCTATTATGCGTAGATTGGCCCGCTTTATATTATCCCATAGGTCTCTTATATTGCTTTCCAGTTTTTTGATTCGGTTTTCTGTCTGTTGACCGGATTGAGTGATTTCCATTATTCTATCTTCCATATCACTGATTCGTTCTTCTGCATTATTCATTCTGGTTTTTACTGCCCTTAGTTCAGTTTGCATCTCAGCAAATGAATGTTCTAGTTTTTCTTGGCTCCTCCTTATATTTTCTAGTTCCTTTCTGAGGGTATCTGCATTACTGTTCATATCTTCTCTTAATTCCTTCAGTATTTTCACTATTTCTCTTTTGAACTCCAGGTCTGTCAGACTGCAGAGATCTGTTTCATTGTTGACTGTTTTAGGTGAGTTCTCCTGTTGGTTTGACTGGGGGTGGTTTCTCAGCTTCTTCATCTTGCTTGTTGTTTTCTTTCTCCTGAGGGAGTTGTACTCTCCGTTATCAGGCAGTGTTTGCCTTGTCGCTGCCGTGGAATATTTCCTGAGGACTGGCGTTGTTGGTCAGTCTTTTTTGAGGCAGTGTGGCTTTTCTGGAGTGTTGATGGGGCTAACAGTGTTTCTTTGAAGCAAAGGAGGGTTCCTGAGGGCAGACAGGACTGGGAGGTCCACACCATGATGGTAGCAGATTTCACTTGGTCATGCAGCGCTTGCTCTGGTGTTTTTAGGCTGTGGGGGTTCTTGCAGGGGGTTGGCGGTGTTGGGCAGCTGTTCCTCAGGAGTGCAGCACCCCCTGGGGGCTGGAGCAGCTATCTGGGTCACTGAGAACCTAAGCGGCTCTTCCCTAGGGCAGCCCAACTCAGAAGGACGGCCTCTGGAGCCGAGGATTCGGTGCCCAGCCCCCACCCAGGCGTCTCAATTTTTGGTGACTCTGCCCGTAGTTCAGATGGTCCGTTCGGTTCTTGATCGGCTTTTCCGTACTCCAACTTACTGCTATACTCTTCTCTGCATCTGGAGATTCCTCCGGTTCGTTTGATCTTTCCCCTGAGTAGGTGACTTTCCAGGGTGTGGGATCCCTTTCTCCACCGCAATTCCCTTTCAGGAGCACCCATCCCGCTCGGATTCACCTTCTCTCACTCTCCTCTTTTCTCCTGTTCTGCCCAGTAATGTCACGAACTTCTTGCCGTTATTGGAGTTTAGGTTCCTCTGCCAGCGATTGGTTGCTGTTCTGTGCGAGTCATTTATTCTGTAGATGTGCTTTTTTTGTTGTGTTTGTGGGAGAGGGCGAGCGTGTCCCCCTACTCCTCCACCATCTTGTCCTCTCCCCTGGAAAAGCTTCGGGAGCGGGGACGGGGGAGCAGCAAGAGGTGGTTAGGGGACCTGAGGTGCCTCGTACCCTGCCGGGCTGATGCAGCCCCGCTACACACAAAGCGCTTCAGCTGCACAGGGTGCTATTTTCCGAAAATGCCGCGTCTGGTCCTGTCTCTGTCATCTTGATATTGGTTTTCATTGATTGTCTTTTTCATTTGCATTGAGACCTTCCTTGCTCTTGGTATGATTAGTTATTATCAGTTGAAACCTGGATATTTTGAGGTAGTATGTTATGAGACAGTAACTTTTATTTAAACTCTTTATTTGGTATCTTTGACACTTCTGTGGCAGAGTAAGGAAGAGCTTTCCCTTATTACAGCCAGGTATGGGCCCAAATTCCCCATTTGACATTGTAATTCCACCTTAGTAACATAATCAATTTGGGACTTTATAAACTATGGGAGGATTATATGTAGTCTACCATGGAAGATATTCTTGTAGGACAATTCAGACATTTAGAAGTTAATATTATTATAGTTGCATATATAATAAAATAACTATTATGTGTGTGTTATAATTTTTTTTTGTCTTTTCTAGGGCTGCACCAGTGGCATATGGAGGTTCCCAGGCTAGGGGTCTAATCAGAGCTGTGGCTGCCAGCCTACGCAAAAACCACAGCAACACCAGATTCGAGCCGTGTCTGCCACCTACACCACAGCTCATGGCAATGCCGGATCCTTAACCCACTGAGCAAGGCCAGAGATAGAACCCACAACCTCATGGTTCCTAGTTGGTTTTGTTAGCCACTGAGCCATGAGGGGAACTCCTTTATTTATATATATATATAATTTTGTATTTCCAGCAATGCCCAATTAGCAGCCACTAGGGATCCTGGGTTGGCATTGTTCTGTAGAAGGCTCTGTTCTTCTAATGAGTCCTGGGCTGTCTGGTGTCAGCTCACTGATCCTGGTGGATCCTGATTGATTTTAAGAGACAGTCCAGTGCTAGATATAGATGGGAAAATTCATTTTACTTTTGTCATCTCTGCTTCCAGTGACACGTGCATTTCCCCATATCTGAAGAGTAGGGGAGTGGTAATACATTTTGCCTGCCCTGGAAATCATTTTAGAGAAATAGTATGTATTAGGGATCAGCTTGAGTGAGAAAGCATTTTCTCCCACAATGCACTGTAGCGTTTTCCCAGCAAGCAGGGTTTCCTGCTGGTGACGGCTGATGTAGGAGAAGAATGGGAGTCTGGGGAACCAGGAGCCTGCAAAGAAGGTATGAAAGCTTTTTGGAATTTCCATAAAATTCCTTCTTAGAACCAATAGAGCAATAAAGGCAGTATGTGCTCTCCTTTCTTTCTCAAGATTTCATCAGGCAAGGTTGCCATGGAGCTATCACTTTAGTTTATCCCAATTTTGGAAAACTCTGGAGTCATATGAAGAAGGATGCTTAGCAGACATGATATACATGTTGACTTTTCTCTGGGACAACTTAAGGTGATCTCAAATGCAGGTGTTTCCCTTTCTCTCTCCTCCTTCCTCTGTCTCTCCCTTCTTTCCTGCCTTCCTTTCTAGATCAGTATTTCAGCTTGTTGGAAGAGTGAAAGATCAGGGGACAAACTCTGGTTACTGTAGGTTGTGTGTGGTGAGTGCATGACCTTAGTGTGATTGGATTACTTTGTCCTTCATTTATTTAAAACTGAAGCAGATTCTGTCTCTCTCTTTTTTTTTTTTTGGCTTTTTGCTATTTCTTGGGCCACTCCCACGGCATATGGAGGTTCCCAGGCTAGGGGTCGAATTGGAGTTGTAGCCACCGGCCTACGCCAGAGCCACAGCAACTCGGGATCTGAGCCGAGTCTGCAACCTACACCACAGCTCATGGCAACGCCGGATCGTCAACCCACTGAGCAAGGGCAGGGACCGAACCCGCAACCTCATGGTTCCTAGTCGGATTCGTTAACCACTGCGCCACGACGGGAACTCCAGATTCTGTCTCTCTTTAAGCTGATCTCGCATACTCAAAGGAACAGGGGTTTGGTTCTATTAGATTGCTAGTTGAGAGATCTAAGATGAACTCTGGTTGAGTGACAAAGGTTCACATAAGAAAAGTTTATGGATTTAAAGAGTGAAAGAGAATATTTTATTTAGGTGGACAATAAGAGAGAGAATGAGTCAGAAAATAATTACTAGTGTCAAAGCATGCACTCTTTTTATCTGTCCTCAGGCTGGTGTCCCCAGATATATGGGCTGAAAGCATCAGAAGATAGAGATTCTCCCCCAGACTGACATGTAGCACAGAGCATAGCTCTGTAGAAAAATGGCCTAGGCTGGTTCTCTAACAATCTGATTAGGGTATGTCTGCTACTCTTCTAATCTAACTCACTTTCGAAAGCTGGAGCTGGGGCCACATGAAGTTTTCCTACAAGTGATGCTATGACCTCAAGTATGGATGACAAATCCTAAGCACATCATGGGGGCATTTTTTTGTGTGTGTGGGGTTACAGTCTCCATGACTGTAAGTTTTTTTAAGGCTACAATTTTCCTTTTTCAATATTCACCTTATAGATGCATGATATGAATGGTATCTTACCAGGAGTATATTGCATGATCAGATATATAACTGAAAGAAGGACTTTTCTGCTCAGCAATAGACTACATAGGAAAATGACTAACACTGTTAAAATGACTTTATCAAAACTTGTAGCCACATGCACAATTCTTCTCCAAGATTTTAGGCTGCATCTACATAAATATATTTAAAGTAATGAGTAAAACTATACATGAAATATAATGTTCAAAATAATAAACCCAGTCACCATGTCTACACTATTTTATATATTTAATAAAATAATTTTCTTCATTCTTCAGTCATGACCCTCTGCAAAATGGCTCAACAAGGGTTGATTGAAGAAATGGAAAGGCCATGATGGGGCATGGAAGAAATGGGACCGCAGTTCAGGAATTCATCCCTGAGGGATTCCCTGCTGTCCAGCACCTAGGGGAGGTCCTCTTCTTGGTGCATCTGCTGATGTATCTGGCCTCCATCACAGGAAACATTCTCATAATCACCATCACCTGGACTGACCATCACCTCCAGACACCTATGTACTTCTTCCTCAGCAGTTTTTCCTTCTTAGAGTGCTGTTTTATAACCACTGTTATTCCTAAATTGCTGGCCATCTTTCTGTCAGGGAGGCAAACAATTTCCTTTGCTGCCTGCTTCACACAAGCTTTTGTCTTTCTTTTCTTGGGAGCAACTGTTTTCTTCCTTATGGCTGTACTATCCTTGGATTGGTACGTGGCCATTTGTAATCCTCTGTATTACATAACTATCATGAACCCAAGGATGTGTTTCCTCCTGGTCACTGCCTGCTTAGTTTTGGGATTCCTCTAAATGGTGGTTCCAGTTAAAATGCTTTCTCAGTTATCCTTCTGTGGCCCCCATGTCATTCCTAACTTCTTCTGTGATTTGAGGCCCTTGACTAATCTCTCTAGTTATGACACCAGATCTATTGAAATGTTGGCCTTTGCTTTGTGTGTTCTTTTGACACCCCTAATTACAACCATCTTTGCACATAGTAACATAATAGTCACAATCATGCATCTCCCTGCAGCCAAGGAGCGACAGCTTTCTCTACCTGCTCATCTCATCTCATTGTCCTTTCTCTGATGTATGGCAGTTGTGTCTTTATATATGTGAAACCAAAGCAAACAAACAGGCTGGACTCCAACAGGGAGGCTGCCCTTGTGAACACGGTGGTGACCCCGCCACTGAATCCTATCATTTACACTCTGTGGAATAAACAGGTCCACCAGGCTATGAAGGATGCTCTGTCCAGGGTGAGGTTACAGAGATAGAAGCACAGACTCTCAGAGGGGAAATAAACCTTCTCCATCCAATGCTATCTCCCTCCTATTTTTTGCATCTCCTAAATAGACTTTTGAATATGCTCTTTGAGGTTCTGCTTGTTTATTCTTAGAATAAGGATAATTTGTCTTAAAATCCAATACAACCCACTATTTGAAGACTCTAGTGTTCTTTGTGCTGAGATGAAAAATCTTCTTGGACCTTCTCTTCATTAGTTTTATTTTTTAATTTTTTAATTTTTTTTGTCTTTTTGCTATTTCTTGGGCCGCTCCCTCGGCATATGGAGATTCCCAGGCTAGGGGTCTAATTGGAGCTGTAGCCGCCAGCCTACACCAGAGCCACAGCAACACGGGATCCGAGCCTCATCTGCAACCTACACCACAGCTCATGGCAATGCCGGATCGTTAACCCACTGAGCAAGGGCAGGGACCGAACCCGCAACCTCATGGTTCCTAGTCGGATTCGTTAACCACTGCGCCATGACGGGAACTCCTCTTCATTAGTTTTAAATCAATAGCATCCACACATTTTAATGGAGAGCCCAATATACATGATTCCATTTGATGCATATGGAATCTCATTTGGGAAGATGTACCCCACAAGTGTCTGCTTGTGATAAAAGCAAGAATAAAATTCAAAATGTTAAGAATATCAAATTGGTTCTAGGACAGATGTGGCATGGTCACTATATTGAGTTTTGAAGGACACTTGTGTACATAACTATCATGATATTAATTAAATTATTTAAAATGACTCAATAAAATTGTTTTCAATGCTGAATATGTTGTATTCAAGTGGAACATAAATCTTTACAATTCTAGTTCCCACTATGATGAAGACATATATATCTAGTTGAAATTGAAACTTCTCATTGGTTTACTGCTTTTCCATGTTGATTTTAGTACTGAAAACCTGAGGAAGAAGGACCACAGGGAAAAAGGCATTATAAGTTCTGGAACAGGGAATTGAGTAGTTAAGATTGTTTCCTGACTACAGAAAATGTAAAGAAATCGAGGGTAATTGAGTCAGATGTGGAAAGAAGTCAAATGTGACTGTAAAGTCTCTTCAAATAAATCTGTAAAAAAGGATATTAATTTGTGGAATGAAGTTTGATACAACCACCTCTGGGTGTCCAGAAATAATGTAAAATAATGCTATTGCTACTTACCATGACACATGACACATGCTGTAATAGAAATATAATTTGAGCATGGCAGAGAGAAGTTGATAGGATACTTTAATGAAATAATTACAACTGTAATTTAAATATTCAAGATTTTGATAGGAAATGATAGATTTGGGGAAAAACACTGAGAGAAACCCTGGAGCTGGAGTTTTTTTGATATGGCTATTAGCTACCAGGCTTTGTTCTGACCATATTATTCTGTGACTGCAGGCATAATAAGATACTGTGTTGGGCAGATTTTTGGCTCATGATTATGTAAGAATTTGAAGAGTAGATTTCCTCAGCTTTCAGAATATATTTTTACCCACCCTATGCATATATAAAGATTCCCATATTTTTGGTGTGCAGGCTCCTCTATTTTTCTCACATTTAGGATATTCCTTTGGCTTGAGGTATTGTGTTGGCAATGATTTTTCCCAGATCCACTAATGAACTGTGCAATTGTTGATCTTCTCACGTGAGTGCACATGGCAGTAGAGGGTGGGGGAGCTGGGGATATGCAAGTGCACAGCTGAGAGGGACAAGCTTAAGGTGAACCTAGTGGTGCTGGCTAATGATAGGAGGCAGTGCCTAATTGGGGCCCACATGCAGCTGTTGATACCCCAAGTATATAATGAACACATGCAAATCAATGACAAAACCCAACAAATAACCCAAATAAAGTAATGAGTAAAGGACCTAAATAGGCATTTTTCCAGAGAAGACATACAAATGGCCAACAAACCCACGAAAAGTTGCTCAATGTCATTAATCATTGGAGAATTGCCAATCAAAACCACAGTAAGACATTGTGTTACACCTGTTAGGATGTCTATTATCAAATAAATCAAAAGATATAAGTGTTGGTAAGGATGTGGCAAAAAGATAACCATTGTAAACTTTTGATGAGGATGTAAACTGGTGCAGCTAGTGTGGAAAATAGTCTGGAGGTTCATTAAAAAATTAAAAATGGAACTCTATGCTCGAAATATCCCACTTCTGTGTATGTATCCCAGAAACTGAAGTCCAAATATTTAAGACATATCTGCACTCCTAGGTTCATCCCAACACTATTCATAATAGTCAGTATATAGGAACAACTTAAGTGTTCATCGACAGATGAATGGAATAAATATGTTTATATACATTAGTAGAAGATTACTGAACCTTAAAAAAGAAGGAAATCCTGAAATATGTGACAACACGGATAAACCTGGAGGACGTTGTACTAAGTGAAACAAGTAGATCCAGAAAGACAAATATTACATGATCTTATTTTTATGAGAAATCTAAAATATTCGAACTCATTAAAACAGAGTACTAATGGTTAAAAGAGGCTGGGGTATGCTGGAAAGGAGTAGATGTCAGTTTGAATATACAAATTTCAGTACTGCAAGATGAGTAAGTTCTGGATCTACTGTACAACATAGGACCTATTGTTACAATACTATATTGTGTAGTGAAAATTTTGATAAGAGGGAAGATCTTGCATTGTGTTCTTACCACAAAAGAAAGCAAAAATAAAGGGGTTGGAAGAAATTTTTGGAGGTGATATATAGACTCATGGCCTTGATTGTGATGATGGTTTCAAGAATGCATACTTATCTCCAATCTCACCAAGCTGTATATATTAAATATATACAGTTCTTTGTATGTCAATCATACCTCAATAAGGTGGCTTTTAAAAAGCAAACTGTACCTTCTTTGAGTCTCAAAATGTGTCTCAAATGAAAATGTTACAAGATGGAATGAATAGAATATTGGACATAGAAGACAGTAGGTTAGCAAATTTGAGGATATAATTATAGTTAAATTTAAAATAAAATAATTCATTTAAATTGAAAAGAGCATCAATGAAGTACGGGACAACTTCAAGCAACTCCACACGGACACAATTAGATTTCTGAAGGAGAAGTGTATATGTGAAGGAGGGATGACAAAAAGTTTTAAGGAAATAATGGCCAAGATTTTTCCAAATTTCATGAAAACAGAACTAAAAATCTTGGCAAAACCCAACTCAAGAGATAGAGAAAAAACTACAGCAAGGCACAAAATAATCAAATTGCTAAAAACAAGTGTTAAAGAGAAAATCTTAAAAGCTGCTGAAAAAAGACAGTTGCATATAGGGAATAAAGATAAAGATAACATAGGTTTCGCTTTGGAAATATGTAAATGAGACTACAATGGCATGATATTTTTAAAGGACTTTAAAAAAATATGCCAACCTAGAATTCTATACCTGCAAAAAGGTTTTTAAAAGTTTTGAGGTCATACAAAAGATGATCATCAGCAAACCTGCAGAATAATAATTGGTAAAGTCAATCTTTCTGGAGAGGGAAATTCTCTTAGAATTATCCAGGTAGAAATATGGATCTATGAAAAGAAAGGACTATCACCAAATGTAGTAACTACACTAGTAGGTATATATTTTTAAAATTATTTAAATTTCTTTGAAAGATAATTGACTCTTTTTCCGCAAAAACAGTAACAATGCACTGTGGGGTTTATAACATATGCACAAGGAAAATGTGTGGTAATAAAGGCTGAGGAGTCAAAAGGCAGGTGCACTGTCATAAGTTTTTTGTATTATATATGAAGTGGAAAAATATCACTTGAATTTAGACAATGATAAGCTTAAGATGTATGTATAAACCCTAAAGCAACCACTGAAATGAAAATCAAAGAATAATAGCTATGAAGCCAATAAGGAGATAAGATGGAATCATCACAATGTGGTGGTAGAAAAATTTTGGGTTGATGTATATTTTCATTTTGTTCATTGTGGTGGTTATTTCACAAGTGTTTAAGTATGTCAAAATGTGTAATTATCAAACTGTACATTTTAAGTATCACAATGTTTAAATATGTCAAAATGTACAATTATCAAACTGTACATTTTAAGTATGTCCATTTATTGTATATCAATGATATTTCAGTAAAGCTGTTTAAAAAGAAGAGAGCCCATTACAATGGCATATTAAGGAAAGGACAAAATAAGGAGTATATAGCAGAGAGGATAAATAGAAGAAAACAAGACGGTATAGAATTAAACCTAATTTTACAATAATGACTTAAAATGTAAATGGTCTAAAGACTCAAATTAAAACGGGGGGAGCTATTAACACATTGGGTGAAAAGGAAGCCCTAACTATGTACTGGTTATCGGAATAATACTTAAATATATAGACAAAGTAGAAATTCCAAGCAAACATCAAGGAAAATAAACCTTGTGTGACTGTAGTAATACAAAGAATAAACTCCACAGTAAAGGGGGTATTTTCAGAGATATAGAGGTAAATTTAGAGTGAAAAATAAATGTTTTCATTTATATCAGTTGTATGGAATCTGAAAAATAAAGCACACAATTGAATATAACAGAAGAGAAGCAAACTCACAGATATAGAGAACAACCTAGTGGTTACCAATGGGAAGCAGGCAGGGACAATACAGGGGTAGGGGATTAAGAGACAAACTACTATGTGTAAGATAAGATACAAAGATTGTGCTACACGGGAAACATTTTATACCTAAAGGATTTTTTTATTGAAGAATCATTGATTTATATTATATTAGTTTCAACTATATAGCATAGAGATAAAGTATTTTTCAGAGTATATTCCATTATAGGTTATTATAAGATTAGGAATATAATTCCCTATGCTATATAGTAAATCCTTTTTGCTTATCTATTTTATGTATAGAAGTTTGTATTTGTTAATCCCACACTCCTAATTAAATATCCCTTTACCCTGTGGTAGCCATAAGTTTATTTTCTATGTCTGTGAGTCTGTTTCCATTTTGTATAAGATTTATTTATATTATTTTTACATTATACATATAGGTGATATCAAATAGTATTTGTCCTTCTCTGTCTGATTTACTTCACTAAATATAATCTCTAGGTCCATCCACATTGCTGCAAATGGCAATAATTCATTCTTTTTTTATGGTGGCTGAGTAATATTCCATTGTATGTGTGTGTATACCACATCTTCTTAAGCAAATTGTTGGTTTAGGAACTTTTGGGTTTTTCCATGTTCTGGATATTGTAAACAGTGCTGCTATGAGTTGGGGTACATTTATTTTTCTGAATTAGAGTTTTTGTTTTTCCTGGGTATATGCTCAAGAGTGGGATTGCTAGATCTTATGGTAGCTCTATCTTTAGGGTTTTGTTTGTTTGTTTGGTTTCCAGAGTGGCTACACTAATTTACTTTCCTACCAACAGTTTAGGAGGGTTCCTTCTCCTCCATATCCTCTCCAGCATTTATTATTTGTAGGTTTTTTGATGATAGCCATTCTGACCAGTGCAATATACCATAGTGGTTTTAATTTGGATTTCTCTAATAATTAGCAGTCTTGAACATCTTTTCCTAGGCTTGTTGGCCATATGTATATCTTCTTTGGAAAAATGTCTATTTATACCTTATGGATGCTTTCTGATTTGTTTGATGTTTTCAATATTGAGTTGTATGAGCTGTTTGTATATTTTGGATATTAAGTCCTTTTAGTCTTATCATTCGCAAGTATTTTCTTCCATCTTATAAGTTGTCTTTTTGTTTTGTTGATGGTTCCCTTTACCGTGCAAAATTTTTAAGTTTATTTAGGTCTCATTTCTTTATTTTTGCTTTTATATTTTGTCTAGGGAGACTGATCTAAGAAAATATTGCTGTGATTTCCGTCCTAGACTGTTTTGCTTATGTTCTTTTATAGGAGCTTTATGGTGTCATATCTTATATTCAGGTCTTTATTATGAGTTTATTTTTATATATTGTGTGAGGGAGTATTCTAATTCCGCTGATTTACCTGTAGCTATCCAGCTTTCCCAGCACCATTTGTTGAAAAGATGGTGTTTTTTTTTTTAATTTTAAATTCTTGCCTCTTTTGTCATAGGTTAATTGATCATAGGTGAGTGGGTTTATTTATGGGCTCTCTATTCTGTTTCACTGATCTATATATGTCTGTTTTTATGCCAATACCATGCTGTTTTGATTACTGCAGCTTTATAGCAGTAGTCTGAAATCTGAAAGGGTTATGACTCCCACTGTGTTCTTTTACCTTGGGACTACTTTAGCCATTCTGAGCCTTTTGTGGTTTCATATAAATTATAGAATTATTTATTCTAGTTCTGTTAAAAACATCATGGGTATTTCGATAGTAATTTCATTAAAATCTGTACATTGCCTTGGGTAGCGTGGCTTTTTAATAGTATTAAATTCTCCAATCCAAGAGCATGGGAAAGCTTTCCATTTCTTCAAATCATCTTCAGTTTTCTTTATCAATTTTTATAGTTTTCAGCATATTGGTCTTTCACCTCCTTGGGTAATTTTATTCCTAGGTATTTTTTATGTGATTTTTAAATAGGATTTTTTTTTTTTACTTTCTCTTTCTGATGTTTTGTTCATAAGAAAACCATTTAACTGTACCTTTACTCAATAGTGTTGTGTAGTATTTTGTATACCTAGGGTGATCATGATTAATTTCCTTTGAAGATATTATAAGGACAAGGTACACTTTTGAGAGCACATATTACACAGTTTTCATTCACAATTCATTCATTGTTAATATGACAATTTTATGTTCCCTACAACAACCAATGAACTTCCTCAGACACATGTAGTACATTTGGCATCTATCCAATTGTATTCTAGATTATCTTAATGAGGTCTAAGTGTCTTTACGGTTTGCTCATAGTTGCTGTTGCATCATCATTGATAAATTGACTTGACACATGCCATAGGGTCACTTGAGTTTCCATTTATGATCACAGTGGTGTGAGGATTTTTTCTGCAGATACTTAGGAGTAACTGGTGGCATTGTTACACTAAATCTGTCTTAAAAGAACTGTGTTGATGGGGAATTGGTAGACTGAGGGAATTCTCATCTCTGAGTCTTCCCTGAGATGAATCCACAGCAAAAAGCTTGACTGTTGTCCAAGTGCTCACAATTGCCCATTGTGAACTGACTTGTCCACTGACTTGTACCTGCCTTGACTTGAACAAGCCCTTAGTTATGCTTCTTTCGCTTAAAGGGCTCCACAGATTTGGCTTGACCTTAAGCCTGAGCAAGCAAGAAGATGCAAAACATTCCCTTTTAACAGCTCATTGCCAGCACTGGCCAACCACAGGAAAAATTTGGTCATTTTTTTTCTATTCCTCTTCCATCTTACCTTCAAGCACATGAAAGTGTGTTGTGTGATTTCATATATCGATGCTTCACAAATGCTTATCAACTTGAAATATTGTCCAGATGGAAATTTCCTATATCTTCCAAAATCACCTTTTTATGAAGTCTTGAAAATATGTAAAGTACTCATACAACTCAGTGACAAAAAAAAATTAAAAATTGGCAATGGAACTGAATAGAAATTTCCCTATGAAGATGTACACATAGCCAACAGACACATGAAAATATGCTAAAAAAATCACTATGATTAACAACATTCTATATCTACTTAAAAATTTGTTAAGAGGGTAGATCTTATGTTAAGTGCTTTAACCATATAAGGAAGAAAAACAACAAAAGCAGTGGGAAAAAAATTTTAAGAGATTATAGATTTATGTCATTGTAGTGGTGATGGCTTCACAGGTGTATCTGTGTATCTCCACAGGTATATCTCCAAACATACCAAGTTGTATACATTAAATATCTACAGCTTTTTTATGTCAATCATACTTCATTGTAATGGCTTAAAAATTATGATTGGAATTATCTTTGAAGCAAAATTAGCTCAGGGATTTGTCTCAATTAAATACAGCCTCAGAATCTAGCGTCTTAGTCCTCATATCAGTATTTGTCCTTCACTGGGTACCACCTATGCCTGCAATGACCAGCCTGGATTCATAAATTCAGTTTGGTATTTTTGGTCTTCATTTTTCTTTCCTTTTTTTTTAAATTATTTATTTTTTGTATTTTTTGGTTTTTTTACGGCATTATAGAGGTTCCCAGGCTAGTGGTCAAATCAGAGCTATAGCTGCCAGCCTACACAGCAATGCCAATCTGAGCCACATCTGCGACCTACACCACAGCCCATGGCAACTCTGGATCCTTGACCCACTAAGCAAGGGGAGGGGTCAAACCCGCAACCTCATGGTTCCTAGTCGGATTTGTTTCTGCTGTGCCACAATGGGAACTCCTGGTCTTCATTTTTTCTATTCATCAGGTTCACCCTTCAATGATTTTCTACCTCAAAGTAATAAAAAGTGCATTTATTTAGTTTAAGTAAAATAAATAATTATCAAATCTTGATTAAAATGTGGGGAAGGCTTCACTTTTTTCTTCCGGTAGTTTTTATCATGATTTATTCCTAAAATACTAGGTCTAAACTACTCCAATGCCCTTTTCAGTAGTTCAGGGTGGAACATAATTTCCACATTCCCAAAGCATCTTGTTACTACCTTCATATCATTTTCTAGTAGACTCTACAGATTATCTGGCAATATCCATATTTGACGGATAAAGTGCCTGACGAATTTGGGTAGTTGACCAGTTAGTAGATGGTTTAGATGGACCCAGGCTTATCCAGTGCAAACTGATTCAGAGTTTATTATTGGTCCACTTCCATTTCCACTTCCCTAAGCCATCATTCTCCTCCCAATTTCTATAACTGTCTGTACCCACTTTCCCACTTTGATCTCGGCTTTTCCAGTCTCTTTTTCATACAACATCCATAGCTATTGAATACAATATGTAGCTAATTATAACACATATGTGATATTTACGTCAATGAAATGAGATATAAACTCTGTAACAGGACATTCAAGATGATTCAATCATGATGATTCAAATCATGAATGTATTTGTGATTATCTAACTTAGGAGTTTGGATAAAAAAATGAAAGAAAAAATGTCAACATTTTTTGTGATATTTCTTCTGAAGAAAAAATAGACACATTTCTACCCTGGAGAAAATGACTAAATTTTGAAAATTTGAAGCATATGGTTTATAACAAAGGGAAGAATAAAAAATTCAATGAGGATTTTGCAATTACAATCAATTATCATCAATATGTGGTAGATTTAGGGAGAAATAGTTATGCATACCAAGAAATAATTATACATACCATTTATGTATGCATCCACATAAATGTGGCCTTGAGAACGCAGAGATGTCTATTTTGCTGGAGATGAGCAAAGAGATCAAGTGATGTTTGCCAGAGACTCTCTACTGGGAGCTTTGGAATGTAGACAGATGGTTCTCTGAAGCTTTCCACTCCAAGGTCATGGGGCTTTTTTATCTTGATATTTTCATTCTGCACATGGCCTCCCTCAGAGCCTGGCAAACCTGCTTGTTCCATAGAATATAGATTATAGAGTTCAGCAGTGGGGTCACTACCATGTTCACAGGGCAGCTTCCCTGTTGGACTCCAGTCTGTTCACTTGTTTTGGATTCACATATATAAAGACACTGCTGCCATACATCAGAGAGAAGACAATGAGGTGAGAGGAGCAGGTGGAGAAAGCTTTCTGTTACTCCTTAGCTGATGGGAGACGCACGATTGTGATCACTATGTTGCTGTATACAATGATGGTTATGAAGAGGGATGTCAAAAGGATGCACAAAGCAATGACAAAGGCCAACATTTCAACAAATCTGGTGTCAGAGCAGGAGAGATGAATCAGGGGGCAAGGTCACAGAAGAAATGAGGGAGAAAGGAATGACATGGGAGCCAAGAAGGATAACTGGGAAACCTTCACAATTAAACCAGTGATGACAGTGAAGCTCAAAGCAAAGCCAGCCATGACCAGGAGGAAGCAAGTCCTCAGGTTCATGATGGTTGTGTAATGAAGAGGCTTGCAAATGGCCACATACTGATCCAGAGACGTTACTGCTATGAAGAAGAAACCTGTTGCTCCCAGAAATACAGAGACAAAGGCTAGTGTGAAACAGGCAGAAAAAGAAATCATTTGTTTGCCTAAAAGAAAGATGACCAGCAATTTAGGAATAACAACACTTGTGAAACACACTCAAAGAAGGAGAAGATGCTGAGGAAAAATACATAGGTGTCTGTAGCCAGGAGTCAGCATAGGTGATGGTGACTATGAGTGCATTGCCTGCAGTGGATGCCAGGTATGCCAGCACGTGCACAAAGAAGAGGACCTTTCCCAGATGCTGGACAGAAGGAAACCCCTCCAAGATGAACTATTGGACAGTTGTCTGATTCCCCATTTGCATGGATATCTCTTTCCACTCAGTATCTCGTAGTGGTCTTAACCTAACATAAAGACATAACAGTGAGCTAAAAAATTGTAAAGAAGCATGAAAACAAGTATTTGTCTCCAGAAGGGCAGCTGGGCAAGTAGCAACGTGATCCAGCAAGCTGATTCTTAAACCAGAAGGACCTGATTGAAGAGATGGAGAGATGGGTCATCTTTGGAATATTAGTTCTTTTGTGAGCTTCATTTTCACCCTTTGTTAAATGGAGATGAAACAATTTACTTGTTCAGGTTCTTATAAGAATTAAGTAAGACAAATCACATATCTCACTTGGCATGAAATGTCAGTGTTTCCTGTGTCCCTCAATGTCCAATTTTATCATTAGGGTCATTTATATGCTCTTATGCTCTTAAATATGGCCAAATCAGTAGACAGGGTTGTTTAAATTTGCATATTTTAGAAATATTTTGTATGTTTACAATATTATCAGCTTATAAACAAACATAAGAGTGATAGTAGTAACACTCCTTTTGTTTTTTTGTTATTTTAATTACTCAATGAATTTTATTACATTTATAGTTGTACAACAATCATCACAAACAAAATTTATATCATTTCCATTCCAAACCCCTCAATGCATCCCTCCACCCCCCCACGCTGTCTCATTTTGAAACCATAAGTTTTTTTTCAAAGTCTGTGAGTCAGTATTTGTTCTGCAAAGAAGTTCAGTCTGTACTTTTTTCAGATTCCATATGTAAATGATAGCATTTGATGTTGGTGTCTCATTGTATGGCTGACTTCACTCAGCATGATAATTTCTAGGTCCATCTATGTTGCTCCAAATACCATTATTTCATTCCTTTTAATGGCTGAGTAATATTCCATTGTGTATATGGACAACCTCTTCTTTATCCACTCCTCTGTTGATGGACATTTAGGTTGTTTCCATGTCTTGGCTATTGCAAATAGTGCTGCAATTAACATTGGAGTACATGTGTCTTTGTGAGTCATGGTTTTCTCTGGATAGATGCCCAGGAGTGGAATTGCTGGATCAAATGGTAGTTCTAGTTTTAGTTTTCTGAGGAATCTCCATACCGCTTTCCACAGTGGTTGCACCAATTTACAATCCCACCAGCAGTGTAGTAGGGTTCCTTTTTCTCCACACCCTCTCTAGCACTTGTTGGTAGAATTATTGTTGATGCCCATTCTGGCTGGTGTAAGGTGGTACCTCAGAGTGGTTTTGATTTGCCTTTCTCTAATAAAGAGTGATGTTGAACATCTTTTCATGTGGTTTTTTTTTTTTTTGGCCATCTGTATGTCTTCTTTGGAGAATTGTCTGTTTAGATCTTCTGCCCATTTTTGATGGGGTTGTTGGTTTTTTTGGCATGGAGCTACAGGAGGTGTTTATAAATTTTGGAGATTAATCCCTTGTCAGTCGACTCACTTGCAAATATTTTCTCCCATTCTGTAGGTTGTCTTTTCATATTGTTTAGGGTTTCCTTTGCTGTGGAGAAACTTTTAAGTTTAAGTCAGTCCGATTTGTTTATTTTTGTTTTTATTGTTGTCACTCTAAGAGGTGGATCTGAGAAGATGTTGCTATGGTTTATGTTGGAGAGTGTTTGGCCTATGTTTTCCTCTAAGAGTTTTATAGTATCTGCTCGTATATCTAGGTCTTTAATCCATCTTGAGTTTATTTTTGTGTGTGGTGTTAGGAAGTGATCTAGTTTCATTCTTTTACATGTGGCTGTCCAGTTTTCCAAGCACCACTTATTGAATGAGCTGTCTTTTTTCCATTGTATATTCTTGTCTCCTTTGTCATAGATTAGTTGACTGTAGGTGCGTGGATTGAATTCTGGGCCTTATATCCTGTTCCACTGATCTATATATCTGTTGTTGTTCCAGTATCATATGGTATTGATGATTGTTGCTTTGTAGTACAGTCTGAAGTCCAGGAGCCTGATTCCTCCAGCTCCATTTTTCTTTTTGGGGATGTCTTTGGCTATTCTGGGTCTTTTGTGCTTCCAAACAAACTTTAAAATCTTTTTTTCTAGTTCTGTGAAAAATGTCCTTGGTAATTTGATAGGAATTGCATTGAATCTGTAGGTTGCTTTAGGTAGAAAGGTCATTTTGATAATATTGACTCTTCCAATCCACGAGCATGGTATGTCTTTCCATCTGTTTGTGTCATCTTTGATTTCTTTCATCAACATCTTATAGTTTTCAGAGTACAGGTCTTTTGTCTCTTTAGGTAGGTTTACTCCTACGTATTTTTTTCTTTTTAATATGATGGTAAATAGGATTGCTTCCCTAAATTCTCTTTCTGATACTTTGTTGTTAACATATAGAAATGCAGTTGATTACTGTGTATGAATTTTGTATCCTGTGACTTTGCCAAATTCTTTGATGAGCTCTAACAGTTTTCTGGTAGAGTCTTTAGGATTCTCTAGGTATAGTATCATGTCATCTGCAAATAGTGATAGTTTTACTTCTTCCTTTCCAATTTGGGTTCCTTTTATTTCTTTTACTTCTCTGATTGCTGTGGCTAGGACTTCCAAAACTATGTTGAACAATATTGGCAAGAGCAGACATCCTTGTCTTGTTCCTAATCTCAGTGGGAATTCTTTCAGCTTTTCACCATTGAGAATGATGTTCACTGTGGGTTTGTCATATATGGCCTTTATTATGTTGAGGTAGCTTCCCTCTATGCCCCCTTTCTGAAGGGTTTTTATCAGAAATGGGTGTTGGATTTTGTCAAAGCCTTTTTTTTTTGCATCTATTGAGAGGATCATATGGTTTTGATTCTTCAGTTTGTTAATGTAATGTATCATACTGATGGATTTGCGGATATTGAAGAACTCTTGCATTCCTGGGATAAATCCCACTTGATCATGATGTACAATCCTTTTCATGTATTGTTGGATGCAGTTTGCTAGTATTTTGTGAGGATTTTTGCATCAATGCACATCAGTGAAATCGGCCTGTAGTTTTCTTTTTTTGTGTTATCTTTGTCTGGTTTTGGTATCAGGCTAATGATAGCCTGATAAAATGAGTTTGGGAGTGTCCCTTCCTCTGCAATTTTTTGGAATAGTTTCAGAAGGAGAGGTGTTAGCTCTTCTCTAAATGTTTGATAGAATTTTCCTGTGAAGCCATCTGGTCCTGGACTTTTGTTTGTTTGAAGTTTTTTAATCACCATTTCAATTTCAGTTCTTGTGATGGGTCCATTCATCTTTTCTACTTCATCTTGGTTTAGTCTTGGAAGATT
The DNA here is from genome assembly GCF_016906955.1 of Phacochoerus africanus. Classification (NCBI taxonomy): domain Eukaryota; kingdom Metazoa; phylum Chordata; class Mammalia; order Artiodactyla; family Suidae; genus Phacochoerus; species Phacochoerus africanus. Next base: position 91,722,379 of record NC_062558.1, read on the forward strand.
GTACTTTTCTAAGAATTTGTCCATTTCTCCTAGGTTTTCCATTTTATTGGCATATAGTTGCATATAGTAGTCTCTTATGATCCTTTGTATTTCTATGATGTCTGTTGTTACTTCTTTTTTCATTTCTAATTTGATTGATTTGAGTCCTCTCTCTTTTTTGCTTGATAAGTCTGGCTAGGGGTTTATCAATTTTGTTGATCTTTTCAAAGAACCAGCTTTTCGTTTCATTGATCTTTTCTATGGTTTTCTTTGTTTCTATTTCATTGATTTCTGCTCTGATCTTTATTATTTTTTCCTTCTATTAACTTTAGGTCTTGTCTGTTCTCTCTCGAGCTGCTTTAGATGTAAAGTTAGCTTGTTTATTTGAGCTTTTTCTTGTTTCCTGAGGTGGGCTTGCATTACTATAAACTTTCCTCTTAGAACTGCTTTTGCTGCATCTCATAGCTTTTGGACTGTCATATTCTTTGTTGTCATTTGCTTCTAGGTATTTTTTAATTTCCTCTTTGATTTCTTCAGTGATCCATTGGTTGTTTAGCAGCATGTTGTTTAGTCTTTACATGTTTGTAAATTTTTTTGCAGTTTTTTTCTTGTTGTTGATTTCCTGTCATATAGCATTGTGGTTGGAAAAGACACTTGATATGATTTCAGTTTTCTTAAAGTTAGTGAAGCTTGATTTGTAGCCCAGAATGTGTTCAATCTTAGATAATGTTCCATGTGCACTTGAGAAGAATATGTATTCTGCTCCCTTTGGATGGAATGTCCCATAAATATCTATTAAGTCCATCTGGTCTAAAGCTTCATTTGGGGCCATGTTTCCTTATTGATTTCCTGTCTGGATGATCTATCCATTGCTGTGTGTGGGGTGTTAAAGCCCCTCACTATTATTGTGTTATTGTCAATTTCTCCTTTTAAGGTTGTTAGCAGTTGCCTTATATATTAAGGTGACCCTATGTTGGGTGCATATATATTTAAAACTGTTATATCTTCTTCTTGGATTGATTCTTTGATCATTATGTAGTGTCCTTCCTTGTCGCTTAAAATATTCTTCATTTTAAGGTCTATTTTGTCTGGTATGAGTATCACTACTCCAGCTTTCCTTTGATTCCAGTTTGCATGGAATATTTTCTTCCATCTTCTCACTTTCAATTTGTATGTGTCCCTAGAAGTGAAGTGGGTCTCTTGAAGATAGCATATATATGGGTCTTATTTTTATTTATTTATTTATTTAATTAATTTATTTAATTAATTAATTTTTTTAACTGGATCCTTTTTTTGGTTTTTGTTTATTTTTTATTACTCAATGAATTTATCACATTTGTAATTGTATAATGATCATCACAATCCAGTTTCACAGGATTTCCATCCCACAAACCCAGCACATCCCCCCACCCCCCAACTGTCTCCTCCAGAGACCATACGTTTTTCAATGTCTGTGAGTCAGCTTCTGTTCTGCAAAGTTCAGTCTGTTCTTTTTTCAGATTCCACATGCCAGTGAAAGTATTTGATGTTGGTGTCTCATTGTGTGGCTGACTTCACTTAGCATGAAATTTCTAGGTCCATCCATGTTGCTAAAAATGCTGGTATTTTGTTCATTTTAATGGCTGAGTAATATTGCATTGAATATATGTACAACATCTTCTTGATCTAGTCCTCTGTTGATAGACATTTAGGTTTTTTCCACGTCTTGGCTATTGAAAATAGTGGTACAATGAACATCGGACACCCAGAATAGCCAAAGACATCCCCAAAAAGAAAAATGGAGCTGGAGGAATCAGGCTCCTGGACTTCAGACTATACTACAAAGCAACAATCATCAATACCATATGATACTGGAACAACAACAGATATATAGATCAGTGGAACAGGATATAAGGCCCAGAATTCAATCCACGCACCTACAGTCAACTAATCTATGACAAAGGAGACAAGAATATACAATGGAAAAAAGACAGCTCATTCAATAAGTGGTGCTGGGAAAACTGGACAGCCACATGTAAAAGAATGAAACTAGATCACTTCCTAACACCACACACAAAAATAAACTCAAGATGGATTAAAGACCTAGATATACGAGCAGATACTATAAAACTCTTAGAGGAAAACATAGGCCAAACACTCTCCAACATAAACCATAGCAACATCTTCTCAGATCCACCTCTTAGAGTGACAACAATAAAAACAAAAATAAACAAATCGGACTGACTTAAACTTAAAAGTTTCTCCACAGCAAAGGAAACCCTAAACAATATGAAAAGACAACCTACAGAATGGGAGAAAATATTTGCAAGTGAGTCGACTGACAAGGGATTAATCTCCAAAATTTATAAACACCTCCTGTAGCTCCATGCCAAAAAAACCAACAACCCCATCAAAAATGGGCAGAAGATCTAAACAGACAATTCTCCAAAGAAGACATACAGATGGCCAAAAAAAAAAAAACCACATGAAAAGATGTTCAACATCACTCTTTATTAGAGAAAGGCAAATCAAAACCACTCTGAGGTACCACCTTACACCAGCCAGAATGGGCATCAACAATAATTCTACCAACAAGTGCTAGAGAGGGTGTGGAGAAAAAGGAACCCTACTACACTGCTGGTGGGATTGTAAATTGGTGCAACCACTGTGGAAAGCGGTATGGAGATTCCTCAGAAAACTAAAACTAGAACTACCATTTGATCCAGCAATTCCACTCCTGGGCATCTATCCAGAGAAAACCATGACTCACAAAGACACATGTACTCTGATGGGTCTTATTTTTTGTATCCACTCAGCCAATCTATATCTTTTCATTGGGGCATATAGTCCATTAACATTTATGATAATTATTGATATGTATGTTCATATGGATATTTTATTAACTGATTTGGATTTGGTTTTATTGCTCTTTTTTCTTCCCTTGTTCTCTCCTTTTGTGGTTTGATGACTATCTTTAGTGTTGTATTTCAGTTGATTTTTCTTATTTTTTTGTGTATCAGTTGTAGATTTTTGATTTGCAGTTGCACTGAAGTTTTTATATAGGATTTTGTGTGTGTGTATATATATATAATTATTTTAAGTTGGTTGGTGTCTTAATTGCAAGTGCATCCCAGTATCCTGCACTTGTACCTGCCTCTTCTCACAATTTCTGATTTTGGTAGCATAATTGTGCATCGATGATTTCCTATCTTTACTGTATATATGCCTTTACAAGTGAGCCTTGTCATTTGTGGTATTTTTGTTTCTGGTTGTGGCCTTTTCTTTTCTGCCTAGAGAAGTTCCTTTAGTATTTATTGTAAAGCTGGTTTAGTGTTGCTGAATTCTCTTAGCTTCGGCTTATCTGTGAAGCTTTTGATTTCTCCTTCAAATCTGAGTGAGAGCCTTGCTGGGTAAAGTCATCTTGGTTGGAGGTTTTTTCCATTTATTACGTTAAGTATATCATGCCACTCCCTTCTGGCCTGCAGAGTTTCTGCTTAAAAATCTGCCAATAACCATATCGGAGTTCCCTTGTATGTTATTTGTTTCTTTTCCCTAGCTTCTTTCAAGATTTTCTCTTTGTCTTTAATTTTGGTCAGTTGGATTAATATGTGTCTTGGGGTGTTCCTCCTTGGGTTTATTTTATATGGTATTCGTTGGGCTTCCTGGATTTGAGTGAGTGGTTCCTTTCCATGTTAGGAAAGTTTTCAGCTAGTATCTCTTCAAATATTTTTCTGTCCCTTTCTCTCTTCTTCTTCTGGTACCCCTATAATATGGATGTTGGTGTGTTTAACGTTGTCCCAGAGTTTTCTGAGACTCTGTTCATTTATTTTCAATATTTTTTTCTCTTTTATATTCCACATCACTGATTTCCACTAGTCTGTCCTCTACCTCACTTATTCATTCTTCTGCCTCCTGTATTCTGCTGTTGGTTGCTTCTAATGAATTTTTTATTTCAGTTATTGTACTTTTCATCTCTGCTTGCTCAAGTTTTAAATCTTGTATCTCTTTGCTCAATGTTTCCTGTAAATTATCCATCTTTGCCTCCCGTTTATTTCCAATGTCTTGCATCATCTTCAGCATCAACAGTCTAAATCTTTTTTGTGGAGGCTGATAACATCCTGATCACATAGCTGTTTTTCTGTTTTTTTTTTCTTTATCCCTTAGCTGAGTTATAGTTATCTGTCTTTTCATTTTTTATTGGTTTTTGCTGTGTTGTCCTTTTTGCAGACAGTGGAGTTGTAGCCTCTCTTACTTCTGGTATCTGCCCCCCTTGTGGTTGAAGTTGGTCTGGGGGCTTGTTGTAGGCTTCCTGGAGGGAAGGACTGGTGCCTTCCCTCTGGTAGGGTGGAGCTGATTCCTATCCATCTGGTGGGTGGAGTCTTGTCTCTGGGTGAGATTAGAGGGGCTGTGTGCCTGGGGATCTTTAGGCAGCCTGTTTACTGATGGGAAGGGCTGTGATCCCACCTGGATTATTGTTTGGCCTGGGGCTTCTCAGCACTGATGGGTGGGACCAGATTTTCCCAAAATGGCCACCTCCAGAGAAACTCATGCTGATGAATATTCCCAAGAGCTCTGCCTCCAATGTCTTTCCCCTACGACGAGCCACAGTCAGCCCCTGTTTTCCCAGGAGATCCTCCAAGAACTGCAGTCAGGTCTGATGCAGATTCCTATGCTTTGCCCTGGAACCCAGTGCATGTGAAAGTCTGTGTGCACCTTTCAAGGATCAGGTCTCTGTTTCCCCCAGTCCCATGGAGCTCCTGCACACAAGCTCCACTGGCCTTCCATGCCAGATGCTCCCGGGACTCTTTTCCCAATGCTAGATCTCCAGGTGTGGGGATTTGACATGGGGCTCAGAACTCCTGTAGGTGAGTCTCTGTGATACAGTTACTTTCCAGTCTGTGGGCTTCCTACATGGGAGGTATGGGGTTGTTTATATCACATAATTGGTCCTCCTAACTCTTGATGTGGCCTCTTTGTCTTCTGGAGTAGGATATCTTTTTGAAAGTTTCCAGTTCATTTGGTTGAAGGTTATTCAGCATTTGGTTGTAGATTTGTTGTTTTTATGAGAGAAGTTGAGCTCCAGTCCTTCTGTTCCACCCCAGCCTGACTGCTTCTCTGGTGGCTCAGGACTCAGTATGGAGTTCCATCAAACCATGTGGAAGATACCAGTAACACTCCTTTTGAATATCCAATTTAAAATATACAACAAACTTATGGTCCAAATTACTATCTTTTGTTGAAGACTTCCCCATTGCCTGATACTTTGCTGGTCACCACAATTCAGTATTTCTATTTCTTTCCATGATAATAATGCTAGTTTTCCCCTACCGCTTCTTCTATAGAAGGAGAAATTAAAGCTAAGAGAGAGAGAAAGTTTAGGTCACATAGACTAGACTTTAGCTAGATCTGCCAGAATCTAAAGCTTCTGTTGTTCTGGATTGCAATGTTGTGACAAAATATTTTAAAATAGGAAAAAACATATTGTTGATGATCTCTCAAACTTAAGTTCAAGTTTACCTTTATTCATCTTAATGTTTCCATCATTCTATTAATATAATTGATTAATTACTGATCTATGAAAAAGATGGGTCTTATAAATGATCTTCTTCAGCACAAACATTTTATAGAAGACTGGAGACCAGAGACATTGGGGGTTGCTTAACAACATGGTGTAAGTTGTAAATCCAGGATTTACTCTGCCCTTCTGAGGCTCCTGCTGGCATGTAATTGAACTGAGGAGTGACAGCAGTTCACAGGATTAGCTAACCTAGGAAGGATGTTCTGGGAACATGGCACCAGCACATCCTCATATCAAAGAAGGATTCTCTTTCTCTCTTCAGTCTCAATATAATACTCTTCTGATGATGGTGTTGGACTCTAACATTTCAATGTTAAGCCGAATGACTGCAGTACGGCTTGTGCCTCTCTCACCAACCTGCTGTGAGACAAGTTCCCTGAAGCAGTGCTCATGCAACGAAACTGCTCACCCATGAGTGGCACTGCCCTTAGGGCAGCCTGGAAGAGCTTCTGATTCTGTTCCAGTTGTAGCAGTAGGTCTTCCGTGTTATCACTATCCCTGACCTAGGCACATACGAGTCACCTCATGGAAGACAGGGCTTCTTCCTCTCATAGAAATTCTGCCAAGAAATCTTGTGCATTCTCTGGGCTGAGGGGAAAGCAGAAGAAAAGGTACTCATTTGTCAAAGCCTCTTATCACAGAGTGGGATGAATATGCATTCCACGTTCCCAATGTCCCTGGCTGACAAATCCTATTTCTAAAGCACAGAATTTTTCAGGCCGCAAAACAGCTTCATGGAGCCTTGACCATTGAAACCCTAGAAAGGAGCAGACTGAGGAAAAAAACCACATTTCACTGCCCCCAATTCCTGGCCAGAACTTGACTCTGGGACTACTTAGGGTTCTGACAGTAGGCCTGGTTCTGCCTTCCTCAGTGGATAATTGATTACCTCATGCAACACTGCTGTTCACCTCCTATAATGGGAGCAGGCAGCTTCTCTGTCTAGCCCTCAGAGCTGCTAAGAAAAAGCTCGCTGCTGAAATACAGCCATTGTGCTGACATATCTGCTCCAAGACACCTTCTGTTGCACTGGCCTTCTCCACTCTATGCTCTCCTTTCCTTGGGAAAAGCCTCCTTGTTTGACTACATCAATGGCTAGATGCTCCTGACATGCACATCTGGGGCCTCTGTGATAGTTTCCCCATAAGGTTGTGTTTAGTCACCATGCAGGATGTCTCCAGCCAGTGAATGGAGAGCAGAGGCTCTCAAACCTCATTAGGAGCTGGAAGGACAGGGCAAGAAAGTAAAGGCAGGTTTGGTGCCCTGGGTGCAGATAATTGGCCACCGTTGAGAATAAGCATCACTCCTACAATGGTTGTATTTATCTTTCCATTGTGTGTGGTGACCTTGGCTCTCAGATGCCCACACAGTTCTCTGCCAAGATTTTTCAAAGAAATCATATGACTTAAATTTCCCAAGGGCTCCTAAAATCCAAATTTGAATGTTGCTAGTGATTTGAGGTACAATTTCAGACTAAAATTTTCTATTTGTGATGTGTGCACTGAGTATAGAGGTGAAAAGAACATTTTGTGTGTGTGTGAGAAAGAGCTGAATTACACTTTGGTATTCCTCATTCCTCAGTCTTTTGGGAAAATTTCCAGTTAATAAGAAAGGAAATGGTGGAAGTCTATTTTCCTCTCGCAACCATTCTTCCTGCTTCCACCAACATTATGATGTTATGATTCCTTTCATTGGATATTTCTGTCTGAACAATATTTTTGTTGCCCTCCTCAATCTCTTTGAAAAAAGGAAGCTCACAATTCCTGCTCTTTCTGAAAGAAAAGGGAATACTAGTTGGTCTCTGTGAAAAACTGGCTGGACCTCCTCATTTTAAAAGAATCAGTAAAGGGTGTTCCCAATTTCTTCAAGATACAAAAGAGGAAGAATGAGATGTGAGCCTGGGTGTGGAGAAACTGTTGCCATATAAACCACTGGCTTGGAAGGCTGCATCACCTCCTGGGTACTTTAGCTGGGCTGCTGCTGTGACAGGAGTTACCTGTTTTTCTGTCTCCCCTGGCTTCGCACTAAAAGCCAGAGAAGGGGTCTAATATCCCAAAGTGTATTTGAAGCAATTATGGGATTTATGGTAGCTGTTTGGGAGCACCTATATACTTCAATTCAGGAAAAAGTCTTTTCAAAATGTTGCTAAAGCACTTGGATATCCATATAGAAATATTAACCTCCACTTCAGATAATGCTCAAACATTAATTTGAAACAGATTATATATTTTAAATTTGAAGGCCAAAATTAAATGCTTCTGAAGGAAACAAGGGAAAATGTTTCTGTTACCTTTGGTGGTCAAATATTTCCTCGGCAGGATATGGAAAACTGGTCCAAAGGAAAAGAGCTTGATATGTTGAATTCTTCAAATTGAAAAATCTCAACCTATCCAAAGACATAATAAGGAAAGAATGTAAAACAGCAAGCCACAAACTTAGAGAAAATATTCTCAGTCCTGTCCTGGACAAATATCCAGAGTATATAAAGAAGTCTTATGGGTAAAACAAAACAAAAAAGCTCTGACAGTTGAAACTGGGCAAAAGACTTTAACAGGTACTTCACAAAAGAAAATTTCTATTTCTCAACAAGTATATTAAAAAGTGCTCAATATAAGTAGTCATGAGGAAAATGCAAAATAAAATCAAAATATGGTACTGCTATAAACCAACCAGATTGCCTCCAACATTTTTAAATTGAGATATATTTGACATACAACACTATGTAAGTTTAAGAGGTACAACATATTGATTGGATTCATTTATAGATTGCAAGTAATTGCTATTGTAGCATTAGCTAGGACTTCTATCATGTCACAATTATTTGTTTTTGGTGGAAAGAATTATGATATAGTTTCTTAGCAAGTTTGATATTTACAATACAATATTGTGGTCTACAATCAATATACTGCACTTATTTATCTCCTACTTGCAAGTTTGTACTCTTAAACAACATCTCTCCTACTTGCCCACCACCCAGCCCTGGTTACCACCATTTTAGTCTGTTTTAATGAGTTCAGTCTTCTTAGAGTCCAAGTATAAATTGTATCATGCAGTATTTGTTTTTCTCTGATTACCTCACTTAGCATAATGGCACAAAAAACAACAATAAAAAACCCTAAATACTAAAAAACCCAACCAAACAAAGGAGTTCCTGTTGCAGCTTAGTGGGTTAAAGACCTGATGTAGTCTGTGAGGATGTGGGTTTGATTCCTAGCCCATTCAGTGGGTGAAGGATCTGGTGTTGCCTCAAACTGTGTTGTAGATTGCATATTTAGCTCAGATCCATTGTTGCCCCAAGCTGCAAAGGCCTGCAGCTGCAGCTCCGATTCAACTCCTAGCCCAAGAACTTCCATATTCCACAGGTGTGTGACCATAAACAACAACAACAACAACAAACTACTTATAACAGCTCATACAACTCAGTATCACAATATCAAAAATAATCTGATCAAAAAATGGGCAGAAGGGAATTCCTGCTGTCATGCAGTAAGTTAAGAATTCTACTTGCATAGCATGGGTTTGATCCCTGGCCCCTGTGGAGTGGGTTAAAGGATCCAGTGTCACTGCAGCTGTGGCATAGGTCACATCTGCAGCTCTGATTCAATCCCTGGTCCTAGGACTTCCATATGCCATGGGTATGGCAATAAAAAGAAAAATGTGCAAAAGACTTGAATAGACATTTTTCCAAAGAAGACATACAAATGGCCAACAGGCACTTGAACATATTCTCAACATCACTAATTAATTATTAGAGAAATGCAAATAAAAACCATAGTGAGGTATCACCTTATATAAATCAGAATAGCTATCATCAAAAAATCTACAAAAAACAAATGTTGGAGAGGATGTGGAGAAAAGGACCCCTTATACACTGTTGGTGAGAATATAAATAGGTGCATCCAGTATAGAAAACAGTATGGACATTCCTTTAAAAAAACCTAAAAATAAAAAAACCATATGATCCACCAATTCCTCTCCCGGATATACTGTCCAAAAAAAAAAAAACCCACTCCCAAACACTAATTTGAATATGTACATGCACCCCAATGTTCATAACAGCACTATTAACAATAATCAAGATGCAGGAGCAACCCAATTACCCATCACCAAATGAATGAGTTAAGATGTGGTATATATACAATGGAATATTAGCTGTAAAAAAGAATGAAATACTGCCATTTGCAGCAACTTGAACGGACCTAGATAATATTATGCTTAATGAAATAACTTAGAGAAAGACCAATACTAAAAAATAATACAAATGAATTTACATACAAAAGAGAAACAGATTCACAGACATAGAAAACAAATTTGTGGTTACCAAAGTAGAGAGGGAAGCAGGGACAAATTCAGGGTATGGGATTAATAGATACAAATTACTATAGATAAACTAGATAAGCAACCATGAACATACTGTATAGCACAGGGAACTATATCCATTATGTTGTAATAACCTACAATGGCATACTGAATCATTATGGTATACACTTGAAACTAAAACAATATTATAAATCAATTATACTGAAAGAAAAAAAGACTTTCAAGACCAAGCACTTTGTGAGAAAGTGGAGCATCTTAAATTCTCAGGCACTACTGATGAGAACCTAAACCCAGTTTTGGAAACTGCTTTGCTATTTATCCTATAATTAATTCAGTACGTTCAGTCCAAGTTATACACTCAGGAGAAATGAATGTTATCTCTTCAAAAGGACTTGTACAGAACTATTCATAGCAGGTTTATTCTCAGTAGCCCAGACCTGGAAAGGACACAAATGACCTTTGATGGACGAATGAAAAAATGTGGTGTACATATATAATGGACTAATACAAAGCAAAACAAAAGAATAAATCACTAATACATGAAACACCATGGATAACTCCTAGAAACATGTCGAGAAAAAAGGTCAGAAAAAGGAACACATGCTATGTTTGATTGATAAGATTTTCTAGAACTGGCAGAATTAAATTTTGATGATAGTAATCAAAATAGATGTTTCTCTTGGTGTGGACTAGTGACTCAGAAGGGGCACGAGCAAACTTATGATGAGATGGAAATGTTTTATAGTTAGATTTGGGTAGTGGTAATATGGCGGTTTACATATGAAAAATGATTGATCTCCACAATTAAATTTGGTGCCCTTAATAGAATGCAAATTATACTTCAATAAAGAAAACACTGGGTTAAGAAGGAAACAAAAGCAAAGACAATTTAAATGTAAAAAAGACCTTTTGTGGTTTAAACCTGTCTTTATTGACATATGTAATTTGTGATTTTGCAAATTTTACAACTCTAGGGCAGTTATGCCAAATCTACCTTTGCAGATTTTTACAGAACTCTGTGTAGCCTTTAGAGAATGATAGTAGCATGTTACCATATGCAGTGAAAGGGTAATTATGTGTCAGCTGGAATTTCCCATTTCTAAATATGAAACAATTACATGTCCTTTGGGACTCTGCTGTGATTTTATTTCCAGCTCCTTTTTTCATCCTCCTCTAATGTATTCTGGAAGTTCCAGAGGTCTGTCCTTTTGGATCCTGTGTCCTCACTGGTGATGGTAAATAAGCCTGTGGTAAGTATATCATAAGGGCATTTGGATGTATTCTCACTTGTGACCTCAGTGATCCTCACCTACTCTGAACCGTGGGGAGCAACTCGTTGATGGGAAAGTGGCTCACAACAAAGGTCAGGGACAAACTGACCTTTTTTGTCCCTTCTTTTTGACTCTCTTCTGGGATGGAGGCACAATCAACCAAGTTTGATGTTCATGATGGACCATAGGGAGCATAAAACATGTCCAGGTGTTCCAAGTAGTAACCTCAGGAAATGCTAGTGCATATTTGGGACAGTTTGTAATTGCCTTTATGGTGTGGGAAAGTATGCCTATTAATCCTTCAGACTTTGGAAATGGGTGTCTTTTTTGGAAGAGGAGCCTTAATATACTTTAGGACATGAAGCATCCATTCATTTTTTAGTAGGTAAAAGAAAGGTATATCTGAGTTATGAGTGTTTTTCCCACTTTTCCCCCATTAGCCTAGGAGAAAGATCCTGGTTTGTTTTAAGAAGAGAAGCACATTGCCAAAGAATCCTGTTTCCCCTGAGCTGCTTCTTGGTGAGTAGTTGCCCATGAGGTTGACTTGCAATCTAATAGGTCAGATATTTTAACCAGTGACTGGTTATGTTTAAGCTTTTAATGTGGATCATGGATAAAATAATAGTTTTTGGCCAAATCAAAGAACTGAGTAAAATCCAATTAAATTATGGTTACTTATTCAGCAGAGCACTGATTTACAACCAATGCCCAGACCCCTTTCCCAAAGACTATGTGCCATTTTATCTGCTTTTTAGTTAGGCATTGACATTTTTTAAAGTGAATGTTCCTCAGGTGATTGCAGTGGAAATACTGGGTTAATTCTGTCACACTCAAATCTTCCAATGAAAAAAACATTTCCAGAAAAAGGAATGTTGACGGGTGATTATGACTAAAGCATAAGTAAACACTGCCATTCTGCTAGGTTGGTAGAGTGTGAGGGACACTGATTCACGCTTTAAATGTTTTTTCATTGAGCCTGAACAACCAAGTCATGAAACCGTTTTCCCCATAGTTAGATATGGTTTCTCTTAAACCCACAGGCTGGGTGGTTATGATATGATGACATACTAGCTTTATTGCTCAGACTAGGGTCTTTAAAAAAGAACTCAGGCTGAATGGACTTCAGAAAAAAAAAAACCGGTTTGGAACACAGTAATAAGAAATGGCATATGCCCACTCTGGTGCATGGAATGAGCGGCCAGTGGGGACGTGTATAACACAAAGAACTCTACCCAATATTCTGTGATAATGTCTGTAGGAAAAGAATCTGGAAGAGAATGGATGAGCGCACTTGTGCAACTAAATGACCTTGTTATAGAGCAGAAATGATCACAACATTGTAAATCTACTATACTTGGACAAAACTTTAAAAAGTAAAAAAAAGAAAATTGCTCTTTCACCGTTTCTATTTCCAGTGGGCTAAAGTCAGTGCATAGAAGAACTTCCTGAATTTCATGTCACACGTGAAGCATAGAAATTAACACTGTGAACCCATGAAAAGTGTTTTCTGTGGGATGACAGCCTTCATTATTAATTACTGGTTGTGTACATTGTCTGCAAACAATCATTTTCATTTTGCACTATTTACCTTGTGGACTAGCATTTAAAGATATTATTTTCCAGAAAAGTTAAGTGGCACATTAAAAATTACTACCAAAAATAATTTTTCAATTTTATAATTTAATAAGTATTATCATTAATATAATAATGCGATAATACTAAAGAAAATGCTATTTATAAGAAAATATTTTTAAAACATTAAATGATTCCTCATTCAGAATCACAGCTGAAAGTGATATTTTTGGTTTTTCAAATAGTGGCCATCATTTAAATTCTTTATTCTCTGGTGACAGTGTTTTCTGCTTCACAGATCAAGCAGAGAATGGTCACAGACAGAGAAAGAGAGGTAACTATGGAGGTAAAAAATGAGACAAGAATCCAGGAATTCATTCTGGAGGGGTTTCCTGCTGTCCAGCACCTAGGGAGCCTCCTCTTCCTGGTGCACCTGCTGGCATACCTGGCCTCGATGACAGGCAACATGGTGATAATCATCATCACCTGGGTAGACCGTCGCCTCCAAACACCAATGTATATTTTACTCAGTACTTTCTCCTTCTGTGAATGCTGTTTCATCACCACAGTGATTCCTAAACTGCTGTCCATCTTTCTTTCAGGAAGGCAAACAATTCCCTTTACTGCTTGCCTCGTACAAGCCTTTCTCTTTTTATTTCTTGGAGCAGTAATTTTCTTTCTCATGGCTGTGATGTCCTTGGATCGTTACCTGGCCATTTGCAAGCCTCTGCACTATCCATCCATCATGAACTTGAGGATTAGTTTCCTTCTGGTTTTCTTCTGCTATACTTTGTCCTTCATCTTCTTCACTTGTCTGATGCTCAAGGTTTCCCAGTTATGGTTCTGTGGCCCTAATGTCATTTCCCATTTCTTCTGTGACCTTGGCTCTTTAATTCATCTCTCCTGTTCTGACACCAGATCTATTGAAATATACTTCTTCTTCCTTACCTCATTTGTCATTCTGCTATCCCTCTTCATAACCATCATTGTGTACAGCAACATAATAGTCACAGTGATGGGACTCCCTTCAGCTAAGGAGCGACAGAAAGCTTTCTCCACCTGCTCATCTCATCTCATTGTCCTCTTCCTGATGTACGGCAGCTGTGTCTTTATATACTTGAAACCAAAGCAAACGAACAGGCTGGACTCCAATAGAGAGGCTGCTCTTGTGAACACGGTGGTGACCCCGCTGCTGAACCCTGTCATCTACACTCTACGGAACAAGCAGGTTCACCAGGCTCTGAGGGACACGCTGCCTAGGAAGAGGTTGCAAAAGTAGAACCTTGGAGGGTAAGCGGATCTTCTTGGCCTTCCTATCTCAGTTTCCCACTATTAGAAAAATCTACTCAATAGAAACACTACATCTGGTAATATAGCTTACGCTAACTTTCAGCTGGATGGGTACTGTCTTATTTTGCAGTTCAGTACCTACCTCTATTTCAAAATTTCATTTGTTCTCTATATTGTGCTTATGATCCCTTCCTCTTGATTTTCTACTTATTTGTCTTATGAGAATTCATTCAAACACCATTTATGGAGCACCTATAATCCCTAAGTCATAGGATACTTAGTCTTCAAGCTAATAATAAAAATTTTGCATATCAGATTCAATAAAGACTGTTCATGATACATTCTTATGCTTGAATTTTCTAATACCTCAGAAAAAAGATAGAAAACCGTATTTGCCATTATGTATTCAAAAAAGGTTTGAAATTACAGAAACAAATTGTATCTGAAAATTATGTGAAGTCATAGTATAAAATAATGGTGTTTCATTAATTGAAGCTGTTTAGGTAGATGAATCGGCTGTATGCTCACTAGCTCTTCTTTGGGTCTACTGATTTTAGTGTGTACATAGCTCAGTGAAACTCCAGGTGGTTAAGATGGGCTTTATTATCTTCTGGTTGTGTCAGCTGTTATTAATAAACTTTTAACTCTTTCTTGAAACATAGACAAAAGCACAACTTTTTAACTCGTGCATTTATTTTTCTGTAATGGATGTTGCCAAGTCTTGGACCCAATAGGTCACTCAACGTGAGTGATCTCAGTAGCAAAGTCTCTCCTCCCAGGGAAGAGATATTGGCTCTTTTAGTGTGACCTTAGGTGTACGAGCCACCTGTGTCTTCCAGGTTACGCTAAATTCCAGTTGACATTTTATGTAGCAAAAACTGATAGAACTCATCATTAGAAAAGTTTAAAAGGAAAATGAGTGCACTAATAACAAAAAGTGGATTAAAATTGAGTCGGTTATTGTGTTTACAGGTTCACTGGGGAAGTGATTCCCACCAGAAGACAACTGGTTAGTGGGGAGTAGGTCCTGTCACATCTGACACCTCATGTACATATTGTGCATTTGATTTTTGGTATGTCTGATTTGAATGCATATTTTCCTTTTTTGCTTGTTCTGAGGAGTAATTATATTTGAAGCATAATCTCTTTAGGAAGAATTTTAGACTGTCAAAAGTGCTGGGTGATTTAGATGTTTATGTTTGGGAATGATTTGATTATAAGGTGTTCTGGGGTTTGTGGTCTTCCAAGGACAGCTATGTCTATGTCTCTCCTTTCTCCAAAGTAGAAGTTAGACGGATAATTTTTGAACCTGTTCTAAAGGTAGGGAACTCTTGAGAGTTCTCCTTGTTGGCTTCTGTGTATTAGATAAAAGAGGCACCTCTGCCAATCTCCTTGTGAACCAGACTAGTTGTCACCAATCAGCCAAAAGGAGCCAAAGCTTTGTGCTCATCCAAACTTCTTTGTTGTTTGTTAGTATGCCCCAAGTGGCTAAATTGTGTCAAGCCCTGTTATTTCTGCCCTGAGAGAGGTAAGCTAGAAGCCCGTTCCTCTAGCAGCAGCTGGAAAATTTGGGGTGCTAAAAGTGTTGTCCAGTTCCTTCTATCTTCAGGGAGAAATTGAGAGTTGGCACGTTTGCCTGCTCACACTAAACTGACCCAAGGGGAATAGCTGTGGGAAGTGCTTGAGTGGCCATTTATACTGGCTCTTGATTTTAGTGTATTGGTGAGACTAGCAAATCCTGAGCCTTGTCAGTGACAAGAAATAGGCGAGTTAGGAGTCTCTCCCTTGGGTTACAACCATGTAATTTGTGGTTGTGTGTGGTCAAATCCTTAGCTCCTTAGACTGGGTGTTGGGGGTTCCCTCCTGCTTGTAAGGTTCTGTGTTGGGGATGGGGTTCATGATGAGATTGTATCTCAGCTTTTCCTACCCATTTAGATGTGGCTGTTTTCTCACTTGCGTGGTACTTAGGAGTCTCTCCTGGTTATGGATATCGCCTAGTTATGACTAGTTTATGGATACCTTTGGAAGGGACTGTTCCACGTGTAGCTGTTCATTATGTGCCTCTGTGGGAAGAGAGAGAGTCAGAATTCTCCTATGGTGCTATCTTGCTGACATTCTTTTTCCACTTTTCAGCTATTGCAAGTAAACCTTCTCTAAACTTTTGTGTGTCGATTGTCCTATGAACTTAAGATTTTATATCTCTAGGTAAATACCTACAAATGCAATTGCTGAATTGTATGGTGGCTGTCTGTTTAGTTTTATAAGAATCGGACAGACTGTTCCAGCATGGCTGTAGCATTTTACATTCCCGCTAGCAATGCATGAGTAAATCAGTTTCTTTGCATTCTCCTTAGTATTCAATGTTACTATTTTCAATTCAAGTTAGAAACACACATCCATTTTTTAAAACATCAAGGAATGTACTTTTTATGAAACATTCAAACTATTTTTTTCTTTAATGTAAAATTTTTTGAAACAATTGTATATTCACATGCAGTTGTAAGAAGTAGGGAAATCTGAGTACACTTTGCCTCTTTCCCTCTCATGACATAATTTTACAAAAGTATAGTTAATATCACAATTAGAATATTGACTAATGCACTCCATCAATATTTTTCACACGTTCCCATTTTCCCTGTGCTTGTGTGTGTGTGTGTGTTTACCTCTATACAGTTTTTATCACTTGCTTCCCTTCGTGTATGTATCTACCATGACAGTCAGGATATTGGACAGTTCCATCACCACAAAGTTCCCTCTGATTGCCTTTTTATAGCTACCTTCACTTCACCCTTCAACCCTCCCCCCCTTGAACAACTATCATTCTGTCCTGTTTCTAAAATGATGTTATTTCAAAACTGTTATACAAAGGAATTGTACAGCATGTAACCTTTGAGATTTTCTTACTCAGCACAATTCCCTTGAGATTCATCTAAACTATTTGTGTATCAATATTTCATTTCTTTTTCTTGCTGAGTAGTGTACAATGGAATGGTATGCATCATGGGGTATGCTTGACCACTCACCTGTTAAAGGGCAAATGGGTAGACTCTAGTATTTGGCTATTACCAATAATGCTGGTATGAATATTCATGTATGTGCAGGTTTTGTGTTTTAATTTCCTTGGGATAAACACCCAAGAGTGCCATTGCTGGCTTGTATGTTAGTTTCATGCTTTATCAAATTTTTAAAACACTTTTACTGGAGTGTGGTTGACTTACAATGTTGCGTTAGCTTCAGGTGTGCAGAAAAGTGAATCAGTTACACATTTACATATATCCGGTCTTTCTCAGATTCTTTTCGCATATAGGATGTTATAGAATATTGAGTAGATTGCTCTATTTAGACAGTAGACCTTGTTTATTATCTATTTTATATACAGTAAAATGTCTATGTTAACCTCAACTCTTACCCATGTATCCCCTTTGGTAACTTTAAGTTTGATTTTGAAATATATGAGTCTGTTTCTGTTTTGTAAATAAGTTTATTAAAAATCATTTTTATGGAGTTCCCATTGTGACTCAGCAGAAATGAATCCAACTAGTAACCATGAGGTTGTGGGTTCTATTCCTGGCCTCCCTCAGTGGGTTAAGGATCTGGCATTGCCATAAGCTGTGGTGTAGGTCATAGACACAGCTTGGATCTGGTGTTGCTCTGGCTGTGGCACAGGCTGGCAGCCGTAGCTCTGATTAGACCCCATAGTTTAGGAACCTCCGTATGCTGTGGGTGCGGCCCTAACAAAAGCGAAAAAAAAATCATTTTTATTATATTCTACATATAAGTGATATCATATGATATTTGCCTTTCTCTGTCTGACTTATTTCACTTAGTATGAAAATCCTTAGGTCCATCCGTGGTCCTGCAAATGGCATTATTTCATTCTTTTTTATAGCTGAGTGCATGTTTAATTTTATAAGGAAATGCCAAACAGTTTTCAAGAGTGCCTGTACCATTTTATATTCCTTTGGAGCTATTTTATTTATTTATTATTATTATTTTAATAGTTATTTCACCAATACAATTTTTTTTCCTACTGCACAGTATGGTGACCCACTTACACATACATGTACACATTATATTTTTGCACATTATCATGCTCCATCATAAGTGACTGGACATAGTTCCCAGTGCTACACAGCAGGATCTCACTGCTAATCCATTCCCTTTGGAGCTATTATAAATGGCAATGTGTTTTAAACTCAGGTTTCTACAACTTTATCGTTAGTATATAAAAATGTGGTTTTTCTTTCGTGCATCTTATGACCTTGCTGAAATCACTAATTCTAGGAATATTTCTGTAGGCTGCTTGGTATTTTCTATGTAGATGCTCATATAATTTGCCATAGGGAAAGTTTTATTTATTTATTTCCAGGCTTTATGCATTTTATTTCTTTTTCTTGCCTTACTGCAGTGGCTAGAACTTCCAGAGTTGTCATGTTCCCTCTGTTAGTGGTGAAGCACTTAGTCTTTTAGCATTAACTATGATGCACCTGTAGCTTTTTTGTAGATGCTCTTTGTCAAGTTGAGATGGTTTCTCTTTGCTGCTAGCTTGCTGAGAGTTTATTTATTTTTCTTTTTTAATATGAATGTGTGTGGATATACAAATAACTGCTAAGCCCGAATGAAATCACTAGAAAAAGGTGTGGTTTTTCTGCTGGTGTTTAGCTGGAGTAGGGTTGGTAAAGACAAAAATTCTTCTGTTACTAGGCAACTGTTCTCTCAGTCCTTTGTCTAGAGGTCATGGACTTTTTTCCCTTGGAGTATTAAAAAAAATCTACCTGTTGGCGATTCTAAGTTGGAGGTTCCTGCTGCACCCAGTCAGGGATATACAAAAGGCAATAAAGAAACCCAGGGAAAAGACTGTCATGTTGCTCCTCAAACCCCATGGCCCTTAAACAGTCCACAGTCTTATTTCCCCTTTACCAGAATATTCCCTTGTTTCTTTGTTGTGTTATGTCGAAAGCATTTTTTTTAATTTTATGATTTTTATTTTTCCATTATGGTTTTTACAGTGTTCTGTCAATTTCTACTGTACAGAAAAGTGACCTGGTCATTTCTCACATTATCCGCCATCAGGTTCCATCACAAGTGACTAGATATAGCTCCCTGTGCTATACAGCAGGATCTCATTGCTTATCCACTCCAAATGCAATAGTTTGCATCTATGGACCCCAAACTCCCAGTCCATCCCACACCCTCCCCCCCCCCGATGTCAACCACAAGTCTGTTCTCCAAGTCCATAAGTTTCTATTCTGTGGAAAGGTTTGTTTGTGCCATATATTAGATTCCAGATATAAGTGATATTACATGGTATTTGTCTCTCTTTCTGACTTAATATTGTAAAAGTGGCCCTATCACCCAAAGCAATCCACAGATTCAATGCAATCCCTATCAAATTACCCATAACATTTTTCACAGAGCTTCAACAAACAATCCCCAAATTTATATATAACCACAAAAGACCCAGAATTGCCAAAGCAATCCTGGGGAACAAAAACCAAGCAGGAGGCATGACTCTCCCAGACTTCAGGCAATATTACAAAACCACAGTCATCAAGGCAGTGTGGTACTGGTACCAAAACAGACATACAGCCCACTGAAACAGAAGAGAAAACCCAGAAATAAACCCAGATACCTATGGCCAATTAATCTTCAACAAAGGAGGCCAGAATATAAAATGGGAAAAAGACCATCTGTTCAGTAAATGATGATGGGAAAACTGGACAGCCACATGTAAATCAATGAAACTGGAAGACACCCTCACACCATGCACAAAAATAAACTCAAAATGGCTGAAAGACTTAAACGTAAGACAAGAGATCATCGAACTCCTAGAAGAGACATAGGCAAAAAATTCTCTGACATTA
Source organism: Phacochoerus africanus (assembly GCF_016906955.1). Classification (NCBI taxonomy): domain Eukaryota; kingdom Metazoa; phylum Chordata; class Mammalia; order Artiodactyla; family Suidae; genus Phacochoerus; species Phacochoerus africanus. Next base: position 91,742,232 of record NC_062558.1, read on the forward strand.
ACCCTTCAAATATTTTCTTAAGTCAGTCTCCCAAGGCAACAGAAATAAAAGAAAAAATAAACCAATGGGAACTAATCAAACAGACAAAGTTTTGCACAGCAAAGGAAAGCATAAAAATATACAAAAAGACAACCTACAGAATGGGAGAAAATGATGCAACTGACAAGGGCTCAATCTCTAAAATATACAAACAACTTTTACAACTCAACAGCAAAAAAAGCCAACAACCCAATGGAAAAATGGGCAAAAGACCTGAATAGACATTTCTCCAAAGAAGATATACAGATGACCAATAAGCACATGAAAAAATGCTCAACAACACCGATTATTAGAGAAATGCAAATCTAAACTACTATTAAGTTCCACCTCACACCAGTCAGAATGGCCATCATTAACAAATTAACAAGTAACAAAAGCTGGAGAGGCTGTGGAGAAAAGGGAACCCTCCTCCACTGTTGGTGAGAATGTAAATTGGTACAACTATGGAAAACAATATGGAGGTACCTCAGTAAATGAAATATAGTATTACCGTATGACCCAGCAATCCCAGTCTTGGGCATACATCCAGACAAAACTTTCATTGAAAAAATTACATGCATCTGTATAATCATTGCAGCTCTATTCACAATAGCAAGACATGGAAACAACCTAAATGCCTATGGACAGATGAATCGATTAAGAAGATGTGGTTTATATACACAATGGAATATTACTCAGCTATAAAAGAACAAAATCATGCCATTTGCAGCAACATGAATGGAACTAGAGACTCTCAGAGTAAGTGAAATGAGTCAGAAAGAGAAAGACAGTATTTCAATTAAAGAGGGATGACATGAAGGAAATGGGGTTACAAACCTTGGTGGAAAAGGAAGTCCTTGATGAACTCTTTTTAAATCAAACTTACGTTGCTGTGGAAGAGATTCCTTATATGGAAATCCATGTAAATTGAGGTAACAGATTGATTCACAGAAGAAACTTCATATTATTACTATGTATATTACATAGACAAAAGTTGTGAATTTATGACCATACCATGTATTAATCACTAAAGCTCTGTTTTTATTACTCAATGAATTTTATTACATTTATAGTTTTTCAGTGATCATCACAAACAAATTATAGCATTTCCATCCCAAACCCCAACCTGTCTCATTTGGAAACCATAAGTTTTTCAAAGTCTGTGAGTCAGTATCTGTTCTGCAAAGAAGTTCTGTCTGCCTTTGTTTTAGATTCCACATGTCAGTGATGGCATATGATGTTGGTGTCTCATTGTCTGACTGACTTCACTTAGCATGATCATTTCTAGGTCCATCCATGTTGCTGCAAATACCATTACTTCTTTCCTTTTAATGTCTGAGTAGTATTCCATTGTGTATATGGATAACATCTTCTTTATCCACTCCTCTGTCAATGGACATTTAGGTTGTTTCCATGTCTTGGTTATTGTATATAGTCCTGCAATGAACACTGGAATACATGCATCTTTTCAAGTCATGGTTTTCTCTGGATAGATGCCCAGGAGTGGGAGAGCTAGATCAAATGGTAATTCTATTTTCAGTTTTCTGAAGAATCCCCATACTGTTTTCCACAGTGGTTGCACCAATTTACTCTCCCACCAACAGTGTAGGAGGGTTCCCTTTTCTCCACACCCTCTGAGCACTTATTGTTGTAGACTTTTTGATGATGGCCATTCTGGCCGGTGTAAGGTGGTACCTCATAGTAGTTTTGATTTGCCTTTCTCTCATAATGAGTGATGTTGAACATCTTTTCATGTGCTTTTTGTTCATCTGTATGTTCTCTTTTAATAAAGCTCTATTTTTGAAACCTGAAAAAAAGTTGTGAATTTATGAAGAAACCAACTAAGTAGAGGAAGAAAATTCAATGTATGCTTTGAATTAGCCCAGAAAGAGACCCATAAACAAGGGATTGAGGACAAATCATTTGCATTTTGATTCCATGAAACACCTGTCAGGTAGAGGGAAAGTGATATAGTGAAAAGAACAGTGCAGTATCAAGCCAAAGAGATGCTAAAATCACATCTGCTTAAGTCAAAGAGAGCCAGATGAGTCAAAGATAATTTAGATAATAAAAAAGCCCATGAAAATATGTCTTTAATAATGAGTTCTTGAAACATTTAAAGAAAAATTAATACCAGCTTTTCACAAACCCCCAAATGTATGTGGAAAGACAGTCTCAACTCTTTATATGGGGCATGACCCTCATATCAAGACCCCAAAAAGAGTTATACACCAATTTATCTCTTATGAAAATAGAAGAATACTAAATAAGATGCTAACAAACCAAATTCAGGAACATATTACAAAGGATAATATACCATCATCACCTGGGGTATTCCAGAAATGCAAGTTTAGTTCAACATACAAAATCAATCATTGTAATATATCATATTAATATGCAAAATATATACTCACTGAGGACCTACCGTATAGCACAGGGAACGCTACTCAATATCCGTAATAGCCTACATGGGAAAATAATCTGAATAACAATGGATAAATGTATATGTATAACAAATCACTTTGCTGTACACCTGAAACTAATACAACATTGTAAATCGACTCCACTCCAATATAAAATAAAAATTAAATTAAAATAAAACATATTTATAGAATAATGGACAAAAACGCATGATGATCTCAAAAATGCAAAGATGGCCCTTGACCATACCTGAAATCTCTCATGATAAAAATATTTGTAAAACCAAAGATAGACATGAACTTCCCCCACTTGATGAAGTTATATTTAAAAAGCACAAGATAGCATAATTAGTATAGAAAGACTGAATATGCTACTTCCCTAAGATTTGTAGCAAAGACAAGGATGTCTGCTCTAGCTACTTCTATTTAACATTGTACTAGAGATTCTGATAAAAGCAATTAGGCAAGAAAAATAAAGTCATTCAGACTGGGAAGGAATAAATAAAATTATTTCTACTTTCAGATACCATAATCTCGTACATAGAAAATTTTAAGGTGTCCACAAAAATATTATTATGAAATATGATTTCAACAGGGTTTCAGTATACAGGATCAAGATGATACAAAAATACAGTATCTATACAGTGGAAGTGAAAAATACAAAATTGAAATTAGAAATAAATTTCTAAGGTTTACAGTCTACTGAGACTGAATCATGAAGTATTAGAAATTATGAACAGACCAATAATGAGTAAATAGACTGAATTAGTAATAATTAAAAAAAAAACAGCAAAGAAAAGCTCAGGACCAGATAGATTTACTGGTGAATTTTACAAAATATTTAAGGAGCAACTAATGCCAATCCTTCTGAAACTCTTCTGAAAAAAATGAAGAGGAGGGAACATTTTGTTTTGTATTGGTCATAGCATATCAACAGTCATGCTATTTGCTAGGAATGCCTGGGGTGCTTGGTGGGTCCATACTGCTTCTGGTGAGCCCCCACAGACATTTCCCAACCAGAGTCAACCTTACGCTGGACTGGTCTTTGTGTTTATCATGATTACAAGATGCACCTCAGCACAACCACGAGGGAAATTTGGAAAGTCAAAACTTATGACAGATTCTGGAGGGTATTTGGCATGCCCGGGGGCCACACAGGAAGATCCCATGGAGAGAGAGAGAGGGAGAGAGAACTTGCAAGTGTTCCAATGGTCTGCCTTTATTAGAGTTCAAAGGTGAGGTAGCTATGGTTTCACTCTTTATTTTAAAAATTTTATTGGGGTATAGTTGGTTTACAGTGTTGTATTAGCTTCAGGTTTACAGCAAAGGGAATCAGTTTTATCTGTGAATTTAAAACTTAAGAGAAAAAATTAGGGCACAGAAAAGGAAAATCAGGGTCACTCGAGTGGTCAGTTAATTTTAAGTCACCCGGGTTTTCAAATAGGGGAACTTTATGAGTGGGCACTGCTCATTTCCTTATCTAGTTGTTTAATTAGTAGCTGTGTCACACAGCTGGCAACTTGTTTATTAGAGAAGGTTGCTTCGAAATGGATGCCTCAGCAATCAAAAGTGTAATGTCAGGTACTTACTTTATGAGAAAAAAGCTCATTATCGGGCCATTACACTACACACTCTCAAACTCATTCTATGAGGCCAGCATTCCCCTGATACCAAAGCAAAATAAAAGCACAGCAAGGGAAAAAAACCCTTATAGACCAATATCCATGATGAACACAGATGCAAAAATCCTCAAGAAAATATTCCCAAATGAATTCAGTAGCACACTAAAAGGATCACACACAAGGATCAAATAGACTTTAGCACCACAATGGGAACACCAAAAAAAAAAAAAAGGTAAAAATTATATGATCATTTCAATATGTGTAGAAAGAGAATTTGACAAAATATAACATACTTTCATGACAACAACCCTCTTCAAGGTGGGTATAGAGGGAACTTAATTCAGCATAATAAAGGCCATACAAGCCATAGCCAACATCATATTCAATGGTAAAAGACTGAAAGTTTTTCCTTTAAGATCAGGAACAAGACAAAGGTGCCCACCCTCATCTTTACAATTAAATACGGGACTAGATGTCCTAGCTAGACAAATCAGGCAAGATAAAAAAATGAAAAAGTCATCTAAATTGGAAAGGAGTTAGTAACACTGTTTTTTATTTGCAGATGATATGATCTTACGTGAGAAGATTGTATATAAAAATCCACAGAGTTCCCATTGTGGCTCAGTGGTACTGAACCTGACTAGTATCCATGAGGCTGTGGTTTAGATCCCTGGCCTCAGTGGGTCAAGAATCTGGCACTGCCATAGCTGTGGTGCAGGTCGCAGATGTGGCTCAGATCTGGTGTGGCTGTGGCTGTGGTGTAGCCTGGCAGCTACAGCTCTGATTTGACCCCTAGCTTGGGAACTTCCATATGCCACTGGGTGCAGCCCTAAAAAGATAAATAAACAAACAATAAAAAATCCAAAAGACTCAACCCATCCAAATCAACAAATTCCATAAATTTTCAGTATGTAAAATCAACATACAAAACTGTTTCTTCTTATACGCTAACAATGAAATATCTAAAAAAGAAATAAAGGAAAAAGTATCATTCACAATAGCATCAAAACCAAAAACACTAGGACAAATTTAACCTAACCAGAGTGAACTCAAAACTAAAAGACTTTAATGAAAGGAACTGAAGAAGACACACACACACAAAATGGAAAGATATCTTGTATTCATAAATATTAATATTGTTAAAATGCCCATACTACCCATAGTCATCTATAGAGTCAATGAAATCTCTGTAAAAACTTCAGTGGCACTTCTCACAGAAGTAGAAAAAACAATCCTAAAATTTGTATGGCACCGCAAAAGACTCTGAATAACCAAAGCAATCCTGAGAAAGGAGAATGAAGCTGGAGGCACAACACTTCCTGATTTCAAACTATATTAAATGATTCTACTAACCAAAAACAGCAAGATACTGCCATAAAAATAGACACAGAGACCAATGAAAGGTAATTGAAAGCCCAGAAATAAACCTCTATCAACAAATATTTGACAAAGGAGCTAAGAACGCTCAACGGTAAAAGGAAGGTTTCTTCAATAAATGGTGTTGGAAAAATTGAGTAACCACATGCAGAAAAATGAAACTGAACTTTTATCTTACATGACCCATAAAAATTTAACTCAAAATGGATTGAAATACATATGTAAAATATAATAAAACTCCTAGAAGAAAATAAAAGCAAAAATCTCTTGATTTGGGTCTTGGAAGTGATTTTTTGGAAAAGACATTAAAAGCCCGAGCGACAAAGGCGAAAATAAATAAGTGGGACTACGTCAAACTGAAAAGCTTCTGCATGGCAAAAGAAAAAAATTAAGAAAGTGAAAAGGTAACTTATAGAAGGAGAAAATATATGCAAATCATGTATCTGATAAGGGGTTAATATCTAAAATATGTAAAGAACTCTACAACTAAATGACCAAACCAAACAAAACCCCAAGCAAAACCAATTTAAAAAATGAGCAGAGAAACTTAATAAACATTTTCCCAAAGAAGGCACATAAATGGCCAATAGGTACTTAAAAAGATACTCAGCATCACTAACTAAAATGCAAATATCACCAAGGGAAATGAAAATCAAAACCATAGTGATTAAAAAAAAAAAACCAAAACATCACACCTCTTTGGATGGCTATTATTTTTTAAAAAGGTAAGTTTTGGCAAGGGAGTGGAGATAAAGGATTTTTGTATATTGTTAATTAAATTATAAATTAGGATAGCTACTACAGAAGAAAATTTCCTCAAAAATTTCAAAGTGGAATTACCATATGATCCAGCAGTCCCATTTCTGAGTATATACTGAAAGGAATTAAAATATGAATCTCAAAAGACGTATTTGCACTCCTGTGTTTATTGCACTATTACTGACAATAGCTAAGATATGGAAATCACCTAAATGTTTATCTACAGAAGAATAGGTCAAGAACAAATTATATACATTTGATAGAACATTATTCAGCATTTAAAAATAAGGAAATCCTGCCATTTGCAACAACATAGATGTATCTGGAGGACGTTTTTCTAAGTAAAATGCATCAGACCAGAAAAACAAACATAGCATGATCTCACTTATGTGTGGAATCTAATAAAAAATAGAGGCAGAGAATGTTGGCTGTCAGGGGCTGGGTGAGGGGAAATAGGGAGGTGTTGATCCAAGGGTACAAGGTTTCAGTAATAAAATTAAATAAGCTCTGTAGATCAGTATAACATAAGGTCTATGGTTTAGAATACCCTATTGTCTACTTAAAATTTTAGTAGGAAGGGAGGTCTTATATTAAGTGGTTTTACCATATAAGGAAATAAAACAACAATGGGTCTAGAGAAACTTTTGGAGGTGATAAATAGGTTTATGGCATTGACAGTGATGATGGTTTCACAGGCGCATACTTATCTCCAAACACATCAAGTTGTATGCATTAAATATCTATACCTTTTTGCATGTCAATCATACTTCCAAAAAGTTTTTTAAAATATTATGAAGTATCTTTGACATTGCATTATCTTAGGGGATTTGTTTAAATAAACAACCAACCAGAATCTAGAGCATTAATCTCCACATCAGGGTTTGTCTTTCACTGTGTACCACATATGGTTGATAATGATCAGACTGGATTCACAAATTCAGCTTTGGATTTCTGGACTTCACTTTTCTATTTTTCAAGTTCACCCTTCAACAAAGGTTTATATTAAGGTAATAAAAAGTATATCTGATGAGTTTACATATAATGAATTATAATCAGATTTTGAGAGAGTTCCCGTAGTGGCTCAGTGGTTAGCGAATCCGACTAGGAACCATGAGGTTGTGGGTTTGATCTCTGGCCTCGCTCAGTAGGATCCGGCGTTGCCGTGAGCTATGGTGTAGGTCACAGACATGGCTCGGACCCCGCGTTGCTGTGTTGTGGTGTAGGCCAGAGGCCACAGCTCCAATTAGACCCCTAGCCTGGGAACCTCCATATGCAGCGGGTGTGGCCCTAAAAAGACCAAAAAAAAAAAAAATCAAATTTTGATTAAAACCTTGGGAAAAGTCATACTCTTCTCGGTAGTTTGACCATGATGCCTTGACTTTGTTCTATAGCTGATGAATCTCAATCACTGTCATATACTTTTCAGTAGTTCACCTCTCAGGGTGGAATGTCATTCCATGTTCCTGCAGTACCTAGATGCTGTCTATCCCCAAGAGTCATTTTCAAGTGACTTCTAGAGGTTGTCTAGCTCGATCACCACATTTTAAGAATGAGGTAACAAATATTCTTGGAAGTTGACCAGTTGGTAAGTAGAAGGCAGCACCAGGCTTAAACCCTAAGTCTTGTCCAGTGTAAGATGACCCAGAGTCTTTTATTGTTACCTTTGTATTCCATTCTTATCTCCACTTCCCTCAGCCATCATCCTCTTTCTCCCAGTTTCTATAACAATCTCTACAGCCACTTTCCTACTTTGACTATGGACTTCCAATCTCTTTTCACACATTTTCCACCGCTATGTACAATAATATGTACAATAATTGTAACACCTATGTGATTTTTTTAAAAGCACAATTGATAATTCATTGCCAATAAAATAAAATCTGAAATCTGACCTTCAAGACCAAGTATGATCCACTCACAGTGTAGAAGGTATTTCATAAAATGTATTTGTAATTATCTAACCTCAGAGTTTGGGTTAAAAACAAACAAAACGCACATTGTGTTAATCTTTTAAGAGATATTTCCTCTGAAGAAAAGACCTTCAAATTTCTATCATGGAAATATAAGCTAAAGGACACAAAATTAAGGATTGTGATAATGGGAATGTTGCTATTAAAATAGGCTATAAATTCACTACAGGATTTTTCACAACCCTTTAGTTGACAGCACAAGACCACCAGGGAAAAACTGATTTTCAAAAATTATTTATATTTTATTTTATTTTTTGTCTTTTTAGGGCCACACCTGTGGCATATGGAGGTTCCCAGGCTAGGGTTTGAATCAGAGCTATAACCATCATCAGCCTACACCGCAGCCACAGCAACGCCAGATCCCAGCTGCATCTGTAACCTACACCAGAGCTCATAGCAACGCCGGATTCTTAATCTACTGAGCGAGGCCAGGATGAAACCTGAGTCCTCATGGATATTAGTCATATTAATTTCTGCTGAGCCATGATGGAAACTCCTCAAAAATTATTTTTAGTAGTAATATGAATCAGATAAGCAAGCATATAACTTAGATTCCATTGCCTTGAGTCTTCAGAAGAAATCATAAAATGTGGAATAAGTCTTCCTTTCTAATGATGTTTATATCGGAACAAAGATGCAACAAAGATTTTGCAATTAAAATCAATTGTTGTCAATATGTGTAATATGTAGAGAGAAGAGAGTTACGCATTACAAGGTAAATGTGGCCTGAGAGTTCCATTTTCCTGGGGATGTGTCAATGGAAGTCACCTGAGGTCTGCCACAGTCTTTCTACCAGGAACGCTGTGGACTGCTACACTGGTTGGATGAAAACACATCATTTTCTGAAGCCTTCCACTCCCAGGTCATGTGGCTTTTCTATCTTAATATTTTCATTCTGTGCATGGTTTCCCTCAGAGCCTCGTGAAACTGCTTGTTCCGAAGAGTGTAGATGATACGGTTCAGCAGTGGGGTCACCACAGTGTTTACAAGGGCAGCCTTCCTATTGGAGTCCAGTCTGTTCACTTGTTTTGGATTCACATATATAAAGACACTGCTGCCATATATCAGAGAGAGGACAATGAGGTGAGAGGAGCAGGTGGAGAAAGCTTTCTGTTACTCCTTAGCTGATGGGAGATGCACGATTGTGATCACTATGTTGCTGTATACAATGATGGTTATGAAGAGGGATGTCAAAAGGATGCACAAAGCAATGACAAAGGCCAACATTTCAACAAATCTGGTGTCAGAACAGGAGAGATGAATCAGGGGGCAAGGTCACAGAAGAAATGAGGGAGAAAGGAATGACATGGGAGCCAAGAAGGATAACTGGGAAACCTTCACAATTAAACCAGTGATGACAGTGAAGCTCAAAGCAAAGCCAGCCATGACCAGGAGGAAGCAAGTCCTCAGGTTCATGATGGTTGTGTAATGATGATGCTTGCAAATGGCCACATACCGATCCAGAGACATTATTGCTATGAGAAAGAAACCTGCTACTCCCAGAAATAAAAAGGCAAAGCCTTGTGTGAAACAAGCAGGAAAGGAAATTGTTTATTTGCCTAAAAGAAAGATGACCAACAATTTAGGAACAGCCGCACTTGTAACACCGGACTCAGTGAAGGAGAAAATGCTGAGGAAAAATACTTGGGTGTCTGTAGCTGGGGGTCATTACAGGTGATGGTGACTATGAGTGCATTGCCTGCAGTGGATGCCAGGTATGCCAGCAGGTACACAAAGAAGGGGACCTTTCCCAGATGTTGGACAGTAGGAAACCCCTCCAAGTTGAACTCTTGGACAGCTGCCTCATTTTCCATTTCCATTGGGATCTCTTTCCACAGCAGCATCACTTGCTACTCTTAATCTACAATAAAGACATTGCAGTGAGCACAAAGGTTTTAGGGGGCAGATGACCAAGTTATTTGATTACCTGAAAGGCAGCTGGCAGATAGCAAAGTAGTCCAGCCAGCTTGTTCTTGAATCAGAAGGACATGAGTCTAAGTCCAGTTCAATACTGAGTCCTAACCCCAGAGAGGCAGGTTATCTTTGGAAAGTTAGTTCTTTTGTGAGCGTCACTTTACCAATGTAACACAAAGATAATAAATCTATATGCATATTCTTGTGAGAATTAAGTAAAATAAAGCAGGTAACTCACTTGGCATGGGATATAATGTTTTTCATGTGTTCCACAAAGTCTAATATAATATTAGGGTCATTTGTACACTCTTAAATATAGCATAATATGTATATCAATAACATGGTCATTGAAATTTGAATATTTATGCAATATTACATTTTATAATGGTATCAGTTCATAAGCAAACGTAATAGTAATGATAGTAACATTCGTTTTGAGTATCTTTTTAAAGATGTGAAACAAATTCTGTGGGCCAAATCATCATCCTCATTATCACCATTGTTTGTTGAGAACTTTACTAATGCTTGGTACTATGCAGGTCCCTTATATCCAATATTTCTATTTCTTTCCACAATAGCAATGAATGTTTGGTTGCCCCACTTCTTCTTCTACTGAAGAGAATTAAGGCTTAGGTCACATAGCTGGGAAATGCGGAGCTGGGACTTCACTAGATCTTCCCAAATCCAAAGCCTTTGCTCTTTCTAAATGCTGTAACACAATATTTTTAAATCAGAAGAAATCTATTGCTGATGTTTTTCAAAGTCTGAGTCAGTATCTGTTCTATATAGGAGTTCATTGTGTCCTTTTTTTAGATTCCACATGTCAGTGATAGCATTTGATGTTGGTGTCTCATTGTATGGCTGACTTCACTTAGCATGATCATTTCTAGGTCCATCCATGTTGCTAAAAATGCTGTTATTTCATTCCTTTTAATAACTGAGTAATATTCCATCATGTATATGTGCCACATCTCCTTGATCCACTCCTCTGTTGATGGACATTTAGGTTGTTTACATGTCTTGGCTATTGAAAAGAGTGCTGCAATGAACATCGGAGTACACGTGTCTTTGCGAGTCATGGTTTTCTCTGGATAGATGCCCAGGAGTGGGATTGCTGGATCAAATGGTAGTTCTATGTTTAGTTTTCTGAGGAATCGCCATACTGCTTTCCACAGTGGTTGCACCAATTTACAATCCCACCAGCAGTGTACTAGTGTTCCTTTTTCTCTACACCCTCTCCAGCACTTATTGTTTGTAGACTTTTGGATGATGGCCATTCTGGGTGGTGTAAGGTGGTACCCCATAGTGGTACACAGCTGCAGAAGGTGTTTATAAATTTTAGAGATTAATCTCTTGTTAAGGATGTCCTATATATTTCTGATCAAGTGTTTCACTTAAGGCTAATGTTGCCCTGCTGACTTACTGTCTGCATGATCTACCCATTGATGTAAATGGGGCATTAAATTTTCCTACTATTACTGGCTTGCTGTCAATTTCTCCATGTAGGTCTATTAATTAATAATTGCTATGTATATTTTGGTGCTCCTATATTATGTGCATATATATTAATAATGTTATATCTTCATGGATTGTCCTCTTTATTATTATATAATATTCATCTTTGTCGTTACATTCTTTGGCTTGAAGTTCACTTTGTCTGATATGAGTATGAACTACTTTCTTTTGGGTGCCCTTTGCTTGGAGTATCATCTTCCATCCTTTCACTTTAAGCCCATTTGACTTTAGAGCTGAGAAGAGTCTTCAGGAGACAGCTATCATTGGGTCTTATTTCTTTAATCCATCCAGTCACACTGTTTTTTGATTGGAAAATTAAGTTAATTTACATTTAGGGTAGTGGTAATATGGACTTAATATTTCAGTTTTGTCTTTTGTTTTCAGACTATATTGTATGTCCATTGTTTCTTTTTCCTTGTGTTTCTGCTGCCATTTCGGTTTGGTAGTTTCTATGATATTTTTCTCACTTACCTCTTTTTTTTTCACATTTCATGCCTCTGCTATTAATTTTTGTTCTGTGGTTGCTATGAGGTTGATATAAAATGTCTTAGAGATAAATTAGTCCTTTTCCTGTTGATAGCATCTTATCTTCATTTACTTATACAGGTCCATTCTTTTCCTCTTTCCTTTTCATGTTTCTGTTGTCACAAATTATCTATTTTTAATGAGTTCATTACCAAATTGAAATACCTATTATTATTTTTAATGCTTTTGTATCTTTAATATTTATGCTATAATTGTTTAACAACATATTCTGATATATAGATATAATGTATATTCTGATATACATTATATATATATATAATTTCAAAGATTCTGAAATGTCAGAATTTCAGATTCTTTTTGTCTATGTATCACCTTACCCAAAGTTTTGTGTAGATGATATCCTTTTAACCTTCCTTGTAAGGCAGGTCTTTAATGGTGTTGAATTCCCTTAGCTTTTGTTTGTTTGGGAAGGCCTTTATTTATACTTCATATATGAAGAATAACTTTGCTTGATAGAGCATTCTTGTCTGACAGGTTTTAACTTTCAAAGTTTTGAGTATGTCATTTACTCTCTCATGGCCTGTATAGTTTCTGATGAGAAACATACTAATAGCCTACTGGAGATACATTTATAGGTTACTGCCTTTTCCCCCTGACTGCCTTTAAAATTCTTTCTAGAAAAGACAAAAAGGCAATAAATAAATAAATAAATAAATAAATAAATACAAAAAATTCTTTCTCTATCACTGACTTTTGACAGTTTTAATATAAGCATTAGAGAAGGTCTGATCCCAAATGTTTATTAATCTAATGTAAGAGACTGTCAAAACATATGAGGCAAAGCTGATAGAAGTACAAGGAGAAACACTCTATTATAGCTGGAGACTCCTACACTCCTCTTTCAGTATTTGATAAATCAACCAAGCAGAATCAGTAAGGTTATAGGAAACCCAGTTATTTTGAATGAACTTATTCTCATTGATGTTTGTAGACTATTTCAAAAGAATGCAGAATCTTCCCCAAATCACAGAGAGAACTAAGTGGTGATGTTATCATCATGGCATAAAATGTCTCATGTTGGTCCCTTCTTCAACAAGAAAATATTGGCATCCATTCATAACTGAAAGTGTCTTTGTGGCAGTTATGGGATTCAGAACCATATACCAAGGGTCCTGATAGGAGTAGTAAACAAACACTGGTATGAGCTGTGGAACTGGTACAAGCTTCTGAACTGGATCTAGCCTTTCTCAATCACAGTTAGAGAGCACCTAGAGATCAATGACCCAGTAAGACATCCATGGATGAAAGAGCTTTTGTAGAAGCCCAGATTTCCAGAGAAGACCCAGTGTCCTGTTAGAGCAAATATATATATATGAATTTGGAAGTGGATCCAGATATAAATGAGTATAAATGAATTTGGAGTGGGATCAAGATAATATATATAAGGATCCCATATATATTGTGGGATATATATATTGTGTCCCACTTTGGCACAATGGGCTAATGGGTTTGTCTCTGTGGAGGCATGGGTTCAAGCCCTGAATTAGTGCAGTGGATTAAGGATCTGGTGTTGCTGCAGCTGTGGCACAGGTCACAGCTCCAGCTTGGATTTTATTCCTGGCCTGAGAACTTCCATGTACTTTCAGGGCAGCCAAAAAAGAAAAAAAAAAGGATAAGACATACAAGCTTAAGAATTCTGTCACAAGAGGGAATGAGAAGCATGGAGCAAGTGTATCCATACACATCATAGAAAGCCCTAAAATATATAGCAAACCAATAAAACCAAGAAAATAGTAATAAAGATGAGAGGATTTAACTGCTACTTCAAAGGCAAAAAGAGCAAAGGCATATGAAAAACCAAGGAAGCATAACATCATAAAAAGATCACAATAATCTCCCAATAAGCAGACAGAAATACAAGAAAATATATACTTTACTTAATAAAGAATTCAAAATTGCTGCTTTAAGGAAACAATAAAATGCAAGAAAATACAGAAAGACAATTCAACAGAATAAGGAAAATAATACATAAACAAGTGATATTTATCAAAGAGGAATCATAAAGAAACAGAAATTTTGAAGCTAAAGAATTCAGTGAATGAAAAGAAAAATGCAACAATTAACAACATAATAGATCAAACAGAAGAAAGAATGTATAAGCTGGATGATAGGAACTTTGAAGTAACCCAGTGGAAGAACACAAAGAAAAAAGAGTGAAAAAGAAAAAGAGGAGTTCCCTTTGTGGTTCAGCATGTTAAGGACCCAACACTGTCTCTGTGAGAAAGCGAGTTTGATCCTTGGCCTTGCTCAGTGGTTTAAGTATCTGGCATTGCTGCAAGCTATGGCATTGGTGGTAGATGTGGCTTGGTCGATTGGTGGTAGATGTGGCTGTGGCTGTGGCATGGGGCTGCAGCTGCAGCTCCAATTCGATCCCTAACCCGTGAACTTCCATATGCTGCAGGTACAGCCATAAAAAAAGAGAAAGGAATAAAGAAAGACTATGTGATCTATAGGATACCATCAAAAGAACCAATATTCAAATCAATGGACTTCCAGAAGGAGAAAAGAGGTAGAAGGGGGCATAAAATTTAAAGAAATAACGCCTGAGAACTTCCCAAACCTGAGGAAAGAGTTGGACATTCAGGTTCAAGAAGATAAGAGATCATCCCATTTTAATCCAAAATGATACTCTCTAGGACACATGATAAAACCGTCAAAAATCAATACAAAGAGAAAATCCAAAAGGAGAAAGAGAAAAAATATATAACCTACAAAGGAACTCCAATACACTATCCATGCATTTCTAGGCAGGCATCTTACAGAACAGAGAGAGTGGGAAGATATATTCAACATACTGAAAGAAAAAGTTACCAGACAAGAATTCTCTGTCCAGAAAAATTATCCTTCAGAAATTAAGTATAAATACTATTTCAGACAAACAAAATCTGGGGTTATCACTGCTAGATCTGCCTTACAAGAAATCCAAAAAAGTACTTCAAGGTGAAATGAAAAATTGTCTACTATAACATGAAAGAAAATGTGAATATATAGAACACATATATAAAGGTAGCTATATAGCCAAATTTAGAAAACTCCAATACTGAAAGATGATGCTTTGTTAACCATTTAACTATGTTAAAGGAAAGAGTATTAAAAATAATTATAGCTACTATAATTTAACAAATACATAACAGAGGTAGTCACAATAAAACAAAAGGAGGAGTAATAAAAGTACGTTATAACAACAAAAATAAGTTGTTATCAGCATAAAATAAACTTTTGCATCTATAAGGTATTTTATGTAAACTACATGGTATCCACAGAGCAAAATCCTATGGTAGATTTACAAAAGATAAAGAAAAAGGAATCAGAGCATAGGACCACAGAAAATCACCAATTCACGAAAGGAGGATAGCAAGAGTGGAAAAGAAGAGCAAGGGAACTACAAAAACAGCCAGAAAGCAATTAATAAAATAGCACTAGTAAGTTATTAATATCAATAATTACTCTAAATATAGATGTATTTAATTCTCCAATCAAAAAGGACAGATTGGCTGTATGGATATAATACAAAACTCAACTATATGCCCACAAGAGACTCACTTCAGTTTTAATGACATACATAGGCTGAAAATGAAGGAATGCAAAGATATTCCATACAATTGGAACCATAAGAGAATGGTGGTAGCTATACTTCTGTAAGAGAAATTCAACTTTAAGCCAAAAATGGTAATAAGAGACAGAGAAGGTTATTAGAAGAGATGGATCAGGGCGCCGAGGTCACCGAAGAAGTGAGGGATAACAAGGGGGGGCACAGAAGGATAGATGGGAAACCTTCACCAGCAAACCAGAAATGAGAGTGATACCCAAAGCATTGCAGGCTGTGAACAGGAGGAAGCAAGTTTTCAAGTTCATGAATGTAGGGTAAAGCAGAGGCTTGCAGATGGCCAAGTCTTGGTCTGGAGACATCCCTGCTATGAGGGGAAAAACTGCTACTCCTAGAAATACTAAGACAAAGGCTGGGTGAGACAGGCAGCAAAGGAAATCATTTGCTTGCCTAAAAGAAAGATGACCAGCAATTTAGGAATAATAGCTCTTGTAAAACAACACTCAAGGGAGGAGAAAATGCTGAGGAAAAAGTACATAGGTGTCTGTAGCTGGGAGTCAGTTCAGGCAATGGTGGCTATGAGTGTACTGCCTGCAATGGATGCCAGGTATGCCAGCAGGTGCATCAGGAAGAGGACCTTTCCAAGATGCTGTACAGTAGGAAATCCCTCCAAGATGAACTCTTGGACATTTTTCCTATTCTCCATTTCTATCATCTTCTCTTTCCATAGCATCATAATCTATGGATCTTAACCTACCATAAAGACATCACAGTAAGCATGACAGCTTTAGAAGAGCACAAATCAACTATTTACCCACTGGAGAAGGTGGCCTACACAGATAGCAAAGTAGCCCAGTCAGTTGGTTACTGAATGAGAAGGACCTGACTTCAATAGTAGTTCAATACTGAGTTCTAATCCTTGAGAGGTAAGTTCTTTTTCTTTTTAAGGCCTCACCTGCAGCATATGGAGGTTCCCAGGCCAGGGGTCTAATCAGAGCTACAGCTGCCAGCCTATACCACAGCCACAGCAACATAGAATCCAAGCTGTGTCTGAAACCCACACACAGCTAATGGCAACGCAAGATCCTTAATCCACTGAGCAAGGCCAGAGATCAAACCCACAACCTCGTGGCTAGTTGGATTCGTTTCCATTGCAACACGACAGGAACTCCTATTTTTATTTTTTAGGTTATCTTTCAAGAGTTAGTTTACCTTTGTGAAATTCATTTCACTCTGTGTAAAAAGAAGATAGCAGGATCTACCCATTCATGTACTTGTGAGAATTAAGTAAAATAAGGCATGTAATTCACTTGTCATATAACATCAATGATTTCTACGTGTTCCTCGAAGTTTAATTTTAATATTGAAATCCTTAGAATATTCTTAAATATAGTGTGAGAAGTAGTCAGAGCTATTGAGATTTGCATAGTTATAACACATTTTATTGTGCTCACAATCTTACCAATTTATGAACTCAACAGCAGTAGAATAATAGTCCCTTTGAATGTGCCTTTTACAATGTGCAACAAATTCATTGTCATCATCATCATTTGTTGCAGACTTTACTAATGCTTGGTATTATGCACATAATAGAAATTCAGTATTTCTATTAACCTCCACAATAATCATGAATGTTAGGTTGCCCCTACCCCTCCTACACAAGGAAAATCTGAGGCTTAGAGAAGTTTCAGAGAGGATAGGTCACATAGCTGGGGCTTCTGCCCGAACTCAAAGCTCTTGCTATTTCCAAATGCTATGAGAAAATACTTAAAATATAAAAAAATCTCATAGTGATGTTCTCTCAACCTTAAGTGAAAGTTTAGCTTTATTTATCTCAATTTTCTATCATTGATTTAATATCACTGATGAATTAGTGACCCAGGGAATGACACAGGTCTTAGAGTTGTTCTAGTTTGGTGTAACCATTTTACAGAAGACACTGGAGACCAGGGGTGTTGGGAGTTGCCCAACAACATGGTAAAAGTTGTAACTCTAGGATTTACTCTGCCCTTTTAAGTCTCTGTGCTGGCATGTAATAAGAGAAATGGTGAGTGACAGTGGTTCGCAGGATTAGCACACTTAGGAAAGTAACCTAGGAACATGGCACTCACACATTTACTTTTATAGCAAAGCTCAATGCACATTCTCTTCAGACTGCTCAATAAATTTACCTCTCTTATGATGGCGTTTGGCTCTAGCATCTCAATACTAAGCTGAAAATCTCCAGTGGGTAGTAAGCCTTTTTTCTAAAGTGCCACAGACCAAGTTCTCTGAAATGATGCTCATGAAACCAAACTGCTCACCCTAGAGTGGCAGTGCCCCCAGGGCAACCTGTAGGTACCTCTGCTCTGTTCCACTTACAGCAGCAGGTTCTCAAAGTTACCAATGTCCCTAACACAGGCACATACGAATCACCTCCTGAGGGGCTGGGCTTCATCCTCTTAGAGTCATTCTCTTCCAAGAAATCAAGAGCTTTCTCTATACTAAGGGGAAAGGAGAGGAAAAGGAAACTTATTTGTCACAGTCTATTGTTCCAAAGTGGGGTGAAGATGCATCCCATGTTCTCAGTGTTCCTGGATGGTAAAACCCTGTTTCTGCAGCTCCAGATTTTTCATACCACAACGAGGCTACATGGCAGCCTTGACCACTGAAAACCTGGAAGGGAGCGAATGGAATAAAACAATCATATTTCACTGGCCTCAGTTCTGGATGAAAGGTTGACTCAGGGACTACTTAGAGTTCTGATGAAAGTTCTGGCTTTGCTTCCTCCAGTGGGTAATGGTTCACTTAACATATAACACTGCTGTCCACCTCCTATACCAGCTAAAGGGAGCAGGAAGTTTCTTCTGAATCCAGCCCTGAAAGCTGCTGAGACAAAACTCCATCTGATGAAGTAGAACCACATCTGCTCCAAGACACCTTTTATTGCACTACATTTCTCCATTATACCCTCACCTTTCTATGGTGCAGAAGCATCCTTTTTCCACTGCATCAATGACGAGAAGCTCCAGACATATAGGTGTGAGGTTTCTGCGGTAGTTTTCTCACAGGTCTCTGGTCACTGAGCAGGATGTACCCAGTCAGTGAGCATGGAGCACAGGCTCTCAAACCTCATTAGTAGCTGAAGGGACGGGGTCAGAAAGTAAAGGCAGGGCTGGTGTCCTGGGGACAGCTAATTGGTCACTGTTGAGAATAAGAGTTACTGGCACAACCCTATGTTTATCTTTCCACTGTGGTAACAGTGGCTCCCAGATTTCCACAGTGTTCTCTGCCAAGATTTTTCAAAGAAATTATATGACTTAATTTCCCATGGGTTTCTAAAATCCCAATGTGAATGTTGTTGATCCTGGGTAAAAGTCCGGACTACAGCTTTCTACATGTGATGTGTACATTGAAGCCAGAGCACAGAGGTTAAAAGAGCAGATTTTTCCAGGAGCTGATGTTTCTATTGGTAGTGAATTGCAGTGTGTTTAAAAATATGTATACCTTCATTTTCTTTATTTTCATGATGTTTAGATGGAAATGCCAATATAGGATCACCAGGATCAATTTCAGTATTGCCATGGACATGCTCTATGTGCTCAAAAGTTCTCTGAAAGAAGAATTTTTTCTTATAAGTTTTGTTTAGCTTATCACCATTTCCTTATTTCCCTTGAAAATTATAGTGATATAGAATAATGCTTTGTAAACAAGGACAAACTTTGTTCAATTATAAATTCTACTGCCACATATAGTTTTATGTCCATCACAAGACATAATGATTCAGATTTTAAATTATTTATAAACTGAAATAACTGTATTGTGTTACTCAGCCAAAAACCAATTTTTGGCTGAATCAAAATGTATGTGATGTTAAGAAATGTAAAAACCAGCCAGGAAGTCTCAGTGGGTTTTTGAAGTAATACATGGAAAGGAGGATAATGTCATATTTGTGAATTATGGTCATTAAAAATATGTTTGTCGGAGTTCCCATTGTGGCTCAGCAGTAACGAAGCCAGCTAGTATCCATCAGGATGTAGGTTGGGTCCCTGGCCTCACTCAGTGGATTAAAGGTCCAGCGTTGGAGTTCCCATCGTGGTGTAGAGGAAACGAATCCGACTAGGAACTATGAGGTTGCGGGTTCTATCCCTGGCCTCACTCAGTGGGTTAAGGATCCAGCATTGCCATGAGCTGTGGTATAGGTCGCAGTCACAGCTCGGATGTGGTGTGGCTGTGGCTCTGGCGTAGGCCAACAGCTACAGCTCTGATTAGACCCCTAGCCTGGGAACCTCCATATGCTGTGGGTGCAGCTTTAAAAATAAAGGTCCGGCGTTGCCATGAGCTGAGGTATAGACAGAAGTCAGATCTGGCATTGCTGTGGTTGTAGCATAGGCCAGCAGCTGCAGCTCTGATTAGACCTCTACCCTGGGAACTTCCTTATGCCAAGATTATGCCTCAAAAAAAAAAAAAAAAAAACAAGGAAAAAAATTATGTTTGTCAAATGCTCCCAGTGCCACTGAAGGAGAAGAAAATCTAGAGGAACAATGAGTGGGTTTCTATTAGAAAAATGCCACTGAGGATAATTGCCAAAGTGTTTACAGTAGTTGGAGAGATTACGATCCAGGCCAACAGATTGAGCAGGCAGAGACGAAATGAAATCTTTTGGCACTGTCAGCCCATTTCATCAAACATTTATACTTTGCCTCCCCTTCCCCACTCCACCCAGTCACTCAGGGTGTTACCGACAAATCTTCCAAGCACTATTTGAATAACCAGTTCAATAGGTCCTTACAATTTGACAAGCAATCCACCTTTGGAACACACTCTTCTCTCTTATTCTGCCAGTACCAGGCAATTATTAAATCCCAACTTGCGATGATTTCCCTAGTTTTTCAAGCATCAGTATCACCTAGAGGGCTTATTAAAACACAGACTGTTGGACTGCATCCCAAGAGTTTCTGATTTAAGTGTTACCCAAGAATTTGAATTTGTAACAAGTTACAAGGTAATAGGTTGGTACTGGTGTGGGGACCACACTTTGAGAACCAATGAAATATTTCATTCCTTTGATATTCCAGTTCTCTTCCAGTAAGTGTAAGCTGGTTTTTCAAGAAGATTACCAGTGAGAGAAATGAAGCTGAGGCAATTATAAGCTATTTTATATCTAGGAACAAAGTGGAGTATGAGCAAATCGACACAGTGGGAAATAGGCCTTAAATGAGGGCTGATTAGAATTGAGCTGTTTGTAGGAAGTGGGGATAGAAAGAATGAAGAGGCACAAGAGATGGGAAAGGGGAAGCTTATTTATTTATATTTGCTTACTTTGTGCGCCAACTGGCTTTGAGAGCCATGAGCACAACTAGTTAGTGGTAACTGTGGTAGAAGATTTTCAGGGAATTCTCCAGGGCTACGTGGAATGCTTGTCATCCTTGAACACCAGAATAGAAACAGAAATTCTCTGGCTGGAGTTCCCATCATGGCTCAGTGGTTAACGAATCCGACTAGACACCATGAGGTTGCGGATTCGATCCCTGGCCTCACTCAGTGGGTTAAGGATCTGGTGTTGCTGTGAACTGTGGTGTAGGTTGCAGACATGGCTTGGAGCCCACATTGCTGTGGCTCTGGCATAGGCCAGTGGCTACAGCTCTGATTAGGCCCCTAGCCTGGGAACCTCCATACGCCATGGGTGCAGCCCTAGAAAAGATAAATAAATAAATAAATAAATAAATAAATAAATAAATAAAAGAAATTATCTGTCTACTTGAGCTTAAGACAGAAAGCAATAGGAGTTCCCACTGTGGAACAACAGGATCAGTGGCATCTCTGAAGCACCAGGACACAGGTTAGATCCCCGGCCTGGCGTAGTGGGTTACAGGATCTGGCATTGCTGCAGCTGTGTTGTAGGTTGCAAATGTGGCTCAGATATGATCCCTGGCCCAGTGGCCCAGGAACTCCATACACTGTGGGGTGGCTAAAATACAAAAAAAAAAAGATTGAAAAAATTTATTTGCTAGCTTGCCTGTCATTCCAGTGGGGATAAATTTGCAGGCAGTTAATTCATTAGTGAGTACTCTTTCCATTGTTTAGTTCAACTTAAAAGCGTTTAAAACTTATATATGCCTATGGCAATCATAAAATATTGCTTTCATTATCTCACTGCTGTTTTAATTAATTAATACAGGAAAGTAGTTATCAGGCATTTCTGTCCCAAAACTCAGTGAGTCTGCCCTTTGAACTCAAAGTGAAGCTAGACAAAGCAGTTACAGCATAAAGGGCATTAATGATATTTAATGTCACAGTGACTGAGTACTAGGCACTGGGGAAGAAGGAAAGTGAGTCAAGACCAAAAGTATTCAGAAACTAGCAGGTCAGGATTGGGTGTGAGTGATATGAAGAAATAAAAAGTAAGTAAATAATTGTAGGAACCAGTTACAGATAAGTTGGAGAACACATGTTCCACCCTGTCTCTACCACTGAATGCAGCTCTGAAACAGGATGGACGGAACAGCTATTAGAGGACTTTGCAATGTGGATAGTAACAGGAAGATTAAAAGAAGACCAGAATTTAAAGTAACACCAAATCCCTGGTAAATTTACCCCGTGTTTTATCCTCTGGTCCTCTTGCCTATTGGTCCAAGACATTGGTGAAGTCACAAAAGTTAGTAGCAGAGAAGAGTAACTAAGGTCCCATGTTTCTGGATATGGAACCTTAAAAAAGCACTTCAGGGAAATGAAATATACTGGGGAGATTATGATGAGAGGGAATCTCAGAAAAGAAGCTGCATTAAACTGTTGAATAATTCCAAGATTTATTTCCAAACTGTTCATGACTAGATCTGATCCTAATCAGCATAATACTTTGAAAACTGAATTTGAAAATGTCAGTGAAATTGAAAATATATCAATAGGGATTTGGGGGCAGAGCAGGATGGCAGAGGAGTAAGAGATCGTGCATACCTTCTCCCACAAACACATCAAAAAAACACATCTACACGTAAAATGACTCACACAGAACATCAAATGAATGCTGGCAGAAGAACTTAAACCTCCAAAAAGGGCAAGAAACTCTTGACATAACTGGGTAGAAGAAAAGAAAAAAAGAGAGAAAAAAGGAATCAGGATGGGACTAGCATTCCTGAAAGGGAGCTGTGAAAGAGAAAACGAACCCACCTCCTGGATAGCCACCTAACTGGTGGAAAGATCAGCTGAGTCAGAGGGACCTCAAAGTCACCAAGAAAAGTGCAGCAGCTCCAGCTGAGAACAGCAAAGCAGAGTGACAGCCACACAGATCATCTGAACCACTGGCCCAAACACCACAGCCTGAGATGCTCAGGCAGGGGCTGGGCACTGAGACTTAGGCTCTGGTGGTCAGTCCTGAGGAGAGGTCTGGGGCTGGCTGTGTGGGGACAGCCTACGGGGCTAAGGAGCAGTGCACCACAGGCAGGGGAGCTGTACACTAGGGGCTGGGGAGTGGAACACCACAGCAGAGGGAACCCGGGAGAAGGTCTGGCCCACAGGAGAGGCAAGGCATCATTGTTGGGAAGCGTGAGAGGAGGAGAGGCAGACCGCCATAGGAAACTCCCTGCATCAGAGTGTTCATGAGCACACCCATGGGCTCTCAGAGGACAGGGTGGCTCTGGTGCAGAATACAGGTAGCGAGAAGCCTCTTGCTCATTTAGGGGAGACTGGCTGCTTCTCGTGCAGGCTGCTGGTGGCCAGGCACCTCTTGTGTGGGCTAAGGCATCAGGGGGCTAAGTGCAATGTGGTGCCTCTTACATGATCTACAGGTGACAGGGACAGACTGTGGTGGTCGTCTCAGAGGCCAAAGGGAGGTGTGGCTTGCCACCACTTGGGGCCTGTGAGTGGGCTCCACCTGTGACCCCAGTCACCTCAGGGGTTGGCA
Organism: Phacochoerus africanus; assembly: GCF_016906955.1. Lineage (NCBI taxonomy): Eukaryota > Metazoa > Chordata > Mammalia > Artiodactyla > Suidae > Phacochoerus > Phacochoerus africanus. Next base: position 91,765,802 of record NC_062558.1, read on the forward strand.
AAAAAGACAAAAAGAGGGTACTGCAACCAAGCACCATACACTGTTGCTCTCACTCCCCTGGGAACACACCTGCCCTCAGCTGCCACTGCCAAATGCTCTGGGAGATGCCTAGACACTTGGTCACCGTCCCTTCCCAAGACCCTACAACTAGGATCAGCTGGTGCATCACCTCCCGCGTGGGCTAAGTGGAACAGGGTGCTTCTTGCGTGGTCTGCAGGTGGCGGGGGCAAACCAACACAATTATCTCTGACTCCAGAGGTGGGCGTGGCCCACCACCACTGGAGATACCTGAAAAAAAAATCACCTGCAGCCCCAACCACCTCAGAGGGCACCACAGAGAAAGAAATTGAAACAGAACAGCACCTGTTGTTGCTCTCACTCTGGGAGCACACCCGTCCTGCTGCTACCATTGCCAAATGCTCTGGGCAGTGCCCAGATGCTTGATCACTGTCCCTTCCTGGGAACCTGGAACTAGGAGCAGCTTGTGCAGAAACTCCTGTGCAGTTTAAGCAGGAGGAGGTGCTTTTTGCACGGTCTACAGGAGGCAGGAACAAACCACCACAGTTATCTTTGGCTCTAGAGGTGGGAGTGGCTTGCCACCACTAGGGGTCCATGAACAGACAACACTTGCAGTCCCATTCACCTCAAGGGCACCACAGAGGAGGGCATTTTGACCAAATACCACCTGTTGGTGCTCTCACACCCCTGGGCTGCTGCCACTGCCAAATGCTCCAGGCAATATCCACATGCCTGATCTCTGTCACTTCTCATGATTCTGCAACTAGGAGCAGCCTGTACAGCACCTCCTATGTGGGCAAAGTGAGACAGGTTGCTTCATGCAAGGTCTACAGGTGGCGGGGGCAAACCACCATGGTTATCACTGACTCTAGAGATGGTCATGGCCCGCTGTCACTAGGGGTCCCTGAACAGGCACCACCTGTGGTTCCAATCACCTCAGAGGAGGGCACTGCAATCAAACACAAGCTGTTGTTGCTGTCACTCCCCTGGGAACTCATGCATCCTGCTTCTGCTACTGCCAAGTGCTCTGGTCACCTTGTAGATCTGCCTAGAGCTCATTACCACTTTCCAGAGCCCTGCAACTAGGAGTAGCCTGTGCCACCTTCCTGCAGGTCCTTGCTGCTGTTGAGAGCCCAACGACTAGGCACTGACTGTTAGCCCTACGCATTGCCTCCTTCTCCCTGAAAACACACTGAGCATCCTGGAGATAACAGCCTACTCACACCAAAGAAAGAGACAGCAAATATTCAAACTCCCACACCAAAAATAAATAGTACCCCCCCAAAATACAAAGAGGTGCTCTTACATAAAAATAGCCCTCCAAGACTACAGTTTGGCTTCCCTAAACTCACAGAAAAAGGAAAATATAAGCAAGATAAAGAAGCTCAGGAACGATTTTCATTTAAAAGAACAGAAGAATTCATCTGAAGCAGCAAACAATGAAACAGACCTCTGTAGTCTGACAGACTTTGAGTTCAAAAGGGAGATAGTGAAAATACCGAAGGAATTAAGGCTGACTATCAAGGAATTAAGAGAGGATATGAACAGTAATGCAGATTCCTTTAGAAAGGAACTAGAAAATATAAGGAGGAACCAAGAAAAACTAGAAAATTCATTTGCAGAGATGCAAATTGAACTAAAGGCAATAAAGAGCAGAATGAATAAGGCAGAGGAACAAATTAATGATGTGGAAGATAGAATAATGGAAATCACCCAATCAGGACAGCAGACAGAAAACCAAATGAAAAAACATGAAAGCAATATAAGAGACCTATGGGATAATATAAAGCTGGGCAATCTACACATAATAGGAATTCCAGAAGAAGAAAAAGAAAAAGGGGATTGAAAATATATCTGAAGAAATTATGTCTGAAAACTTTCCAAATCTAAAGGATACCGATATCAAGATACAGGAAGCACAGAGGACCCCAAACAAGTTGAACCCAATCAGGCCCACACCAAGACATATTATAATAAAAATGGCAAAAGTTAAAGATAAAGAGAGGATTCTAAAGGCAGCAAGAGAAAAGAAAAGCATTAATTATAAGGGAAACCTCATAAGACTATACTATTCAACATAGTATTGGAAGTCCTAGCCCAGCAGACAAACAAACAAACAAAAAATAAAAGGTATACAAATAGGAAGAGAAAAGGTAAAACTGTCACTGTATGCAGATGACATGATACTATACAGAGAAAACCCTAAGGACTCAATCCCAAAACTACTTGAACTGATCAACAAATTCAGCAAAATAGCAGGATGTAAGATTCACATTCAGAAATCAGTCGCATTTCTGTATACTAACAATGTAACCTTAGAAAAGGAATACCAAAATACAATACCTTTTAAATTTGCACCCCCCAAAAACCAAATACCTGGGAATACACCTGACCAAGGAGGTGAAAGACTTACATGCTGGGAACTATAAAACATTAATCAAGGAAATTAAAGAAGATGTAAAGAAACAGAAAGATATTCCATGTTCCTGTGTTGGAAAAATTAATACTGTAAAAATGGCCATACCACCCAAGGCAATCTACAGACTCAATGCAATTCCTATCAAATTACCCGTGACATTTTTCACAGAACTAGAACAAACAATCCAAAAATTTATATGGAACCACAAAAGACCCACAATTGCCAACACAATTCTGAAGAACAAAAACCAAGCAGGAGGTATAACTCTCCCAGATTTCAGGCAATATTACAAAGCCACAGTCATCAAGACAGTGTGGTACTGGTACCAAAACAGACATACAGACCAATGGAACAGAATAGAGAATGCAGAAATAAACCCTGACATCTGTGGTCAATTAATCTTTGACAAAGGAGGCAAGAACATAAAATGGGAAAAAGACAGTCTTTTCAGCAAATATTGCTGGGAAAACTGGACAGCCACATATAAATCAATGAAACTGGAACACACCCTTACACCATGCACAAAAATAAACTCAAAAGACTTAAATATAAGACAAGACACCATCAAACTCCTGGAAGAGAACATAGGCAAAACATTCTTTGACATCAACCTTACAAATGTTTTCTCAGGTCAGTCTCCCAAAGCACCAGAAATAAAAGCAAAAATAAACCGAAGGGACCTAATCAAACTGAAAAGCTTTTGCACAGCAAAGGAAACCAAAAAGAGAACAAAAAGACAGCTTACAGAATGGGAGAAAATATTTTCAAATGATGCAACTGACAAGGGTTTAATCTCTAAAATATACAAACAACTTATACAACTGAACAGCAAAAAAAGCCAACAACCCAACTGAAAAATGGGCAAAAGACCTGAATATACATTTCTCCAAAGAAGATATACAGATGGCCAACAAGCACATGAAAAAATGCTCAACATCACTGATTATTAGAGAAATGCAAATCAAAACTACCATGAGATACCACCTCACACCAGTCAGAATGGCCATCATTCATAAGTCCACAAATAACAAATGCTGGAGAGGGTGTGGAGAAAAGGGAACTCTCCTGCACTGTTGGTGGGAATGTAAGCTGGTACAACCACTATAGAGAACACTATGGAGGTACCTTAGAAAACTATACATAGAACTACCATATGACCCAGCAATCCCCCTCTTGGGCATATATCTGGACAAAACTGTCCTTGGAAAATACACATGCACCCACATTGCAGCACTATTCACAATAGCCAAGACATGGAATCAACCCAAATGTCCATCAACAGATGATTGCATTAGGAAGAAGTGGTATATATATACACAATGGAATACTACTCAGCCATAAAAAGAACAAAATAATGCCATTTGCAGCAACATGGATGGAACTAGAGACTCTCATACTGAATGAAGTAAGTCAGAAAGAGAAAGACAAATACCATATGATATCACTTACATCTGGAATGTAATATACAGCACAAATGAACCTTTCCACAGAAAAAGAAAATCACAGACTTGGAAAATAGACTTATGGTTGCCAAGGGGGAGGGGGAGGGAGTAGAATGGATTGGGAGCTTGGGATTAATAGATGCAGACTATTGCCTTTGGAATGGATTAGCAATGAGATCCTGCTGTGTAGCACTGAGAACTATGTCTACTTACTTATGATGGAGCATGATAATGTGAGAAAAAAGAATGTATACATGTATGTGTAACTGGGCCACCATACTGTACAGTAGAAAACTGACAGAACAGTGTAAATGAGCTATAATGGAAAAAAATAAAAATCATTACAAAAAAAGAAAAAACACATATCAATATAAATTATCCAACCTGGAAAATAAAGAGTAAAAATATTTAAAACAAATTAACAGAGCCACAAGAACCTGTGGTAAACTAACAAAAGGCATAACATTCTTTTCATTAGAGTTCCAGAAAAACATCATAAAGAGTTCAGTGCTGAAAAATATCTTTCAAAATATAATGTCTGAATACTTTAAGTTTGGCAAACCACAGAAATCTATAGATTCAAGAAGCTGAACATAATATAAAAAAGAATGTGTGTGTATATATATATATATGTATGTATATATGACTGAGTCACATTTCTATACAACAGAAATTGACTAATATTGTAAATCAACTATACTTTTATAAAAATATAAAAGACCCTGAATGAACCCTAAACAGCATAACCCCAAAGAAATTCCATGCTCAGGCAAATTATAATAAACTGTTGAAAATAAAGACAGAAAAATCTTGAAATCAACCAGAAAAAAATGGCACAGTACCTGTAAGGTATGCACAGTCTGACTGAATTTCTAACCAGAAACTATAGAAGGAAATGGCGTGATATTTTTCAATTCCTGAAAGATAAGAATTGTCAGCTTGAAATTTAATATTTAATAAGAAGGACCTTAAGAAGGCAGGTGAAATGAAACTGTTTTTAGATGAAGGAAAACTAAGAGAATTTGTTGCCAGAAGAGCTACTGTAAAGGAATTGTTAAGGGAAGTTCTTCAGATAGAAGAGAAATGAAACCAGAAGAAAACAGAACATCAGGATAGTAAGTGAGAGGAATGGTAAATATTATGGTACATAGAGTAGGCCATTCTCCTTGAGTTCTTTAAAATGTATTTGATGGTTGACAGCAAAAAATAACACCATATGCTAGGTTTTTTAAAAAATGTATATAGATGTAATATGTAAGACAACTATAACATAAAGGGGGTAAAGGGATACATATGGTTTAAGACAAATTTCCACTTAACTGGTAGAGTATTAATTCCAACTAGACTGTGAAAAGTTAAATGTGCAAATTGTAATTTTCAAAGTAATCACCAAAAAATCTATACAAAGAGATATACTAAAAACCACACTTGGTCAATTAGAGCAATAAAAATGTTAAAATAATTCAAATGAAGACCAGATTTGGGTAAACAAAGGAAAAACAGAAAACATATATCACATAATAAAGTAGTAGGCCCAAATCCAAGTATATCGATAATTACCTGAAGTTGAAATGACCTATACTCACCAATTAAAAGACATTGTTATGACAAATACTGTAAGAGTCCACTTATATGAGGCATCTAGAGTAGTTGATTTCTTAGAAAGAGAAAGTAGAATGATGGTTGCCAGGAGCTGAAGGGAAGGGGATTTTTTTTTTAATGGATATAGAGTTTGGGATTTATAAGATGAAAAAATTCTAGAAATCTTTTACACATCAATGTATGTATAGTCAACACTTCTGTACACTTAAAAAGGTTAAGATGGTAAATTTTATGTTTTTTACTACAATGAAAAAGACTGAGATTGTTATATTTTTTAAAAAAACATACAAATAAAATATGATCAAACCATATGTAGTTTACAGGAAACTAATTTCAAATATTTTGGTGGTTATAAGCAAAAGAATATAAAATTATATAGCATGAAAGCACTAATCAAAATAATACTGGAATAGATATACTAACATCAGAAGAACTATACCTCAAAGCAAAGAAAATTACCAAGAATAAAGAGGAATATTACATAATGATAAACTTATTAGTTCACCAAGAAGATGCAAAATTTCTTAGGTATGTATGCATACCTAACGAAAGTTTCAAAATGCATAGAATAAAAAGGATGGCATTAAGGAGAAATAAACAAATCCACAATTATAATTGATTTCAACACTCTTCTATCAGTAATGGATTTCTCCAGGAGAAAGTCAGCAAGTATGTGGAAGAACTGAATATCACTATTAACAAAATAGATAAATTGACAATTACAGAATGCTTTACTGAACACCAGCAGAATATACATTATATATAGTTTCCAAAATATACAAAGAACTCTTAAAACTCAACAATAAGAAAACAACCTGATTAAAAATGGACAAGAGATCTGAAAATACCACACTGAAGATCTTCAGACAGCAAATAGGAATGTGAAAAGATGTTCAACACTATTTGCTATTACTGAATGAAAATTAACAAAACAATGAGTTATCTCAATATATCTTTTAAAAGGACTAAACCATAAATTGACAGTACTAATCACTGGTGAGGATGCAGAATAACAGGAACTATCATGCAGGGAACGGAAAAGGATAGAGCCACTTTGGAAGACAATTTGGCAGTGTTTTATAAAGTTCACAGTATTACCATAAAATTCAACAATTGCACTCCTGGGTGTTTAATGATTTATTTATATTTTTGCTTTTCAGGGCCTCACCTGGGGCATGTGGAGCTTCCCAGGCTAGGGGTCGAATCAGAGCTACAGCTGCCGACCTATGCCACAGCCACAGCCATGCCAGATCTGAGCCGTTTCTGTGATCTACACCACAGTTCACCGAACGCCAGATCCTTAACCCACTAAGCGGGGCCAGGGATTGAACCTGCAACCTCATGGTTCCTAGTCGGATTCGTTTCTGCTGCACCACAGCGGGAACTCCATGCATTCCTGAGTGTTTAATGATTTGAAATATATAACCACACACAAGCCAGCACATAAAGCTGTTTATAGCAGCTTTATTCAATATTGCCAAAAATAAAAGCAACCAAGATGTCCTCACATACATGAATGTATAAACAAACTGTGGTACAGCCATTCAGTGCACTACTCAAGAATAAAAAAGTGAGCTATCAAGCCATGAAAATACATGGGTAAATCTTAAGTGCATATTACTTAGTTAAAGAAACTCATCTGAAAAGGCTACATATTGTATGATTCCTAATTTATGCCATTCTAAATAAGACAAAGCTATAAATATTATAAATAGATCAGTGATTGCAAGGAGTTCAGGGGACAAATGGGAGGAATTAGTTTACTAAGTAAAGCTCAGAGGATTTCTTAGCATGGAAAAACTATTTTGTATGATATGGTAAGGGCAGGTACATGACATGCATATGTCAAATCCAATAGAACTTTATAGCATAAAGAATAAATGTTGATATAGGCAAGTTAAAAATCACTAGGAGGTCAGGGTATCCCAGAATAGGATGGAGAATATGACTAAAGAACTAACTATATACAAATGTATGTAGAAACTTCACTGAAGGGAAAAAGTTGCTGACCTAAGAAATTTTGATATGAATGAAATATGTGATACTAAAAGCTAAAGAAACTACACAGTGGTATACTCTAGTTGATAAAGTTATTTCCCACAGAGGAAGGGTTAACAATTTCAAAAGTATTACATATATACAATGATAGATTGGGAGACTGGAAGAAAATATTTATATCATACTTAAGAGATAAAGGTTAGTATCCTTAGTATGCAGATCACTCCTAAGAGAAAGACAATCCAACAGAAAAATCAACAAAAAATATAAAGGGGTAGTTCTCAGAAGAGGGAATGTGCATGTGAAATACACTGGTGATCAAAAAAAATGTAAAGTAAAATAATAAATAATAGTGAAATAATATTTTATCATATTGGTCAACACTTAAGAGAATTAAACAGTAAGCTCAAGCAAAGGATATTAGGAAAAGGCCCCACTCCTCAGCTGTGGGTGTGTGAATTGCTACAACCTTAACGGAATTCATGGAATGGAACCTGACAGTACCCAGTGACATTTAGAACATGATGCAACAATCACACCTAGGATATCCATTGTACAGAACTTAAAGCCCAGTGCATAAGAACCTACGTGCAAAGATTTGTATCCTGGACAGCCTCCACACTAGTAAGTTGTTGATCATGATGTGTACTTCTTGCGGCCATTGTAGGGATGAAAGCTTATAGAAATAGGAAATGTATTTTTTAAATTAGTTATGAATATTAAAACACATAGCAATGCAGAAACACTGTGAGATTTCCAAAACAGGACCTCAGCTTTCCTACTCCAATTCCTCACACATCATCCTTTGCACTTGCTGTTTCTCACAGCACAGCACTCAGCAGAAGCAGCAAGGGAAATGGCAGAGACAAATACGATAGTCTAGGAGAGAAGCCTGTGCTTCCTCAGACCAGAATAGAGACACCCTGAGGACTACCTCCTGGAACTCTGGCTCAGTAGTCTGTTGACGTTTCTCTTGAGTATTAATTACTTTTAGAAAGTGTGGGTAAGGGCAAAAAGAAGCTCTGGATGTTGGAGGCAGAGACTGAACCCTGGCCATGTCTTCAGGGATCCTGGGGTCTGGTCTTTATTTGCCTGTCTCTGCAGACTTTGTTATCTCACAGAAGCAGGTCTCCAAGTGAGTGCCTCCAGGGAGCTTTGAGGCTCTGGGCAAGTTTTCAGGGGCCACTTCTGGCCATAGATAACTCTAGGAGATTTTGTTAAACGTTCCCTAGTAGATCAGAGACAGATGAGTTCCAAGGGAATTATTATAACTAAGAGAAAAGTCTACAGGCTGGAGTGAGTGCATGCAAGGAGAATTGGAGGCCCCAGGGGACTGCTTGCTTGGGGACTCATATGCCTTTGTACTAATGATGCAAAAGCCTGGTCCACAGGGTTAGAATTCTCATTGTTGATTAACTGGAGATGAGTGGTGCTTAAAGGGATTTCCTCTTCAACCCTCACCTAACATTTATTTCTCTTAGCCCACTTCCCATCTCTCTCCACCACCTCTCTGGCTACTAAGAAGTCATGACCCTTTAAAAAGAATAAAAGATAGAGAAAATGTCATGACGTTAGTGTGATGAGGTGAGGTAAATAGAACTCAACTGAAGTTAATTTTATGAGATCCTATGTCTGTATAGAGAAAGATGCAGTGAACGTGGATTAGGACAACAAGGACACCTCTCTACCACTTGTCATGTGTGTATCACAAGTGACTTAGCTTTTAAAACTCTCTCGTGTGAAGTGGCTTGAAACCACAGAGAAGCCCAACATATATTTATTCCCTTTATCTTTGAAATAAAGGCTGTGCTTTTGAAAGCTGGTACGGGCTTTATCATCTGGCTAAGGTTTCCAAATAAAATTTTTATAGTTGAATAGAACAGAAAAGTAGACTCCAAACAAACTCTAGATATTTAGTGAATTAATATATAGTAAATATAGCTTGACAAAAAGTGTTAGTGTTTGACGTATTTACAAAAATGGTTACTCAGTTCACAACACAGCACAAAATAAATTCTAGTTGAATTAAAGAGATAAATATGAACAATGAAACCACAGAAAAATGTGACTATTTAACTTATCTCTTCTTAAAAAAATAAATTTTATTAGAGTGTAGTTGACTTACAAAGTTGTGTCAGTTTCAGGTGTACAATAAAGCAAACCAGTTGTACCTATACATATATCCATTCCTTTTCAGATTATTTTTCCATATAGGTTATTACACAGTAACTTATCTCTTCATGGCAAATAACTTAAGCACAAAGTGAAGAAGGAGAAGTAAATAGTGAGATAATAGGTTTAACTATACAAAAATTTTAACCTCTGTATATGAAAACTATGTGAGACTATATAAAGACTACTATGAAAGAATTAATATTATTAACATATAAAAAGATCATCCAAGTCCATAAGTAGAATATAAGTAGTAAAAAAAATATGGTCAAAGATAACAAAGGAAGAATTTCAAGTGATAATATACATGTGAAAAATCCACCTCATTCTAAATCATTTAAAAGAGCATTGCAGCACTGTTCACAATAGCCAAGACATGGAAAAAACCTAAATGTACATCAACAGATAAATGGATTAGGAAGATGTGGTATATATACACAATGGAATACTACTCGGCCATAAAAAAGAACAAAATAATGCCATTTGCAGCCACATAGATGTAACTAGAGACTCTCATCCTGAGTGAAGTAAGTCAGAACAAGAAAGACAAATACCATATGATATTACTTATATCTAGAATCTAATATATGGCACAAAGGAAGCTTTCCTCAGAAAAGAAAATCATGGACTTGGAGAACAGACTTGTGGTTGCCAAGGAGGAAGGGGAGGGAGTAGGAGGGACTGGGAGCTTGGGTAAATAGATGCAGAATGTTGCCTTTGGGATGGATCAGCAATGGTATCCTGCTGTGTATCACTGGGAACTATGTCTAGTCACTTATGATAGAACACGTAATATGAGAAAAAAGAATGTATACATGTATGTGTAACTGGGTCACCATGATGTACAGTAGAAAAAAAATACATTAAAATGATTAAAAACTTTTTAAAAATTAAAAAATAAAGAGCAAGATCCAGATGTTTTCTATGCAATGGCAAAGTCTCAGTCGTGCATTATTATTCAGTACTGGTCAGGGTGCAGACAAATGGGCTCTCTAATGCACTGCTTTGAAGTTGGGGGCACAACTTGCTGCTAGAGAAATAGAGAACTGTGGCACACCTCGCTTCTAAGAAGGGGAAAGAAAGGGATTGGGACACACTTGCTCAGTTTTTCCTTCAAAATTCACCAATAACATAGGTCATCCCCAGCCCACACCTCTGTGGGAAAGGAGTGAATGAGGTTGGAAGGAAGCAAATGTGTTACAACTGCAGAACTTTGTATTAATCAGGGTGATAGATTTTAAAATGACACACACTCAGCCAAAAGATAGCTTATGAGAAAAAAATTATTAATTCACAAATACAAGAAATAAATTAATATCCAAATGTAAAAAGGGGAAGAATAGGTCCCAGGAAAAATTGAAATAAAGACCTCAAATGCAATCAGGACATTTTCTCCCTATCTCATACATATATCTATTTGTGTATTAGCTTCATTGTTTCCTATTGTGAAATTACTCTGAGCAGTGTTAAACATGGCCACTGATAGCACTCAAATATAGTATCTAATGTTTCTGCAACTAGAAAGAAATGAACTCATTTTTAATTTCAATATTTAAAAAAACACCTAGAAACTTTTGCTTCCATGTATGATGCTGCAGCCTGTGGTAGAAAAAATAATTTAAAAGAACTTGATGAAGCCAACTTGAAAAGCCAGATAAGATATATTTGGAAATAAATTAATGTCATCCATTGCAACAGGCTAAAAAACAAAAACCACATGATTATATCAAGAGATACAGAGAAAATATAACAAAATACAACACTTATTCATGATGAAATCTCTTAGTAATTCAGGACTAGAGAGGGACATCCTTAATTAGGAAAAGAATACCTACAGGAAAAACCCCCTATATCTGATGTCATACTTAATGATGAGAAACTTTAAGTTTTCCCACTAAGATTAGGAACAAGGTGAGGAGGTCGTTTCTTACCACTGCTTTCAACATTGTACTGAAAGTTCTAGCTAATGCAATAAGAAAAGGAAATTAAAGGTATACAGATTAGGAATAAAGAAATAAAATGTTCTTTATTCACAGATGACACTATCATCTATGTAGAAGTTCCAAAAAAATGAACTAAAAAACTTATGGAACTAATAAGCAATTACAGCAAGGTTGCAGGATACAAGGTTAATATACAAAAGTCAATTGCTTTACTATATACCAGCAATAAACAAGTGAAATTTGAAATTAAAAATGCAATACCGGAGTTCCCGTCGTGGTGCAGTGGTTAACGAATCCGACTAGGAACCATGAGGTTGCGGGTTCGGTCCCTGCCCTTGCTCAGTGGGTTAACGATCCGGCGTTGCCGTGAGCTGTGGTGTAGGTTGCAGACGCGGCTCGGATCCCACGTTGCTGTGGCTCTGGCGTAGGCCGGTGGCTACGGCTCCGATTGGACCCCTAGCCTGGGGTGTAGCTTGGGAGCGGCCCAAGAAATAGCAACAACAACAACAAAAAAGACAAAAAGACAAAAAAAAAATTTAAAAAAAATTTAAAAATGCAATACCATTAACATTAGCACCTCCCCAAATAAGATAATTTACGTATAAATCTAACAAAATATGCACAAAATCTTTATGAGGAAAATTACAAAACTCCAATCAAACACAAATAAATGGAGAGATATTCCATGTTCATGGATGAAAGACTCAATAATGTCAATATGTCAGTTATTCCCAATTTGATTTATAGATTAAATGCAATCTCAATCAAAATCCCAGCAGGTCATTTTGTAGATATTGACAAACTACTTCTAAAGTTTACATGGAGAGATAAAAGGCCCAGAAAAGCCAGCACAATATTAAAGGAGAAAACTAAAGTTGGAGGACTAATACTATGCAATTTCATGACTTACTGTAAAGTTACAGCAATCAAGACAGGTAATATTGATAAAAAGTAGACAAATAGATGTATGAAAAAGAATAAAAATGTCATAAATAGACCCACATAAATATAGTCAACAAATCTCTGACAAAGAACAAAGGCAATATAATGGAGCAAAGACAGTCTTTTCAACAAATAGTGCTGAAACAACTAGACAGCTACACTGAAGAAACTGACTCTAGACACAGACTTAGCATCTTTCACAAAAATTAACCCAAAATGGACCATAGAACTAAATGTAAAATGTCAAACTATAAAACTTCTAAAAGATAACATAGAAAACAGTAATGTGCATTTTGTGTATGGTGATGACTTTTTAGATATACCACCAAAGGCACAATCTATGAAAGAAGTAACTGATGAGCTGAACTTCATTAAAATTAAAAACTTATGTCCTGCAATAGAAAAGGTAAGAGAATGAGAAGACAGTGGGAGAAAATATTTGTATAAGACACATCCGATAAAGAATTTCTACCTAAATATACAAAATATACAAAGAGCTCTTAAAATTCAATAATACAAAAACAATCCAGTTTTTAAAATGGGCCAAAGACCTGAATATATTAGCTCACTAAAGGAAATATACTGATGTCAAATAAGTATATGAAAAGATGCTCTATATCATATATCATCACAGAAAAGCAAATTAAAACATCAATGAGATATACTAAACACCTATTAGATGGCCAAAATCTGGGAGCACGGACAATATTAAATGCTGACAAGGATGTAGAGTGACAGAAGCTTTCACACATTGTTAGTGGGAGTGCAAATGGCACAGCCACTCGAGGACAGTCAGACAGTTTCTTACAAAACTAAACACTCTTATACAATTCAGCAATCATACTCCTGAGTATTTACCAAAGAAACTGAAAGCATGTCTACACAAAAACCTACATGCAGATATTTATAGCACCTTTATTCATAACTGCCTAAACTTGGAAGCAACAAGATGTCCTTTCATAGGTGAATGGATAATAAATTGTGGTATATCCATACGATGGAATATTATTCAGCACTAAAAATGAGTTGTGAGATTTCACTTGTGGCACAGCAAGTTAAAGATCCAGTGTTGTCCCTGCAGTGGCCTGGGTCACTACTGTGCTGCAGGCTCAATTCCTGGCCTGGGAATTTCCGTGTACTGCAGGTACAGCCAAAAAAAGAAAAAGAAAAAAAAAGGAAAAAAGAAATGAAATGAGTCTCTAAACCAAGGAAGAACCTTAAATGAATATTACTAAGTGAAAGAAGCCAATCTGAAAAGGCTATGCATCCCATGATTCCAACTATATAACGTTCTGGAAAAGGCTACATTATGGAGACAGTAAAAAGATCAGTGATTTCCAGGGGTTGGCAGTGGGGAGGGAAAAATAGGTGGAGCACAGAGGATTCTTAGGGCAGTGAAAATAATCTGTATGATACATTTTCTTATACATTTGTGCCAAGTCATAGAATATACAACACCAAGGGTAAACCGTAATGATAACTATGAACTTTGGGTCATTTTAATGTGTCATTGTAGGTGCACCAGTGGTAAGAAATGTACCATTGTTATCACTGGTGGGAGATGTTGATAATAGAAGAGGCTGTGCATATGTGGGGATATATGGGCAATCTGTAAATTCCCTTCAATTTTGCTGTGTGAACCTGAAAGTCTTAATTTAAGAAATGCAAATAGAAAAATTTAACAAAGCCAAAGTTAACTTTTTGATAGACTAATAAAACTGATATATTTCTAGCAGCACTGATTGCTAGAAAGAAAAGATGGATGCAAAAATAGGTCACAAAGAAAGACTGATATCAAGGATTTTTGAAGCCCACTATCAAGCACACAGGCACCCATCACAATCTGTAAGGGGTGGTGTGTAGATTTAATTCCCTGGACAGCAGCTCTTTCAATGGAGAAAGACCTCTCCTGGTTGCTCTCAGACAGACAACTGGAAAAGACACTCCATACTTCTTTGAATGTTCCCATGGGATCCAGTTCTAGTTTCCCTTAGTCTTTCTTCCTTCCATCAGTCTTATCTTCAGTTTAATTGAGCTGCTATAAGAAACCATCATAGTCTGGGTGGCTTAAACATTTATTTCTCACGGTTCTGGAGGCTGGGAAGTTAAAAATCAATGTTCTGAAAGATTTGGTGTTTGGTGAGGACCCACTTCCTGGTTCATAGATGGTCATCTCTCTGTATTCTAACATGGTGGAAAAGACCAGAGAGCTATCTTAGGTTTCTTTAATGGGGGTACTAATCTCATTCACGAAGGCTCTACACTATGACTTAAGGCTCTTCCTCCAAATACCACCACATTGAAGATTAGGCTTTATTATATGTATTGGGGGGGGGGGACGCAAAAATTCATTCCATAGCAATTCTCCCAGGGGCCTTCCTTCCACCATCTGGGTTTTCTTCCAGTAAGTTACCTGTTCTTACTCAGGCTCTGCTTTTGACGGTATCCCAAGCCAATGTAAGTTTGTTTTTTCTTTTTAATTCCAGGAGAGAATTTCCTTTCCATTATTTGCCAACAACCTGAATGACTTAGAAGTAAATTCTTTTCCATATCCTCCATATAATAGCTCAGACTGGATGACAACTTGATTTTGGTCTTAAGAGACCCTAAGCAGAAAACTCCCAGTTGAGCCCATACAGACTTCTGACCAACAGAACTGTGTTGCTTTAAGTCACAAAAATTTTTAGTACTTGGTTTTTTCAGTGATCTTGAGTCAAGGAGCAGGATGGAGAGGTAGAACCTGTACTCATTATTAAGTTTCCCTCAAAAGTTCATGTCCTTCTCAGAATCTCAGAATGTGACCTTCTTTGGAGATAGGGTCATTGCAGGTATAATTAGTTAAGATGAGGTCATGTTGAAGCAAAGTGGACCCCTGAACCATTATGACTGGTGTCCTTATGAAAGGAGAAGTGATACAGATACAGACACACACAGGCAGAAGTCCATGTGAAGATGGATGCAAAGTTTGGAGTGACATGTCTTCAAGCCAAGGAAGACCAATGAATGATTACTAGCAACACCAGAACCTAAAAGAAAGACATGCAATAGATTCTCCCCCAGAGCTCTCAGAGTGATAACATAGCCATGTGTACACCTTAATTTCAGACATCTAGCCTCCAGAAATATGAAAAAAATATATTTGTGTAGTATAGTCACCTAGTTGGTGGTACTTTATTATGGCAACTCTAAGAAGCTAATACAGAACTTTTTTAGGTGCCTTTTTTCATGCCTTTGTTAGGTGATCTTTGTTACATTTCTTAAAATTGAAGTATAGTTGATTTACAATAATAGCTTCGGGTGTACAATGTAGTGATTCAATATTTTGTAGCTTAAATCTATATTTCCCTGTGCTGATCAATATAACTTTGTTGTTTATATCTCTTAATCTCATACCCCAGCCTTGCCCAAACCCTCTTCCCTCACCCCCCTGGTGACCATTAGTTTTTTCTCTATATTTCTAAGTCTATTTGTTTTGTTATATACATTTGTTTTATTTTTTAAAATGCACATATAAGTGATAACATATGTATTTGTCTTTCTCTGTATGACTTATTTCACTAAGCACAATACCCTCTAGGTCCGTTCACATTGCTGCAAATGGCAAAATTTCATTAATTTTTATAGCTGAGTAATATTCCAATATACCCACATCTTCTTTATCCATTCATCATGGGTGTTTGGCTTGATTCCATATCTTAGCTTCTGTAAAGAATGCTTCTATAAACATTGGGGTGCATGCAGCTTTTTAATTAGTAGTTTTCCTTTCTTTGTATATATACCTGGGAGTGCAACTGCTAGACCATATAGTAGTTCTATTTTTAGTTTTTTGAGGAACTTTTATACTGTTTTCCATAGTGGCTTCACCAATTCACATTCTCACCAACAGTGTACATGAGTTTCCTTTTCTTCACATCCTCTCCAGCATTTGTTATTTGTGGTCTTTTTGGTGATAGTCATTCTGAAAGGTGATTAGTGATGCCGAGCATCTTTTCATGTAACTGTTGGCCACCTGCATTTCTTCTTTGGAAAAATGTCTATTCAGATGTTCTGCTCATTTTAAGGGGGTTATTTGTTTTTGTGATGCTGAGTTGTATGAACTGTTTATATATATAGATATTAACCCCTCATTCATCATATCATTTGTAAATATTTTCTCTCATTCAGTAGGTTGTCTTTTTGTTCAGTTTTCCTTTAAGCCTTTAAGCTTAATTAGGTCCCATTTGTTTATATTTGCTTTTATTTCTTTTGCCTTAGGAAACAGATCCCCAAAAATATTGCCACAATCTATGTCAGAGTGTTCTGCATATGTTCTCTTCTAGGAGTTTTATGGTTTTTGATTCATTTTGAGTTTATATTTTGTACATGGTGTAAGACAGTGTTCTAATTTCATTCCTTTACATGTCAATGTTCCAGTTTTTCCAGCACCACTTATGTAAGAGACTCTCTTTTCTCCATTGTACAATCTTACCTTTTTGCTGTAGATTAATTGATCATTAATGCTTGGGTTTATTTCTGGCCTTGGGATTGTGTTTCATAGATCCACGTGTAATTTTGCACCAGTGTCATACTATTTTGATAACTGCAGATTTGTAATATAATCTGAAATCAGGGATCATGATACAACCAGCTTTGTTCTCTTTTTTTCTCAAAATTGCTCTAGAAATTCAGGGTCTTTTGTGGTTTAGGGGTAATTTGTTTTAGCTCTGTAAAAAAACATGGGTATTTTAATAGGGATTGCATTAAATCTGTTGATTGCTTTGGGTAGTATGGACATTTTAACAATATCAATTCTTCAAATTCTTTTAATTTCCTTGTATCATTTTCATATTCCTTCATCAGTGTTTTATATTTTTAAGAGCATAGGTCTTTAACCTCTTTTGTTGAGTTTATTAACAAGTATTTTATTCTTTTTGATGTGATTACATGGGATTTTCCCCCTAATTTCTCTTTGCTAGTTCATTAGTATATAGAAAAGAAACAGATTTCTATTAATCTTGTATCCTGAAGATTTACTGAATTTACTAGTTCTAGTAGTTTTTTGTTGGAGAATTTAAGGCTTTCTGTATATAGTATGATGCCATCTGCAAATAATAAATTTTCTTCTTCTCTTTTAATTTCTATGCCTTTTATTCCTTTTTCTTGTCTGATTGCTATAGCTGACTTCCTAATACTATGTTAAATAGAATTGGTGAGAGTAAACTTTCAGCTTTTCACCATGAGTATGATGTTAGCTCTAGGTTTATCATACATGGCTCTACTATGTTGGGATATGCGCACTCTATACCAACTTTGATGACAGTTTTTATGATGTATGGATGTTGAATTTTGTCAAATGATTTTTGTGTCTATTGAGATTATGTGATTTTTACCCTTCCGTGGGTTAATATGGTATATTACATTGATTGATTTGAGAATATTAAAACATCCTTGCATCCCTGGAATAAATCCCACTTGATCATGGTGTGTGATTCTTTTTATATATTGTTTAATTCTATTTGCTATTTTTTCATTGAGGATTTTTGCATCTATATTCATCAGAGGTGTTGGTCTGTAATTTTTTTTGAAGTGTCTGTCTGATTTTGGTATCAGGGTAGTTAGTGGTGGCCCCATATAATAAATTGGAGTGTTCCATTTTCAATGTTTTGGAATAGTTTGAGTATAGGTATTAGTTCTTCTTTATATGTTTGGTAGAATTCCCCTGTGAAGCTGTTCAGTCCCTTTTTTTTTTTTTAGGGAGTTTTTTTTAAATTACAATTTATTTAAAAATTTAATTTTTATTACAAATTCATTTTCACTACTAGTGGTTGCTTTGTTCGTATTGTCTATTTCTTCCTGATTTAGTTTTGGAAGATTGTATGTTTCTAGAAATTTGTCTAATTTGGTAACATATAACAACCCTACTGGGGGTAGGGACAGGTCCCATATTTCTGGAGATAAAGCCCTGAGGGCCATATCCTAGCCAGCACCATTCCCTCCTACCAGCACCAGCATCCTCACATCTGAGGGGAGCTGTGCTACAGCAAGAGGGGCTAATGTGGGCTGTGGTGGTCTGGCTGGGGCCTATGGTCAGTGTTGCTTCTAATTCACTAACTGCTTTAGGTTTGAGCTACCTCTGTCTTGCAGCTGAACCCTCACCCTCGTATGAAGCTGTATCATGAAGCAGGTGAGGCTGGTACATTCACTTGGCTCAGGCTGGTATACATGTCAGGTGGTCACGGGAAACTAGTCAATTACTGGTGCAGTTTTCAATCTACCCTCTTTTCCTGTTTTGGAAGCAAGTAAGTATGAACACATACCTCACGGGCAGAGGGCAGGCTTCTCACAGTCCTGCTAGTTTCGCTGACCCTCCAACCAGCCAAGTGAGTTTGTCTTCCCTCTGTTGAATCTCAGGTCTGAGGTGCCCCATTGTGGCTCAAACCATTTATTCCCCAAGGAAGATTTCACCTGTGTAATCTCCCTTTCCGAGTCCCCTCCTAGGAGGCACTTGTCCCAACCTGATTGCTTCTCCTCCCTTCTTACATGATTCCATGAGGATTTTTCTTACAGCATTGGTTGTACAGGAGTCTTTTGTCATTTTCTGGTTTAGTTTTCAGTGAGAATTATCCCATCTGTGAGAATTATCCCACATGTAGATGTATTTTTTGATATGTTTTTAGGGAGATGTGAATTCTGTACCCTCCTACTCTGCTGTTTTGCTTGCCTCCAATCTTTGTTCCATTAGTTAAAGCCTGAGCATTCCATGAAGTAAAGCCTGGGCTATATTTTCCTTATTTCAGCCTTATTTGCTAATATGATTTATATCACTCCGAGGTTTTAGTGAGATTGTGGGTTTTTATCCTTAACTGTGGGAGGTTAGGCAAAACTACTAGCAACTACTATGTAGCACAACCATTCTATTGCTCTTGTTGTTCTTGTATACTTTTGAAACTTACCATAAATTTATTCTGGAACCAGGTGAGGTAAGTATTAATTAATTATCAAGATAATAAATACTGCTAGAAGGTCAGAGAGTCCTTTAATCCACTATGTAAGATTTGCCTTGGCTATGGGGCTTTGGATATTTAAAAGGTCCACTCCAAAAAGGAAAGGCATAAACCAGGGTTTCCCCTGCAATATCAGAAAGGGAATACAAAATTTATGAATCAGGTGGTATCATTTGGAATAACATACCTTCAGGATCAGAAAGTGGAAAAAGAAAAAAAAAAACTGAAAAGACTCTGTGAAACATCCTATAGGTTACATCCATGAGGCATTCTTCTACATGGCTGCCAGGAAAAATCCATCAAAAAAACGCAAATCTGGTCCTGCTTTGCCCCTACTTATCTCCTCTGATGGTACCACACTGTCTTCAGGACATCAAGTGTAAGTCTCTCCATGAGCTTTCCTCTCCCTACCTCCTTATCCTCATCTCCTTCATTCCCTAGCATATACCAAGTAATAGCCTCACTGACCTAAATATTCCATGTTCCTTTACCCCTTTACACCTCTGTGCCTTTGGACATGTTTCTACAATGTCATGCCTTCTGCTCCTCCCTTTCCCCCAACTGTACCGACAAATCTTTCATTAGCTCACCAACTTGAGGTGGTCCTCTCCACCCTTAGTGCACTGATATGGCCTGTGAAGGTCTCTATTTTGCACACATCCTTATCTTATGCAATAATTTGTTTCATGGCTGACTTTTCTACTCTGGAGAGAGCTCCTAGGGAGGGCCTATGGCCCAGTGAACACCATACTGGCACTACTGGTACAGTGATCACCAGTGTTGACTGATTAAATGATACAAATTGGAGCAATGACTACATATTTAGAGTTGCATTGAAGCGAGCAGCAGCATGGTATCTACACAGTAGAAAGTCACAGAAGTGGATAAAACCTCCTATGTTGAGAAGGCTCTGGCTGTGTACCTTTTTAAATTGCAAAAGAGGCAGTTCCCACTGTGGCTCAGAGGGTTAAAAATCTGACTAGTATCCATGAGGATGTGGGTGTGATCCCTGGCCTCGTTCAGTGAGTTAAAGGATCCACTGTTGCTGTGAACTGTGGTGTGGGTTGCAGATATGGCTTGGATCCAGCATTGCTAAGGCTGTGGTGTAGGCTGGCAGCTGCAGCTCTGATTGGACCCCTAGCCCGGGAACTTCCATACGCCACAGGTGCAGCCATTAAAAAAAAAAAAAAAGGAAATTGCAAGAGAAAAGACAACCAGTGTGACCACATAACCTTAAAAAGCATGCCTTTTCCAGCTTCGTGACTCTTATGTGCACCAGAGTAACTAGATTTGTATCACCAAAATGACTTCACAGCAAAAACGACCCAGGACCTCTTGGAAAACAATTGATCCCATAGCTTAGGAAAACAAAACAAAACAAAACAAAAAACAAAACAGTGGGTCTGGTCTGTACTTAGGATAACAAAGAGGGAGGATGCTTTCAAGATGTCAGGGGAAGGGGCTCCCCTAGGGAGGATTAAAAAACAAACAAACCAGAATTATAATGTTTAATTAGAACAAGTTAAGCCAGTGAAGGGCTATGAGTTTATAAAATATTTAAAAGAAAAGAGTTAATATTATGTGGTAAAACAGCAGTTGCAGTATCAAAAAAGATAAGTATAATAGGATTGAAATAAATTTGTGTTTATTTCAATAAGTACCAGAATATTAATATAAGGGAAAACTTCCTAAGTATATGTTAGTAAAAAGGCTTAGCACACACACAAACACACATATACACACATACATATGTATTATCGGAGTAAATAGGAAAGAAAAAACAAAACCTTTCACAGTATAAATATGCATTCTGAAAGGTAAAATTGGAAAAATATATTTTAATTTTGCCACAAAGAATAAGTTTAAAACTAGTACTTAAATTAGCTTTTAAGGGAAAACTGCCTATGAGGAACTTTTCTCAATTAAGTGTGAAGAAACAATTTAAATAAATTTAGTTTTATTACCTCTATGTAGATAGGATTTACTTACCAGAAGCCCTTTGAAGACCCTATGTGAAATGTGAAAATTTAGTAGTATTTTTAAGAATGGATACAAATGTAATACAAAAATATATACACAAGGATAAATTATTGCTTCTTTTAAAGTAGTAACAGAAAGTTGCCTGTTCTGGGAGTTCACATGTGGCTCAGTGGAAACAAAACTGACTAGCAACCAGGAGGACACAGGTTCGATTCCTGGCCTCACTCAGTGGGTTAAGGATCCGATGTTGCCATGAGCTGTGGTGTAGGTTGCAGACATGGCTTGGATCCCACGTTGCTGTGGCTGTGGTGTAGGCTGGCAGCTACAACTCCGATTTGACCCCTAGCCTGGGAACCTCCATATGCCACGGGAACTTCCATATGCTGCAGGTGTGGCGCTAAAAAGACAAAAAAAAAAAAAAAAAAATACCAAGGATGTTTTCAAAGAAAAGAGGAACACTGGACAGGAAACAATAATCAAAGAGATACAAGAAAAAAAAAAGTTACCTGTTCATTGCAGTTTCTATTACCTCAATTACTGTTAGGTCATTAATTTGGAAATTTGGAAACTGTCTCCAGATATAATTTATAGGTTTTAAGACTATGTCCTATTCTTTTATTCTTTTTTCCTTTTTTTTTTTTTTTTTTTTTTTTTAAGAGCCGCACCTGCAGCATATGGAAGTTCCCAGGCTAGGGGTTGAATTTGAGCTGCAGCTGCTGGCCTATGCCACAGCCACACAATGTGGGATTTGAGCTGCATCTGCAACCTACACCTCAACTCACAGCAATGCTGGATCCTCAACCCCCTGAGCAAAGAAGCCATCAAACCCACATCCTCATGGATAGTAGCCAGGTTTGTAACCTCCTGAGCCACAATGGGAACTCCCCCTCTTTTCCCTTTTTCTTTCTTTCCTTCTTTCCTCCTTCCTTCCTTCTCTTTCTTTCTCTCTTCAGCAATGCCAGATCCTTTAACCCATTGCACCAGGCAAGGGATCGAACCCATGCCTTCACAGTGACCCCAGCCACTGCAGTTGGATTCTTAACTCAATACCATGGGGAGAACTCCTACTCTTTTTTCTTTTCTTGTGCCTTTTCTCTCCTTTCTTCTCTTCTTCCTACCCTTCCTCTTTTCCTTGTTGGAAATGGCATTACTCCTCCTTGCAAAACACACATTAAAGACAGGAAGGAGCCCTGTCATCATGGCTACCAGGAAGATGGTGGCTAATGCTGAGAATTCCACTGGCTGCCTCCTAAAGATCCAGCTATGAACCTCAGCTTCCTGGGGCTTCCCTGGCTAACCATCCTTCCTAAAGCCCAATAGTTCAACTCTTTCTCTAACCATCTTTCTTTAATTCTCTTTTTTTAGTTGGCCAAACCTGGTTTCAGAAGTTTGCAGGCATAGAATCATAATTGAAACAACTGGATTAATTATCAAAATCTGACTCCATTTGATAAATGAACAAACTTAGAACCAGAGAGGAAAAATGAATTGCCTAAGGCCACATGGATATAACATAGTGGAACTGGGTCTAGGGACTAATCACTCCACTTCAGAGGTATTTCTTTTATATCACATGGCCTCTTTCTAAATACCCCTAGCCCTTCCCCACCTCAGATGTACCCAACCACTGAACAAAGATGTTCCCATACAAGGCTTTGTGATTATAATTCAGCCTTTTAGAAGTGGGGGAAAAATAAAAGCTCCGAGAAAAGATTAGATAAATTAAGTTCCAGATGAGATGGTAAATTTATAAAATACAATGTACTTAGGACTTCTTACCCACCAGGCAAAGGTGATAAAGCAATCTCTGCCTGCTATAGGAATGTAATTGGCTTTACATTTATATTTTAATTGTAAATATAATGCCCACACATGATTAAAAAATTCAAAGTTGCACAGATCACAAGTTCAAACTAATGGAAGAAAACTGTTCTCCCAACTCTAATGCTCTGGCATTAGTCTCTTCAACTGCCTTCGAGTTCCATCCCCCAAGGGTTATAGCCTTACCTTCAAACCTTCCTCTCAATGGCCTGTGCCATTTGTTTTGAACAAATTTCCATGGAGAATCCTTGGAAAGAGTGTTTCTGAGCAGAAGGGTGATGAAAGCCTGATGGCCTTTCATCAAGGAATGGACTGAGGAAAGAATACCAGGTAAGGAAAGGGGGAGATATAGACAAATCTTTCAAGGAGTTGGCTGTAGAGGAGAGAAAAGGAAGAGTAGGGCACAGAAAATAGCTATGCTTTGTTTAACACACACTTTAGATGATTTCTTTTATTGCTCTACCAGGATAAGAAAGGGATTTACTTACATTCCTATGGCTTATAAATTATTTAATATCTAAGTTACAGGGTAAATGGACATGACATTTCAGGTAATCTGACTAAAATGTGCTCAATTTAAAAAATTATGCTTACATCCTCAAAGACATTTTATTAAATCCCAGCTGACTATAAAGAGAGGCTCAAATTTTTCAACATTTTGAGTGTGGTATTTTCAAAGGACAAGTTGAATACAGATAAACTACAGGCTGGTTTCCATTATATTTCCTTTGCTGCCATCTAGTGACAGTCCTAGGTAGCATAAAGAAACATAAAAAAAGCCCAGAATCCCTGAATAAGACTTGGGTGACTAACTACATCAAATTTCCTTTGCCAACACAGTACCCTCATCAGGCTGCAGTGTTTCTGATTGAGCCTCTGGATCTGTTCTGCATAAGTGGTGATACTTAATGTCCTCAAGGGCAGTTACTAAACATGTTTCTAGGTCCTCTACAAAGTGAGGCCAGCAGACTCCTGCAAATGACAAGTGTGGTCCAACTACAGCTCAAACAAATAGCTATGCGGCGAAAAATAAAACTCATCACTGAACAGATATATGTATGTTTACATTTAAGCTCTATATTTTACAGTAAGAAATAAGTTATTTTCTATAAAAATGTGCTGTGATGTGTACATTATTTTATACTTTTTGTATTTTGGGGATCAATTCCTCTAAGCATAATTTCCAGGCCAAAGAGCAAATGCATAGGTAAACATGCTGGATATTGCCAAGTTCTCCTCTGTAGGGGTTCCAACATTTTCCATCCCCACCAATAAAGCATAAGTTTGGCTGGTTCTCCACATCTTCACCACAGAGTAGGGTTTACGCTTTTGGATGATACCAATATGCTAGGTATCATAGGTATCCAGTGAGGAAAAGATAATTAAACTGATTATTTTACTAGAGAAAACTAAATATGGTAAAAGGTTAGAAATTGGTGGACTAAAAAAACCAAAAGGAAACATGAAAAAACAAAGGGAGACAAAGTTAAATTGGCTATATTAAAACTCTTCATATTTGGAATATATAGAATGGTTTTGGTCTTCTAACTAAACCCTGATTTCTCTCCATGACTGTCCCTGAATCATCATATTGCCCCCTGTCTGCCTCATCTGCTCAGATTTGGATATTTAGCCTTTTAATTGCACTGAATAGAGAGGCTTCTTATATGTCAGGAAACCCAATCAGGTTGCCTTGAACAGAAAGATACAACGGGGCTAGGATCTGAGGAGGATAGTCTTCTCAGAAGCTTCGTTTAAATCAATGTGTACATTTCATATTTCTGAATTTTTAAAAATCTGTGCCTGAAAGGTCTCTTGAAAAATTAGAAGGCAGAGGGGCACATTACACAAGCCACTACAATCTTGGTCGTTTCTGAAAAATAGTATGATGTGGAGTAGTCAATAGCAACATATTTTATGACAATGATTATACATAATAAAAAAACTTACAGCAAAGCTAATTCCTATATATTGATGTAAAAACCCAGAATAAAGCACTATCAGATATTATAATGCTGATAACAAATAGCAATAATAATAAAGGCATTACTAAGTAGGTATATAGTCCAGAAATTATTCCAACACATTACCAAGTACATTGGTCAAAGGAGAAAAATGTAAATTACCATCTCATAAAAGAATCATGAAAGTTGTTTTTTGGGTTTTTTTTGTTTGTTTGTTTTTTTAGGGCCACACCTGCAGCATATGGAGGTTCCCAAGCTAGGGGTCGAATCGGAGTTGTAGCTGCCAGCCTACAGCACAGCCACGCCAGATCCAAGCCACACCTGCGGCCTACACCACAGCACATGGCAACACCAGATCCTTAACCCACTGAGTAAGGCCAGGGATCGAACCAGCAAAACCTCTGCAGAGTCAACACTCATTCTTGTTGTCCCTATTCTGCAATTCTCCTCTCTCTTTGAAGTCAAAGATGGATGGAGTCATTACCTTTGTTTTTGATAGCTATAAAAAGTTTAGTATATGGTAACAAGATTAAAAAAAAAGAATCCGAAAGATCATGAACCTTTTGGTCCTGTTTATTTAACCTTGAATAATACTCGAATTCTTTGAGTTTGTCCCCTTATCTGGACAAAGGGAATAATACCTGTTGTGGACGGAACTGTTTCCTCCCAAAATTCACATGGTGAAGCTCTAACCCCCAATGTTACCGTATTGATAGACAGTGCCTTTAAGGAGGGAATTAAAGTTATAGGAGTTCACAACAGTGGAGTCCTAATCCAATGGGACTTAGAAGTCCTTATAAGAAGAGACACCAGACAATGAATGATATTTATTCCCCTCCTTCACACCCTGTACATGGAGAAAGGCCAAGTGAGGACACAGTGAGAAGACTGATGCCCGGAAGCTAGGAAGAGATTCGTCACTGGAAATCAACCCTGCTGGGACCATGACCTTGCACTTCTGACCCCAGAAGTGTGCGAAAAGAAATGTCTGCTGTTTAAGCCACCAAGTCTGTGATAGCTTGTTATGGTAGCCCAAGCAGACTGATACAGTATCTAATGTATATAAAGCACTGACACAAAATGTGCAAATATTAATTTCCTTCAACATCTTCTACAATTCAGACACAGATATTCAATTTCCTGTTATACTTTTTCACCCAGATACTCCCACAAGTGTCTTAAGATCAGCATTTCCTAAAGCAAATTAATCATCTTCTTCTCCAAACCTCCTAGTCACCTAGGCTGGAAACCTCCATCATCTTGCTACCACTTCAAATTAGATGTGTCTCCAGGTCTGTACACAGTTAAAAAAGTATTTCTTACTTCTGCTTCTCCTTGTCCTCCCCACTCCAAGTCCTACTATAAACATTTCTTCCTACTCGGACTATTATAAAAGTTCTCTTGACTCTCAGTGACACCAAGTGGTCTCCTTGACCCTTTCAAATCACAGAGAAAAAGCCTCTCCAACTTACCAGCTTAACATTGTTCCCAAAACCTGACCTTTGGAGAACCTGGAATTTCCTGGTCACAAAATTGATTTTTTTTTTTTTCAAAGTGTTTTCAAGTCCACCAAGCCCTAAAAAATGATCTAGATCTGGTTATAACAGGGAAAAAACAAACAAACAAACAAACAAAAACAAAACAAAACCGGGATGGTACGCAGGGAAGAAGAGAACTTCTAGGTGGGACTCTCCAGCTAGGTTGGCATGGCAGCTATAGAAGGTTGGAAACTTTCCAGAACTAACTTACCTTTCTCTAACCTTCCTTCTGTACTTCCTTCTTGACCTTTCTTCATTAAAACTTTCTACTGAAGGACTATTATAAGCCAGGAGTTCACTACCTAGTAGGTGAGAGGGAGAATGAGAGATTGAAACATGATCATTAAAACTCAGTTTAAAGGACAAACATCTAAGGAAAGTTTCTGGAGGACTAACTTTCAGAATAGATAATGGTCAAAGCAGAATAAGCAAAGATACAGAGAAGTCTGGAGTTGCTGTCATTAAATGTGGGGCAAGGCATGAAAGGATGTAAGACTTGAGGCACAAGGCAGGAAGTGGAGGCTTCTAGATTCAATTAGCTAAGTGGGTCCCTTCTGGGAGATTTCTCTTCGGGCTGGTCATTATTTCTCATTGATCTTCCATCACCTTCTAACCTATGTTCTAAAAACCTTCATGCATCCCATCTTATCAAACTGTTTCACTCTTAAGGTTGATATTTAAGGCTCTTCTGGAAGCCCATTCCAGCCTTCTCTCTCACAATGTAGATAAAACTGGACTTTCAATAAAGCAGCCACTTGCTGCTGTTCCCTGAGTGGATTATTCTGTCTGCTCCATCGTCTACCTCTGCCTCTCACCACACCAGCCTCATTCTCCCCACTGCCACCTCCTCCTCCAACACAGAAAGTCCCACACAGAGCCTTCAAAATAGTTTAGGTGTGGCAAACTGGTAAGATGCATTATGAATTCTAAAATCTGGATTTCCAGTTTCTCTCGAAAAACCAAGAGCTCACATATGTGGGCCTGGCTCTCTGTATGGCAATAACTGGCTGAAATTGAGTCAGGGTTACCCTTTTAGATGGGCATGTACACTTCAGTTGATAGCACTCACCTCTTTTAATTTACTTTGGCTGCCTGGCCTCTACACACTTTTGGGTTTCTACTCCCTAACCGTGTGCAAATGTCATGCCTTTCAATATCTCTTCCTTCTTTCCTGTACCAGATGCTAAATTTTCCCAATTTGAATGGCAATCATACTGTATACAATGTTTTAATATTTTAAAAATTGTACCTTTTCTACCAGTTTACAGATGGCCAATGTTCAACCAATGTATATTTTCTCAACAGAATGAGAGTACTTTGCTTCTTTTCCCTAACATGGGAAAGTAATACTGTTTGTGGTCATATATTTCTATTTTGAAGAGGTACTTCAACTACCTGTCAAAATATTCATACGAATACTTAAATTTTCCCTAGAAACTTAATTGATGGTTCTCACCCTTTATAGGTACCCTTTTCTCTCAAGAATATTGACTCAGTCAAAATAAAATTGAACTAATCTTTAAATTTTTCAACAAATTGAAGGTTTGTGGCAACCCTGCATCCAGCAAGTCTTTGGTGCCTTTTTTCCAATAACATGTGTTCACTTCATGTCTCTGTCATATGTTGGCAATTCTTGAAATATTTCTAACTTTTTCATTATTTTGTTACAGTGATCTGTGATCACTGACCTTTGATTTTTACTATGACTTACCGAAGGTTCATATGGTTAGCATTCTTTAGCAATAAAGCATTTTTAATTAAGGTATTGTATTGTTTTTAGACATAATGCTACTACAGTTAACAAACTACAGTATAGTGTAAACATAACTTCTATGTATGCACCGCGAAACCAAAAAACTTGTGTGACTCACTTTATCGTGATATTTGCTTTATTGTAGAAGTCTGGAACCAAATGCACACTATCTCCAAGGCATGCCTGTGGATATTCTATTGGATGAAACGGCTGTCAAAGGGCCATCTTCTATGACTCTGCACTCAGATACAATGCCATAAGGGAGGCAAAGTTCAAGCTTGAGGCAATCAAAGACAGGGAAAACAAGTGATTCTTCCAAAGGCTGTGACTTTAGATGTTGCTTACATCATTAAAACAATTTCCGAGAAAAAAAAAATAAACAGAAGATAGTAGTATGCAAAATAATCTTTTTTTTATTTTTATGGATAACTGTCATTAATACAGCAAGAATTGATATGATTATAAAAGATATAAAAAAAATCAGAAGAATGTTAGCATTCAATAGAAATTAAAACATGAGCTGAAGGCTAATCAGAATGTTTGATACTTGGCACTGTTCTGATGAAAGAAACTTGTTTGCTTGGTTTTGTAAATAATTGATACAACTCTGAAAAAGTTAAACTTAGATTTCAAAGGAACTTCAATGCATTGACACTAAAAAACTTCATTTTTGTCGCTGGCAAACATTTAAGATAATTAAGCCTATCTGCAGCTCTCAAAGGGGAAGGCAGGGAGGCATGTAAATTGTAGATTTTTAATTTGCATGTTGAGGTGGTTTTGGAAAAATAATTTTGGTTTAATTATTTATTCCTGTAGATATAAAAGGCTAGCTCAGTCTGTCAAAGCACAAGAGAATGCCAAAAGAAGTTAAAGGCATGGGGATGGACTAACAAAAAATCCATTCCAGCTTCTGGAAAACAAGTGACAGTGTAATACCATCACAAAGAGGAGTATTAGGAATCTTGTGGTCTAATTCAATTCCCTTTGGCTTCTAGAGTATCTCTTACTAAGAATTTGGTGAAAAACAGAGACATTCTGCTCCTCTAATAGCTCTCCATAAGCAGAAGAAACAAAATCAAGCTAAGAGTAACAGACCTTGTTGATTAAAAATTTGTGAACATGAATTCATTTTAATATGTTGAATCTTGAGTCATACTTACAAGCCAATGGTTAATATGCTACAAAACTTGACAAAATCTCATCTACTGCAGAACTCCAAAACTAATGGAATTAAATTTCTTCTCCCTTTTAATTATTCTTTCCATGGAAAGTCCTAGAACTGAGTAGTCATTGGAATTCCTACGCTTTTACATGTGTTACCAAAACATCACTGTTTTTGTCAAAATGATGCAGGAAGTGATTTCAAATGAGATAAAGGAGCTTATATTCTCCCAAAACAGTTTCAGTTTTTCTGTACTCCAGGTTATATAAAAAATGAGGAAGGCAATGTAATTTCTCTCAGCCCAATGTCATTAAACCCCCCAATGTCCCCATGCTAGGAAAGGATATAGTATTTAAGTGCACTATTATAAAATACTCCAGTTCTAAAAGAAATGCTTATTTTTTTAAAAAGAGGGTTGATGCAGTGCCCTTTTTACTTAGCGGAGACGAGCCACTGACTTCCTTCCTTTACCAGCTTTCCAAGATGATACTAAGTGAGCTTTCGCCCTAATATTTTTGCCCCGGGTTTTACGTGGCTTCTCTTCTTTGTGCACCTTCATGTGCTGCCTAAGATGAGAGCTCTGGCTGAAGCATTTGCCGCATTCACCACACTGGTAGGGTTTCTCCCCTGTGTGGGTTCTCTGATGTTGAATGAGGTGGGAACTCTGGCTGAAACATCGGCCACACTCATCACACTGATAGGGCTTTTCTCCAGTATGGATTCTCTGGTGCTGAATAAGATTTGAGCTCTGTTTAAACCTTTCTCCACACTCATCACATTTATAGGGCTTTTCCCCAGTATGGATCCGTCGATGCTGAATCAGATTTGAACTCTGAAAGAAACTTTTTCCACAATCTGCACATTTATGGGATTTCTTTCCAGTATGGATCTTCTGGTGTTGAAAAAGAGTTGAGCTCTGACTGAAACTCTTTTCACATTCAGTACATTTATAAGGCTTCTCGTCCAAGCTTCTTCTCAGTCTACTCAAGCCAGAGTCAAACCGAACAGTCACTCCCCATTTCTGTCGCTGTCGGCCTGTTTTGTGCTGGTTCTCATAGGCTTTTCCTTGGCTTGAGCTCCGAGAAATACCTCCCTTAGGTTTTCCAAACCGCATGGTGAAAAGCCAAATGTATTCTTAGGAAAGTCAACTCTCTTCTTCTGAACAAATGTTTCACTTCCTAGAGCTACACAGCTCAGAACTGTCTATGTGTAAAAGAAAAAATAAAAACAAATTGCAGATGAGTTGTTAATTATTCAACTTTAATACATCTAACGTATCAAAATTTCATCCATTTTTAAGTTAAAATGTATTCCATACAGATGAAAACAAAGACAATTCTGGGGGAAAATATTTACAAAATAATTCTAATAATTTTAGAGTTTAAACTTAATAAATATCACCAAATTTACCTTTGGAGTTTTTGTCTGTTGGGACAGAATAAAAATAAAGTGATAATACAAAATATAAATTTTTATTGGGCAATAAAAAATGAGTATATAATTCTCTAGCATTAAAAAGTAGAGACAATATCTTAATGAAATAAAATAGAGCCAACCAAATGAAATAATAATAATGAAGCCAAATAAATAAATAAAAGAAGGCCAATCAAAATTTGGGTAATAGATTATCACTATGTTTTAATATTTACTCCCATGTTAGACTTATACTCACTTACTAGTGACTAATTAAGGTGTCCAAAGTAGAAAGAAATGACAAATCATGCTTTGTTAAATATTTCTCTTTATTCTTATTTGTTTAGCCATTCTACTTTCACTATAGAGAAACAACTTAGTCCTAACTCTGCAGCATAAACTGTCCTGAATGTAGGAACTATTCTATAAAGAATGGATGAGAAAACATATGTATATTTAATATATACTGGATGAGGAAAACATTAGTGAAGAGATGTTTCATTATTATTTCTTCTAGATTACAATGATCCAAGAAAGAGGACAGTTCTTTGAAAACGTGAACCAAAGAATTTTTTTTTCCTGGAGAAAGAAAAATTTCAAAAAAACTTTTACCTTGATAGTATTATGAGGACAGAATAAAAGGTGATATGCAGAACACAAGAAAAGGAGAAGAAATAAGTTTATATGTAAAACTAGGATGGGATTTAAAAAATACCCAAATGCTGCAAAAAATTAAAAATTTCAAATAATTAATTTCATTTACTAACTTATAAGGTTATTTAAAATAATGGCCATAATCAAACAAAACAAACACAAACTCCAAACAGGTGACAATGTAGGAGAACCTAGGACTGCAAAGGTAATACAATTATTGGAATTACTTTCCGCATTTTGTGCCAGACAGTAGACTGTAAAATGGGAATAATTACCCAGGGTCTCTGCATACAAGCTTATAAAGCAAATAACTGAAAACAAAAATTACATCACTGTTACTGCCTTTCCTTCACCTTATTGTATAATTGAGACTCCAGGCCTGACAGCGCTAAGACTTTAATTGGATATTTAACAATTATATCTGCAGTAATTAAGGCAGGTATTAGAACAAACTGCCTACTACACAAAAATACAAAGAGAACAGTACTCATTTCTTAATTTTAGTAAATATTTATAGGACATCTATGACAAAGAGATATCTGTTAGGTACATGATGTTGGTATTCGAAAACAGCTATAATGATAAGTACATACTGAAAAAAACACATTGATTTTTAAATACTATATAAATCAGTTCCGGTCGGAAACTCAGAGACTAACACATCTGGAACACTGCAGATGAGGAAATCACACTAACAGATAGCTGTGTGCCAG
Source organism: Phacochoerus africanus (assembly GCF_016906955.1). Taxonomy (NCBI): domain Eukaryota; kingdom Metazoa; phylum Chordata; class Mammalia; order Artiodactyla; family Suidae; genus Phacochoerus; species Phacochoerus africanus. The sequence goes on from NC_062558.1 coordinate 91,798,319, forward strand.
TCACTATTATCTTTTTTTTCTGGCCTCGCCCCGGCCATGCGGAAGTTCCTGGGCCAGGAATCAAACCTAGCCACAGCGGTGACAAAGCCGAAACCGTAATCGCTAAGCCACCAGGGAATTCCCTATGCCATCTTACTTAATTCACGGAGTAGGTTTATGGTATTATCTTCGTTGTACTGCTAAGGAAAGGCAGGCATACTCTGGCCAGGTTCCCACACCCTAGCAGCTTGAGCCCAGAGCTTGTACTTTTAGCAGCAGAATGACCTGCAGTCTTAACTCCCAACGTGAAGTCCAGCCCTCTGACCAGTCTTAAGTGTAATTCCATAGCAGATGCGGGTATTACGGTGAATATCAGTACACAGAGCTGTTAGCCAAGCGAACACGCCTAACTGCAATGTGCTTGCTTTCTAGTACATAAAATGGGGATGACCATAAAACCCAAGCGTTTGTTCAAAGTTTAATCCTGACAGGCGCCTGATGGATGGCGTAAGGACTACGGCCAGGAGCCCGGGCCTGTCCTCCTCCCGCCAATCGCCGGGGCTACAATTAAGGCCTCCAACTACCGCCTCTCCAAGGCCGGGCCCGCCCCACTCCCTCCGCCCCGCGGGCCGCGCGGAGCCCTTGCGGCATCCCGGGAGCGGAGGCCAAAGCCGCGCTCGCCACACCGTTGGCGGGTGAGCGCCGCCCTGCCGCGCCCAGCTTGCGCCTCTGGTGCCTCGGAGCACCTGCCCGCGCACCCCAGGGCCACTCACCGCGCCAGCCGTCCGCGGCCCTCGCTCGCCCGCCCGGCGTCCCTCGCGCCACCGGAAGTGCGAGCGCGCCGTTTGTCTGTGCCCCGCGGTCGCTCTAGGAACTTGGCGGATCGACCCTCTATGGTGCCTGGCCCACCGGAAAAAAGAAACCCTTTTCTTTTTGCCATTTTGTTTTCCCCTCGGAAGGCGTCCTGTGGCCCTCAGGACCGCAAGACTTGTGGTCTTCTCCCTTTGTGATGGAGGAGCGACCCTCAGGGCGGGGGAGTGGCAGCCCGTGTGGTCAAGGTTTTGAAAGGCAACACCAGCCGGTCTGACCCCGAGGCTCCATTCTTTCGACAAATATGGAGCACTTATTAATTACATAGAGGTACTTTTGGAGAGCCTAAACTATTTCTGATATTTTTCATGAGCCATCTTATTTAATTCTTACCAAAAAAAACCCCTACAAGATAGGAACGAGAGTACTCATTTTACAGTTAGGGAGGCCAAGGCTTAGAGTAGAAATCGCCTCACGTTCACACTATGTAAGTTGATGGCCAAAGATTTGTACCCGTCTTTTTGGCTCCAGAGTCTCATGATTTTCAACACACTGCCTTGTTTCTCTTTAGTAATGATCTCTCCTGATTCTGTTCTGTTACAGCCAACCACCTCTACCAACCTGTGCAAGTTCACCTGATCTGTGTCCTCCTTCCACCTGCAGAACTCCAAATCTAAGGGCTTCAGATACCATCTGTATATGCTGAAGACTCCCAAACTGGTAACTCCAGTCAAACCTTGGGATGCAAATACTGTTGAACTCTAGACTTATATATCGAGTTGATTACTCGGTGTCTTTTGCATGTGTGATGAACATCCAAACCTAACAAAGCCCCAGATGAACTTCTGATACTCACCTAACCTGTTCATTCAACAGTCTTCAACCCAGCAGTTGATGGTGACTCCATCTTTTCAGTTACTCAAGTCAAAAATATTGATGTCATTGTTTCTCTTTTCACCCCAAATCCAAATCCAAGCCATCTGTAATTCTGTTGGTACTGTCTTCCAAATATATCCAGAATAGAGCCACTTTCAGCATCTCCACTGCTATAACCTCCACCAAGCTACTGTTATGACCTGTCTGGATTGTTGCATTGGCTTTCTCACTGGTCTCTCTATGTCTACTCACAGCCCCAGAGTGATCCTCCTAAAACTCAACTCAAATCATGTCATTCATTTTGTTCAAAATCTTCCAAAGGCTTCCCATGTTATTAGAGCAAAGCCCATGCCCTCACAGTGGTACACAAAGCCATCTCTTGTTCCTTGTTGTATCAGTGCTCAGAAGGTAGCAGGCACTCAGCAAGTATCTGTTGAATGAATGAATTTGTAAGATGCTCATTATTTAGGAAGTGCTTTTACATCTATTCTCTGGTCATTCATCTTTACTAGAGGTTCATGAAGCACGGAGGATCTTCATATCTGCCTTGCAGTAAAATGGGGCTGAGAGGGAAAGTTGCCTGAGGTAACACAGAGAGTTGATGGCAGAGGTCGGACTAGATTAGAGGTTCAGCTCTCAAGCTAGAGCTTTCTGCTCTGCAGATGGCAAAGCATGAAACTGACTAAGGCCCAGACAAGGCATGTCAATTCAATAATCTAGATGATAGCTGGACTGTTGTAAAAATTAAAATAGATAATGCCAGGCACTTTGCACAATGCCTAACATATAAGAAATGAGGCATTGTTATTTTATTATTAAATTATTATTACGAGTTGTTGATGCTGGTGGCTGGAGGAGGGAGTGTAGGGGACAATGGCCAAAGACAGTTTAGGAAGAGTTTCTAGAACAAAAATTACCTGCTGGGACTGTTCACTCTATGTACATTAAAGTAATAAGAAAAATTTATTTTATTAGCTTATAAAATTTATTTATTTTATTAGTAAGAGAGTCACTAATTACATCTAACTTCATGTTCCACATAAAGGTGGATTATCCTTTCTACCTGCACCTGAAAACGATTGGGCCAGCTGCAGAAGGCCCAGAGATGTGTAGATTAGAGAGGTGCAGAATTGGATAAAGTAAGGTGAACTTTAAAAAGGAAGAAATAAAAGTTGGGAAATAAACGGCTGTAGGTAGCCAAGAGTTGGCAGAATTGGGGGTAAGGATGGAGAGAGGCAAGAGATAGAAAAGGATATGGGGTGGGGGGAAGGAGGAAGAATAAAAGGAAACAGGAAAAAAGAGAGGGAGAGAAAACTGGCAGGGTTTTAGGCCCTCGATTTATTTGTTAGTATAATAATAGCCAACACTTACTGAGTGCTTATTATGTCCCAGGCACTGTTTGAAGCACTGGTGGTACCTCAGTCAATATTCCTATGGTACTATTGTTCTTGGGCATTTGCTCCACCCTTTTGGATTTTATATCCCTGCTTAGTGCCCTGTGACTTTCATTGTCTCCTAGTGAATAATAGCCCATCCCACTCACGTTGATTTTACATGTGACCAGCTTTGGTCAACTTCAAGTGTGTGCATGCAAAGTGCAGCACATCCCAGAAGAATCTTTGGGTTACTGTGTTTCTGCCACCATTCTCTTCTTTCCTTCTGCCTTGAGAATCATGTGTTCCAAGTAGAGGCTGCTCCTTCAGCCATCAGTGCAGGATGAGAAGCCATGAGGAGCAAAGCCACATAAGCCCCATTGCAGCCACATGTAATCACATGTAACATGCCAGAGAAATAAACACTCTCGTTGTAGCCACTATTTTTGTTGTCATTTTTTACTACAGCGAAGCTGACTAATATCCCTTTCACAACCTGAAAAGATAGAAATTGTTATAATCCTCATTATATAGATGAGAGAATGGAGGCAGATAACTTGCATAAAGCCACACATCATAACTGGCAGAGCCAGGATTTGAAGCCAAATAATTTGGCTCCAGAGCCAATGCTGTTAACCTCTATCTAGCAGTATCCTCAAATGGAATTCCAGGTTATTTTTAAGCAAATGAAATTATTGAAATTGGTCACACTTAATATTTACAAAACAAAGTAGATAGGAGGGTAGGAGGGATGGACAGTGAGGACAGCGAAGATTCACTATGTTCTCCTAACAGCACACCTCTCTAGGAAAACTGGGTCAAGAGAGGCCAGGTCCATCAATGGCTGGGGCTCTTCTGGAAAACTGTACCCAGCAGGGGCCAGTGTGTCCCGGAACCAGTGTATCCCTGTATTTGAAGCCCTTGTTTTAGGAAGAAGAGGCTTCTGGGCTAAGAAAAGCCTTGGCAAGACAGCTTCCTTTTACTATGGCTTTGTCCCTTGCACCCCTAGTCCCTTGCAAACAGACACATGCACCAAAAGGCACTGTCTCAACAGGGTCTGCATTTGGCAACAATGCAAAAGGAGTGTGACCCAAGTGTAGTAATAAGAGTGGTCTATTTCCCAGGAAAGGATCCTGAACAATGGTTCTGTCCACCAAGTCTGAGACTTTGCTTTCTGTTTCCTTTGGGATCTCTGGGAAAGGAAACTCTGGGAATTCCCATTCCTGACTTTGCAGAAAACATCTCTGTGAAAAGCCCAACCAGGAGGGAGCAGAGCTCCACCCTCAAGCTGGGAGTCCAGGGGCCGGTCAACAGCTGGCTTTCTTCCAGACAATCACAGCTCCTGGGGCCTAAATACAGCACGTGCTTTTGCCACTTTTTCTTTCTGAAAGGCTTGAGTCTGACTGCCTTTCCTGCCCGATCATGGCTGAGGGACTGAAGGGCAGGGCAGCTGCTGCCCAGCAGGCCATATGACCAGGATATTCCACTGCTGCTTTGCAGCTGTGGGGGACTTGTGTCCCACCCACATGAGTACACAGTACACAGTGTATTGCCAGCTTCTCCACAAATCACCTGATCTGACAGGATAAGCCTTGTGCTTTGTTTCCCTACCACTAAGGGGCCAGATGTATCCTGGGTGAATGAACGGTTCTATTTTAATAGTGGGAAGATCTTTCATCCATTTTTTAGTAAACATTCCAAGCAGGTAGCATATGGTTATCACCACGGGAAAAACAAGCTTTTTTTTTTTTTTTTAATTCCTTTTGGTAATTTGCACTGGACAAATGACTCTTTTTCCTGAGTCCAGCTCTTCTTTTGCAATCATGTTGATTTTTATCCTGTGTTTATTATTTTCTCTGGTTCCTGAGGCCTAACCTTGGAAGGCAGTCCTGTCTTAGAAGACAACATTCTATCCCAAGAATCTTCATTTTACCTTTGGATTCATTTACTACCTGAGATGCTAGTGAGGGAAGGCGTATATGACAAATACTCTTAAGCTCTGTGGAGAGAGGAACCTGGAACTCCCATGTAAACTGGCAGGAAACCACAGAGCTGAACAGAAAAACTGAAATTGTGGTGTCGTGGTGAACTGAATTAGCAGCCTTTCAAATTGCTTCTGAAAAGCAGATGGTGTTGATAAAAACATTTTGTAACTCCCGAGATGATTGTAAAAGTGTATAGGCATACCTCATTTTGTCGAGCTTTGCTTTATTGTGCTTCACAAATTTTTTTTTTGTCTTTTTAGGGCTGCACCCACAGCACATGGAGGTTCCAAGGCTAGGGGTCGAATCGGAGCTGTAGCCGGTGGCCTACACCACAGCCAGAGCAACGCCAGATCCGAGCTGCATCTGTGACCTACACCACGGCTCATGGCAACACCGGATCCTTTACCCACTGAGCGAGGCCAGGGATTGAACCCTCAACCTCATGGTCCCTAGTTGGATTGTTTCCGCTGAGCCACAACATGAAGACATTGCATCATTATTATTACTGCTTTTAATTGAAGATTTGTGGCAACCCTGCATCAAGCAAGGATGGGGCACCCACCGTTTTTCCAAGAACCTTTGCTCACTTTGTGACTCTGTGTCACATTTTGGCAATTCTCATTGGGGGCAAAAAAATGTTGCCTGACATTTAAGTAAACAATGTCACCCACTCTCAACCACTGCCACTGCAGCCTCCTCCACCTGATAGTGCACCCTTGAGGAGAATTCAGGAGGGAGAAAAACAAGATACCGGCCCCAGATAGTTAAGATGCATATTTAAGGAATAATTTCAATGAGGCCAGACTCTTGCATCTTCCCATATATAAAAAAGCACTACAATCTGTAAGATGTCTGGGTTTTTTTTGTGATTTGCAGTAATCTTTTAATGTTTAACTACATTTTTTGCTTTGCTTTGTTTTTTAGCAATAACTCCAATATATCTTGGCTCCTCCCTTACCTCTTTGGAACAGTTCCTCAGAGCTACAGAAGAGGCTGTCTCTCAGCTGATAGTCCTCAGTAAGTTTCCTGAATAAAACATAACTTGCAACTTTTAGGTTTTGTGTTTTTTCTCAGTCGACATCACAATTTTAAGACTTTCATTATTACTACATTATTATTATTACATAATGATTATTTCATTATTATTACATTATTATGGTGATCTATGATCAATAATCATTGATGTTAGACTTGCTAAAGACTCAGATGCGGGTTAGCATTTTTTATCAATAAACTATATATTTTTTGGCTGCACCTGTGGCATACAAAAATTCCTTGGCTGCATCACAGCAGCAACCCCAGCCACTGCAGTGACAATGACAATGACAATCCTTAACCTGCTGAGCCATATAAACTCCCTGAATAAAGTATTTTTAAATTAAGGTATGTAATTGTTTTTTTGAGACATAATGCTGTTGTATACTTAGACTACAATATGGCATAAACTTAACTTTTCTATGCCAGCTTCATAATTTGTGTGACTGGGAAACCACATAATTTGTGTGACTTGCTTTATGGTGTTATTTGCTTTACTGCAGTGGTCTGGAATCAAACCTGCAATATCTCTGAGGTATGCCTGTACATCTTCCCCTTTTTGTACAACCTGTTAGTTATTTCTTTTTTTTTTTTTTTGGTCTTTTTGCTATTTCTTGGGCCGCTCCCGTGGCACATGGAGATTCCCAGGCTAGGGGTCCAATCGGAGCTGTAGCCACCGGCCTACGCCAGAGCCACAACAACACTGGATCCGAGCCGCGTCTGCAACCTACACCACAGCTCACGGCAACGCTGGATCGTTAACCCACTGAGCAAGGGCAGGGATCGAACCCGCAACCTCATGGTTCCTAGTCGGATTCGTTAACCACTGCGCCACGACGGGAACTCCTATTTCTTAGCTATGTTATTCAGAAGTTAATTTTGCTAATTCTGTTTCACAAGTGACATTTATCAAGACAGGCCTTAAATGAGGTAATATTGTAATATCTAGGGGAAAAAAAAAAAAAGCCCAACCAAAAAAACCCAAACTGGGGAATTTTTAGAGAGGGTTTCCTTATCTGATGGCTTCCTACATGCCAGGCCCTGTTGTGTTCCAGGGCTAGCAGTCATCTTCAGGCTGGAATGTCACACACACTATCTTAGCCAAGTCAGGATCAGCCTTGGGCCTCTTTCCAAAGTCCTTTACCACCTCTCTTCCCTGTGCTGGTCCCCTGACCCTCCAGGATGTGTGGTCTGCTTCTCCTAATTAGGGTGCACCTTGGCTCTGTCTTTGTCCCTCTGGGTCTGAGCACAGGTCTGGTACAAGGCAGTTGCTCAATTACTCCTGAACAAAGGACAGCAGTTATCCTTGACCTGAGGTTGTAAATATCATCTGGGGAATTAGTTACTATTTTACCAGAGAGGGTTGTTTGCATCATTTTCTATCATTTCCTAGACTCTGCCACCATCCCAAGCAAGCTCCTCTGGAAGATTCTGAGGTCCTCCTGATGCTGAGATTCTGCACTGGATTCGGGGTGACTCTACTGCCTATGGTCCAGGCTGCTCACATGCACCCACCAATCCCAAGGATGTATATAGAAAAGAAGGAGTCACGTCAGTGTCAAGAGCGGAGGGCTGTGCCTCAGCTTTGGCTCTTCTGCTAAACATGGCTGCATATACTCTAGGTTAAGAGTTGCACAGGTTAGAGCAGAGGGACAGAGTAGACACACATAATTAAAAAAAATAGCTTGAACCTAATTCCTTCAGTTCAATACAGCACAATTTTATTGAGTACCTAAGAAACTATGCCTCCAAAGGAGAGCAGAGAAGACAGAAACTGTGGGGGGCCTCCCCTGGCCATCTCTGCACATGCCTCTGTGAAGACAGTTGGGGCAGTCATGGTATGAACTTCACCCTGAACAGTGGGTTCAAATGGCACAGCTGCTCCCAAGCTCTGCTCTCTGAGGGTGCTGGTGAGGAGATGTCCCAGGAGGCTGGGATGGAATCTCCCCTATATTGGGGACCTTACAGTTTTCCCCTTTAAATTCACTATTCACAGGTCCCAGTGGGAGAACTTGGTCTCCAGCTTGCTCTGTTTTGGATAAACACTTCACATGACTGATATAAACTGTTGCATAATTTTGCAAAGACCAAATCATTCATTCCAGAAATTTTCCATCAGCTGGCAAAGCCAAACTGTTCAGTATCTGGCCCCAGGGATTTTAAAGCCCTTTCTCCTTGAACAGACATTTTTCCTTGAGGCACCTCTTTGATGGGAGTATTGAGAGGGGACAATTCACACTCAGAGGGGACAAGAGGCACACAGGTGTCTAAGGGAGATCAGCGATGGGGCCGAACATGGCTTCCCCAAGCCACTGCCCAAGAGTTCCTGGACAGTTCCTGGACTCTCAGCTACCTGGGCAGCAGCCTTTCAATGCCATAGGAGTCACCTCCTCCATGTGTTCAAATTGTCACATTTCCTGCAGCTAGCTCCTCACAAGAATTTCTTCAGGTCTAGCTGAGGAAGTTCTGAGTGAGTGCTGCAGACAAAAGATGGGCTTCTGGTGGCCTTATTCCTGGTCTGACCTCTGCCTCCAGGGTGCTGGGCTATGTGAGGCTCATGGAGTGACACTGGAGGCTTGAGGGCCAGGTATTCCTGGTGAAGTGATGGTTGGGAGCATTGCACACCACACCTGCTGGCAGCCCTCTCTTTTCCCAGCAGAGTTTCTGAGTGGCAGCATGAGGTGAGGGCAAATAGGGGTCTAGTGGTTCACATGCTTGGTGAGGATTAGGGTTGGCAGTTCTTCAGAAGCCCTGGGCTGGGCACTGAGAAAGTAGATGGTGCCCAGAAACTCCATCCCCAGAAGCTATGTCACATTCTGTTCTCCTAAACAGGAGAGGTGTGGCGTGAACAGGACTGGCCAGGCCATCCAACTACATAATGGCCCATGTCACAGCTTCAGGGCTGCTCACAGCTCAGGGTAGTCTCTCATGCAGACCCCACCCAGCAAGTTCCTGGCTCCTCAGGCTTGGGTCTGGGCCCTGTGAGTGTTCACCTTGGGGCCAAGAGCCAGGAACATGGGCCCCACAGTACCCAGGCAGGTGGACAGGTAGAAGCACTGGTGCTGCGCTCCTCAGCTGGTGTGACCAATCAGGGCCCAGCCATCAGCACTTAGGGTGCACTGGCTCCTGGGGGCTTCGGAAGAGGCTGGCACTGGTGGGCTACTTGGCTTCTACCAGCTGCTCCAGGCGCTGGAGCATGGTCAGACGCAGGGCTTGGAACCTGGAGGAAGACACAGACAAGAGGACTCACTGATAGCTGGCAAGGACAGGGAGCGGGGAACAGAGCAAGGGAGCACACAGATGCTGGGCCCTGGACCCACTGCTCCTGACTGGCTGATTAGCAGCCACCATCTCTCCCCTGCCAAGGATAGGGAAGAGGCAGGCCCATATCTGGCAGGCCCACTAGCTTTGAGGAACAGTCAGCAGCAGACTCTGTTAAGCTTCAAAGCAGAATGCCACCATTTCTATTCCAAAGATTCTCCAGTATGAACAGGGCCATGCCAGAGCGGACAGGGGTATGCTGGAGAAGTCAGGATGGCAGCACAGGGATCAGGAAGCCTGTATTTAAGCCCTAGCTCTGCAATCATGTGATGTGGCCTCCTTGCTCATCTTGGGCCACTATTTCCTCTCTGTACTCTGAATAGACTGATCAGGTGACGACCAGGATCTTTCCAGCTACAGTGATGCTGCTGACTGCACATGGACTGTTTCCTCTGATCGAGGTCTCCGTTGACTGCCGGAAGGGGGCTTGACTGCCCAGACAGAAGCCTGGGGGGCCTGTGGCTTTATAAGAATCCTGCAGCCAGAAGCCAGAATGTGAACCAGTCCCCCGACCACAGGCCCTCACAGTAAGAGGCCTCTCTCCTTCCCTTCCTAAGAGGGACCCAGAGGGAGAGACAGATTATCTGGATGTGCAATCTGGTTAACCTCACACAGCTGGGCCCTGGCTCCCCAGGAGCCAGCAGGTGACACCTGCTCACCTTTCCATTGAACTGGTCCCCTGCACCTGAAAACCTCAGCTGGTGTAGGTGGTTCTCATAACTAATTCTCACTAGTGTGAAAGGCCCAGACCAGGCCAAACGTATGTGCCAAGCAGGCCCCCTCTTTGGTTGTTCCTCCAAAACAGTGTCACCAGCTGAACACACAACCCTAGTTCAGGTCCCACCCGTGCTCCTGCCTGACTCCCCTGCCTGGTTTTCAGCAACCTATGCCCATCCCTTGCTGGTGAGGTTGCTGAGGCTAGATGGGTGGTCTGGGTTGCATCCCCTCACTTGAACAGGCTGTCGCCCCAGTGTCAGTATGGAGCAAGGGGCCAGGGGGTGGTGCTGGGGAGCCAGGGTTAGCAGGCCTCCCTGAGCTGTGCGAGGGCACCTGGCCCACCTGGAAGACGGGGCTCTCCCAGCCCCGGGCCTGGGTGCTCTGCCCTATGGACTCGCCCTGACATTCAGACCCACAACTGGCTCTTTCAGTGCTGCTTACTTCATGGTCAGTTTGATTATTTCTCTTTCCTCCTCTTCTTTTAATTTTTCAACAAAACTGTCCAGCACCGGCATTTCAAACTTAATGTACTGAGCGACCTAGAAAATCCAAGAACATTTCAACGTGCTTTAAATTAGAAGCCTAAAATGTGTTTCCTTTGCCTCGTGGCTTCCATGGCAGCCGATTCAGCAAGGTCTGAGATCCAAGGAAATGGTTGCCTCTCTCTCCTCCCACCCCCAACACTGCTCTGAGGATGGGGTCCATTCTTACCTCAAAGGGAGCTATGCTCCCTGGGAGGAAAGATTAAGCTGAATTTTAGGAAAAGCATTCAATAGTGAGCTGGTCACACTGGGTGTTCTCTGGGGGCAGGGGTGGAGATGGTGGGAATGCTATTGTTTCTAACAATGGAATGAAACTACACTGGTCTGTGAATGGCCCCAGGGATACAGGGTCATGGCCTGCTCCTTGAGGTCCACACCCTAGAGGCCTTTTCTTCCAGGGGAATTTGGAAATGCACTCATCGCCCAGCCAGGGCTCAGGCTGTCCAGAGACAGACATCCACCGGGTCCCTTCCATAAGCCCTGGTTAGGCCCTCGTTAAGGAGCCCTTGTGTGTCCTTAATGTAATGACAACAAATCACACTCCAAGAAAGGAACAGATTCTACCTGTCTAAGGGGAAAAGCCCAGGCCATGGTTTTCTAAGACCCAACTTCTTTTTCCCTCTGAGCCAGCCATTGGATCTGGTGATGGCTGACAGAAAGAAGGGCTGGAACCAACACTGTGCTGGCCCTTCGGGATGGCCGCGGGGGGCCTGAAAGCATCGCCCATGAGGGCTCTGCCCCAGGTCACCTCAAGAACCCCCAGGAGTCTGCCATACTGTCCCTCAACCCCTCTCTCAGGAGTTGGCCTCCCTGAGCCTCAGCCCCCACTCACATCGTGGGGGACTTCCTCGCCCAAGTCGGCTTCCATCAGGAATATCCTGGCAATCTTCTCACATGGCCCATGCAGGATTCTGGAAATCAGAGGGTACTCACTGTCTTTTAATTTTGTCCGCTCTGCAAAAAAAGATGGTAGATAAAATTGATGGGGTATCAGGACTGCATCTCTTCGTCCCAGGACAGGAATATGACAGAAGAAAGGTGTTCAGGGGGCCCAGCAACACTTCCAGATGTTGTGTGATCAACATGGCGCTGATGATGTGTGGTCATGCCATTCAGTGAAGGTCCAGTTCAGAGAGGAACAGGGACCAAAGGAGTGGGGGATGGGGAAGCAGACTTGGGGAGTCCAAGACTGCCCAGTTATCAGATCTGAGCCATGACAGCACTGCACAGAGGGACACACGGTACAGGCTCTGCAGCAGCAGTTCTCACTGGGGGAGGGGCTTCAGATCCACCTTGAAGACCTGGATGCTCACTTCTCCCGACCAAACCCACTGGAGATGGCAGCTTCCCATTGGAGATGATTCTGGTGGGATTCAGAAAGGGATGATGAATGTGCTTGGATTTGAATCTGGGAGGGGCACTCGTGATGTGGACACTGTGGTCCCAAGGCCGGGAAGGGCACCGGTCCTGTGCAGGCTGCACAACCCAGCTGCGCACCCCACTCTTGCCCCCCCCCCGTCCCTGGAGCACAGTCAGTAAGCTTGCTAAATGGACACAGACCTCTGTGTTTATGATTGGGAAGCAAAGGCAAATACTTACCCCCAGACTCGTGAACAATGTAGAGTGCGAACTCACTGGGGCCATTTTCCACCTGCACAGGCAGTGACAGGAAGTCAGACCATGGCTTTTCTAGACAGGATAGCCGGAAAGGGACCCCTTGGCAGTAAGCACACCACCAGTGCCACACACACAAATCCCCAGAGATCTGCCCCTCTCTCTGCTTAAATTCCTAGAGACACCAGCTCAGCAGAGGAAAGCTTGTTCGTCCTTTGTTCAGGATCCGTGGTTTTTGCCAGCCCCCTCCCCTACAAAACAGGAAACCACCAGCATCTGGGGCAAGGCCGTGAGCTTGCGGCCAGGCTTACTCGGAACTTGTTCAGCAGCAATGTGAGCACCTGCAGGGTCGTCATGGTGCTGTTGACTCTCACGTTGGTCATGGACCCATAGGCTGGAGTAAACACGGAGGTCTGTACAAGAATGGGGAGGAGGTTCAGGGCAAGGCCAGAGGGGCCACAAGGCTAACATCCTGCGGGTTTGGGTACATTGTCAACTAGAGGGTGCTGAGCAAGCTGTAGCAGCAGATGAACCTGGGCTCTGGGAACACCTGCATTTATCCATTTGTCCAGATCCACACACAATGTGTGCCCAGATCTGGGTACCCACAAGGAAGGGTGAGAGCTCACACCTTACAGAGGATGCTAAGAAAAGTGCCTGCAAAGCTGTAAGGGCCAGCTCTCTGGATTCTAGGAACCAAGGCTGTGGAAGTAACTCACAAGGAGTCAGGGGAACCAGTCTCTCCTTCACTCTTTCAATTGATCAAATCACCAAGTGTCAGCTGATTTGAAGGCTGAAAACCCTCAAATCTGTTCACTCCTCTTCATTCTCCCAGCAGTGCCTGAGCAGAGGCCCTCCATTTACACTGAGTCAGCTTCTCAACTTTCTTCCTTCCTGTCAAAGCCCTTTCAATCCATTTCCCACACTGCTGCCTGAAGGAGGAACCTTTCAAAAATTTTGCAACTCAAAGTGCAAAGGACCAGGTGCAACGGCATGTAGTGTCAGGCCCCCCAGGCCAGACTCCTCGATTCAAATCTGGATTTAGGGAAATTGTCTTGCTTTGAGCTTTGAGAGGTACTGTCTTGCAGCATGTCCCACAGCCATGGTTAGGCTGTGGCTCCTCTTATGTTCTGGCCATGTGATGCATGGTTCCCTCCTGAGTACCCTGGGATCCAGCCACAGGGCTTCCGCACAGTTTTGGGGGCCCAGAACATTCTTGTGGGTATCTTGCCTTTGTTTATGTGAAATTGTACATGAACTCAACCAGGGCATTGCCTCAGGCTTAACGAGTCCTCGATGAACACTAGTCAGGTAGTAAACCTGCTAAGTACTTTACATATAACCTATTTTCTTTTTGTCTTTTTAGGGCCGCACCCAGAGCATATGGAGGTTCCCAGGCTAGGGGTCGAATCAGAGCTGTAGCTGCCAGCCTACGCCACAGCCACAGCAACGCGGGATCCGAGCTGCATCTGTGACCTACACCACAGCTCATGGCAACGCCGGATTCTTAATCCACTGAGTGAGGTCAGGGATTGAACCCACATCCTCACAGAGACTACATCAGGTTCTTAATCCGCTGAGCCACAATGGGAACTCTGCATAACATTTGATTTAATCTGCACAACAGCCCTTAGAAATGTACCCGTCACTAGTCCCCTTTTCTTAGGAGGGACATGGAGGCTTGGAGAGGTTTAGTAGCTTATCAGCATCACCCATCTAGAAAGGGCAGAGCCTCTCCAAACCCCATGCCTAACTGCTGTGTCACAGGGGCCTCCCTGCATGTCTGACTTCCCTGTGGGTAAGCTCTTCCTTGCTTTCTGAAACCAAATTCCAATTCATACATTCCTCCTGTATGGTCCTGGCTCTGATTTTCCCAGGATGTAACTGGGACTCTGGGTGCATGAAGGGCTTACTCAGTGTCCCCAGCTGTCCCAGGAGTTCCGGGGATTCCAACCCAGACCTGCCCTCTCCACAGCTGAGAAGCAGAATGACTGTGGGCAATACAGAAAGTCAGAATGGGCTTTCAGTTTCCAGTAAATACAGAATAGAGGAGTCAGGCTATTTCTAGGAGAAAGGTCATGTCAACAAGATATCATTAGTGTTTCTTCTGCCTGAAGTCTTTTCTCAAGATGCTACCAACGAGCTCCAAGTAGAAACAAAGTTCTCGTGGCTGTTTTCCCATCTCTAACCACTATAGTTTCTCTCTTGAATAACACATTTGCATCCAACAGGCTGGGGAAGACCAGTAAAAGCAGATACCAAGTTTCACCCAGTCTGGAAATCAAGCCAACATTACCGTGAATAAGAACAATTTTGGCAAATAATTGCGTGAAGCAATAGCACACTGTTCTAATAAATAAGACCTAGAATAACAATCCCAGGAAGTCAATTTGAGGAATTTCTTTTTTTTTTAAATTGTTGCCTGGGTCTCAAGTACTTTGTTACCTGATTTCTAAGGATACTTATTCCTTTTTTTTTTTTGTCTTTTTTAAAATGTTTTTATTTTAGGGCCACACCTGTGGCTTATGGAAGTTCCCAGGCTAGGGGTCAAATGGAAGCTGTAGCTGCCAGCCTACACCACAGCCACAGCAATGCCAGATCCGAGCTGCATCTGCCACCTACACCACAGCTCATGGCAACGCCAGACCCTTAACCCATTGAGTGAGGCCAGGAATTGAACCTGCATCCTCATGGATACTAGTTGGATTCATTACTGTTGAGCCACATGGGAATGCCTAAGGACACTGATTCTGAATAGATGTAGGGCAAGTTGAAAAAGAAGGAGACCCTTACTCATCCAGGAGATGTGAATCAACTGTCCAACATGCCTAAGACTCTAGTTCATGTCCTGGAAGGTACTCAGTTTGCCTGGAAGAATGGATCCATGTTTCACAGGTAAATCTGTGATTGGGGGAAAAGCCTCCCTGACCAGGGTATAGGCTAGTGTGTTGAGCTGGCTGGCCAAGAGGCAGAATGGCCCCAATGGATCTGAAGGCTGTGATGAAACCCTCATTGTTCATTTCAAAGGCTAGAGAGTGCTCAGATATCTCCATGTTCCCTTGGCGCTGGCAATGACCAATGTAAAGTTTAATGGGCCAAACACATCTCTTAGAGATGAATGACCCTCTTAGAGGAGGGATGAATGCACTGATGATAAGCCCCACTATTCAGTATCTTCAGTCATGGAGCAAAAGTCTCCTTTTTTAGGAATGTAGAACTCAAAAGAGCCTAAACCCATGCAACTAATCTTTCTAAATTTTTGAATAATCCCTTAAAATAGCACATCAATATATATTCAAATACCAGCAAGCAGTGCTTACTTAAAACACTTTACAGACTAAACTCCCTTGGAACAAGATTTAAAGACCACCCCAGTCAGATGGTGGCTCCTTTAGCTAATCTAGACATTCTCATCTCTGTTTAACTTCAGCCCTGCCTCCCCCTCCCTCCTGAGGAAACACCTCTCAAATCGTTCTGGGTTTTCCTGGACTCAGCAAGGACAACCTATTGGCACTCATTACCACCACTGCAAACTTAGCAGGGAGTGGAGGTAAGTCCTGAGAATAAAGCAGGGTCCCTCTACTTGCTTTGCTGAATTCTTCATCTGCGAGTGTGGGGACCCCAAGAGAGGCTTGAATGGTGCCCAGCAGACCTAACCTATGTGGCTATTCTTCAGATCTGACCCTGAGACCTCCCTATGCCCAGCACCACCATCCCCGCCCCCACCCATGAGTCATCACCTATCATGAAGGGCAGCTGCCTAACCTGGAAACCTTGGCTTCCAACTTCCCAGCGCTGCAGGATATGACCCCGTTACAGGACACTCCATCCAGGGCCTCGCCCAAACTGCCACTTGTGCCTTTTATAGCAACAATTAACTTCTCCTTTTCCAGTTTGGTTTGTTTATGGAATGATGTCATCTGGGGAAGGAGATCTTTTTCCTGAGGTTGGTACAATACATACTTGGACAAAAGGCTAAGTGCTGGGAATCCAGAGCTGTGCGGGTTCTCTGCACACATGCTCCTGGGCACACCTCAGCCTCGTTGGCTTAATATCCCGAGTGAAAACGACAGTAGGGGACATGATGTTCCCATGAACCTGTCAACCAAGCTGGGGTGGAAACCTCATCGAAAACTGCCTTATTAAAGATGAATCTGGCATCACTTTCCAAATATCCATGCAACTTGGAAGAATGAATTGACAGTGAGTGTGTGGTGGGAAAAATACAAGCCATGAACTTGTTATGAACTGGAACATTCCGATGTGACTTTGGGCAAGACACTTCTCCTGAGCCAACTTATCCATCAGGACTTGGGCATGACTGTGTTTTCTGGCCTGACCATGGGGCCCAACCTGCTGAGGGCCCAGCAGCTGCACCTGTGTTAGGTGCTGGTTCCCTGTTGCTGTGGCTTCAGGGTCCCCGGGGGAGAGGCCCAGCTGAGGCGTCACCTTGTGGTTGTAAAAGTGCCCGTTGATGGAGAACCGATGTCTCCGGATCCTCTGGGCTTCACCAGGTGCGCGGCACCTGGGCCTCCTCTGGATCACACAGGCTGCGTCGCTCTTAGTCCGCATCAGCTGTGGGGTCTCCTCGTCCTCCTCCAGGGGCTCTGTGGCGAGATATGGATGAGAGGGTCAGGCCCGGGTGGAGCAATGGTGACAGACACGTGTGGTTGTGTCGTGTGGGGGGCACTGCCCTGCAGCAGATGGTAATGAGAACGCTGTCCCTGTGATGGAGCCTGGGGTCCAGCCGGAGGGGTGCCCACCTTGCAGATGGTTATCCTGCACAGGATAACTTGATAACCTGTGTCACCATGCCACATGGCCATAAGCCTCTGGGCCTCTGTCTCTGGGGCCCCAGGGCAGGACGTGGACAGCCCCAGCCCTGCCCTCTGGGACAAGCCCTTCCCTGAGTGTAAGGGAAGAGCTGAGAGGACAGACACACAGCTATGGATCCCAGTGTGTGGGGAAGGGGTCCTAGTGGCCCTCAGCTGACGCTTTCTCCTTCCTATAACCCAGCACAGTGCAGGGACTCAGGCAAGCTACAGCATGTTGGCAAGCCTCTACTTCCTTTTCCCTGAGTAAGGAGCTAGGGAGAGATTTGGCAAGGGCTGCTCCTGAAGGCAAGTGAAGCCACTCTTTGCTACTCCATGAAGCTGATCTTCAGAGTCAGTGGTCATGAGCCAACCTCTCCTCTCCCGCCCCAGATCAGCAGGACAGGGTCCTGGGCGACTCTGGGCCCCACTGACCTGAGCTGTCTTTGGACCTCTCCTCCGTGTGCTCGGCCTGGGTACTTGGTTCCTGGGCAGTGACTTTGCCATCCTGAAGAGGTGGCTCCTTTCTGAAATGAGACAGTTGGGGAGCTCAGAGGGCTGTCAGTGGGGAAAAGTAGCCAAGAGGCCAGCTGCCTCTGGAAGGACACAGGCAGGCTGGGTTGAGGCTGATTTCACACCAAGTCAATGTAAAAGATTAAAAGAAAAGCCGAGGAGTGTCACGGTTTCTGCTGGAAGGAGAGAGAGTCTGTCCTGCAGACCTGAGTGACCCGTGCTGGGTTCTGCTGTGTGGATGCAGAAATGCACACAGTGCCTGTGTGCTTCTAGGCACTGGGCTGAGGCATCTGGCATCTGTGGCCACATGCAGAGGAGCCTCTCCGGGATGCCCCCATGCCTGGGGGAGTCAGGTGGCAGAAACATTGAGGGGGTCGATCTCCAGGCGTCTGAGCAGCATGGACTCCAAGCCAGGGGAGCCAGTGCTGGGCCTGAGAAGGAACACATGTGACGGGAACGAGCTGCACAGATTGGGAGCCTGGGAGGAGCAGGTGGAGCAGCTGGGCCAATGCCGAGAGGCTGCCGAGGGTCCATGAATGCTCGTGGACCACTTTTACCAGGGATGCGGGTAACACGTATCACCCTGGCAGCCTGTCTAAAGAACCCAACTGAACTCTATACTCTAAGTCTGCGTAGCTCAAAATTCCTTAGGGACACCAGGGGATGTTCCCAGGCATAAGCGTGCTAAGGGCCCTCAGAGCAGCAACTTTACTTGAATTTGTTAAAGGGAACACGTTTCGAATTTCTGACCCTTAGAAAGGTTTATTACGTGTAGGTGTAAGCAAAACTCAGCAGAAAACTGTCCTTCTTTGGCGGGTGGGAAGAGGCAGACGTCCATTAATGATAAGACAGATGGAAAACCATTTCATTCTGATGGAACCATTCTTCTGATATTCAAATAAACCTGATATTAAATTCTGATAAATTTATAAAAATAAATTCTTATATTGAAATAAAAGAAGAGCAGTAGAAGGCTGAATTTGTGTGTATCTTAAAGATGGAAGAGGGGATGCTGAGATGCTCAGCTCGCAGAGGAGGTTGGGACCCCCCCACACACACCCTCCTCCCTCCTCCTCCACCCCTTACAGACAAGGAATATTTGAGAAGTACAACTGCAACGTTCTCCAGGAGGGAGGTGACATGGTTGTCTTGGAGAAGGACGACCCCGGGGGGTAAGGCTGTGGGTTGACAGGTGAGGCCCTGGGCTGAGGCACTCATGGGGTGACAGGAATGATGCTGGGTTATACTCCCATGCCAGTGTCTTCGAAGGGAACTGAGCTTTCACCCTGAAGTGGAGGTTAACTCCTACCCCTGACACTCCAAACAGAACTTTCAGGCTGGACAGGTGCCATGGGGACCACCTGGCTCCACCCCACCCAGCCTGGCACTCACGGGTGGAAGCTGGACCGTCCGGGTGTCCAGGAGGCTGAGGAGAGATGCACGCGCTCCCTGTCATCCTGTATCTGGAGCCGGATGGGCCGCCTCAGTCCCCAGGAGATGTTGAGGAGCCCCTCGATGATCAGAGCCCCTTCTTCCTGTGGGGACCCACACTGGTCAGCCTTTTCCCTGAGAGGAGCCGCCCTCAGGGGTCACTGCCTACCCTCCCCCCAAACCCCCTCAGTGGGGGGACTTAGCCCCCCTCCATGGGACTCCTTGTGCCCTCTGCCACCCCACCCACACACACCCTGGGGTCCTGTCCTCCTCTGGGGGAAGGCCTGCAAACTTTTATGTGCTCCAGGGCATGAGGCCACAGGCCGAGAGGAAGCCTGAGGCGTGCCCTTCCACCGCTCAGCCGCATGGTCAGGGACAAGGCAGCTGAGTCAGGTGTCCCACAGGAACGCAGCTGATGTCTGGCAGGCACGTCCACACAGCGGCAAAGAAACACATTCTGGGGAAGCACAGCCATGCTGACACCAGTGCAATACGGGGCGCTCTCCACCCACCAGTGTGCCCAGGCAGGGGTGCCATGGTCCCTGGTTTCTACTGGAATATCTCAAGGGTACTGGATGCCACACCCACTACAGCAGAGGAGGCTGCTCCTCAAGGCTGGGTCTCAGCTTAACCCCTTTCCCAACACTGTTCCCACTAGTGGACTGAACCCACCCCCAAAGTTTCAATCTGGCTTCTTTCCTGAGGGCCAGTCATGCTTTTCTCACTAGCTGGGGCATGGCCAGTCCCACATCCCACCACTGGTAGGCACACTTAGACTATCTACCACTGTTCCCATCCTGTGTCCCAAACCAGCCTTAATTTCCCCAGGTCTGCAAATAGCACAGCTATTCCCCTGCCTCCAAATCCTGAGGTCCTAAGGGACAGTGTCCTCCAGAGGCACCCTTGGCCAGCTTCCACTTGTTCCCCTCAGGGCCTTGATTTCTGTTTCTCTGACTTATTTCAGGCTCCCCTCTGCACAGGACACCCTCTGGGCTCTCTGAGCCCAGCCTAGTCACTGCCATGTGTGTGCCTGGCCAGGCACCTTTGCCTGCACCCTCAGAGCAGTGGCCAGAAACCCTCTCAGCCTCACTCTTCCCCAGAGCTTAGGACTTCCCAGCTGTGAGCACCTAATCTTTGATACTAGTCTTTAGGCAATGAACTTAAAACATTATTCTCCCTATGCTATCTCAAGCAGCAATTGAGATTCACAATTCCATTTCTTTTTCCTTGCTGACACTGAAAACCCCGTAAGAATAGGGACCTTCTGGAAAATTTCTTCATATCCCTGGCAGTGCTCACAGAGGTCCCCCGCAATGCTGATTTCATGGTTAGTTGGTAATAGTCTAAAACATGCTGTTATTCACAGAGAAAATAGCTCTCCTCTGCTCAAGGTTATCAAAAATACACGAGATTCCTAGAATAGCCTTGTACTGTTTGCTAAAAGAAAAAAAACAAACAACAACAGAAAACCCAGAGCTATTTTTGATAACCACAGATGCTACACAGGCACAGATATGTAACTAACCCTCCCTGGAAAGGAAAGACGAGACTGATCCACTGGAGTTAAAGGTCCCGTGGGGATGGTAAGAAAACCCAGAGCAGGATTCAGTTCTTCATTTTTAGCCTTGACTTTGGATGATGCCTCTGTCAGATGTCCACACGTTACTGGAGAGAACCTCTCTCCCACCAGGAACATCTTAGCATGTTCATTCGTGGACATGAGCCCCACAATGGACTCTGTGTGGAGGAAGATGAAGCAGACACAACTGCAGACCAGGGTTCATGGGGAGGAGAAGGGGGCACTGCTGGGGTGGAAGCAGCAAGGCTGGACATGTTGAGGCCAGGCCTTCAAAGATGCAGAATGAAGGCTCTAGGGACTTTGCCATGAAGAGGGAGACAGGGGGCCTTGCTCTAGGAAGCAAAGGGCTGAGGCAGTGCTCCTGCCTCTGAGGTCAGAGCTCAGCTGTGCTGGCGATCGGCTTGCCTGAAGTGGCTCAAGGCTGGTGCACCTGCATAGGCAGCATAGGTGCCCCCAATCCGAGCCCCCCCACCTCTCCATTAGCCTTCAGTCTGACCCCATTGGAATGGAGGGGAGGTCCTGTCAGCCTGAAGCTTCTTGGATCAAATCAGAGGAAGCCCAGGGTAGAGGAGAGGGACCTCTAGGCCCCTGGGAAGCCTCCCCAGGCAGGTGGGGAAGGATGTGGCAGCAGAGGCAGAACCAGAACACAGGTCCCAAGACCTGGGATTTCTACAAGCTGGGAAATCACTGTGGGCTCTAATACACCCGTCAACACTTCCCTCCTCATTTCAGCCTACTGGCTAATTTGCTAATTGCTAACAAAACCAAAGAGAGCCAGAGAGGCTCTACAGAAGCCTCCGGATAGAAGAGCCATCAAGGTGGGAACTGCCACTTTTAACTGAAATCCTTATCTCCCAGCTGGCTGGCCCCATGCCTCAGTCCATCAGGAATACCCTATCCAGAATACATGAACTTGGGACTGTCAGGTCCTCCTGTTTGCTCAGCACCTGGGATCCATCAATCAGACCTCAGGCTTGGGCTGTTGTATCAATGACTGCTTTCTGTCCTCTGCCTGTGGATACAAGACAGGTGTCTTCCAGGAGGGCCCATGATGGGAGTATGGCCTGAGGCCTGTCTGAGAAGTACTGGTACTGGCTCTTTACAAGAGCTTCCCCAGGGTTTCCCACCTCATCCTCAGCAGCCTCCTGTGCTGACACACTCACCCCTAGTCATTGGCAGTGGCCTGGGTGCTCCCAGTCTCCCTGTTAGCTGTCCCTTGAAAGCCCATGAGCAGCGGCTAAGTCAATCCTTTGAAGCAGAAGCCAGACTCTTGCACCCTCAATGGAACACTGCAGTCCTACTATTACCTTCAGAGAGAAAACCAATGTCCATGCCAAGACCCACTGGCCTACCCCACCCCACCATGGGCCAACCATGTGGCCCCTGGCTGTCCCCTGAGCATGCCCAGCAGACTCTCCACAGTGGCTCTGCACATGCTGCCCCCTTGGCTGGGAAGGCACGGCCTTCATTTGCTCAGCTCTCTGCTCAATGTCCCCTTTCAGCGAAGACACTCCTGACCTCTCTACCACAGTGCAGCTGGACTTTTCTCTGCAGCCATAATCAACGCCCAACATTACAGCACCTATTCACCAAGTACTTACTGCTGTCCTGCACTAAAAACTAAGCTCTGGGACACAATGACTTGTTCACAGCTACGTATAGAACAGTCGCTGGTACACAGGAATACTAACTAGTTAGATACCTGGGGAACAAATAAGCTGCCAGTTCTCATTCGAAAGCACTACCCCTGGGAAGTGGCAGGACCAGGACTCCACAGGCTGTCCTTAGTTCCAGACGAAGGTGGGCACATCTTGACTCCTAGAAGGCCCAGGAAGCCTGGCCTTGGCTACCTCCTTGCACTGCCCTGTCTGGCAAACCCTCTAGCAGGTGCAGGCCCAGGTCTCTATCTAAGCTAGCACAGGGCCAGTGTCCTGGGGTTGCAGAATGCTGGTGGAAGATATAATGGAAACATTTCTAGGCAGCGGTGTCAGGTCCTAGGGCTGCTTGTGGGAGCCCAGTGGAGTCCCTGCCTCTCCCAGTGGCCTGAAGTGGCCAGGACTTGTGGCCGCCCCACCCCGGCCCTGCAGAGTAAACATTCCCAGAACCTCCCACAGGCGTAAACACTTGCTCCAAGCTGGCAGCTGGGCCAGGCCCCGCCTGCCAAGCTGTTTTCCTCTGAGAGCCTTCCTGAGCCCTGCTATTTTTGGCCCTCGTGACAGTAATTGATTGCTGGTGGAAAGGTATAAAAGCAACTGCCAGGCCTCAAAGTTCGCCAGACAGCTTGGGAGGGACTCCGCTCTGGACAGCAGTACATGGGACAGAGGCCGTGGTACATCACCCTCGTTTTCCTCCGGCCAGCGATCTGACGAGGGACACAGGGTCCAACCGCTGGACCCCGATCTCTTTGCCCCAAGCTTCCTGGGGCCTTTCCTCGGACTCCTTTGCCCATCCAGCATCCCTGCTACCCCCAGGCCCCCTCAGCTACAGGTAAGAGAGAGCTACTGCCCTCCGGTTTGAGGTAAAACAGAGAGGCTTTGTGGGGCTTCAAGGGCTGTTCTCAGCCTGGGACGTGCACAGCCTCACTGCGGGTTAGAGAACAGGACGCAGCTAGTGGCCATGACAATTACATTCATAAAGAGGTGTTATATTCATAAACGGATTTCACATGAGGTGTCCTTCCGTATGTTCCTCCCAGCGCCCTGGAGAGTGGGTATTTATAACCCTGTTTTTCAGACGAGTAAGTGGAGGCTTGGAGAGCTGACTTGGCCGAAGGACCCCAGGTCAGGAAGTACAGAGCTTGGTTTGAAACCCAAGTTTTCTCTGACTCCAGTCTCTTAGGCTGGGTTCTCTTATTTGTACAGGCTCTTACCCAACAGTAAGGATAGAGCCTGAAGTAATATCAGGGGGAAGGAAAAGTCCAGGAGTTCAAGCCTCTTCTTGTATCTGTAGACTTGAAACTGCTCTCAGGCATACGATTCACACAGGGAGCCTCAGATGGGGGAGGGGACCCAGGAGGGGTGTCAGGGTATTGGCAGTGTCTCATCCCCTTTCCTCTGTCAACCAACAGTTTGCAGTTTCCCTGTGGCAAGGAGCCATGAGGTCCCGGCTTTTGCTTTCTGTGCCCCATCTGCCCACAATTCGGGAGACCTCAGAGGAGATGCTGCCTGTGGGGCCCGGAGAGGAACCCCCTGCCTCCCCGAGCCTGGATGACTACGTGAGGTCCATTTGTCAGCTGGCACAGCCCACCTCAGTGCTGGACGAGGCTGCAGCCTGGGCCCGGCCTCGTAGACCCCACCGACCAGGCCGTTCCTGCGAGAAGAGCCGCTCTGATGGGTCCCTTCAGGACATTACCACCCACTTCAGCGGCCAGCAGCCTGCGCTGCCCAGGGCCGGCCCGGCTGACCCCCTGGACTGGCTCTTTGGGGAGTCTCAGGAAAAGCGGCCAAGTAGAAGGGACCTGCCAAGGAGGACTGGACTCCCTGCGGACCCCCAGGCTCTGCGTAGAGAAACCAACAGCGGCAAGGCCCAGGGGGGCCCCAAAGGGAGGCTGTGCGAGGCCAGGGCCCCAGAGCACTCTCTGGAGAGACCACTGAGGAACTGGCACCAGTGCTCCCCAGCTTCCGTGCAACCTGGCAGGGATGCAGCCTCCTCCACAAGTCCCCGCCGCAGCAGCATCCTCAGAACTCTTTATTTGCACCTCCCCGTGATCCATGAACTCTGACCTCTCCCCAATAAAGGCTTCTGTAAATAGTACACAGGTCTGGGTCACCTCCCCACCTTCCCTCCGAGTGGGGCACTACCCCTGGCAGGTCTCTGGGAGGAAACTGCCCCTCTGCTTTGGCAACTCTTAGTAAGATCCCTACTCTGAATAAGAGCCTAGCTTGCGTGATTTGCACTGTCCCTTGCCGGCTGGCTGATCACCTTGGGCAAGTGACTTAACATCTCTGTTCCTGGGTTTTCTCATGGGTAAAAATGGGGACAATTAATGGGATTTGCCTCCTAGGCTCTGCTGACAAGTAAACGGGCTAAAACACATCTCATGGCGTGCCTGATATGAGCCCATGCGGGGAATAGCTATTGTCTCTGAGGTTGTTTCATGGGCAGGGGGGAACGAGGTAGATGGGGAGAGAGAAACCAAGGCCTCAGCCCCCAGTGGTTTTTGAGTGAGGCTCTGGGCACTCCTGTCCTCATGAGGCCCATGAGAAAACCTGGTGTCTCAGCAAACGTGCCTGCTGCATTTCAAGGGCACGTGTCACTGGGGCAGCTGCGGGTAACTCAGTGGCTCCAGCTCCCATGTCCTGTTGTGTCATTGGGAACATCTTCCCCCACGCTGAGGGCCAAGACAGAGCCTGCATCAGCTCAGGCTGCAGGGTACAAAATGATTGGACCATGAAGTTCCCATCGTGGCTCAGTGGTTAACGATCTCGACTGGTATCCATGAGGATACATGTTTGATCCCTGGCCTTGCTCAATGGGTTAAGGATCCAGCATTGCCGCGAGCTGTGGTGTAGGTCACAGATTTGGCTCGGATCCCACATTGCTGTGGCTCTGGTGTAGGCCAGCATCTACAGCTCCGACTGAACCCCTAGCCTGGGAACTTCCATATGCCATGGGTGTGGCCCTAAAAAAAAAAAAAGATGAAATGATTGGATGAGGTGGCACTGTCCCCACATTCCCTCTCTTACCTGCCTCCACCCAGGGGAATCTCAGCTGTGGGTGAAGTGCAGGGTGGTGTCTGGGTGCCATGATCTTGGGCAAGTTCAGGGGCCAGGACCTCACTCCATGTGCCCATAGGGGCCCCACAGCCCTGGGTCCCCACATCCAGGCAACTCCGGTTCCCAGAGGCATCTGGCAACCACAGAGGTGAGAATGAACAATAGGGGAGAGGCAGACTGCTTTCCTCAGGGAGGCAGGGGAGGCATCAGGGAACTCTGGAAAGAACCAGGCCTGAGAAGCGTTGCCTTGGTCTCCAGGGCTGCCCCGGTCAGGAGGGGAGCCACAGAGGAGAGAAGAACAGAGGTGGGGCCAAGCTCACAGCTGGCTGGTTCCCACCACCTCCCTGCTCTGTGGACTAGCAAACTACTTGTCCTTCCCTCCCTCCCACCTTCTTCCCCTCCCTTCCTCCCTCTCTCTCTTCCTTTCTTACTTCCTCTCTCTCTCTTTCTCATTTTAAAATATTTTAAAAATCAGTTTGGACAGTCACACAGTTACCTGTCCTCTTTTATGTGTGTTTTGTGGGCAGGCAGAATGTAAACCATACATTTCAAAGAAAAAGTTTCAGACTAGCACTTTACTCAGTTTCCTGCTCTGTAAAATGAGGACTGTACTGCCTGTTCTTCCTACCCTGCCGTGGTTGTGGGGAAACTGGACAAATGAACTTGGAGATGGAATTGTAAGCAGTGCAAACAAATTTTCCAACTGTCATAAACTGCTGTGCCTCTGAATGGCTCAAACCCCTGGGTCCCTGACCTACTCTGGCAAATATGTACGGGGCGGGCTGTGTCCAGACAGCAATCAAGAGGTGGCAAGGAGGGCTGACCCCCTGAGCGGGTGCCTGGCTGATGACTGGATGTGCAGGGCTTATTGGGCCAGCTTCACAGAAAAGTAGCACGAAACTAGGATGCCGTTGGCCCCTGGGCTGAGAAATCCCTCTGCTACTGCATTTGGGGAGATCAGACAGGGCCAATGCAATCCCTGGGCTCCTCCTTGTGAAAGAAGCTAATGGCACATTCAGAAGTTGCCAAATTAAAAAAAAAAAAAAAAAAAGTAAAGGGCTTGGGGAAGGGGGCTTCAGGCAGTGTCCCAAGCTCCCGAGGATAGAACAGCCAGCAGAACGTCCTTGTGGTGGCGTCCTATGGAGCAGTCTCACTCTCTGCTGCCACCTCTGAGACTGGGAAGGGACACAACTCCCCACCCCCACCCCCAAGGGCAGGCTGGGAGGAACATATCCATAGGCCTAGCACTCACCCGGGGTCAGTGGTCTGTCAACCCCGTCATTCTTGCCTTCTGGCCTTAGAAAAAGGGAAGTCACTATAAGAAGGAAGCGGATCCTGACTTTCCACCCAGAGAGACAGAGACCTTGGCGGAGGGAAGCTCAGGGGGCCTGGGGCTGAGGTCTGGTACTGGGTGTGGTACATGCTGGGCCCTGGGGGATATTTGCCCCCCCCCCCCCAGAGCTGAGCACAAACATGTGTGGGGGATGGGAGGTTGGCTTTAGGAGGGGCCACAACCACATAGCAGGACACCAGGGTCCTACTGCCTCTAGCTCAGTCAACAGTGATAAAGTCACCCACCAGCATTTCTGAGTAGTCCATTATTCTAGAGTCACCCACCTGCCCGGTTAAAATGCTTCCTTATCTTTTTTTTTTTTTTTTTTTTTGCGTTTTCTAGGGCCGCTCTCACGGCATATGGAGGTTCCCAGGCTAGGGGTCGAATTGGAGCTGAAGCCACCAGCCT
This sequence comes from Phacochoerus africanus, assembly GCF_016906955.1. Classification (NCBI taxonomy): domain Eukaryota; kingdom Metazoa; phylum Chordata; class Mammalia; order Artiodactyla; family Suidae; genus Phacochoerus; species Phacochoerus africanus. The sequence continues at coordinate 91,825,361 of NC_062558.1, forward strand.
ACGTCAGAGCCACAGCAACGCGGGATCTGAGCTGCATCTGCAACCTACACCACAGCTCACGGCAACGCCGGATCGTTAACCCACTGAGCAAGGGCAGGGACCGAACCCGCAACCTCATGGTTCCTAGTTGGATACGTTAACCACTGCGCCACGACGGGAGCTCCAGTGCTTCCCTATCTTTAAAACACATGGATGGCCCCCAGTTGCTCACACTTCTCATTGTAAAACAAGCAAAATTACCCCATAGGCATAGTTTCCAATGGAGGAAGCTGGTGCTCTGGCCTCCTGAATGCAATCCCTTGCACCCAGCCTTTTAGAAGCTGGGGGAAAGTTCACAGGGAAACGCTTGCCTCGGGGTGTGGCCCCTGCCATTGACACATCATCTCTCCAAGTTCTATGGAGCCTAGATGAGATTGTGGACGAGAAGGTGCCCCCAAGTGTAGCAGTCAGGCTGAAGTTGCTCCGCGGCAGGCCCAGCGACAATGGGGGGTCTCTTCCAGGGCCCCATGTGGTTCTGGGAGGGCATACTCTCCTTGATGCTGAGTTCCCCATGCTTAGCTTGGGGATCAAGGGTGACAAACAGCTCTCTGAGTCCCTGAGGCTTGTGGTCATACCCAGTTGAGACCTGCACAGACCTCCAGAGCGTAAGGCTGGCGAGGATCTGACTGTATTCTTTCTCCACGTCTCTGCTCTGGCCTTGGAGCCAGACCAGCATCTTTCATGAACTGCAGTGCCTTCTTGGACCAGAGACTTTTTAAGAGTCAAAGTTTCTTTGTTTGGAAAATGGTTTCCCCTCCCTCACAAAGCTCTAGTACTGCAACAAATAAAACAGTCTGCTCCGCCTTCAGGACCTGCTTTGCTGGGGAGAGGCCTGTCAGGGGTGCCCCGTAGCAAATTCCAGGAACTGCATCTCCCAGGCCCAAAGGCCGCAAGTCAGAGATCTGAGGAACTGCAGAGGCCCGGATGCTGGGTGGTGGTGGGTGGTGGGTGGGTTGTCCAGAGATGCCATGTCCTGGGAGCCACTCATGCATTTTGGGAACTCCCTGACTCCCAGGCTGGTGGCTAGCCTCCCAGAGACACAGGCTCCCTCAGGCTGGCACACTTTGGCTGTTAAAGCTACAGAAGTTTTCTGAAAGGGACTTTCTGGCTTCAAGGAGGTCAAGTCAGATGCTCACACCTTTGTTAGGGCTGGGAAGATGAAAATCCCTGTCTGTGGGATGTTAACTCCCTGCTGCGGGGGGCCGTCAGGAACACCCCTTCCCTGTTGGTCCTCCACTCCTCCTTGTGGACAGGCCCATCACACACAGAAGATTTGGGACTTCCCAGTCCCTCTCCCCACTTAGCTGTTCTTACAGAGGGAATTGTTTTGGGGAATCCCAAGTGTCAAGGTCAAGCTCTTAGACTAGCTGTTCTCATACTTGGCCTTCATCAGAATCCCCTGGAGGACTGGTTAAAACACAGCTGGGAGGGTGAGGAATTTCTGATTCAGTAGGCTTAGGAGAAGGAGGGTGATAAGAATTTGCAGTTCTAACCAGTTTGCAGGTGATACTGAAGCAGCTGATGTGGGGACCAGATGTAGAGAACCAACATGGTCTTAGAGCAATCCCTGAAAAGCCCAGAGCTGAGGAACAGGCCCAGAGCTGAGGAATATAAGACCCCAGCCCGTGCCTTCAGCATAGGAACTGAAATGAGCTGAATTCCCCACTTAGCAGCACAGATCAAAACTTCCCAGCACACAGGACTCCTCCCAACTGGCTCCGGGGCCTGCATCTGCTGGATAGTTATCCAACACTCAGGCACAGCTATTGCACAGCGCTGGCCCAGGGATGTGGAACCAGAATGGCACTCAGTCTGGTTCTAGCAGCTTATCACTCAAGAAAAGAGACAGGATGCCTAGGATCAGAGCCCTACTGGCAGCTGGAAGGAGAAGACAGGTCTCAGCTGCTCTGCAGAGGGGAGAGCATGAGCAAAAAACATGCAGAAATTCAGAGGGGCTGGGGAACAAACTGTCAGGCTCCATGCTGGGTGGGCAGGTCAAGGGGAGGCATATCTTTGTGCCTTGGCATGTCTTTCAGGCAGCCCAGCACTTCTGGGCCAGGAACCAGCAGCCTCCCTCCCATCCAGACTCTTGGATTATGAGACACTGTTCTGCCTGGGCTGATGGAGACCACCTTCCTGCCACTGACTGGAAACGCCCCCTGCTCCCCGGAGCATGGGGGCTCATCCTCTGGTTTGGTAATTACAGAAGGATGGGTGGCTGTTTGAATGACTAATGGAGGGGAGATTAGTAAGCAGAGTGACCTCCACCTGGATGAGGTCTCTGTGGGCTGCCAGGGCTTGAACTGTCCATTCTCATGTTCAATAGCAGAAGGGGAACTCAAAGGATGCTGGCTCTTGTCAGACACTGATGGGCTGTAGAAAATCCAAGAACCAACCTGATCTCAACATGGAAACCCCCAAATAAAACCTGATCATGATAAGACTTCCCATTAGGCTTTTCAAATGCCTGAATGCCCCAACCAGGGTCTCCTGTGAAAGGTCTGGAAATTCTGGATGGTGGCCAGACCAAGCTTCCACTAGATCTGCCTGGTAATCAGCTACCCTAGCCTGCGCCCTGTTGGCCACTCCCTGAAGTCCAGCCCATGGGCTGTGTTTGGCTTACAGATGTGTTTTGTTTAGCCCACATACTGTTTTGAGGTTCGGGAAATTCCAGTTATCTAGCTTCTTTTGAAAAATCAGAAAGGGTCCAGGTGTACGGAGGCCTCATTTCTGCACAGCTGCCCTGGGTTTGATTGACAGGCAGCAGTGGCCTGCAGATGGGACCTGTGCTCTCTGATGTTCTCCATGCTCCACGCCCAACCTGCCTCTCACATTCAGACCTGCCTGGCCCTGTGAGCAGCTTTTGGGGAGCTCTCCTCTACTGAAAGGCTTTTCTCTTGGCTGATGAACCCTCCTGGATTGCCCCATGAACTTGGGCTGAGTTCCTTATTTGTGCTTCTGTGGGACGAGCAGAGGAAAGACGGGGCCGTGTAGTCTCAAAGGTTTCAAATGCCATTGTTCCAGCCTTTACCCAGGTAAAGTCCCAGGTGGAAGGAGAAGGCCCACAAGGTGATTTCCACCTGCTCTGTGCTCTCACAGGGGTGCTCAGCACCCCTTGCAGGTGCCTCAAAGAAGATATCCTAGCTACTAGTTACCTGGTCCCCAAGGCAGGGGATGGGTGAACTTACAATTCATTATCCAAACGGGGACATTGCTGAGAGGAAAGGCGGTGGTTCTAAGAATTACTCTTGAGGAGTCCCCATTGTGGGGCAGCGGAAATGAATCCAGCTAGGAACCATGAGGTTGCAGGTTTGATCCCTGGCATCGCTCAGTGGGTTAAGGATCTGGTGTTGCCACGAGCTGTGGTTCAGGTTGCAGACGTGGCTTGGAACTGGTGTTGCTGTAGCTGTGGTGTAGGCCAGCGGCTGTAGCTCCAATTTGACCCCTAGTCTGGGAACCTCCATAATGCCTCAGGTGCAGCTCTAAAAATAAAAAAAAAAAAAAAATAAAAAGAATTACCCTTGATTAACAGGTATAAACCAGGAGTATCTTCAGCAAACCAGGATAAACAGTGACCCTACAAGCTGAGGAGACATGGGCCTTACCTCTCTGTGTCTCAGCTGAAAGCTTCTGCCCTCGTGGTAGCAGTTGTAGGTTTTCAGCAGGCTTAAGAGCTCCGACCTAAAAAGGTAAAGACACACATGTCCTCTTGGAATGTGGTGGGGCCTCGGAGAAGGCATTTGGCCTTGCAGGCCTCAGTTTTCTCACTTGTAAAGTGGGCATAATGTACACATCCTGCCAGCCACACAGAATCAGTTGAGAGACTAGACTTTGCCATTAGACACATGCCCTTTTGTCTTCTAGGGAGTTTCTCAGGTAGGCACTCCTGGAATGCCTCGGGGTGGAATCGAGAGGGCAGTGAAAGTCATAGAGGGACCGTGTCACACCGTTACACATCTAGAGTGTTCGCACACATTCACTATGACAGATATGAGTTCCTGACAATCTCCTTGTCCTTTACCTATGAGTCACCTCCTCAGAGGAAATAACTTGGGCTGGGATAAGTGGCATTTTAGTGACTCTTGCTTCCTCCCCCCCCATTGCTTCCTTGGGTGGCTGTTGTGGGAGTACCACATGATGTGCCTGCCTCTTCCCTATTCTGAATTTCTGGACGTGTGACCAAGGGATGAAGGCGACAGCCCTGCGAGTAAGATCTGGAAGGCCCTAGGGAGGGGACAGCCCTGCGAGTAAGATCTGGAAGGCCCTAGGGAGGGGACTTCAGAATAAGGGAAAAGCCATAGCTTGTGCCTTGGCTGAGGTGGAGCAAGCCAAGGTGGAGAGATGAGGACAGTTCCCTGCACCCAAGCTGGGCTCTGCAGGGCAGTGCCGTCCAAGGGATATGAAATGCAAGCATCACACACCATTTTAAATCTTCTAGTAGCCATATTACAAAGGAAAACAAAACAGGGGGAATTAGTGCCAATAACACATTTTATTGACCCCATATACCTAAAATCTTTTCAGGATTAATAGATGCAAACTATTGCATATGGAGTGGATAAGCAATGCGAGCCTGCTGTATAGTGCAGGGAACTATATCCAGTCACTTGTGATGGAACATGATGGAGGATAATGTGAGATAAAGAATGTGTGTGTGTGTGTGTGTGTGTGTATGACTGGGTCACTTTGCTGTACAGCAGACATTGACAGAACAATGTAAATCAACTATAATAGAGCCCCCCCAAATAAAATCTTATCATGTCAACATGTAATCTATGTAAAAATTATTAATGAGATCTTATTCGTTATTTTATTTTGTAAGAAGTGTTTGCCACCTGGAGCATCTTTTATATTCACTACAACTCTCCAGCCACAGGTCATGTGTTCAGCAGCCACACAGGGCTGGAGGCTTCCCTACTGGACAGAGCTGCTCTAGAAACTCTTCAGGCAGCGCTTTCACCCACACTTGAGCAACCCAGGGCCTCGGTGAGAAAAACATGCTCTGGTGCTCTGATGTGAGCCCTGTGTGATGTGGAATGATGATAACCAACAGGGGAAGCCATTTACAACTTAATGGCATTAACAATGCAAGATTCAATATTGCATGTTCACCGTGATTATAAATGTGTAAACACTGAATATAAAATTGTCAGGATGGATAATATAACCAGAATATGATTAGGTATATAATCATAGGTTACTATGCATTTTTAAAAATGACATTTAATATTGTTACATTGTTCTTATTATCAAATTTAAATAAGAAAAACGATGGTGTGGAGAGCACTGTTTGTTTTCTCATGATCTCTAGTAGGAGAACCCCAGGGGGCAGGTCCTCAGAAAAAGCTAGTCCATTTCAAGAAGGCTGCTTTGTCTTCAGGATGGCAGAGAGAAGCCTCTCAAATTTAGAAAATATTTGGACTCAAGACTCAAAAAGCAATATAAGGTGGAAAAGAGACTTTTCTTTAGTTCAGAATTGAATTTGGGAAATTGTCCCAAACTTTTTTTTGTTTATGATGAGACAGGGAATAAATAAAAATAAACACAACGATCATTGTCAATAAAATATACTTTTTCAATAAAAACTCAAAACCAGTTTTGAGGGTCCACCCCCCCCCATCTGTTTAATGCAATAAGAGTGTTAGTATTGCTCTAGTTTTTAAATAAATTAAATGCCATCTCACAGCAGGGGATATCCCACTTTCTTGCTTTTGGGGGCCCAAGGAGGCGGGAGTCATACTCATACCTTGATCCTTGATCTCCAAGGAGAAAGCTTTCAAAAAGAAGAGCCTCCATCACTGTCCTGGGTCAGGCACATCATCCTATCCATGAAAACTGCCCAGAATCCCTTCCCATAAAGGCTGCCCACAGCAGGGGCGTGGTCACAGAACCCCCTCTCTGCACACAATGACTTACTTCAGAATGGACTTGCTGTCACTGATGGGCACGTGAGAAGTGGGTGGACAATCTTCCTTCATCTTCTCCTCTCGTCTGCAGACCTGGAAGTCACCTGCTGGGTTGACAAGGAAGGGCCCAGAGACAGGTAAGCCTGGAGGAGGGACAGCCAGTGCAGCCCTAGAGCACTGGTACAGAGGCCAAAGGTCTCAGCCCCGCCTCCCACCTCCTCAGCCTCTCAAGTCCCTATTGCTCTATCCCCAACCTTTACCTCAACCCTCCTCCAGCCACAGGCTCAGGGTGGCTGAGATATAAGGGTCAGTCCCAGAGGACTTAAGGGGATCCCACATTCACATGTGTCAGCACTGACTGTGTAAGGTCAGAACTGCTCTATCAACCCCCCTTGCAAAATCTCTTCATGATCCCTAGGAATTGGATCAATCTTCTGATTGTTTCAGCTTAAATGCTCTCTTTCCGTGAAGGTACACCTTGAATGATGTACTTTCTGGGTACAATCAAGGTTTCTGCCTTGATTGCTCCCCTAGACCCCCAAATCATCCCAGGCCTTTCTCCTCCACTCCTACTGAGTCCGAGGTGGCCACCCCATCACCACCTTCAGAGTGAGCATGCCTGGGCCAGCTTCCCAAGTGATGAGCTAATTGGTACCAAGTTCACTCATGCTGGAGACTGTTGAGCATATTCTATGAATTATCTTATTTATTCCTTACAGTAAGGTTAGGAGATGAGTATCATCCTATCCTTGCTTCACACTTGAGAAACGGGGGCAAAAGTATTTTGCCCAAGATTCCCAGTGAGTAAATAGCACAGTCACTGTTTGAACACAGGCATCTAGACCCTAGATTCTGCTCTCTTAACCTTTTCTCTAAACTGATCTTGGACAGTGACTTAAACCCCCGGACCCTTCATTTTCTCACCTGTATAATGGAGTCACCTCCAACTTCTAAGGTTCTTTGTGGATTCACACATGAAACTATTTCTATCAATTCTCATTCACAACATTGATAGCTTTGTGGAGCTTCTCAGTGCTCCTGGGTTTTTTTTCATGGAGGGTAAATCCCCTAGAACTTTTCTCTCCCTTAGCACCTTTAGTAAGCCTCTTACCCCTCTCTCCACACTACTCTGGCCGAGCACTCTTTCATCAAGACTCCTCTGTACCAGCAATGAACTTCTTTGCAGAACAGATACTGACTCACAAACTTTGAAAAACTTATGGTTTCCAAAAGAGACAGTTCGGGGGGTGGGGGGACACGCTGGGGTTGTGGGATAGAAATCCTATAAAATTGGATTGTGATGATCATTGTACAACTATAGATGTAATAGACTTATTGAGTAATAAAAAAAATTTTTTAAAAACTCCTGTGTATCAGGCACTGAGCCACAGCTTCACACACACACACACACACACACACACACACACACACAGAGTCTAGGCTTGACCCTTACTCTTTCTCTTGCCTCCTTATCCTGAGCTGCAACTAGGAATCAGAGAGGTTAAGTTACACGGAGAGGTGGCACAGACCAGGCACACAGCATGTCTTTCACACTATGGAGCTCACTTGGCTCTTTCACAAAACCCCAACATCTGTTCACACGAACCTGGCTCAGTCACATCTTCCTGACTTGTATCTGCCAGTGCTACTGGGGTTGGGGTGAGGGGGTGAGGTCAGCTCCTACTGGTGACAAATCGATAACCTCAGAGCAGAGCCTGTCACTGCAGAGCACCTTGGGCGCTGACTCTGACTAGCCCAGCACACTCTCTCCCTGCTGGCTTGATCCACCCTCTCGACAAGATGAGCCAGCCTTTGTCTTCATCATCAGCCCTGAATGAGTATTTGATGCTGGAGGCAGCGGAAGCGTGGTTGGCGTGGAAAAGGGGGAATGATTTGAGGGAGGTGGGCTTCCTGGTGACATCAGATTCATACTGTAATTTCCTCCCTTCTGCCTTGATCTGGAGGGGGGCAAACTGTGGCCTGCAGAGAGGGCAGACCCCCAACTGTGCCAGCAGCCAGCCCTACCTCCTTAAGGCACAGAGTGCTGGCACCATGGAGGTCTGGGGCTGGGACCTCCAGCTGCATTTTTTCTTGGCCTATTTCAAAATAGGGTTTCAGTTCCTCAGCACCTCAGGTCTCCTGTGGAAAAAAAGAGATCTGCCAGGCTCCCTCCCTGGGTAGTTCCTCAAATGCTTCTGTTGCAGAAGCTGGCTCTGGCCCAGGGCAAGGCTGGGTTTCTCAGTCAAGGTTGTTTCTGTGGGTCCATGACTCAAGTATGTCTTGCTTGAAGCAAGCTCATTATGGGAAGGGCTGGATTTACCCAGAAATAACAGGGGGTGGTTTTTCTCTCTTGCCTTCCTCTGTAGCCAGCTTCTCTCCCACTCCTCCCCACTTCCTGCTCTGAGCTCCAATCCAGCCTTCTTGAGCTGCTCACAATTCCTCTAGTGGGGTCTATGTTTTTTCTTCCCTTTGAGCTCTTACAACCATGCCCCTCTCGGGACACAGCCCTGTCCTCATCCTATATCCCGATGTGCCAGGGCAGCCCCCTCCTCCTGATTCTCCAAGGAGGAGAGGAGCATGGTGTGGCAGGGGTGTTGCTATGCTGCCTCACCATTTGTTTGTAGCATGGATGCCTGGCACACTGCAGGAGGTCCATAAACGGCTGTTAAGTTATTGGATGAGTACAGGAAGCCTCATGGAGTCCCCCAAAGTCAGCTTTCCCAGATTTGTGTATATACAGCTGGGATAAATCATGTAAAAGTCTCTAGGGGCCAGGGAAGTGACTCAGCTAAGGGACACTGGCCAGTGGCATCTACAGGGAATTGGGGACACATTCCTTTTCTGGGTGGGCAGCTCTTCCAGTGTTTCATGAGAAGACAGAAATTGGGATTTTTATGGGCTATATTTCACAGTTTAAATTTGGATGACTGTGGTGGAGACAATTTTTGCCCCTGGAATGACCACGTGGTAGCTCGTTCCCCAGCCCCCTGCAGTGTTGGGGCCTTGTGACCAGCTCCACAAACAGCAGTGTTGTGTGTCACTCCCAAGGCAGCGCATTTGAGCCAGTGCGTGACCTTGCAGCTCACCTGCTCTCTACTGTGGTGACCCAGAAAGCCACATGTCCCAGTTAATACAGCTTCTTGATGGTCATCCTGAGTCCCAGAGAGCCTCTGCCCGCTATAGCCCTCTGCCAGTCCACAACTGATATGGACTGGGAAAGAGAAATAAACCTCTGCTGTGTTTCAGGGATTTGTCACTACAGCATAACCTAGACTATCCTGACTAATGCAGTCAATAATTCAATTAATATGCACATCTATATATTTATATATGATATGCACACATTATATTATAAAAATATATATTTATATATACATACATGTCATTGCTGATTCATGACATAACTCGATTTACAATACTTTCATTTGCCCACAGTCTGTGAGGAATATGCCCATTTTGCTCTATTTGGCAGGGACACTTGTAAGTGGAATTCTCTATAATTGAGCATTGATTAGTTATAACAGAAGCTGCTGCTTATATTGTTTTTGGCTGGGAGCTGCTAAAGACCCATACAGCTTCAGTTGCAAGACTATTCCTCTCTGAGTCTTGCTTTTTTCTCATCTGTACAATGAGAATATTGATCTCCAATGGGTTAAGAAAGGTTTCAACCTTAGAACTCTTTTTTTCAAAGGACTATTTATGCAAATCAGGTTAAAGGAGGCTGTTTTAGTTGAAGGTGAGGTGGGTGGCAAGGAGGAGTCCCATTCACAGCTTTGCCTAATGCTCTGGATAATACTGTTTGCAAAGCACTATGCTGGGTGACACGGGAGATGCTCAATACACCAGCCTTCTGGAGTACTTTACCCTTGAGAGAGACTGCTCATTTGAAGGACATGACATGCTGAGTGTCTCCAGCTGGAGTTGGGTGACATCAGCTGGGGGAGGCAGTGCAGAGAGAATGAGGGAGACATTGTAGGAGTGTCCCGGATTGCAGAGAAGAGAGCAAAGTGAAAGGAGAGAGAAGAAGGTGGCTCCCTAGGGCGAACAGCTTACAATGTGGGGACGGAAAATGGGGTACACTGTCCTGGATGAGGGAAGGAGGTCACTGAGCAACAGAGGCGGGAGGCAACAAACAGGGGGCTCTTCTAATTTGCTGGGCTGGGTCTGAGCCTCCTGGGGTGAGAACCTTTGCCCCATAAAAAGCCAGTCTCTTTTCCGAGAGAACCACACAGTTCTGTGTCCTCTGACATCTATCATACATGTGGCCTGAAGCAAGTCAGGCAGTCTCTGGCTCTCACATGCCTCATCCCCCTACCCCAAGTAGGCAACACCTCCATCTCCCTGTGTTCCAGACCTCAGCTCTGGGGTCCCTCACAGAATCTCATTCCAAATGCCAACCCTACATTTGTGTCTCCTTTGTTAGACTGGAGGTTGAGGCAGTTTTCATTCATTTGGATAGTCCAGTGTCTCGTCCAGATCCAAAGTGAACTGCCAGAGTACCTAAAAGGCATCCTAGAGATAATTTGCAGGAGTGATCTGAAGGAGAGAGGGAGCCACACACTCCAGGAAAAAAGCCAAGGGAGATTTTTCTCCATTTGGAGCGTGTTCTGGAAACTGCCCCTTAAACACGGACTCTCCTCATGCACTGGGCAGGCCCTTAATGAGTCTCCAATGGAGTGTTTTTCTACCTTCTGTCAAAAGCACCATCTTTTCTTTAAATAAAACCCTAGGGAGAAGCTTAATACAGAAATGGATTAAAGGGAGGCTGCTTTGGTTGAAGTGGGAGTGGGGGAGAGGATGGGCTGGCCTGCCACCCAGGCGCCGTCTACAAACACACAGTGACAGATGCAGCTGGGCAGGCCGAGCCCTGTGGCTCTGTGGAGTCCAGCCTTCTTTGTCCGGGTCTGCTCCCCTCCCCCAGGCCCTGGAGCACACAGCTCAGGCCTCCACACTTACTTCCCTGGCTGGAGGAGGCTCTGTCCCCAACCAAAGGACTGGGGCTGCAGCCAGGGCTCCTTGTTCCCCAGAGGAGTGGCCCCAGGGCAGCAAGCCAGCCATGGTTACCTGTCCCAGTCATCAGGCAGTGAATTGTTTTCACTTTTCACTTCAGCAGCTGTGCTGCCAGCAGTGAGGAGGGTTCTGATAAGGACAGTTGGTCCTGATGCCTGCCCTTGCCATTGTCCCTGGCCTTTGATTTGGGACAAAGAACAATGAAGCCTTTATAACTGCCAGGCTTGGCCCATCTTTCCAGTGGAGCTGGTTATCACAGGAGAAACAGCTCTGTGGATCTTCAGGCTGTTACTATAGCCTAATTCCTACCGGCTAAGAGCAAAAACAGAAAAAGAGGGCCAATGAAGTGACGTTTTCATCAAGCTAAATCATCTGCATTTGAAAGCCTTTTTTTTTTTTTTTGATGATGTGTTGCTTACTTTTGAGCCCTGCAATGCCCTCTCTTTCATAAAATAATGGCAACAGCAGATGGTCGCTGTTCTCCCTTGGCAAACTGTAAACTGTATCAATGTCTCAATTAAAATGTTCCCAGGATGATGAAATCTGAGTGCGTGGTAGCCTCTGTTTTAATACCTTAGAAAATTATGACTCTGATGTTCTTATTTGGGCATGATTAAAGTCCAATATGTAAAGAAAGTGACACGGGGAGCCAAAGAAAGGACAGGGCACGTGGGGCACAGCTGGGGGCCTCTCAGCTCAGGCTGCTCTGACTAGAAGGAGGTACTTGAGAGGGCAGGTGCTGGCCACACTGCCATGCATTCCTGGGAAGCCAGAGTTCCCTTCTCTGCTGCCCCTGGCTACAACTTTCAAATGCCAGCCAGGCCCAGCAGGAAGTTGGCGCTGAAAACAATGAACCTTTGAACAAGCCCTCCCTAGCACCTGTTAGCTGGCAAATGGCAGGATCCCGGCCAGGGAAGAAGCTGTAGAGCCTTCTAGTACCAGCTGCTTCTGAGAGAGGGTCTGGTCGGACACAGGCCACCCCTCAGCATCACATTTCTGCTGAGAAAGCCAGCTGCTGGGATGTGGGTGGCGGGTGGTGACCCAGCAACCACAATGCCCACCCTCCTCCACAAAGCTGTCCTTGCCTGTCCTCCCTCATCCACCATTGCTACTCTGGCTTGGCCACACCCTCCACACCCTAGCCCGAGTGGCCAGGAAGCCCCGGGGAGTCGTTGTACACAGCCTAGTTGGAGGTAATGGTGGTCCAGGGAGAGCAGGAGAAGCTGCTGCAGAGCCACTAGGCACCTCCATTCGCTGCCTCCCCCAGGTCCACCCTCTGACTGCAGCTGACCTTTAATATATCTTCCCCACCCCTTGAGGTCCTGGGCTTCCATCAATGTCTGCCTGAGCCCATTCCAGCACCCAGGCCTCCCTAACACCATCGCCCTTCCTCTGAAGAGCCTGGCCCTCTGCACAAGGCAGGCTGGCCCTCCTCACGAGCTTTCTGAGAGCCCCCAGCTAGACCCAGTGCTGTGCTCAGACCCCTGCAGCCAGATCTCTGGTTTATGCCCTTGCTTTCAAGGCCTGGCAACCTGGGGCAAGAAAGCCTTTTCAATCCACCTGCTCCCCCTTGCGTGCGAGAGTACACACACACACACACACACACACACACACACACACACACACTCCGTGGCCCCATGGGAGTCTCCCTCCCAACTGGGCTCGAATGTTGCCTATGGAAGAGGGGATCTAGGGGAACAGGAATCCTCTCAGCTATACTGAGTACCTGAGCCAAACAGGAACTCAGAGTGACCACTGGCCCATATCCACTGGCCCATATTCTGACCGCCAGGGGCTGGAGGGGAAGGCCCTCCGAGTGCTAGGTGCTAGCCGCTGCAGGCTGCACTGGTGCTCTCTAAGGCTGCCCCTCCCCCTCTCCCACTTCTCCCTATCTCCCAGCCAGTGCTACACACTGCATCAGACCTGTGTGCCCATGAAGCTGCTGGAGGTAGTTCCTGGGAGACACAGTTCACTCTCAATATTCTGGGTCACAGAGCCCTTTGGAGTCTCTTGCAAGCTTAACATATACAGCCCCCGAAAAGTGCCTGAGTGTGGGTGAGTGTGCACATGTGCACACACTGAATTTGCATACCATTGCAGGGGGATCAGGAAGCCCCAGCTCCTGTGCCCCTGGATTCCCAGGTTCCAGGTTAAGAACTGCTGAAATGTGTCACAGCAAGAGAGATGAGGCAAAGGGCATCCTAGACAGAAGTCTGGATGTGAACTTTTCTGGGGTATCAACTTTGCATGTGATGCCAGCATGTTGTGCCATTTCTCGGGCCTCCGTTTACCCAGGATTGTACTGGCAGCCAGTTTAGAGTTTCTTCAGGTATCGTCAAGCTCTGCAGCTATGGGGCTGTATGACAGCCTCATTATGCTCCCCCCTCAAGTTCAGGCAAGGCAAGGAGAAGGCGTTTCAAATCTCTCTCAGCAATGCATCTGGGACAGGAGGTCAGACACTCAGAAAAGGAGACTGAGCAAACTGCAAGTTCCCCTTCAACGAGAGTGAAAAATGTGCAGAAGCTTTGGGAAGTGCAGTCACTTCCCATTTGAATTTAATTTACTTTAAAACAACTCGACAACATTTTCTTCAGTGGATTCTGTGATAGGATAACCACTGGGCTTTGTAAGAATCTGAGTTTAAAACTCTGCTCTGGAATTCTTTAGCTATGTGACTTTAGGCAAGTCCCTTTCCTCTCTGAAACTCAGGTTCCTCTTGATTTGAATCATTGCTGTAAAGGTGAATGAGGAAACAGGTAAGATGGGACTCACATGGGATCCACCCACAGTAAACAGAAGTTCCCAATAGTTGTCATGGTGGGAGTCAGGGGCTCCAGAGAGACTGCGAGGCTCTGGAGATGACAATGTAGGAATCAGAGAGGATGATGGTTCTTGGCAGGAGAATGCGTGAGCCAGGGCATCTGGCTGAATTCATTCTCAAAACCAGGGTGCTTTCTGGTAGACCCTATAGTCAGAGTCTCCTCTTTGAGCCTTTGCATTTACAGGATCTGAATTATAGCACATGCTGGAGTTCTGTTCATGTTCTATTGTTATAGGTCATTGTCTAGTTGACCCTGACCCAGGGGGACCCAGGACCTTCACTCTGTTGTCAACCTCCAGACCACTCACTAGGGTCTCACATGGCTCCACTTCCCAACTTTCACACCAACACTTTAATCCGTGGCCTCAATCTCACTTTTCCTGTAAAGTCTTGAACCACTGGCACCACACACAGAGAGGATAATGACAAAAACTAATGAAAATGTTCTGACACTTGAAATACACTCACTACAACTTCTAGCCAGCATTTTTTTTTTTGACCTAAGTTTAAGACATTCTTCTTCTCGTCTCTCCCTTCCCCTTCTCTCCTTCCCTTTTTCTCCTCTCCTTTTCCAAGCCTTCCTTCTTCCCTCCCTCACCCTAACAATGCCCACCGAATGGCAGTGGCTAAGGAATTACTCTGGGGAGCAGGAGGCAGGCAGTTCAGCAATTTAGTTGTCTTTATTGTATACTCATGGTGTCTGGAAACAAATCTCTATCTTGCCATGAGCAGTTCAACTACAGACACTGCCAGTGAGGGCCTTTCTGCAAGTGCAAGTACGTGGATTTGGAGTCCAATCTGCTTGGGCTCAAATTCCAGAATCCCTTATTTATTGTGATCATATTTAATTCCTCTGTGAAGTGGGACTACTAAAGCTCTCTAGATAGTGTTTTAAGGAAACCCTGGCTCTGTCCTGGCATTGATCCTCAAGTGAGAGAAGGCCCTCCCTCCCCCAGGGTTGTGCCGGATTAATAAAAACAGAAGCATTTCTTCTGAGTGGGAAGTGCAGGACTGAGAGTCAGGAGCACAGGGGTGAGCAGGGTGGCTGGGAGGGTGAGCTCTGAAGTCAGTGGGTAAAATGAATGAGATCTGGCACAACAAGCCCTGGGTTACAATGCTGACTCATCTGGGTAAAAGTGGACAATTCCATAACATTTTAAGCCTCAGGTTTTCTCATCTGAAAATAGGGATAATCAAGGCCATGAGAAGTAGGTGTGATATTGTGCTAAAGCTCTTAGCACAGGTCTGGGGACAAATCAAATGTTCTATAAATAGCGACTCTGAAGCCTTCTTTCTGCTATTATCTGGGTGTTCATGGTCTTCCATCCATGAAATCTGAGAGTTGTGCCAGAGACGCTGAGTCTTTCCCCCTAATTCTCAGATCAACGCTTCTAGGATACTGGCTAAGATGAGAGGCAAGGTGAGCAAAGATGTAGACTGCGCAGGATTTAGCTCCTAACGTGCCCTCTCCTTGGAGGAGGTGCATGGCACAGTGCCCACTCTCAGCATTGGGCCCTTGGCCCGGAATGCTCCAGGCTGGCAGAAGGAGGGGATTTTGCACGCGGCAGGCAAGCCGCACAAGTGCCCAGACTTAAGAGCTCCTGGCTGGGGAAAGTCCTGGGCTCAGGCGGTGGGGGGAAGTTGGTGCTCTGTGGACGCCCCGAACTCTCTTGCCCATGCATCACTCACCGTCCACTCATTGCGCTGTCCAGAAGCCGCTGCCAGTGCCTTGCCTCGCAGTCACCCGAGGTGCCTCCGCAGCGCCTACTGCCCTGTTCTCTCCAGCTTGGAGAGTCGGGCCCGCCCCTCCCCGCCCCTCGCCAGCGCCGGCCAATAGAGCCGCCCTGTTGTTTCCTTTCTGTCCCGCCCCTCCCCGGCTCTTCCCGCCCCGCTCCGCCTCTCGCCCAGCGCAGGCCAATTGCGTAAATTCTCCTTGTCCAGCCCGCCCAGCTCAGGGTACACAGAGGAGGGCGGGCTCCGGGCGGTGCCCCAGGGGCCGGGCAGAAGGTTTGGGGCGTGTAGGCTTTGAAGGCTGTCCCCTCGGGCTTACACTCCGGGAATTCCCGGAGACCCACTGAGGAAGCAGCTCGAATCGGTCGGGAGGGTCTGATAGGCGGGCCAAGGCCAGGGACCCTGGGGGAAATGACACCCTTGGATTTCCAACAAAGGTCGTGCGGGCCTCGCAATTACTATTGTGTATGTCTTGAGAGAGGAGGTTATCAGTCTGGAGCAATGTTAGTTTTTGCTCAAGGGCCACCTGCGTGCAGTCCTACTGTTTGCTTGACGTGGCATCTCGAAGCTCCACCGCTTTTAAGAAATCAGATTCTATGATGGTTGAAAGGAGATAACCTCCCAGTTAAGGCCTGCTGGAGGAGGATTTGCTTGCAAAGAGAACAGAAGACCACAGGCCTCTTGGGGAACTCAGAATAGCTCAGTGATTCTGGGGTGTGGGGGCGACAGGGAAGGGGAAGAGGCTGATGGAAACATTTGCTATTTCTGTTTTATATCACTATTTCCAGTACTGACCTCAGATTTCCCCTCCCTTCCCCCATAAATAATTTTATTTTTCATAATTTGACTTTTCATTCAATCTGTAGTTCCTTTTTTTTTTTTTTTTTTTTTTTGCTGTTATAGGGCCACACCTGTGGCATATAGCTGTCTTAGACCTACACCACAGCTCAAGGCAATGCTGGATCCCCAACCCACTGAGGAAGGCCAGGGACCAAAACAAAGTCCTCATGAATACTTGTCGGATTTATTTCTGCTGCACCACAATGGGAACTCATGTAGTTTCTAATCCTTTGAGTTATGTGGATATTTTAGAGTCTGATATGGACCTTCTAGAAAAATGCAGCTGCCTACATAGGCAAAAATTAGCCTGAGATTTGTCTATGGGCTACGGGCCCTTGGAGCTCACTTGAGAGAGGCTGTGCTTATCATTGTTGTTAGCGCTGCTGGATTTGGAGTAAAGAGATTGGGCTCTGCCATCCACTTCCTGCATGACCTTTTCATGTCGCAGTTGCTCTGGGTCTCAGTTTTCCCACCTGTAAAAATGAGGGAGCTAAAGGTGACCAGGCCATGGATCGTTCAGCTCTGGCTTTGCAGGAAATTGTGAAGAATGAATCATCCTCTGCCAGCTCAGGGCACCCCTGTGGTCGGGGTCCTCCAGCCCTCGAGAATGCTGATCTAACTGATGCCATCTCCAGGGTGAGAACTAGCCTGGAATGATGATTGGCTTCTGAGAAGTCTGATGTATCCTGCACTCTTGTGGTATGTCAGGCATTCTGCTAGGTGCTTTACAACAGGGATCCCACACAATGCCTTCAACATTCCTGGGGAGTAGGTGTTACTATCCCCATTTTACATGGAACATAAGTGTCCAACATCACGTACCTCTAGAGAATCACATTTTCCTTCAGTATTCAATGAAACTATATTTGGCCTGGAGCTCACTTACAGTGGGTCTTGTATATACCATTAGTTGCCAATCCAGTACCCATTCCCTTCTTTGCAAGAAAGAAAGAGAAGAAGGAAGGAAAGGAAAAGAAAAGGTAAAGTTGAGAGGGAGACAGAGAGGGAGAGAGCAAGAGTGGGCAAGTTGTTTGGAGCAGCAATGTGCCAGCCCCTAGTGATGGATCACGACAATTTGTATTTTTCATACTATACTTCATGAAATTAAGTTAGAACGTGAATTGACTAGTATTTTTTAAAATAGAAAACATCAGTATATAGAACACATAGTAAGTGTAAGTTGTATCTCATGAAACTTTTGTTTGCATTATATTTCAGTTATGTATATTAGGCTGTGATATAAAAAGCATCTCCCACTGTGGAGCACAATCAAAAAAGGTTGAAAGCCATCATCTAAGCACCTGAGTCAATCATGACAATCCTTTTCATGGCTTTTCCAGCTTCCTCTGAAACTAGAAAGGGTCACACGACCTACTTCTGAGCAAAGAGAGGAAAGGTGTGCTGGAGGTGGGGAGATTTGAGGGAGAGTGAAGACAACTTTTGCTCTCCTGATAGAAGAAACAAATGAATACCACTTTGTCCTGCCTTTCTGTCTCAAATGTGGATGTAACGTGTAATGTCTAGAGCATTGGCAACAATTTCAAGGTTATAATACAACATGTCCACATACTAAAGCTGGTGGAACACAAAGATAAAAGGAGTCTGGGTCTTCATTAACATTATGAAGCTGCTGCATAATGCCTTCACCACCCTACTCTGGACTTCCTGCCATGGAGAAAAAAAAACCCTATTTGTTTAAATCAGAGGTTGGAAAGTCTTTTCCATAAAGGGCCAGGTATCAAGGATTTTAGGCTTTGTGGGCTAAGTGGTCTGTGTTGCAGCTTCTTAGCTCTACTGTTGCAGATTGAAGGCATCCATAGAAAACATGTGAATCAAAGGGCATGGCTGAGGTTCCAATAGAACTATTAGCAAATAGATGGCAAACCACATGTGGTCCATGGGCTGTGGTTCGCTTGCTTTTTCTCTAGATGATCTTGCCATTTTAACGGCTCCTCTGACCGCATCTCCTCCTGCTTCCCCTTCTTGTCTCTGTTCTGATCCCACTCTTTACCCCACATACGAGGCCCACTCCCACCTCTGGGCCTTTGCACATGCTGTTCTCTCAGTCTGGAATGTTCTTCTTCCAAATGTTTGCAGGGCTCACTCCATATGGTTCAGGTTTAACTCATAAACTGCCTTTTCTTTGAGGTCTTCCCTGGCCCACTATCTAAAATGCCAGTCACTGGCCCACAAATACTACTCTGTGGCATGCTGTGTCTCTTACTTCTTGATCAGGAGCTCCTTAAGGGAGGGAAACTGTATCTGCTTCCTCAGACATTGACCCTGTGTGGAAAGTCAGGTGTTTAATCAATTTTTGGTGTAAGATTGATTTTTTTCCTTTTTGCAAGATTTAGGTAAGAAAACAGGGAGGTTCATTATCCCATCCAAAGGGACAAAGGGAGTAAAGTCAGAATCTGGGTTTTCCCCTTGGTGGCTCTGCTGGTCATGTTTGTGCCACCAGGAAATGAGTGTAAAAATTAGAAAAACAGGCCTCGGGGAAGCTAGGGCCACTCAGAAGTTTCTGCATGACTTCTTTCCCCAGGGCATCACCCCAGTAGGAGGCCTTTGGGAATTCATTAAGGGCACAGAGCATTATTCTGTTATCTTTCTGCAGTCTCACTTTTTATAGCATTCCTGCCTCAGAAAATCTTTAGAAAAATCATTATTTTGTAAATAGTCCAGACTGACTTGTAAGATCCATAAAAAGCCAAATGGAAGCACTCATGTTCCAACATTTTTATTTATTAATTTTAATTAATTAATTAATTTATTTATTTTTGTCTTTCTGCCTTTCCTGGGCCGCTCCCGTGGCATATGAAGGTTCCCAGGCCAGGGGTCGAATCGGAGCTATAGCCACCAGCCTACGCCAGAGCCACAGCAACGCGGGATCCGAGTCACATCTGCTACCCACACCAGAGCTCACAGCAATGCCAGATTCTTAACCCACTGAGCAAGGGCAGGGATTGAACCCGCAACCTCATGGTTCCTAGTCGGATTCGTTAACCACTGCGCCATGACAGGAACTCCATGATCCAACATTTTTAGCCAAGGAAAAACTACAGAAAATAAATTTATATCTGATTTGTAAGTGCAGAAATGTAAAGGAGCCTGAGTCTGATCAAACACATGTGACTTCTTGCGTCAGGTAAGGGTGTCCCTGGGGCAGGCTCTGCTAGGCTTTTGCTTGAAGCTTTGGGCACCTTTCTAAAAAACCTGAGAAATTACCTTCTTCCCTCAGGTGCTTCAAGAGGCAAGTCGTGAAAATGCCTGGGTATAATCACATGCTGTTGAGATGCAATTTAGACTTCTCTGAGTCTTAAAGGAAAAATAGGCTTATATGTTTTAACATAGGTAATATTAATAATGAAGATTATTTTTAAAACCATTCCTTTAAAATGGTAAAGGAGAGTTTGAATTAAAATTAATGGTTAATTGTGTAAGGTCTTTTATGGATAGCTTTGTATGATTTTCCCCCTTTACTCTCTCTGACATAAGATTCTGAATAAGCGAGTTTTTAAGGTGATTTTTCAAAAAGCCTGCAGATTCCAAATGTATGTTCCTTAGAAAAGAGCTGGGTGATTGCACTTGATTGAAATCTATAAGATCCAGTTCAAACTAAACGGCTTTTCTTTGCTTTTAATTGGCTCCGTATTATTAAGCCCACCAGCAGAAAGAGGCCACTTAGAGAATGCTTCTTGCACTATTCGCTTTGGTGGAATCCTTGAGTAGTGAGGTCATCTCATTGCATGATCTTAATATGCAACAGGATTTGCCATAAGCTGTCAGATGATTTCTCAAACAATCTGCATATGATCCACTTTTCTTTCCTATGTGAAATGGTTTTCATTAACTCCATTTGTTAATATGTAAATAATAACTTCAGCCCGTTCTACAGGCCCATTCCACAGGCAGGCTGGGAATAAGAATTTAGTTTCCAAATGGACGTTAATTTTAATGATGTATGCCACATAAGTGCCTTCTTGCTAAAGGCGGGGGGGGGGTGCACGTGCACACACATGCACTCGCACACGCACACACCACATTATTTGTCCTTTAGATTCAGCTTTGGAAAAGCTTTTGTTCTGCATGTTGCAGAACGAGTATGTGTCTAGGCATAGAGTTTTCTCAGAAGTCGTGAGAGCGTGCTCTAAAAGGTGATATAGTTAAAGATTGCTGCTGTTACTTCCTTATGAGGAAAGGTAACTGCATATCTCAAACCCTTCCTCTTCTTAGTCGTGAGAAAAGGATGCAGTTATCCCCAGATCTGCTTCAAAAATATGTGAGGAAAAGGGTGGCATGAACAACTACAGGCAGAGAACATGAACAGGTCTGGTTTGTTGATGAGTCGAAGATCTTTCTCTTCACTCTCTCACCACTATCTTCCTGACACTGGACATATACGCTTTTTGATTTATTGTTGGTTACCCAATAGTGCAAGTCAGAATGCTAAGGAAGGGACACATTTCCACTTCCTTGGGTTTTCTTTGCCTTTCCAAGCCATTCCTAGACACATTTCATATATCCTTCCACGTTCTACATGGCCATACCCTTTCAGGATGCTGACAATGTGGGGTTGCTAGAAAGTCAATTATTATGAATGGATATTGTAATGGCTGTGAGTTGATAACATCTTAAAAATAAGACAAAAATAATTCTGGCAATGTGAGGTTTCTGAAAACACTGCATTTTCATTGTAACTATAATTTTAATAATAGAAAATGATTTTATGTTGTTCAATATTTTGATTCATTAGCAAATAGTAAGGGTGTTTATCGGACATAGTAGCTGGGCATGAAACAGTACCAGGGCAGGAGGATTTATAGGACAATGCTTCCCAAAGGAGACTGTCTTAAATGTGGATTTCCCTCCAGAGCCTGGTGTTCCTGAGGAGCCAGAATTTGCATGAACAGCAAGATATTGATGTATACTCAAGCTGAGAACTAATAAGTGATTGAGACCTTCCCTCAAGACAGGATATTAAGCAGCTAAAGGAAGTGGAGACCTTCCAGATGGAAAAGAAAGGAACCTTGAGAGAGCACAGAGTGTTTGACAAACAAGGGCTGTTTGTCCAGCTCCTGGGCTGCTAATTTCAAAATGATCATCCTCAGGCACTTTGGGGAGACTCACCAGCTAGAGAATGTGGCTGTTGCTGTGTCTTGGAGGGAAGAGAGGCCTCCTCTACCTCTTCTAAGCCTGCAGCTTCCCGAGGAATGTAAAACATCCCCAGTGGGGAAGGGAAAAGCAGGCCAGACTTGACCTGCTAACCCTGGGTTTAAAAAGCTATTTCAGCTCAGTTGACCTTACCTCTGAACCTGCCATCAAAGACACCACTGTTTAGCTCCTGGTGTGACAAAGGCTACCCATCCCCAAGTTTCCTTCCTAAGCTTTGTAACTATGAATTAAGGACCTGGGTGTTTAAGAAGGGATAATGCCATAGAATTGCCAAACTCCCTAAATTGTGTCCATTTGGGAATCATTTCTGGCTTTTCCCTTTGAAAACTCTCATTGTAACAATTAAGATTTTGACCTTACAATTAGAACAGAATTAGAATGACTAGTGTAACAGGGTTCTCAAGAGAAACAGACCAATAGGAAATACATGCTATATTATATCATATTATATATACATATAAATCCTATTGAGATTAGAAGGGTAGATAAAGATATTTATTTGGTTTTTTTTTTTTTTGGTCTTTTTGCCATTTTCTTGGACTGCTCTCACGGCATATGGAGGTTCCCAGGCTAGGGGTTGAATCGGAGCTGTAGCGACCGGCCTACGCCAGAGCCACAGCAACGCTGGATCCGAGCCGTGTCTGCAACCTACACCACAGCTCATGGCAACGCCAGATCGTTAACCCACTGAGCAAGGGCAAGGATCGAACCCGCAACCTCATGGTTCCTAGTCGGGTTCGTTAACCACTGCGCCACGACGGGAACTCCTTTATTTGTTTTTTTAAAGACAGTGGCTCATGTGATTGTGTGGGTCAATAGGCCCAAAATATTTTGGGCAGGCCAGCAGGCTGGAGATTCAAGTAAGAGTGAATGCAGTAGGCTTGAGTCTTAAATCTGCAGACCAGCAGGCTGGAAACTCAGGCTGGGTTTCTGTTTTGCAATCTTGAAGCAGAACTGCTCCTTCTTCAAGAAATCTCAGTCTTTGCTCTTATGGCCCCCAACTGATTACACAAGAGCCACCCACATTATGGAAGGTTATGTGCTTTACTTGAAATCTACTGATAATAAATATTAATCACATCTTAAAAAATACCTTCACAGCGACATTCTAGGCCTGTGTTTGACCAAAGAGCTGGGCACCATAGCTTAGCCAAGTTAACACGTGAAATTAACCATTACAATTAGTGAGTTTGACCAACAAATTGGACCCCCACTTGTCTCTCCTAGGACAGACTCTGTGGCAAGGTGTGGCCTGATACTCAGCATTTCAAGACACTTCAGGATGTGAGAGGGCCTTCTTTCCCAGGGATTTCATGTTTTATTGTACCAATAAAATCTGTGGCAATTTTGGAGGAACTTTTGCTTCTCTATTGACCTACTGAATCTGAATTAGGAGTTGGCCAGATAGTAAACATTTTCTTACTTGTAGACCATACCATCTCTCTTGGCACTACTCAAGCTGGAAAATGCCATAGACCATCTGTAAATGAATGTCATGGCTGTATTCCAACAAAACTTTATTTACTGGAGTGTCTGCTATGGTGCAGTGGGTTAAGAATCTGGCTGCAGTGGCTTGAGTCTCTGCACAGGTGTGGGTTCGATCCCCAGCCTGGCACAGTGGATTAAAGTATCTGGTGTTGCTGCACCTGTAAGTCATAGCTGTGGCTCAGATTCAATCCCAAGCCTGGGAACTTACATATACCATGGTTGAGGCCATAAAAAGAAAAAAAAATAATAATAAAAATTAAAAAAAACAACACAAACTTTACTCACCAAAACAGACAGAGGGCCTGATTTGGTTCATGAGTAAAATGAGAATTGGGGTTGATATTTGACCTTTTCTTTATGCAAACCTGATAAATGGGGTGGGTAACTTACTTACACTCTGGTATGGGATGTTTCATCTGTGAGGAACAAAAAAAACTAAGCAAAGGGGATTTTATTATCTCATACTGTAAAAAAAAAAAAGCCCCAGGAATGGGTAATTTCATGGTTGGTTAAGTCAGTGTCTCAAAGACATTGCTGGGGACTTGGGTTCTTTCCCTCTCGGCCCTCATCTTAACACAATGGTTCAGTTCCCCCTAATATTTGCAAATGGTTCCTAGATTTCTCAGCAGACATGACCACATTCTGTGGAAGCAAAGGAAGGCTGATATCCAGTGAGGCTCATTTTAATAGCAAGGAAACCTTTCCCAGAAGGAGCTGGGCCATCTCCCTTCACTTCTTGTTGGCCAGAAGGAGGGTATGGGTGGGCTGCAGAGGTTGAACCCACTGTACCTGAGGGTGTGAAGTGCGTGGCTGGCTGGAGGTGGGGATGGGGGAGGGAGGTAGATCAGCTGTGAAAATTTAGGCTCTGCTAGAAAGCAAGGGGTCAATGGTGCCCCTGGGAAGAAGCCTGGCAATATCTGTTCTAACTTAAGAGTCCCAGAAGACAAGGCTGAACCATTCCATGGGGCAAAGTCACTGCCTTGCGATTGGTGAGCTGAGTCTGGAGGGGGAGGGGCAGGGCAACAGGTGGAGAGAAGTTCAGGGGGGCAGTGTCCTCTCTTGAGCCCCATGTATGCTATGCGGGAGGCTCTGGGTAATGGGAAGAGGACCCTGGCTGGAGAAAAGAGGACTGGCTGTGAGCACAGGGAGCTGCCCAAGCCAGAGAAATGGGAACTGAAAATGCCCATGGAAAAATGAAGAGGACCCATGAGAGCCTGGGGCCAGAGAGGCCTCCGCTAGCTGCTAGGGGCCTAAGCCAGGGGCCTCTGGGCCCAAGGAAGCAAGAAGTCTTTGGGAGGTTGTGTTGGCTGGTCTCTGCTAACCCTTTATATAAGGCCTAGGGTCTAGAGTTCAGCGAGCAGGAGTGCAGCAGGAGACCTGGGCCTCCAGGAGGAAAGCAGAGAGGAGCCTGGGTGTTGATGTTGTCTTCCTAAGTATCAAAGAGACCACTTCCTGCCTGCATGGTGTAGGGGTTTCTGTCCTGGGCCTGGAGGTAGGCTAGGTGGGAGGGCTTGGCACAAGTGCCATGCTGAGCTCAGGCCCATGAGCCACCAGGGAAAATCCCAAAGGCCCCAGTCCCCTGGCACTGGCTGTCAGGCACTGGTCAGGTTCTCTGTGTGTTGGGGTGGGAGGGTTTGGTGCTCATAGCAGAAACTGGCCCTGGACATGCAAACACAAGGGTGAAAAAGGAGGTAAACACAAACCTCAGTGGGGAGCTGGTCTTCTGCTTCCTCCCACCTAAGCTAGCTCCCCTCTCTCTTCCTTTCTTCCTCTCCATGTACCCCTGAGAAAAACTAGTCTCAGATGACTTAGATGGAAGGGATCTCAGGGTCATCTGGTCAACACTCTACTCATTCAAAGCACTGGGGAAGAAGGGCCCAGGGGAAGAGGTGTGGTCAAGGCCACAGGCTGATGAGGTCTGTGGCTGATCTAAGACTTTGATCCCCTGGTGGCATTAAGAATCTTGGCTCTAGAGCCTGGAATGAATTGGCATGCAGCTAAAAAGCGGCTCTCCCGCTTTTTAGCTGCATGCCAATGTGCAAGTTACTACATTCTGCACGCTGTGATTTCCCATTTTGTAGCATGTGCTGAAAAAGACTGTGCCTCCAAGGCTGTGAGCATTAGAGGAGATGGAAGCTGCAAAACACTGAATGCCCCTGTCTTCTTCTCAGGGCTCAGTTTTATCCACTGTTATTGTCATTGTCGTTGATGGGACTCTGTCCTGTGCCCTTTCTATTGCACAAAAATCTTCTCTGTTGTGTATGGAAAACATCTGCTGGCTTCATATTTGGATGGATTTTTCCATGGCTCCCCTTGTCCCAGGATAGACAATTAGGTACCTGCTAATATGCCAGCCTTTCTTTTGAAACTCAACACAAATCTACCTTCTTAGAGTTCCCTTGGAATTCATCTCTCATGGCACATTGTTTGCAATTTCATTGTAAGGCTTATATCTGCCTCATGGGAACCACACATATGGTCCATCTATGGAGAGTAAGGCTGACTCACCCCGTCAGCCCAGCACCTTCCATGGTGCTTGGCCCACCAGGTGATAATTAATGAATAGTTAATAGTTGTTGAATTAAATGGACTCTTGCCCCGAAGTTCCTGTCGTGGTGCAGCAGAAATGAATCCAACTAGGAACCATGAGGTTGTGGCTTTTATCCCTGGCCTCGCTCAGTGGGTTAAGGATCCAGTGTTACTGTGAGCTGTGGCGTGGGTCGCAGATGTGGCTCGGATCTGATGTGGCTGTGGCTGTGGCATTGGCCAGCAGATACAGCTCTGATTTGACCCTTAGCCTGGGAACTTCCATATATTGCAAGTGCGGTCCTAAAAATAGCAAAAAAAAAAAAAAAAAAGCACTCTTGCCCCTAGAGACCTCTTCTCCAAGTTTACTGGTACTGCTGGTTGAAAAGGAAAAAAAAGAAATTTCGTTCCATTTTAGAAAGAGGAAACTGAGACTTGGGGCCTGCAAATACCTCACCGAGTTTCCTGGAAACTGAAGTGATAGTGGGTTCGTGGCCCCTCATCCCCCGCTCGGGATCAGGTGCAGCCTCAGACAGAAGCAGCTGTTTAGGGACAAACGAATCATCATTGGCCTTGGCCATTTACTTGTCATCTTCTCTTGAAAGAGAAATTTGATTCGAGACTCACAAAGGCTTTCGATATCCATTAGGTGGTAAACATTTCATTGCATGGGCTCTTGCACCTGCCCCAGCAGAGGTCAGTGTACTTCTGCCGTTCCGATGGTCCCAACTGTCCAGATCACTATTCTAAGAGACTATACAAAATTACCAGAAGCTCATGCTGAAATAAAAAACAATACAGCCTATCTTTAGACTCAGTGCTGGATTTTCCTTGGGCATGTAGTCTAAGACAGGCTTTTCAGAACCCCGGAGTTGCTCACACACATGAACGGGAAAGCAAGGTAACAGTGTTTTGCAGATTGCTCATTCATTAAGATTGCCTCTAAAGAATAAAATGTCTACTCTGCCTTACAACTATCCCATGGACCAAAACTCACTTTTTAAAGAAATCTATATTGCAAATCCTTTAACTAAAGAATGTCGGATTCAACTTTCTTTGTTATTTCTGGGCTGTCACTTCTGTGGCCCTGTGACAGAGCTAGCCTGTCATCTGCCCATTTTTCTATCTGCCCTCTTCCCCCTCCTTCCTTCCTTCCCTTCCCTTTTGAACAAACATATATTTAGCACCTATTCTGCTACCCATCCCCTCAGCATGGCAGAACCACTTCTCTGTGCTGTCTGAATCTCCGTGGCACCGCCTCTGTGGTCCCTGCATACAGCAGGCGCCTTGTCCTGGATGTTGGCATTCCCAGCTGAAGACTGTTATTGGCTTTCAGTATCTTTAGTTTACATCATCTACTTGGAATCTCGACAGCCCTTGTGGTAGGGATGCTGGGAACTCTCAGCAATGCTTCTGGAATGAGCACCACTCATCTGGCTTGGCTCTTCCTGCAGTGAGCACAGAGCCGCATTGTTTCCCCAGTGGCCCTGTGACTCCTGCTGCCTGGCGCCAGTGCCAGAGCACGCAGAGAATGTGGCCCACTGCTTGGGCACTGCTCCCACCCTGAGGGCTCACAGCCTTGCCTTTCCTCCTCGCTCCCAGCCCTCCTCCCTGGTCCCAGTTTGGGGTCTACAGCCATCGTCAACACCTGCCTTTGAGATGCGTGAGTTGCCATGCATCCTTGGGCCTTCAGAGCTGAAATGTTACAATGGAGATGAGATGGGCCATGAGTTATTGCTGAGTGCTGCGCCCTGTGTCAGGAGCAGGAGGAGCTCTGGAGATTCTGGGCTGAGGCAGCCTTGTATGAAGTGGGAGTGATGGTCTCTTTCCGGGAAAGCACGAGGATTTCTCCTTTCCATGTGTGGGAGGAACCCATGAGGGCTCAAGGCAGCATGAGCTCCACTTGTGCCACCCTCAAGGACTCTGCAGGAACCGCCCTGCCGCTCCATGGCCCCAGAGGCCCAGCTGCCTCTGTGGTGTGTCTGGTCACCCCTTGAAGAGCTGACCTGTGAAGACCCTGAGCTCCCCGGAGGGCCCCAAACACCAGGACATTCCAGGCAGGGCTGGCTACCTATGCAGATCCCTGGCTGAGCATCCCTAGCCTGGAATGAGCAACTCAGAAGAGGCTGTCACCCGAGAGGGAAGATAGGAAGGGTGGGGCCTCGGGGGGAGGGATGATGGGGGTGGTGTCAGAGGTGGTCTCCTCAGGCTCGCTGTCCCCATCCTCCAGGCCTTCAGCCAGGGCCGGAATGATTCTGACCACGCTGTCCTCAAAGTGTACCTGCTTCTTCTTGGCCAGCGAGTCAGCTGGCTCCAGCGTCAGCTCTGTCAGGGCCTCTGGGTGCTGGAGGGCATTGGGCCTCCTGGTCCCCTTCAGGATGCTCTTCATGTGGATGAAGAGGGAGCCAGGCCCCTCTTTGACGGCCCCGTGGAAGGTGTAGGTTTGCTCCGTGTCCCCAGAGCCAGTGGTGCTCACGGCGCTGCTGGAGGGGTCAGTGTAGAGCTCCGGCGGGGCCAGCACCTCTGAGGCAGCTTTGCTTTTTTTCCGCTTGCTCAGCAGGAAGTAGGCCAGGCCAGTGATGATGAGCATAGAGCCTGGAAGAGATCTGGGAGGTCAGGACGCTGGACATGTCCTGGACAAAAGCCAGAGGCTGTCCATACCCATCGTTCCAAAGGGCCACGGGTGGCATGCCTGTGTGACCATATTCAGACACCCGGGGTGCCAGCCCTCACACTTAACTTGTCCTCACACACTCATATCAAGCTCATGTGGCAGGGCTGACACCTGGCCAAGGGGTGACAGTGGGGCCAGTGCTGTGCTAGGCCCTCATCCTGACCGTTGGCCAGAAGACCCTGTGCCCTAGGTCCCCTTCTTGTGACAGCCAATCCAGGTGCTGCCAGCCTGTCCTTCCATCACCACGCCCAGCCTCCCTCTCA
The DNA here is from genome assembly GCF_016906955.1 of Phacochoerus africanus. Classification (NCBI taxonomy): domain Eukaryota; kingdom Metazoa; phylum Chordata; class Mammalia; order Artiodactyla; family Suidae; genus Phacochoerus; species Phacochoerus africanus. Next base: position 91,853,831 of record NC_062558.1, read on the forward strand.
GGGGTGGCTTGTTGGGGCTGGACCAGCAATGCCTTCAAGAGACCTGTGTTGGATATCGGGCCCTAACGGCTGAGCTGGGCTTCCTTCCAGTCCCAGGAGTGGGGGAATCCTCCTTTATTGCGCCCTGCCCAAAAACATGGAAGAAGTGGCAAATCTCTTTGGGCACAGTGTTGGCTCCCCTCCTGGCCCCTCACGAAGCAGCCTCCAGGTCAGAGGCTCCTCTGTCTCCTGCAGGGAGCCCCGCTCTGTGCAAGGAAAGGGGTGAACTTGGCTGTCCTGCCCGCCAGGGCCAGAGACTCCTAACACATCTCACGCTCTATATAGAATGGGAGGTGGTGGCTCACACTGGCCTTGGCAGTGCTGAGTCCTGCTCAGGAGTCCACTGGCAGCTGCATAGAATGGTCCTGAGGGGCTGGGAGGGGTACCTTAAGAGAAATGGCTAGAAGGAAGAGGAGGTTCTGCCTTTCAACCTCATCTCCATGGGCAGTAGGCTTCCTGGCCTTTTACATGGGTCGTGGGGAGGGGTGCAGTTTTCACAGCTGGGGCGGGGGGAGGAAGAGAAGGGTCCCACTGGCAAAGGTCATTGTTAAAACTCAGAAGGTGGAAGCATCAAGTTCTGGCTTCTGAGATCAGAATCTGGGCTGACTGGCAGGGTCAGTGGAGTGAGAGAGGAGGGTGGGGTTGCCAGGGAGCCCATCTTGGTGTGCATTCACATTAGGCTGAGGAGTTTGGACCTGAATGGGTAGGAGCTGAGGAGGCACAAAAGGGTCTGGATGGAGAAGTGACCATCTCAGCCCCTCTAAAAACTCAGCCCACATGCAAGCATTGGAGAAAAAGTCATTTGCCTTTTGTGGGTACAGCCTCTGGACACCTATGTGAAAGACATGTTTTTTGGGACTTTCCTGCCACATGATGAGTTCTTCATCGCTACGGTCAATGCCAGAGAAGGCAGTGGGACCAGTGCTGCCCTGGAGCCAGTGTCACTGCAGACTCATGAGAGGGGGATTCAGCCCCTCCTGCTCAGAGCTTACCTGCAGGGGGTGCTGCTTGCCCCCACCCCATACCTCCTGGAACTCTTACCTGGGATGGTCACGTGCCAGACCAGGACAGGGTGGAGAAAGCAGGCCACAGACAGCAGCATGTAGGCCAGAAACCTCTGGAAACAGCCCAGCCAGTGAGCCTTCTCCTTTGCTCTGTAGGCCAGGGACCCTGGCTGACACCTGAGGGGAGGAAGTCCAGGATTGGCAGGAAGTAGGGAATAGTTTGGATAAGTCCCAGAAATCTATAAAACTATTGGAGTCTGGGATTGGGTTTATTGGGGCCATAGTCTCTCCCCCCTGCCCCTAGGGGCTAAAGTCCTTACTATGGGTTCCACAGTTAAGGGCCTTGCCTGAGGCCTCTCCTGAGGGTCTCCTGTACATTTTCTGAAAGGCTGCTCAGCTCTGCCTTTCTGGTCTAGAGCAGAGGGAGGTAAATGCTCTCAAGTCACTGCAGAGGCAGTGGGAAGGAGACTAGGACACTCAGGGTACACTGGGAAATCCACAGGGCAGTGGAGAAGGCCGGGATGGTTGTGAGGGTTGTACACTGCAAAAAGGACCTGACCACATGGTTGAGAGGGCTTGAATCCAGCTGCACTCTGATCAAAGGTGCCTTGCTTAGGCATGAGGTGGCATCTACCTAGAGGGGCTTCTCTGTTAACTGGGCACAGGGACCACACATGGGCCTGACAGAGGCTTGATACTGAGCTGGTTTCCTCAGGGAGCTGCCTCCAGGATGCAGAGGAGGAAAGTGTTTGCCTTTAGATTCATCTCCTTCATCTTCTGAATTGGCCTAGAATGGGGTTCTGCATACTGCATCCTTCCCCAGGCTGGCTTTGCAGCAGCATAGCCCTCCTCCAGTGTCCTGCTGCTGTGGCTCATTGCTGCCCCCCAGTGGTCATTATTTTGTGACAAGCCTCTGGCTGGGAGTGGAGGGAGAGGGTAAAAAGCCCCAGTAGGCCCTAGGGCTCCTCCCTCCTCTGCTCCTGAGACGTTGCAAGAGTCTGGTGGAAGCTTCTGCCTCAGGGTTAGTAGCCCTTGGAGGCAGCCAGTGGCCTTGCAAGATGCTAGGACAGCTGGGTTTAAAGCTTGCCTCTTTTGCTGACCATCTGAGACCCAACCATCCAGGTTCTGAGAACTGTGGTCCAGGGCCAGCCTTCGGCCACCTTGATGATAGCTTCCATGAATTGAGCATGACTGGGTAGAGGTAGAGGCCTCAGGGCCCATGTGGCCTCCCAAGACTCTGCAAGCTCTGCCCTCCTGCCCCCAAAATGGGCAGGGGTGGGGTGGGGTGGGGGCTGTGACCCTGGCTTGTCCCTGGGTCCCAGCAGGAGGCAGAATCAGTTCTCAAGCCCAGCTCTGTGTGCTTCAAGCTGGCCTCCCACTGGGTCCCCACCTCCTGGTGGATGACTCAGATGGCGGGTTCAGTGACTGGCTGTTTCTGGAAGGTGGGGATGGGCACTGCAGGGGGATTCTGGGTGGGGTCAGGTCCTAAATGGATGTGTCCATCCTCTTCCTGGTTGGGAGAAGGGACGAGGGGACACTGAGCCCCACAGGCCTGAGCCCACATCCAGGCTGGGGCTCTACACAGGTTCATGGCTGCTTTGGGAACAGAACATCTCCTCGGCTGTGGCCCCAGAGTGGAGGCATCTGGGAGTGCTTGGAGCTGGGGGTAGTGGTGGGATCACTCTGGAGGCTACTTACTGGAAGCAGATGGCCAGCAGCTGAGCCACAAAGTAGGCCCCTTCGATCACAGAGACGGCGGCTCCTATAAACCTATGGTGGAGACAGGTGAGGGAGGTGACACCCACTGACCCTCCCTTTGCTTTCCTTTGAGTGTCTTCTCACAGCACCTTGGCCTCCTGGGCATCTGTGTATAGCCGAACTACAGACCAGGAGTTTCTTTATCTAATCCTGTCTCTTGTCCAACATCCTCCAAGAGCTGCCTGGATTCCAGGGCCTGCACTGGGTGGGGCCAGGACTTGGTAGTGAGGATAGGGGTGGTGGCTGGGGCCCAGAGGTAGGCAAGGGAGCTGCAGACCAGCAGGGGAGACTGCCTTGATCCTAGCACCCCTGCGTGGACACTGGCAGCCACATCCTTCTACCTACTGCCCGGTTGTCTGAGCCTTAAAGCTAGAGCCATTCCTGACCCCCTTCCTTCTTGTCATCCCAACAGTCACCAGGAAGGGTTGACTGTGTTCTTTCAATAGCCTTAGAATCACTCCCATTCTTTCTGGTCTCACTTGTATTGCTCAGCTCAGGGCCTGCCCCCTGAACCCTTACACCAGCTTCCCGTTCGGGCTTCCCTGACTCCCTGGCCCTCACCTCTTCGCCTCCTGCTCCTCCACTGTCACCACCAGGCTGCCTGAGGCTCCTTCTGAATCTGATCAGAGTCCTCCCCGTCCAGACTGCTTCAATCTCCTCATGCTCCAAGGGTCCAGGGACCCTCCAATCAGAATCCCCTGGGGAATATGGAAAAGCAGAGATTCCTGGGCCAGCTGCAGACTGGACGTATCAGAATCTTTGGGATTGGAACCTGGATCTTTCATTGGCAGATCTCACTGGGCTATAGAATTGGCCTGTACAATTTCTTAGCATGCTTTTCTTTCTTTCTCTTCCTTCCTTTCTTTCTTTCTTTCTTTCTTTCTTTCTTTCTTTCTTTCTTTCTTTCTTTCTTTCTTTCTTTCTTTCTTTCTTTCTTTCTTTGTCTTTTGTCTTTTTAGGGCTGTACCGTAGCATATGGAGGTTCCCAGGCTAGGGGTCTAATTGGATCTGTAGCCACTGGCCTACGCCACAGCTACAGTAAGGCCGGATCCTTAACCCACTGAGCGAGGTCAGGAATCGAACCCGCCACCTCATGGTTCCTAGTTGGATTCGTTTCCACTGCACCACGGTGGGAACTCCTTTAGCATACCTTTTAAAGCCCTCCATGAAGCTATTAGGTGCCACATGGCTGGGCCCTGTCAGAGGTCTCCCTCTCTTGTCTGTGTGACAATGTTAGTTACTTCTCTCTTTCTCCCTCTGACCATTTAGTACTTAATCTCTACTGTCTCCTACTTTCTCTCTGCCTCTCAGGGTCTGCTTAACTCTGACTCCTAAGCTTTTAAGTGGTAATCACTAGCATTTATATGATGAATATGTGCCAAACATGTTGTAAGGGCTTTGTAACTATGAATTCATTTAGTCCTTATAACAATTTCATTGTTGAATCACTATGATTACTCTCAGCTTGCAGCTGAGGAAACGGCCATGGGAGGTCAAGCCCCTTGCTTATGGCCACTCAGCTCATCTGTAGTGTGGCAGGATTGGAACCATCACTCAGACTCAGAGCCTGTGTGCTTTGATAAGCAAGTGGCATTGCCTTTTTCTTTTCTTTTCCTTTTTTTTTTTTTTTTTTTTTTTTTTTAGGGCTGCGCCCAGGCTAGGGGTTAAGTTGGAGTGGTGTGGAGGTGGACCTGAAGGGCGAAGCAGGGTTGGGAGACGGTGAGTGTGAGCCATGGAGCAAACAGAGGAGGCTTCCTGAGGCAGAGGGCTCTGTAGGACATAGACCAAGCCACCGTGATGAGAGTGGATGCAGAAGGGAGAAAGTATGGGAGAGGATGCAGCCCAGTGACCCTGCAGGCAGACCCGGGGGCTCTCTCAGGGTGAGGATGCTGAGAAGCTGGGTGGTTACCCTTCCAGGATACCACTGAACAGTGATCCTTTCACCACTAGGGGGCGTTTGCAGAGGCAGCAGGCAGAGATGAAAGGACAGTGGCAGAGAAACTGAAGGGACCTAGATAGCTGAATCTCAAGGCTGAATCCCTGCTGCTCAAGGACTTGGTGATGGGGGCTGAACTGCTTACTCTTTCTGAATTTTTTTTTTGTCTTTGTGCTATTTCTTTGGGCCGCTCCTGCGGCATATGGAGGTTCCCAGGCTAGGGGTCTAATCGGAGCTGTAGCCACTGGCCTACGCCAGAGCCACAGCAACGCAGGATCCAAGCCGCGTCTGCAACCTACATACACCACAGCTCACGGCAACGCCGGATCGTTAACCCACTGAGCAAGGGCAGGGACCGGACCCGCAACCTCATGGTTCCTAGTCGGGTTCGTTAACCACTGCGCCACGACGGGAACTCCTGAATTTTTTTTTTTTTTTTAATCTGCAAAACACTATGTGCACTTTTCCTGTAATGCTGTCAAAGTTAAAGGACATAATTTAAATAAAACATTTATCTGTGTATAACATGTAGAGGAGCTCAAATATATAGTCCTTTGAACTGATTCCCTTCTCTCTAAAACAAGAATTCGCTTAATGTTTACTGAATAAATAAATTACTGGAGAGATAAATAGATGGATGGATGGGTGGATGGATGGATGGAATGCTAATTGATTGATTTATGGGATAGTCTGACTACAGTCCTTTCCAAACAAGGGGATATTACAGAAGCCCCCTCTACTCCTTATACCTTTGGGATAAAATGGAGCTCATGTGGGATTGGGGGTGCTGCAGGTGAGTCTCAGCAGATGGACTTGGGGTGAACTGGAGCAGAACATGCAGTCAGGGAGGGTACATACACACGTACTCACAGCAGATAGAAAGCCAGACTTTTGAACTGTCCCTGGAAGAAGGTCTCAGTGCCCACGCCGATCAACACTGCAGAGGGAGGAAGCAGAGGGGAGAATGGGCCCAGGTGCTCCAGTCATGGTACTGCCTTGTGGAGGGCTCCTTGTTCATGGAGAGAGCCCTCTCCTGGGGACCAGGAGCCAGAGTAGCCTCTTCACGTGGCATAGGGAGCTGTGCCTGAGAAGATGCAAAAGAGCAGGGAGCCTTCTGGATTGGTGTCTAGAAATCAGAGGGGTTTCATGCAGAACCTCAGCCTCCCCAGAAGCAGATGCCCATCCTTCTCTGTTCATACTGGTCATGCTGCTACCCCTAAGAGCCCCCCAAAACCATCCATATGGACAGGTCACCAACCCCTGGGCTCCACAGCTGTCCTCCATGTGTGGTGGTTTCAAGGGCCCTCCCTGTCCTATAGGCTCAGGTGTGCTGTGTGTCTGGGTTCGGCTGTGGGTGGGACCTGCTGCCCTGCCTGCTCCCTTGCTCTTTCCATGATCTCTCTTTCATTTGCTGGCTTGGCAGCTACATCACACACTCTTGGCTCATCGCTTTGGACCTGGTGCTGAGTAAGCCCCTGGGGTTTTCTTGGACACATGATGCAGCTCTGCCTCATCTCTCCTCTTGTCTTTTCTTGGCAGTTGGCATTTGCGCTCAGATATCTGACCTTCCATTTGTCTGAGGTGAATCCATCTTGGCCCTGCCTTTGCGGACCTGCTGGGTCCTGGCTGTTTCCTCCCTTGCACAGCATCACTCACCCATTCACCAGTCGATGGGAATATCCATAGACAGCAGGCAGGTGTCCCGAGGTGCTCCTCCCACTGCGGTGACCCATTAATCAGACCTCTTTCTGGCCCTAACTGAATACAGCCCCCACACTCTCCATTCCTCTCTCTGCACCCTGATGACCCACGCTGGTTTCTGCCGAATTGTGACTTCATCTCGTTTCCCTCTCTGAGAGTCAAAGACCATGGTAGGACTGGACCCATGTGGCCCTTCATCTCTGCCTTGCAGGGGGTGACTTTCTCGGGTCTGATGCCTCGTCCCTTCCCTGGCAGAGACCCTGTGTAAGCGCCCATGTGTGGGAGACCCGAGCCCTTTGTTGGCTGTGGAAACAATGTTTTCCTCACTTAGGCTCCGGCACCTCCACTCTCACTTCGTGGGGTGGTGTGTATGCACTTCAGGAAGAAATGCTGAAGGACAGAGCTCTTCAGTCTAGGAAGGAAGGGAGCTGTGTATTCTTAGGGATGGGGGTTCCAGTGCCGCCTGTGCTTGGGGGGGGTGGTACAGGTGGAGGGCACTGTTCCTCTGTTCCCTCCAGGTTCTGTCTGCCAGTTGGCATGTCCCAAGTGAGGGGTCAGGGGGGCTATACAGCCTCACGCCCCTCTGCAGTGTGAACATAATCTGTAGAGCACTTAATGGCTATATCAGGTCACCCATGTCTACCCACCCACAATAGTTTCCCCCATCCTGGTTCCTCATAGCAGCCTCACAACACAGGGAGAGGAGTTCTATGCTCCCTGTTTTACAGGGATGAAAATGAGGCTCAGTGACCTTGCATCGTCCTCCCAAGGACACACGCTAGAAAGCAAAGGACCTATAGACCAACTTGAGACTTTTGGCTCCAGGCATGGGCCATTCCCTGGTTTTCACTGTCTACCTGTGTGTGTGTGTGTGTGTGTGTGTGTGTGTGTGTTTGTGTGTGTGTGTGTGTGTGTGTGTTATGCGGGCAAATATTCATGTATTTAGTTTTCACAGTGTGTCCTGTCCTGTACTCAGCACTTAGCATTTATTAACTTACTTAATCATCACAACAGTCCTAAGTGAAAGCACTACGTTACCCTCATTTTACAGAAGGGGAAACTGAGGCACAGAACGTGTAAGGAAAACAAAACTATCCTGCTTTTCAGGCTCACATTGGCCAGTTAATAGCTATGTCAATCTCTCTGAGGATTCAGTAAGTTAATTAATGTCAAATACATCACAAGTGTTTGATGAAATCACCAATTTTTGGTACAAGAAACCAGCCCAGCCCGGTGAAGTGTCTGCCCAGGGTAAAGGTCTTCCCACCCAGAGCCTAGGGGAGGGGTCTTCTGCTCAAGGCTGATGGTTCTGATTATTTGTTTCTGGGGTGAGGCAGAGGCTTCATTTACCTCCGTGGTCTTTGTAGATCTGCATGGGCTTCTGGGATGATGGCCAGAAGGTGGCAGGAAAGGGACTTGGGAACTCAGCCCCTTTGCCTGAGTTGTACCCCTTTAGCAATTGGATAAGTATTCTGATGTCTTTTGACTGAAATGGAGGCATTTCAGGAAACATTCTAGAGGTGTTGCTGGTTTGCACTCAAAAAAAAAAAAATGAAAGTATCAATAGGGAAAAAGAGAGGGTTGGAATCCCAGTTCTGCGTGTCATTACCTGGGTCATGGTGGGTAAATGCTTAACTTCTGAGTTGGGTTTACCATCTGTGGAATGGGGAGAGTTATTTATATCTCCTAGAATTGTTGCTTGTATTGGAGAAAATGAGTCTGAAACACAGGGCTTTTTGCCTGGCAGATGTCAGGGCCCCCATACATACAAATTCCTTCCTCTAACTCTGGTCTGGGCATCTTCCCAGCCCCCAGTTAGCTCATTTTGCTCCATGAGAATTGAGGTCACCTTCCCAAAAACTCTCAGCCAGCAATAAACATGCTGGATTCTGCAAGCCCAAGGATGGAAGGATGCCCTTGGGTGGGAGGAGGAGAGCCAGGGTTTAGTAAGGAGTGTGAACTTTTGGGCCCAGAGATCTGTAAGAGGGTTCTCATGGGAGGCCAGAAGGCCCTTCGACATGGGGGACAAGTAGTTACCTGCTTGATCCTCCAAGCTCTGGGGCTCATATTCTCAGAGCCAGACCGTGCGAGGCTGAGGCTGGCTTCTGGAGGTCTGCACGGGGCATCTGTTTATCTGCCTCTGGCCTGGACCCACAGGCCTGCTTCTGCCTCTCAGCCACCTGCCCAGGCTCCATGGTGTCTCCTGGCAGCTATTCCTAGACGGTGCTTCCATCTCACCTTTTGTGGTTTCACAGGGCTCTAGTGCTGAGCAAAATGGGCCAATCTACATCTGCCACTCACCGCAGCAAATATCACTGCAGCCCTGGCACGGAGACAGAGGACCTGACAGTTTGACAGTGGAGCACAGAGGGTCATGCCATATATGGCCACAGAATCAAGGCTTCATTATAACAACTTCTCTGTAAGAAGGAATTGCCCCCATGAACAGCCTTGACCCTGGCAGCGTTGTTCTCTGCACTGCAGCTGGTTGGGGGCACTGGGCAGAGCTGCCAGTGCTACTTTTACACCCCTTCAAGTGGCCTTGGAGTCCTTCCAACCCTCCCTGTTAATCTGACCCTTAGGGTCCCGTTGCATCTTGTCTCAGCCCAACAGAACCGTATCACAGGCCCACCCTAGTCCAGCCGCCCTACCTCTCCTTCTCACTTCCCCTCACAGACTCCTGGGAACTATTTTTTTTCTGGCGTCTAGTTAGAACCAGCACTTGTGGACAAGCCTGACCTCTTCATTCATCCCCTCGTCTCTCATTTCTGTCTCTCTTGTTTGGGCTGCGTCCAACCACAGCACAGTATTTTCTTCTCCCAGAGCCTGGGGCTTTCTTCTGTGTTGCCTTCCTGAGCTGTTTGTTCTAGCTCAGCCTTAGCAGGGATCAGAGGTTCTGGACTTGTGATGCAGGCCTGGGCCAGATACACCCTGAAGCATCTTTCTGAACATCCTGAAGCTCTGGTCCCAGAGTGTGTCCCAGATGAAAGCTATGGGCATTGCAGCAGAGAATGTGAGCCTTGATCAGAAAAGCAGAGTCCTGGCTTCTCAAACAAACGATAACTCCCTTGCCTGCTTCCTCTTCCAGAAAATGGGGATCATAAAACATGTATAACTGGCTCTGTGCCTCAGTCTTGGTAAATTATAGAGTGTTGTGCAAATGTAGATGACGGCTAATAGAATTATTAGGAGAGGCAGGTCGTTCCCATCAGTAGTCTCAGGGGAAGGGGAGGGTTTATTCTTGTCCTTTCCTTCCATTAATACATTCTTTAAAAAATTTTTTATTGCTGCTGAAGAGCACTTCCCTGTGTACCGATATTGCTCATTGATTTTCCTGTCTCAGGTCTCTCCTGCAGGCCCATTTGCGATGTAAGTTGTCCAAAGCCCCATCTGCCTCAGCATCTCATATGTGAGGCCCTTTATACAGCCTGCGAGGGGCCGTGTGCTCCTGAGGATGGGGCCGGTGTGTGATGCTAATGGCTAAAGGGATATCCCCTGGTTTCTGGCCTGGGCTGCTTTTGCCTCAGGGCTGATGTCACAGTGGGCTATAGTTTATCTGCTCTGACTCCATCACTAGGTTGAGTTTTGACACCTGTCTTGCATTCAGTGTTGTGTGCAGGTGGCAACCTAGGACACTTCATAAAGGGCACTAGAGGCCACGCTAAGTGGCTTTCCATGTCAGGCAGTGGTCTTGGCCCTGGATGTCTGGGGTGATGGGTAAGAATGTCGTACTCCCTGCTGCTGAGGGCACCTCATAACTCCTCACATTGCACTTATTGGTCTTCTTCGTCCTTAGCTATGGCATATCTCCTACTGGTCTTAGTGTCTCTAGGAACATCTCAGGAGGGATGGTGACAACGTCTGCGGATGGTTTAGGTGCAGAAGGGGTCACAGCCGACTGTAGACATGAAAGCTAGATTTGTAGCATTTCTAAGAACACAGAGATATTGGAACCAGTGGCTAAGAATCCAATGAGACAATACGCTAGTAGCTGTAGCCTTAACTCAGGAGGAGTTGTGGCAGATAGTATGCATGGCAGGGAACTTACCTGGGTGTTGAGAGCCATTCAGCTGATACCCATGAGCCAGGGTTTGGAGACACCATGAGAAAAGGCCAAGATTTTATAGAAGAAAATTCTAGATATTCAACTAGAAGAGATTTTAGATTATAACATGACACTCAGTGCCCACCAACACCTCACAAGCCTGTTTAGGGGGCATTTCCTGAAGGCGAGAGAGTCCTCATTGTCTACTGCATTCTCCACCATAGACTACAGTGGACCATCCAAGAGGTCTATTTTAGCTTGGCTTGTAGAAATCCCTGTGGTAGGTTGCAGAGATGCCCCCAAACTTTCATCCCCTTGGTATCCATATCCTTTGTTATATGACTTTGCTGTCCCTTGCACTAAAGAGAAGTCAACCAAAAAACCTATGGTTACCAAAGGGAAAAGGAGAGAGGGATAAATTAGGAGTTTGGGAGTCACATAACACACCACTATATATCACTACATATATATGTGTGTGTGTATGTGTGTGTGTGTGTGTATAAAATAGATAACTAACAAGGTCCTACTATATAGCACAGGGAACTATACTCAGTATTTTTTAATAACCTATAAGGGAAAAGAATCTGAAATATATATACACGTATGCGTGTGTGTGTGTGTATATACGTATGTGTGTGTGTGTATATATATATATATATATACACGTGTGTATATATATATATATATATATATACACACACACACATACGTATATGTGTATATATATATATACATATATATATATACATATATATGTGTATATATATACACATATATATATATATGTGTATATATATATATGTGTGTTGTGTATATATGAGTTCCCTTGTGGCACAGCAGGTTAAGGATCTGGTGTTGTCACTGCAGTGGCCTGGGTTGCTGCTGTGATGCATGTTCAATCCCTGGCCTAGGAACTTCCACATGCTGCACACATGGCATATATATATATATACACACACACACATACTTCATATTTATAAAACTGAATCACTTTGCTTTATACCTTAAACTAATACAACATTGTTAATCAACCATACTTCAAGAAACTACTACACTAAAATATAGTTTTTTTAAACTATACTTTTAAAAAAGGTATATGTAAAAAAATCATAAAAAACCCCACAAAACTTAAAAAAAAAAAGAGGGAGAAGTCTGTTTCCCCACCCCTTGAATCCAGGTTCAGCCATGTGACTTGCTTTGGGCAATAGGATGTTGTCAGGTACCAGGCCAGCAAGGATGTAAATGGGACTGTGAACTGGGCCTGCTCTCTTGTGCCTCTGCCATTATTATGGGCATATATCCAAGCCAGCCTGCTAGAGCATGAGGGATCTCATCATTCCAGCCAAGGCCAATCTAGACAAACCAACAGCTATCTGACCCTCAGAGAGGAGAGTATACCCAGCCAATATTTTCAGAGATGCCTAACTCACCCAGATGTGTGAACAATAAAATCTTACTGTTGTATGCCACCAAGGTTTTACAGTTGTTACACAGCATTATTTTGGCAATAGATAACTGACACATCCACTATTGAAAATAGCTTTATCAAGGTATAATTGACATGCAAAAATTTGCATATCTTTAAGGTGTGCAATTTGGTAAGTACTGACATAGGCGCTTACCAGGTAAATCATCACTCTGATAAAGATAATGAACAAATTTTTTACCCTGAAAGTTTCCTCGATTCCTTGTAATCCTTGTAGAATTGTAATAATACTATTCTCCCACCTTTCCACCTAGTTCCAAGGAATTACTGACCTGTTCTCTGTCACCAGAGGTTAGTTTGCATTTTCATATTTATACAAATAGAATCATACAATACATACTCCTTTTTTATTTTTGCTGTCTACTTTCATTCATCATAATCATTATATTTACTCAGGTTGTAGCATGTATCAATAAATAGTTCATGCTTTTCTATTGCTGAGTAGTGTGCATATATATATATACCTTGGTTAGTTTATAATCTATCTGTGATTGGCACCTGGGTTGTTTCTAGTTTTGCCTGTTGCTATGAACATTCATGCACGATCTTTATACAGATGTAGGCTTTCTTTTCTCTTGGGTAAATACCTGGGAGTAAAATGGCTGGCTCATGTGGTAGGTGCATGTTTAGTTTTTTAAGAAATTGCCAAACTATTTCCAAAGTGAATGTACCATCTCACATCCCATCAGTAGTGTATGAGAGTTCCACATCCTTGCCAATACTTCAACATTTGGTAGGGTGAGTCTTTTTAATTGTAGCCATTTTAATAGATGTGTAGTAATAGCTGTGTAGTAATATCTCATTGCAGTTTTGACTTGTATTTCTTTTCTCTAATGACTATTGAGGTGAAACATCTTTTCACGTGCTTATTTATCATCATGTCTCTTTGTTGACCTGTTTTTTTCACTCTTTTAATATATTGTGAAAAGTGATACGTAAAATTTTGATTGTGTGCAATTTATCAATTTGTTCTTCTATGGATTGAACTTTTGGCATTCTATCTAAAAACATCTTTGCCTAACATAACACTAAGGTCTTATCCTATTGTCTAGAAGTTTTATAGTTTTAGGTTTTATATTTAGGTCTAACCATTTTGAGTCATTTTCTTATATATGAAACAAAGTATAGACAGAAGTTCATTTTTTTGGTAAATGGATATTCCATTGTTCAGTACCATGTGTTGGAAAAAATTCTCCTTTCCTCACTAAATTACCTTTGTACTTGTGCCAAACGTTGTTTGTATATGTCTATCTAGGTCTATTGTTAGACCCTATTCTGTTCTATTAATCTATCTTATATCAATACTGTATTGTCTTGATTTCTATAGCTTTTAATATGTCTTAAAATCAGACAGTGTTAATCTTCTAATTTTGTTCTCTGCTTATAAAGTTATTTTTTTGGTTATATTAAGACCTTTGCATTTCCAGGTGGTGGAATTTATAGTCAGCCTGTCAATTTCAGAAAAAAAACCCTGTAGGGACTTGGGATTGCATTCAAACTGTAGAGAAATTTTGGTGAGAATAGACATCTTAACAATATTGGGTCTTCTGACTCATGAATAAAAAGCACTTCCCGGTTTACTTATGTCTTCTTTACTATCTGTCGGCAGTATATTTTAGTTTCCAGTGTACAGGTTTTTTTTTTTTTTTAAATACATTTTTTGGTCCAGATTTTCCCTTAGAACTTCATATTTTTGATGCTGTTATGAATTGTATTTAAAACTTTTCATCTTCTGGCATTCCCGTCAAGGCTCAGTGGTTAACGAATCTGACTAGGAACCATGAGGTTGTGGGTTTGATCCTTGGCCTTGCTCAGTGGGTTGGGGATCCCATGTGGCCATGAACTGTGGTGTAGGTCACAGATGTGGCTTGGATCCCATGTTGCTGTGGCTGTGGTGTAGGCCAGCGGCTATAGTTCTGATTTGATCCCTAGCCTGGGAAACTCCATATGCCATGGGTGTGGCCCTAGAAAAGACAAAAAAAATTTTTTTAATGTTCTAATTATTTGTTGCTAGCATACAGAAACACAGTTGACTGTGGTATAGTGACCTTATTTATAGGTGTCTTGCATCCTTGCTAAACTCTATATTAGTTCTAGTAGCTTTTCTGGCAGATCCCATCAGATTTTCCACAGATGACCAGGCCATCTGTGAATAACATTTTTTTTTCTTCCTTGTCAAGATGTATGCACTTTATTTCTTTTTCTTGCCTTGTTGCACTGGCTAGAACCTCTAGTACAATGTTGAGTAGAAATAGTGGAAGTGGACATTCTTGTCTTGTCACTAACTTTAGAAGAAAAGCATTCAGTCTTTTACTTTTAATTAGCTGTAGGTTTTTTGTGGTCCTGTTAAGTTGAGAAAGTTTCCTTCTGTTAATAGTTTGATGATCATTTTTATCATTATAGAATGTTGAATTTTGTCAAGTGATTTATCTGCATTCATTTAGACAATAATATATATTTTTTTCTTTTTTAGTTTGTTAATATGGTCAATTACATAAATTGAATTTCAAATATTAAAGTAACCTTACGTTTCTGGGATAAACTGCAGTTGGCTATGTATATTATCTATCTAGATTTCTTGTCTTAAATCAAAGAAGGAGGAAACAGGCACAAACCAAATTATATTATGTTCCAGTGGTAGGAGGGTGGAACAGAGGTGGGGATATTTCATTTGCTGGTTGGGACAATCATATTGGAAAACAGTCACCATCCATTTAGAGGATCTGAAGACAATGTGGTCTTGCTTGGGTAATAAACTCACCTGTTCATGTTGGAGCACATGAAGCTTCCTTAGACTGTAGGAGGTGGTCACAGGGATATACATTTAAGAAGGGTGGAAATTAGCATAGAGCCCAAGATGATCACCTCAGAAGCATTAGCTGTTCTTTTTTTTTTTTTTTTTTCAAGTCTTTGAATAAGGCTAAAATCAAAGTTTGCATTTGCTCTACTCTTTAAAAAATAATGAGAACATCTGGGTTTAAATGCTCCTTTTATCCTGGTCAATATTAATAAACCAAGTCTCCATTTGAATGGAGTGTGGCAAGGAGTGGGGCTGTCAGGAATGCGGCTCTGTCCTTTATGTACAGAGGATGTTAATAGGTCAAAAGCCTGGAACAAAACTCCTGAATGATCCAGGTTGACCCAAAGTAGTTGATTTGTAAGAAGGAACATGTTAGCTTGACAAGCAGGACTTGGTTCAAATGGCTTTGTCTCCAGCCCAGCTTATTTTCTCATTGGCTGTGAGTCCCTTCTCTTTAGAACTGTGGGCCAACAGCCCTTAGATGTTTCACTGTATCACCACCCTGTGAGTGGGCAAACTGGAGCTCCAAAAGCAGACATGCTGTTTACTGGCTGTGTAACCTCTACCAAGCTACCTAAACATTCTGAGACTCAGTTTTCTCATTTATAAAATAGGATTAACTCAGCATTTGGCCCTCATAGATACTGGCAGGGCTGAGGCAAGATAATTACTTTATAGATAATGACTCTATAGCCTGTTGTCAGTCATGTACCTCTGGACCAATCCATGGAAGGTCCTTCCATGATAATTCCCTTTGGGAATGTGTGTAAATTTGTCTGTCCCCAGATGAGGTCCAGGAGTGGGTTTGACTGGAGATGGTCATCATGGTGTCAGTCAAAGCATGCTTGGCATTCAGAGACGGAGAAGGAAGAGTTGGATCAAGTATCAGTGTCTTTGTTAATTTAGAGAACAAACTAGTTGTTACCAGTGGGGAGAGGGAAGGTGGAAGGGGGCAATATAGGAGTAGGGGAAAAGACAAAAAAAGCTTACGTGGGGGATTCTAAGAAATCATGTGTGTGAGACTTTTGAAACTTGCCAAGGACTAAAGAATTTAAAGAATCATTCATTCAGTTAAAAAAAACCATAATAGTGCAGACAAAAAAACATCAGTATCTTTAGAAGCAGGAAGTGTTTAGTCATCCTCCCTTTCCTTCAGTCTAACCGTGTCCACTCTCACCATGACCGCACCTGCCTGAGGCTCTGTATGGTCAGGACTGACTAATGGGAGGGGCACTCGACTGGATAGGGTCGCCTCAATCAGCCTCCTTGGTACCCTCTTTGTGTTTTGCTTTCTGAATCCTGTGGTCACCAAGACATGGCCTGATTTAGGTGGAAGGCATGTTGATTAAGAGTAGGGTCTCAGGACTAGACCTTCATCAGTTGTAATCTTTCCTCCTTGCTTCTCATTTAAAGGGGCTGAATGGGGAGGAAGAGTTGGGCTCAGCTAACCACACATGTATAGGGCAGGCCTCGGCCGCAGCCATGGGGCCTTGCCATCCTGGTGCATGTACGTGGGGCCGGGGGCCTTCAGAGCTGTTCACAGCCTCAGATCCATCAGGGGAAAGGGATCCAGGGAGGGGTTGCTGGATCAAGAGCTGCCTGGTCCCTGCAAGTGACAGTCTGGGTGACCTTGGGTCACCTGCTTTTCCTAGTTTCTAGAAAACCCACACTCCTCCCCACAGGGGCATCTGTAAAGTGACAGCTTCTGTCTCAAGTCTCTCTAGCAGCAGTGCCCCTGGAAATGAGGCCTGGAATTCTCAACGAGAGGATTTCAACAACAACAAAAAAAGAGGCTTAAGGGAATGAGGAATTTGCAAATCTTACACATTGGAAATAGGCCAGCAAGTTCAGTGATGCTGAAAGAAACTCGAGATTTTCCCAATATCACTAAAGCCCCTCTTTTTAACTTCCCACCCACTCCTAAAAATGATTATTGGAAAGCCTGGCCATTAGAAGGCAACTCATGGCCTATATTTAGTCTGGATCCTATATCAAAACCAAGCCAGAGACCTCTGCATTAACAGTGGCCCTCTGCACTGAAATAAGAGTTGTGGCTCAAAGGAGTGGTACAAACATGCCTGGTGTGTTTGTGTATGTGTGTGTGGCTGCAGACCCCTCCACTGGCTGAGATAAATCAGACTTTTAAACTGTCTGTAGCTAATCCATTAGAAGTGCATGTACCTCTTAAAACAGCTTCCTGACAGGAGCCAGGCCTGCCCTCTGGGCAGAGTGAGGCGAGGGGAAGTGTCACTGTGATTTCCGAGAGCTGTAAGGGGTGTGTTTTACATGTTTGGAAACCAAGGTTTAGAGGAGGGCAGGGTGGAGTCAAGATCAACAGTGGTAGACAGGACTCAAACACAAGGCACAGAGACCCTGCTTAGGGTTAAAATTTCCCTCCATCCCCAGGATGGGTGATTATGGGATTTGGAGCTCATTCCAATAGGTATAGGTGACAAGGTGGTTCTGACAGAGGCTGGTGTTGGCTCTCCCATGCGTTTGTTAACTCAGGGTCCTTCACAGAGCAATTCCAGACACTTCCTGGTACATACTGGGTGGGGCTTCCTATCCTGGGAAGAGGGAGCTCTTTGGCCAGAATCCTGGCCTTTTCAAAATTTGAGGGACCAGAGTTCCAAGCCAGCTGTCCCTCTGGCCTATAGAATGAACTTGGGCAAGGTCATGGTCTCTGTTTGAACTTAGATGCTCCGACGCATAACAGGAGGGGGTGAGATTAGATCATCTACAACAGCCCTCCCTGTGCCAACTCAGGGCTCAGTGCTAGAAGAGCCCACTGGCAGCACAGCAGTGGGGCTGGCCCTGCACCCTGGGAAAGACATAGATCCCCACTGAGTTCTGAACCATGTCCTGGGGGCTTCCCCTAAGAGGTTCACATCCTCAGTTCCACTTAGCCACGCTCAGTTCATGCATCCTCAAGCTTCCAAAACACCTGACCTGCTGGTCCAATTATCTCTATCATACAGATCAGAAAGCACAGCCCCAAGAGGGCTCAGGTGGCTTTCCCAAGGTCACATAGTGGGGTGGGGACCAGCACTGTTTGAGTCTGAGCTGGGGGCCATTTCCCATTCATCAACAACCATGCATAAGATTGTGTGTAGTGGGGGGCAAGGGCTTGGTAAGAGTGGGTTTCTATTCCTTGTCCCCAGGTGACAGTGGAACCCAGAGCTAAGGGCTCAGAATGCTGCCTGTTCACTTTCTCAGCACAGATCCTGGCCACAGGGGGTTCCTGGGGCTAAGGGTCAGGTCTGAGTTGGGGAAGTGAGCAGGCATAGCTCAGGGTCACACGTGCAAAGGTTCTGCTCTAACCATCTGTCTTCCTGGCAAGCAAGCAGCCCCTGGATCAGGCTGGGTGAGGAAGAACAGACTGGCACAGGGAAACGTTTCTTCCCCCAGACCCAGGGTGCTTCAAGGGAAGTCTGGCCAGCCCTCTAGCTCAGCTTGCCCTGTGTGCTGGGAATTCTCTCTCCATGAAATGAGGCTGTGGTTTGATTAAAATAAGATGTGCTCCACTGACAATTTTCGTGACTGCACAGTGAGGCATCTGACTCTCACGTTACTTTCATCTTCAGCTCCCACCTCCACCTCACGACACCCCCCAAGGAGGTGGATCAGACCCCCTCAACTCATTTCACAATGAGGATGCTGAGGGTTCCTGAGGCCACATGGATGCTGGGTTGCCAAGCAGAGATTCAGCCCCAGGCCCCTGGATCCCTGCCCCAGGCTAACTCCCATTGCACCTGCTGCTGCCTTAAAGAGTGATGTCTATGGGGTTTGGGGAAAGAAAGGAAGATGTGGCCAGGAGTTTCTTCCCATCCCTTGCTGGCTGGCTCCCACCCCTTAGGGAGCCCTATCTGTTGGATCCAGTGTACAGGGAAGGTGGGGTCTTACCTGCAGCAGTGGTGATACCCAGGAGCCGACAGGTATACTCCAGCCCAGCCCAGAACCCCTGCAGCTTCATAGTGCTGGGCGCGAGGGCAGGGTCCCAGTGGGGTAGGCAGCAGCAACTCTGGCCTGAGACGCTCCAGGTCGCCCGTGTGCAGCGGGAGGCTGAGGCTACCGGGCTCTGGTGCCCTGGGGCCCTGCCTTCCCAAACCAGTCCAGGCCACCTCAGCCTGGCCGAGGTGTGAATAGGGCTCACCTTCCCGGCTTGCCAGGCGCTCAGCTTAATCATTACCTTGGAAGAACGCCCCCACTGCTGTGCGCAGTCGGGGCCTGGTCTGGAGCCGCTGTGGCCTCAGCTCGACCGCCTGAGATGAGGCCGATTAGGGCTGGGCTGGAGGCAGCCTAGAGCTGGCAATTAACTGTTTCTGGCTGGGAGGAGGGAGCCAGCCAAAGGACCAGCCCAGGCCCTTCCTTACTGGGCAGGAAAAAGGCCCAGAAAAAGTGGCACCATGACCTCAGGCATTCAAGATCTGGGAGTCAGTATCTGGAGGTGACATGTGCATGCATGTTTGTGTGTTTGGGTATGTCTACGGGAGAGAGAGAGAGAGAGCTGTGTCTTTAAATCACCAGCAGAAACAACTTTTGAAATAAGTTCCAAGCGTCTATTCTTCTGTGTATAGGTGGATTAGAAAGCTTTCAAGTCCGTGGCAGATTTGGACTCTGACCAAACATCCTTAGCTCAGGCCCGTGCCACACACCTTTTTTTTATCCATGACATTCATCCTTATCATGTGATGTGGGAAATGACTATGATTCTTTGGGAGGGGATTTGCTATGTCAATAATTAACAGGGTGACCTTGGGGAAGCCCAAAGACATGCGTGAGCCTTGGTAACTTTTGCAGAAAACAAATGAGAGTGTTTGGCTGAATTGGTGGTTCTCAAAGCAAGTTCTGAGAGCTGCTCCAAGAAGCCCATCCTCTGAAATTGGACAATGGTGGGCTTTGACTAATTATTAACTTAATGACTGACATAAGGGAATGAAGTATAGCAAGTTTCAGTTTTCCTCCAAGGCATTTTTTTGAAATTTTTTTATGCCTCTGCGCATATGGGATAGGCAACAAAACAACCCAGGTAGGGGAAAAAAACAACAAACCAAATTCTAATGGTAATAGAAAACTCAGGAATTCCTGTCTTGGTCAGCGGGCTAAGAACCCAATGTAGTGTACATGAGGATGCAGGTTCAATTCCTGGCCTCTCAGTGGATTAAGGATCCAGCATTAGCACAAGCTATGGTGTAGCTCAAAGATGTGGCTTGGATCCAGTGTTGCTGTGGCTGTGGCATAGGCCCACAGCTGGGAACTTCCATATGCTCCATGTGTGGCCATAAAAAAATAAAATAAAATAATAGAGAACACAGGCAGAGTCGGTTTTGCTTTTTACTTTGTTGAAGGTGCATACACCCTCATATAATAAATAAATATTCTCTCTATTAAATTGTTTTAATTTGATTAACTTGATAAAGATTCCGTAACATTCCGTAAAGACTAATTTTTTCACACCCTTTCCTGCTTTGAATGAGTTTAAGAGCCTCTGTGTTCACATGATCTTTAAGATAAATGGCTTAAAGATTTTTAAGATAATTCCCTTTGTTAACAAATCCAACTAGGAACCATGAGGTTGTGAGTTCGATCCCTAGCCTCGCTCAGTGGCCATGAGGATCTGGCGTCGTTGTGAGCTATGGTGTAGGTCACAGACGCGATTCAGATCCCGTGTTGCTGTGGCTCTGGCGTAGCCCGGCAGCTACACCTCCGATTAGACCCCTAGCCTGGGAACCTCCATATGCCATGGGTGCGGCCCTAGAAAAGACAAAAAAATAAAAAATAAAAAAGGTCAAGTTTAAAAATGTATGATTTGATGTATTATTTATTTATTTTTTTGTTGATTTTATTTATTTATTTTTTCATTTTTTTTTCTTTTTTAGGACCGCACATGTGGCATATGGAAGTTCCCAGGCCAGGGTTTAAATTGAAGCTGCAGCTGCCAGCTTATACCACAGCCAGGACAATGCTGGAGTCCCGACCCACTGAACGAGGCCAGGAATCAAACCCGCATCCTCGTGGATACTAGTCAGATTAGTTTTTGCTGTGCCACAGCGGGACCTCCCTGACATATTATTTCTTTCTTTCTTTCTTTTTTCTTTTTTGAGTAAAGTTTATTTTATTTTCTTTATTTTTTATTTTTATTTAAAATTTTTTTTTTCCTGCTCTATAGCATGGGATCAAGTTACTCTTACATGTATACATTTTTTTCCCCACCCTTTGTTCTGTTGCAATATGAGTATCTAGACATAGTTCTCAATGCTACTTAGCAGGATCTCATTGTAAATCTATTCTAAGTTGTATCTGATAATCCCAAGCTCCCGATCCCTCTCACTCCCTCCCCCTCCCATCAGGCAGCCACAAGTCTCTTCTCCAAGTCCATGATTTTCTTTTCTGTGGAGATGTTCATTTGTGCTGGATATTAGATTCCAGTTATAAGTGATATCATATGGTATTTGTCTTTGTCTTTCTGGCTCATTTCACTCAGTATGAGATTCTCTAGCTCCATCCATGTTGCTGCAAATGGCATTATGTCATTCTTTTTTATGGCTGAGTAGTATTCCATTGTGTATATATACCACGTCTTCCTAATCCAATCATCTGTTGATGGACATTTGGGTTGTTTCCATGTCCTGGCTATTGTGAATAGTGCTGCAATGAACATGCGGGTGCATGTGTCTCTTTTAAGTAGAGTTTTGTCCAGATAGATGCCCAAGAGTGGGATTTCGGGGTCATATGGAAGTTCTATGTATAGATTTCTAAAGTATCTCCAAACTGTTCTCCATGGTGGCTGTACCAGTTTACATTCCCACCAACAGTGCAGGAGGGTTCCCTTTTCTCCACAGCCCCTCCAGCACTTGTTATTTGTGGATTTATTAATGATGGCCATTCTGACTGGTGTGAGGTGGTATCTCATGGTAGTTTTGATTTGCATTTCTCTTATAATCAGCAATGTTGGGCATTTTTTCATGTATATTTTCCTTGGAGAACAGTCTATTCAGATCTTTTGCCCATTTTTCCATGGATTGATTGGCTTTTTTGCTGTTGAGTTGTGTAAGTTGCTTATGTATTCTAGAGATTAAACCCTTGTCCATTGCATCATTTGAAACTATCTTCTCCCATTCTGAAAGTTGTCTTTTTGTTTTCTTTTTGGTTTCCTTTGCTGTGCAAAAGCTTTTCAGTTTGATGAGGTCCCGTGGGTTTATTTTTGCTCTAATTTCTATTGCTTTGGGAGACTGTCCTGAGAAAATATTCATGATGTTGATGTCAGAGAGTGTTTTGCCTATGTTTTCTTCTAGGAGTTTGACGGTGTCCTGTCGTATATTTAAGTCTTTCAGCCATTTTGAGTTTATTTTTGTGCATGGTGTGAGGGTGTGTTCTAATTTCATTGCTTTGCATGCAGCTGTCCAGGTTTCCCAGCAATGCTTGCTGAATGGACTTTCTTTTTCCCATTTTATGTTCTTGCCTCCCTTGTCAAAGATTAATTGACCATAGGTGTCAGGGTTTATTTCTGGGTTCTCTAATCTGTTCCATTGGTCTGTCTGTCTGTCTGTTTTGATACCAGTCCCACACTGTTTTGATGACTGTGGCTTTGTAACATTTCTTGAAGTCTGGGAGAGTTATGCCTCTTGCTTGGTTTTTGTTTCTCAGCATTGCTTTGGCAATTCTGGGTCTTTTGTGGTTCCATATAAATTTTTGGATTGTTTGTTCTAGTTCTGTGAAAAACTGACATATTATTTATTTAGTAAATTAGCTGAGTGTTTAACAGCAAGACTGCATTCATTCACTTCCAAACTTCCCAGTTTTGACAGGTCTTGACACTAGTCCAGCTCCTCCCCCAGTGCTGGTACTTGGGTCTCTGTGGCTCACACTGATTCCACAGGTGGAGATGCTGGGGGCTGGGGTCAGCAGTCCCTGAGCATCTTGGGAAGCTCTGCTGGTCCCACAGCATGCCTTGATTCTTTTTGGATAACAATGGCTGTATATCATCTGACGCAGTCCTAATGGGCCCAGAGGAAAAAGAGAGGGGGTATTTCCTGGGGAAACTGCGGGACCGCCCAGGGAGATTGTGAAAGGCCGAGAAGTGGGCAAGGCAGAAGGAAGGACAGAGCACTGGGGAGGGCTGAGGAACCTGCACAAAGTATGTGGAAAAGTACTCCGAACAACAAAAAGAGAGTCTCAGATTACTGAGGCCTAAGAAGTAGAGTGCTAGGGACCCCACTGCTCGAGACAGTGGGGTAACCTGGATCTCATGCAGAAAAAGCAGAGTTTCAATTTCTATTGCATTCTTGGAGTCTAAACTTTCACTAGTGGCTGGAAGTTATGGGGAGAAGCTTTAAGCTCCAAGTAGGGGAAGGTGTGGTAACTACCTTTCCCCCCCGTTGATAGGTGGATGGTTGGTCATGGGAGGTAATGAGCTCCCTGGAGTCCCCGTGAATGCTGGGCAGGGGGAGGTGACACTGTGGGCAGTTCATAAGCACCGACTGGATGATTCAGACTTGGTATCTGTGCCTCTAGATGGCTATGCGTCCTGAAAGAATCAAGACAAGCGCTATGAGAAGTGGCAGGGGACACCACCTAGAATTCAAAGGAAGAGAGCTGGGGTTTCCTACCTTGCCTGGTTCCTCTCCCACCCACCTGCCCTGGGACCCTGGATACCCGGCCAGAAGAGAAGCCGTGAGGGGGGTTGGTGGGAATGGGCTCCAGGCTCACCTCTGCCTTTAGCAACTGTGTGGCCTGGGGCATTCCTTACCTTCTTTCAACTTCCTTATCTATAAAATGGGTTTAAGAGCCGTCTTCCTGGGTTAGAGTTACCATGTCAAAAGTACCTGTCTAGAGCAGCTGTCAGGAAATGGGAGCTAATATTATCAGTAAACAAAGTAAACTGCATGGTGGCCCAGCCTATGTAGGTTTTGTTAACATAGGATTTCACCCACTGAACCCATAATACCCCACACGATGGGCAGAGCCTGGCCCCGATATCACGGACAACAAAGTTAAGGGAGTAGCTGTTCTTTGAGAAGACAGGTTCATCCAGAGCTTTACTTACTATGTTATTTTGTTTGGTGGGACACCAAGCAGAGCCCCTGTGTGCTGCAGAGCATAGGAAGGCAGGTGACTCAAGACACTTACAATAACCTAAGCCTTGCCTCCAGCACCATGAAAACTAGTGATGATATCGGTGACAATGACCATAGGTAGTATTTGCTCAACATTAACTGCATTCCAGGAGCTGCGCTAAGTGCTATATATTATTAGTACTATTCACATTTTACAGATGAGGCGGCAGAGTCAGGTTCAGTTAAGTGTATTTGCTCAAGCTCACACAGAACATAAATCAGGGGACTTTGAGTCCAGCGGTCTCAGCTTAGCCCCCTCTCCTACCTCCAGCCCCCACCCCTGCTTTTACAGGTGCCTCTGTCACAAAACTGCCCCATGAGAGGAGACCATCACAGGAGCCCTGGGGTAGATCTTCCAGGAGGGCACTGGGTGGAATCTGGGTGTTGGTTTTTCTCACTGCCCCTGGATCCCGGGAGGCAGTGGTAGGTTTGGTGCAGCTCCGCCTTGTCCTCCCAGTAGCGGTCCATGGGAACAAACACCTCCAGTGGCAGCCCACAGCTCTCCCTGGGTCTTGTCTAGAGCTTCTGTGTTTTGCTACAAATGGATGCTTCACAGATACTCCCCAGCATATAGAATAGCCATAAATTATGCACCATTAATAGCAGCACAAAAATTCCAGATGCTTGGGATGGCCCTGGGGAGCATGAGAGGTCAGGAAAAGATGAAATGTGGGTGTATGCAAATCTTCATCTGTCGGGGGTGAGGAAGCTTCAGCAAAAAGTTAGGAAGTTCACGGGCATAACTCAAAGCAAGTGCCTGGCCCAGAAGACAAATCCGTGGAGCTGGTCTAAGCCTTTGACCTCTTCAGATGCCCTGTCACCAACCCTCGTTTCAGTATCTGCAGAAGAAATAGACCCTCAGATCTGCACCCCTCAAACCTTGCATTCCTCCTAGCTGCACCTGTCATTTCCCTCCAATGGAGGAATAGGGGTTCATCCTGGCATGTGTGCTTTCTTTTCTTTCCTTTTCTTTTTAAAAATGTTTTATCGAAGTAGTTAATTTACAGGGCTGTGATAATTTCTGCTGTATTGCAAAGTGATTTAGTTATACATACACACACACTCATATTCTCTTTAAAATTTCTTTCTACTATTGGAGTTCGAGTCGTGGCGAAGTGGAAATGAATCCGACTAGGAACCATGAGGTTGCGGGTTCAATCCCTGGCCTTTCCCAATGGGTTAAGGATCTGGTGTTGCGTGAGCTGTGGTGTAGGTCGCAGATGTGGCTCAGATCCTGTGTTGCTGTGGCTGTGGTATAGGCCGGCGGCTGTAGCTCCAATCAGACCTCTAGCCTGGGAACCTCCATATGCTGCAGGTGCAGCCCTAAAAAGCCCCCCCCCCAAATTCTTTCTGTTATGATTTATCCCAGGAAACTGGATAGTTATACAGTAGGACCTTATTGTCCATTCATTCTAAATGTAATAGTTTGCATCTAGTAACCCCAGACTTCTAGTCTATCAGATTCCCTCCCCCACTCCTTCTTGGCAACCACAAGTCTGTTCTCCATGTCCGTGAGTTTGTTTCAGTTTGTAGATAGGTTCATTTGTGATTCATTTTAGATTCCACATATAAGTGATATTCTATGATATTATACATATGATGTTAGTCTTTCTCTTTCTAACTTACTTCACTTAGTATGATCATCTCTAGTTGCATCCATGTTGCTGCAAATGACATTATTCTGTTCTATTTTATGGCTGAGTAGTATTCCATTGTATATATGTACCATATCTTCTTAATCCATTCATTTGTCAATGGACATTTAGATTGTTTCCGTATCTTGGCTATCATGAATTATGCTGCAATGAATATTGGCATGCCTGTATTCCTTTGAATCACTGTTTTGTCTGAAAACATGCCCAGGAGCAGGATTGCTGGATCATATGGCAATTTTATTTTTAGTTTTCTGAAGAACTGCTATACTGTTTTCCATAGTGGTTGCCCTAACTTACATTCTTACCAACAGTGTAGGAGAATCTCACACTTGTGCTTTCAATCGCTGTCCTTGTATGTCCCCCAGGACCCTGAACTCATGTCTTCCACTTTTCCTTCCATTTTTCCCATCTATTCATCCACAGCCAAGAGCAAAGCTATCCTGCAAGATGATGCTTTCCTCTGCAAACCACATGCTATTTTTTCTTTCTTCACTACCTAGACTTTTGAAAGTGGTCTAAATTTAGCACTCCCTCCCATTGTTTCTTTGTTTCCTATTCACTTGTTTGCCTGCTAAAATGTGGCTTCTATGTGGGTACATGCCACTGATGACCAGATCAATGGCCAAATTGCTGTGCTCATTCAGCTCTATCTCTTGGATATTTTAGCATTTGACACATTTTTAAATTTTCACTCCTTCTGGAAAATCTCCCTGTGACATTATCCCTTGGCAATCATCCTACCTGAATTAGGGCTTACGTTCTTTCTGTTTCCTATGTGTCCTTCACTGAGTCATCTTTCTGTGCTGTTGCCCTTGGTGATCCGTGGTTGGCAGCCTCCAGTTGATTCCAATGATCTCCCCCGCTGGTCTTCACAGCTTCATGTGGTGTCCTCCCGCTTTGGACCAGGGTTGGCCTGTGTGACCGAATGTGGCAGAAGTGGTAGTGTGTCAGCCTGATGTTAGGTTATAAGAGACACTATCTTGGTCACCTTCTCTATCTCAGGGGAAGTCAGTTGCCAAGCCTTGGTCACTTTATCTCAGGGGAAGTCAGTTGCCAAGCCTTGAGGAACCCAACTGAGAAGCCACATATTGAGGCTTCTGCCAACAGCAACCACGTGAGTGTTTTATTTCTTCAAATTGCTAGGTTTTAGAGTAAACTTTCCTCAGCAAGAGTTAACAAATACATTCTTTGAACCCCCTCTCCACCCTTTTTTAGGGCTGTACTCGAGGCATATGGAAGTTCCCAGGCTAGGGATCGAATCTGAGCTGCAGCTGCCAGCCTACACCACATCCACAGTAACTATGGAATCCAAGCTGCATCTGAGACATATACCACAGCTTACGGCAATGCCAGATCCTTAACCCACTGAGCAAGGCCAGGGATGGAACCTTCGTCCTCATGGTTACTAGTCGGGTTTGTTTCTGCTGAGCCACGACGGGAACTTGAAACCCTTGAAAGAAATTTCATCCACTCTCTAGTCTATCTATGGATATTATCTAGTTTCATGGCTTGAGTGTTACTAGTAAGAGAACAATTCTCAGGGAGGCTCTCTGGTCCGAACCTCCTTTCCTTAGCTAAGAAGCTAAATTTCCACCTGTCTATTAGTTGTTTAACTCACTCTGTCCCAAGTTGACTTAATATTTCCACTCAGTTCTTTTTTTTTTTTTTCCTGAGCTTTACATCCTGGCTACTAGCCTCATTATTACGCTAGTCACCAAAGCTGGAAACATCAACATCAGTTTTGATAACCCCTCTCCCTCTTTCTCTAGTTTTTCCAATTGTACATTATATTTGCTTCTCATGTGCCTCCTCTTATCAGCTGCTCATAGCCCTCTTTGAGCTTAGCCCTCATTATTTCTTGCTCAGATAAATGCCACAGCCTGGTCTTCAGCCTCCAATTTTACCCTTCTTGAACGAACCCTCTGCCCTGTGCTTGACCTGTTGGTGGAGATTGTAGCTTTTCACAAGTTACAACCTTGCTTAATACCTTCAAAGATTTTCCACTGCCTAGAGAATAAAGTCTGAATTCCTTAGTCTAGAATCCCAGACCTTCTGTAAGCTGCCCCATGTGTTCTCTCCAGTTTCTAGTCTATGCCCTTCCTTCTTCTCTTTCTCCACTGTCTGGGGTCTCAGTCTCAGCCCATCAGACACACACATTCATACTACCTTTCCTCATGTTGTTCTCTCTGTAATATCTTATTTCCTTCCGCAATCATCTATCCTCCTCCTCATCACCGTTACACTCATCAATGAAAGCCCAAGGGACTAGCACCTCCTTGAGGGAGGAATTTTTTTTGACCTCCACAGTCAATTGCTTCTCTTCCCAGGCCCCCAGGACTGGTCACATTGTATTTGAATTCCTTAAATTAGTGCTGGCCTCTCCCACCAGCCAAAGAGATTTATGGACACAGGAATAGTAGATGCTTAAATGAATGAAGGAGGCTTGTTCAAGGTGATCCTTTATTTATGTTTCAGTTCTTTAGGATCAATTTAGCCAAAGCACAGGGAGTAGGCAAAGCCACATACCCGAGTCTAAAGAGGTGGATAGATTTTCAGGTAAACTCATCTTTGCCCCTTGCTGGGCTGCACCCCATAGGCCTGCAAGCCTTGTGGTTGCCAATCCTTGAGACCAGAGAAAGAGACCAGAAACAGTGACAGAGAGGCATCATGGTTTATTTGACAGGGGGGCTTAAACAAAAGGTCCTGGAGCAACACCCACCATCTATAGCAGATGGCAGCAATTTTTGCTAGCTGAGGGAGTTGAAGGCTGCAATTTTTAGGGGGAATTGATGTCTGGTTGGCTCATCAGGGAAACCAGCTGCAGGGGCAGGGGACAAGCTCAAAGGCAGTTACTAATTAAGCCCTATAATTTAAGGGGATGGCATAGACGTGTAAGTGAAGCAGAAACTGGTAGAGAGAACAAGAGAACAGCCATCTTGAATAGCCTGACCATACGCCTCATCTCTCCCTCCTTCTCTGAGTTTAGTGCAATCAGTGTTTGCTTCCTCACAGAGCAGAGGGCACTCAGAATCTGCACATGGCCTGTGTACGGGGTTGTGTTAACAATTTCCCTGTAAGTCTTGAGCTCACAGGGAGGTAGAGGTGCCCAGGGTCCACCAGGCATTGGTTTGTGAAGGGTGACCTGCTCTGAAATGGGAGAGAGGGGGGCGATCTGCTGCCTGGATCTGTCCCCACTGCAGCTCACATAACGACTTTGGCAGCTGTCATTTTGACATCCTGGTTCTGGTAGGGTGATGGTACCTTGGTTTTCAGGCCAGGTTCGCTGGGGGCAAATTCCGGCTTGCCTCTAAAGATCAGTGTGAGCTTGGTCAGGTCATGTGTCTTGGGCATTATTTTTTTCTGTTTATAATGAGGCAGTTGGACTCCAGATCCTTCTGACTCACTGGCTGAGGTCTTCAGAGCCTGAACTTCATTTCAATTAATCCATCTTGAAAGAGTGGACTGACAGAGTGAGGGATTGCCATTCCTGGTGGGGGTCTGACATGGGGACCACCTGCTTCGCTGAGTGAGTCTCATCGTTCACGGTCAGATGGCCCTGCCGCTGCAGCATGGGCTCCTGGGACCATCTGTCAAGACACAGATTTATAATGTGTGGCCGTGGGAGGTTTCAGGCATTCCGTGGGCTTGGCCTTCTTGAAGACCACAGATTCTGGAAACTGGTCTCTGACATCAGTCCTCCCAGGGGATACGGTGAGACGAAATACCTGTCCAGGTTTGCAGCATTTAGGGGGTTAAATCCACAATGCTGCCAGGAGTGGACTCCAATATGCACAGGAAACAATATTTTAGTCAAAGGCATAGAGTCAGTATAGACAGGGTCTCCTCCGGCTGTTACTGTGAGGAAGGGCTTTCCTCATCAATCAGAGCCCCAAGGGGGGCTCAGGAGAAAGAACACAGGCTCCTTCATAAGGGTCCTGGCCACGCTTTTCCAGAAAACTATACTCGCCCTAAAATGTCATGGCTGTGGTGAAATGAAGAGGGAAAAACTACGATTAATGTTCTGGGTCAGTGCTTTTAGTGATAGTGTCTCTGAACATTTTAGTTGTTTTGTTTGTTTGTTTTTGTTTAAATTATACAAAGATGACCAAGGCTGTATCAGGAAAAATGAGGATCCTGCCAGTGAATTTTGTTCCTAAGTCAACAAGTGCTAAATCATATTTTACTCCTTTGTTTCTGTTCATTCACCCAATAACACCCAACTGGTCATTCACATCCCAATGGACCGTTACTCTGCCTGCTACACTGTCGATGCTTCCCCTGCATATTCTACTTTCCGCGGAAGACTGGGACACAATACGTTGGGGTATTTTATTTAGCCTTTCAGTGAATCCTTAGAGGAAAACCTGCAATTGTGAAAAACGGAGAAGGCAGCAGCCTTCGGGTTAGTGGTTCTCAAAGGATGCTCTCTGGACCAGCAGCATCAGCAGCACCTCTTAGATGCTTACCCTCCCACCCCCAGCCCTGCCACCCCCTGCTCCTGTAGACCTGCTGAATTAGAAACTCTGAGGGTGGAGCTCAGCAATCTGGGGTTTAACAAGCCCTGTGGGTGACTCTCATGAGATCCCTGACTCTAGATCAGCCATCCTTTCCTGCTTTGCTGTGCTCCTGGGCTGGACTGTCTCTGTATTGTGCTTGGTCAGCAAGGGTTTCTTAGGCTGCCAGTGCTTCCCAGTCACTCTGGGGCCTCCCTGGAGGTCTGGGAACGTGACTGCCTCAGAAGTCAGGCTGCTAATGTCTTACAAAGGTAACACAACCCAGACAATTGACTGGAAGGAACTGAAAAGCCTCCGGCAGGGTCTTCTGGGAAGTCAGCTGGGCTCATGGCTCAGACAGGGATTCAGGAAGTCAGGATGCAGGAAAGAGCCTCAGAGGCGGTTCTGATGCAGGACACAGTCCAGCCTGAGCTCTGCAGTGCTGGCTGCAGGAATCTCTGTGTGGGAGGGTGTTTGAGAAGCTGGTGAAATCAGAGATTTTGGCCCTGGAGAATGGGGTGGGTGCAACCCTATGGGGTTAAGCACCCAGGTGATGGGTTCCTTGGACTTTTCTGAGTAACACAGACTCTCTTTCCCTAGGAGTTGCCTAAGACACTGGGTCTTAATAGTTGACTGCACAGAGGAATCACCTTGGGAGCTTTTACAAATCCTGATGGCCAGGTTGTACCTCAGACCAATCCAATCAGAACACCAGGGAAGATGGGAATGGGAGACTCAGGCTTAATACCTTTTTAAAGCTCCTTTTTATTTTTATTTATTTATTTATTATTTTTT
Organism: Phacochoerus africanus; assembly: GCF_016906955.1. Classification (NCBI taxonomy): domain Eukaryota; kingdom Metazoa; phylum Chordata; class Mammalia; order Artiodactyla; family Suidae; genus Phacochoerus; species Phacochoerus africanus. The sequence goes on from NC_062558.1 coordinate 91,884,659, forward strand.
TTCTGGCTGTGCCCATGGCATGTATAAGCTCCTGGGCCAGGGACAGAACCCAAGCCACAGCAGTGACCCAGACCACTGCAGTGACAATGCCAGATCCTTAACCTACTGGGCCACAGGGGAACTCCTTCCTCAGGTACCTTTAAGGGGCAGGTAATGTTGAGAACCCCTGGTCTAACAGTGGCTCTCAATTCTGACTGCACATTAAAATCAACTGGGAAACAAAGTGACAAGAAAGATGAGCAAACCACCTCTATGCTCTAGACCAGCTCCTGAGGAGACCACCTTGGGCCTTGTACATGTCAGAACTCCCCAGGCGATCCCACTAAGGGAAGCCAGGCTTGGAGGCCTGGAGCTATGGGGCTGGAGCTGTTTCTGCCAGCTGTGTGTGGTCTCCAGGTTCCGTCTGGCCTCTACCTGTGGAAAGGGACTTCTACCTGTGGAAAGGGACCTCACCTTTTCATTTCTAGGCACGAAGCCCCCAGTCCAGCCTGGCACCCGTCATTGCTCGGTGAATGTTTCTTTGTCCTCTGTTAAACTGACTTTTGTTTTTGTCTAGCAAGGAAGCCTGCAACAGAAGAAAGGCTTGGGCCTCCCAATATGAGACCCGGAAGAGATCCCCAAACACAGGAGACTCACAGAGCAGAGGTGATGCTCAGGGTGGCAGAGGGCCTCGGCATGGCGGTTGCTCCACTTCTCTGGCCCCAGGAGCTTGGGGTGTGCCTGTGCTTTTAGGGAGCTGGCCTTGCCTTTTTCCAAGGAAATTTATTATGCCTCAAAGGGGGAGTTCAGTTTCTGGTTGCTTTATGAGCAGCATTTGACTTTTCTCCTTAGGGGGCCAGAAGGGCATAATGATGTATTTCATACTTCTACTTAAGGGGCTCTTGAGCCCACCGATTGTCATGGAAAATGTTTTGTTCTTGCTGAAAGAACTGGCTGAGACTCAAGTGTCAGTTTGTTTTTAAACAGATTTGTCAGGAATTCCCTGGTGGACCAGTGGTTAGGATGCAGCACTTCCACTGCTGCAGCCTGGGTTCAATCCCTGGTCTCAGAACTGAGATCCCACATTAAGCTGCTGCATGCCACAGCCAAAAAAAAAAAAATATTTGTCAACAATGATCTCAAAGTTGCCCATTTGAGGAAGGGCAGATGCAGCCCTTAAAAGATCTTAGTGGGTGTGTCAGGGCACAGGGGCTGGCCTGGGGGTGATGGGCTGGGCCCTGCTTACCTCGTAGGAACCCTGGGCCTCAATGATCTCATCTGTATGATGAGGTGAGAGGAGGGTCTGAAGACCGTCAACATCCCCTGGCTCGGACATCTTGAGCTGGTGAAACGAGGTGAAAACTTGCTGAACGGGAAGATGATGTGTAGCCGGCGACATGGACATCTTCCCCCCCTTTCTCGGCTTAGCTCTTGCTAAAACCCCTGGAAGTGCTCCTCCCTGGGAGTTCAAGACCTGGCCGTGTGTAACTCTTACCCAGGAAAGCACATTCTTGCTCATCGTTTCCCTCCCCCCCCAGACCATAGAATGTCAGCATATGAATGAGCTCGATTTATATCTGTAGGATTGGCTGCTGTTTGGGGCTTGCTTGGATTTCGAGATATAAATTACACTTGTGAGCCTGTCCTGCTCCAGGATACATGTTATTTATTGTTTGAGCTTGAGGATCATAGACTAGGCCAGTCTGGCCAGGGACAGTTTTAAAGGCTTTTTATTTCCTCTGTTCTTTATCCACTCACATTGGTTCCAGTTATTTTGAAAAAGAGCAATTGGCCCATAAACATGAGTGTGAAGCCTGGGTGAGTTGCCCTTGGCCTTGCCGTCCTCCTGGGCACTGGGTTTAGCATGCACAGGAGTGGCAGGGTGAGGGGTGCTGAGAGAGAGCTGGGGCTGGCTCTTAGACATCCTGGATCTGACTGTGACATAAAACCAAACTTCCCAGACAAGCTGCCAGTCACCTCTCTTTCTATGGAAAGAAACGCGGAGACATTCATTATTTGGGATTATCTTTGATGATGCCATAAGTTGCCTCTAAGATATAGAGTGCAGAGGCCAGTATATACAACCCAGTGCAACAATGTGTCCTCTAAATGAATGATGTGCAGAACAATGTAGGCATGTCAGTAACACGATGCAGGATGCACTTTGACAATGCTTATTGTGATTACATAAAATAGCAAAGGACCACTTCACACCCATTCAAGTGGCTATCACTAAAACATTAGAAAATAAGGGGTGTTGGCCAGGCTGTGGGGAAATTGGAAGCCTTGGGCACTGTTGGTGGGGATGGAAAATGGTGCAGTCACTTGAGAAAAGAGTAGTCCCTCAAAAAGCTAAACACAGATACACTGCATGATCCAGTGATTCCTCTTCTAGGTGAAGCTAAGTGAAATGTTATACATGAAAGGATAAAAATTCTTAAGACTCTACTTTTAAGAGGTCTGAGTTTTAACACAATTAAAAAAAAAAAAGCAAAAGCACCAGTGGTTAAATTCGGCTCAATTACTCTGCTCCAGGGTGGTGGTGGACGTCAGCCCCTCCTACCTGTGCTTCACCCTGATCCTGCTGGGGGGGGCACCACTCCCATTTTATAGTTTAGTAAACAAGGCTCGAGGAACTCATTCAGGGTGTGTTATTCTCCTTGTTTTTTCCTGGAACATATCTTCGAATCCTCAGTTCTTTGTATGCCTTCTTACTCGGCTCCCCTCCCCTGGGAGGTGTGTTCCTCAGGGCAGGGGCTTTGTGGAGCCACTCACCCCAGTATTCCCAGCGCCCACAATGGTGCCTGGTACGCAATAGACATTATACCAAATGAGGACGCAGATGACACTCTTGGAGCTGGCAGGGAGCAGACACAGAATGCGTGCCTCCTTCAGGCTCTGTCTTCCTGTGTTCGTCTCAGATGGGCAAGTAGGGACCCCATAAATGTCACACTCTAAAGCAGGATAAAAGGCTGCAGGAGAACCATTCTTTGAGCAGCAGCACTCCCCCTGGAGTCCCCCATTTCCCTGGCTGGAATTCTCCTGAGTCTCCCTCCCCACCCTCCTTGGACCCTGCTGGTACACCCCAGTACCTGGACAGGTGTGTCCTCTTCTCTTCCTCTGCTCCTGCTGGACCCAGGCTGCTCTGCCTTCCAGGCCTGGGCTGGAGTGGAAGCCCGCCCTGTCCCCCTAGGGTGGCGGAGAGCCAGGGCCCGGACACACTGGGGAAGGAGGTGAAGGCTGGCTCCAGGCTGACCTTCAGGCCCAGGCAGTGGCTTCCTTCCCACCCCTGGTGGTCCCTGGGGCTGACATTTTATATTCACTTTCGGCCCTGTCTCCAGCCCAAGGGCCTGTCTTGCCAAGGTTGATGGCAAATCAGGTCACCCCTGCTGAATAGGTAAGAGCTGCCCCTAATAGACCCCTGTCCCACCTTTGTTTTGGGATGTGTCGGGTGGTGGGGCTGGCCCGGGAGCGACAGCTTTGAGGCCTGTTTACCTCCTTATGATCGCATCTGTACCATGAGGTAAGAGGGCCTGAAACTCACAAACATTCCTCCAGCTCTGACACCCAGATTGTAAAGCAAGATGAAAACATGCTGAGCAGGGCCGACAATCTGCTAGCAAACGAGACGGACATCTTTTCTCCTTTCTCTGCCTGGTTGACACCCTGAGTTCACGGTCAAGGGCACCACTCATTACTTCTGTTTTATTTTTATTTATTTTTTTTACTTCTGTTTTAAAATACCTCAAAGGAACTCATCTTTTCACCATCCTGGTCCCCAGTTGAATCTCCTTCCTCTTCTTTTTTTTCTTTTTAGGGACGCACCTGCGGCATATGGAAGTTCCCAGGCTAGGGGTTGAATTGGAGCTGTAGCTCCTGGCCTATGCCACAGCCACAGCAATGCCATATCCAAGCCACATCTGTGACCTATGCCACAGCTCATGGTAACATCGAATTGTCACCTGCTGAGCCACAATGGGAACTCCTTTTTTTTTTTGGTCTTTTTGCTATTTCTTCGGACCGCTCCCTCGGCATATGGAGGTTCCCAGGCTAGGGGTCGAATCGGAGCTGTAGCCACTGGCCTACGCCAGAGCCACAGCAATGCGGGATCCGAGCTGTATCTGCAACCTACACCACGGCTCACGGCAACACCGGATCGTTAACCCACTGAGCAAGGGCAGGGACCGAACCCGCAACCTCATGGTTCCTAGTCGGATTCGTTAACCACTGCGCCACGACGGGAACTCCCACAATGGGAACTCCTTTAAAAAAATTTTTTTTTTTGCCCTTCCTCTGATTCGTCTAACTTGGCTGGTGACGTCAGATTCTACCCATCATTTAGGCTCAAAACCTCAGACGCGACTTTGCTTCAAGTTTTCCTTCAGCCCTTCTTGGGTCAGTATAAAACCCTGCTGTTCCCACTTTCTGGCATTGTTTTCGTCCACCTCCTTCTTAACCACTGTGGCTGTGTTGACTCCAGGGCTGCCTGTTTACCCTCTGATGTGTGCCATTGACTCCCAGCTGATTTCCCTGCCTCTTACACCTCCTGCTGCCATTCCAGATGCCACACTAAAGCCGGGGGTTGTTCTGAGAAACAGAATGAACCATACCACTCTTCAGTGTAAATATCCGTTCCTGCCAAGTACGTGGGGCTCTGGGACAATAGCTTGATGGCTAGTAAATATTTAACAACCTCCTTCCAGGACAAGAGCCCTTATTTGTAGCATTTGCCAGTTTCTGTGGTGTAAATATCCCCACCATGGCTGATTTCAAGCAACTAACTTTATGTTACTAAATTGCAGAGCTGGAAAGAGAGATATGGGGTATTTCCTCCATGCAAATACAATGGGCACTAAACGACTTCAAAAGTAGAGATAAGAGGAGTTCCCAATGTGGCTTAGTGGTAATGAACCTGGCTAGTATCCATGAGGATGCTGGTTCAATCCCTGGCCCCGCTCAGTGGATTAAGATCCGGCATTGGTGTGGCTGTGGTGTAGACCAGTGGCTACGGCTCCAATTTGACCCCTAGCCTGGGAACTCCCATAGGCAGAAGGTTCAGTCCTAAAAAAAAAAGTAGAAGTAAGAGTAAAATGTAATTAATTAGACCATGATGAGTTTTGAATATTTACATTTTACTATATAATTACTGGAAAATAATTTAATTTTAAATGATGGCTTTTTTTTTTAACAACCAGCTCTTAAAATACCTGAACTTTTAATAATTGGCTCTCATAAGATTACGTGAGTTGACTCTGACATGTAACTGGAAACACTTAAAAATAAAAACGAAAACCAAACAAACAAAAGAAGCCCTGAGCACATCAAAGTGATTGATGTACACATCAGGGTACACTGTTTTCCGGGAGTGCAGGAAGTTGGAAGAGGCCAAGGAGGTTAATGAATTGAAGGAAAGGTCAAGGGAGGGAGAGGTCTGTCCCTCGTCCCCACATCCTCTTAGGAATTCAGTGTGTTGGAGGATTGCTGTGCTGTTTATAGAGTCAGAATAAGCCAGCGACCTTCATACCTGCCCAGGAGCTCACCTTGAATAGATCCTTTGAATAGAAGTCACTTCATCTCATGAGATGGAGCTGGTGCACACTTGGGAAAGCTATACTGTGATGTGGATCCTGCTGGAAGTGAGTGCTAGAGGCATATTCAGAGTCTGAGAACCTGTAGGGGAGACCACCCTGAAAAGTCTGGATGGGGAAACCTGTTAGATTCAAAGCTTCACATCTTTAATATTCAATCTTCAATCCATGCATCATTTTCATTTATGAAAAACACAGTGCAGATGGCTTTGGAAAGTCATCCTTCATCTCTGATACTCACTGCAAATGCAAGGAGTTGAAATGGGAAAGAGCCTCTTCTTGGGGAGAGGTGGGGGAGGTACAATGTAACTTTCCTTGTGCAAGCTCAAGTGTGAACTGGCCTGATCCTTGGGTTGTTGTCCCATCCCCAGGGGTCCATAGAGCCCCTTTGAGGCAGAATATTAACTCAGGTAGTCAGTGTAGGAGAATGGACTTCGATGCATTCTTCGATATGGCCCATTCATTGATTAACATTTGTGGCTTAAGGGCTTCAGGGAGTAACATCCTCACGGGCCTTGTTTACCATAGGGGGAGTACCTATGCCCAGATAGATATTAATCCCTAATCCCCTGTGACTCAGTTTATGGAAAGAAAAGGGCAAAGAAACTATGAGACTTACAGGGCATTTCTACCCCTAAAACCCTATTGGACAAGGACTGATATAGGTAATTGAGCAAGGCCAATGGGAGAAAAACCATATCTTTCTGGACACCCCCCCCTTGGTACCCTCTGCACATTTAAGAGATAAAAATCCCTATAGGACAACAGAGAAGGGGGCTCTTCTCCCCCCTCCCAGCAGCCCTGGGAGCTATTTGCTTTTCTTTAATGAAGACTTACCTTGCTGGCTGCCTGCGTGTTCCTGGAGTTCATTCTTTGACTGCCGTGAACAAGAACCCTGATTCCGGTATCATCTTTCTGGTATCAGTGCTAAGCACAGGTGTAGGAGAAAATGTCCCAATAAAAATGTAGAAAGGAGAGGCCCTGGCCATGATGACTAAGCAAAGTCTAGCCAACTGCCCCAACCACCCCTCCCCCACACATCTGCTTCTGTAAATTTGTTTCCGCATCTACTACCTTGCCTGACATCTCTCGGGTCCAACTAGCCAAGCATGGACCCAGAAGAGGTAGCCCATAAAAGCCTTGTGAAACCCTTCTTCGGCTCAGACTCTGGAGATCGACCTCCCCTGAGCCTGCCGGCATCATAAACCTGAGTTCTCCAACTCTGGAGTGCTCACTTGGTTTCTTGCCGGGTAAAAGAGCTGATACACTGCAGCCACAGAGCTGCTGGAGCTGGTACGCTACAGCCACAGGGCTGTCGCCAGAGCTGATACGCTGCGGTGCAGGGCTGCTGGGTAACTGCAACACAGGGCTCAGAAGCTTGTGTTGCATTTGTGTCCATGTGCCCCTAGCCTTTGTTCTCTGAGTTCCTGGGAGGCAGGACCACATTTAATACATCTTGGTCCCCTTTGAACCATCGGCTAACACATTTCTGGATTTGAGTGCTGAGTCAGAGGGTAGGATGTGTATTTATAGAAACAGTTCTCTTTAGTGGATAAGGCAATCTATACTTCCATTGGCTGTGGAGGAGAGCTTGGGCTGGTGGGCTTGTTCTGATTTTAGCCACACTGGTGGGTGTGAACTAGAATCTCATAGTGGAGAATTTTAACTCACACTCGTTTGGCATTTTGACACTACCCTCCGAGACGCTCACAGCCTGCTTTTAGGTTTGAAGATGTTTTGGGGCTGTTTACAGACCAGGAAACCAATGCTCACGCAGAGTGAGTGCCTTTGCTTTGTCAGCCAGGTGATACCTGACACCGCCAGCATTCAAGCCCTGCTCAGGCTATGAGGTATAATAAAAAATAGACTTTAGATCCTTGTCTCTGGTTCCAGGAACAAGGCTCCTTGAAATTCCCTTGGAATTTCCTGAGTGATAGGATTGTCTTTTATTATTCCTAATGAGTCTCTTTTGACCACACCCAAGTTTATGCTAATGAGTTGATTCTTGGCCAGCTCTTAGAGGGAGCTTCAGGATGGGGGCTGGTGGCCAGAAGAACTAACCATGTGAATAGAAGATAAGAAATTTCAGCCTTGCCTTCTGACCTTTGACTAGAAAAGTGCCGGGAGATTCACTTTAGTCATCAATGGCCATGATTTAATCAATTGTGTCCACATTAAAAAAATAACTTGGATAAAACTCTGAAATGAAGAGGCTCAGAGTTTCTGAGTTGGTGAACACATCCAGGTACACATCCAGAGAGGGACTGGGAACAAGGCCCATCCCCCAGCCCAAACTTGTGTCTCTTCCATTTGGCTGTTCATTTGCCTCTTTTAGGATAAACTTGTAAGTAGAGTTGCTTTCCTCAGTTTTGAGTATCTTTCTAGCAAATTATAAACCCAAGGTGGGTCACGGAAACCCTGAATTTGTAGTTGGCCAGGTGGAAGGGCAGGTTTGTGGACTTCATTTGCAGTTGGCATCTAAAGTGGTGACAATCTTAGGGGACTGAGCCCTTAACCCCTGGGATCTGCATTAGTTCCGGGGAGTCAGTGTCAGAATTGATTTGAATTGTTGGACCTCCACTTGATGTCAGTGAATCAGAGATCTGGTGCTGGAGTGGATGTATGTGACCTCAGTAAAAACCACACCTGCTGACTCTTAGTGACCCCCCACCCACCTGCCACTGCCCCTCTGTTTACTGTGGGCACATCAAACTAGGTTATCCTTTAAACAGAGGGACCTGTCAGTTAGGACTGAAAAGTGACAAAGCCATGTGAATGTGCTGCTCCTTGTGCTAAAACAGCAGAATCATGATATGAGCAGATGTCTCCAGGGATTGGCCAGATACTATACATCAAGCTTCTCAGGCCAGGCCTTAAAAAGACTGAATTCTAGAATGTGTCACAGAGCTAAGGAGGGGAAGCAGACAATGTAAACTGCCAACTGCGAGTTGAGGGAGACAACATGGAGACGGAGTCTTAGAAGAATGCTTTAATGGAAATAAAAGTGTCGTCAATGAACAAGACTAAGTGGCAATGGAGTGGTACTTAGGGACATTTTATGAGCTTCATGATGTTTTGTGCATTTTAAAATACTAATAATTGGAAAAGAAACAATTTTTGCCTCTTATTATCATTTATACACAATAAAAATACCCATTAACATTGTTGAGACTATTTGCTGGGTTTATCTTTTTCAGAAGAGATGCCTTCCCAGAATGTCTAAGATTTCTTCTCTCATCCTGAGTTGTTGAGCCTGGAGTACACTGCAGTTTAGACTGAAGCTGACTTTGTCACGAGGATTTCTGGGTATCAGCACTAAGCTGTGAAGACAACTTTTCCTGTTATCTGTCCATGAGGGCAGCTAGGAGCTCCTGGTGCATTGAGGCTGCACAGCTGCATAAACACTTACCATGGAAAACCAGGCAAAGTTGAACTTTGAATTCCATGGATTTTTGCAAGAAGTGGCCCTTTACATCATCTCTTTTCACCACCCATTCGAAAATGAGACTGACACTCAGAGCTGTCACTGGCTTGCCTTTGAGGACAGGGAGGAGCGAGGAGCCTGATGGAGGCCAGGCCTTTAGACTTTTGCTCTCCGGTTGGGTTTCTGCACTCACTCTGGCCCCTCCTCCATCCTCAGCTCTGAAGGTGTCTTCTCTCCAGGAGACCAAGCATCCTTAACATCCTTGGGAAACAATCCGTTCTTGGGGTGATTTCCAGAACTATACAATCCACTGCTTCTTGGATGTCCTCGGCAGGTGTACCACCATATATTTGTTCTTCTGTGCCCGAAACAGATCAGGGCCTCTCCCCTCCCATCTAACACCCTGACCAGGAGCCTGGGGATGGGGTCATCTTCTACACCCAGTTCTAGAGTCCCTGCCTTCTTAAAAGCTCTTGCATCCATCCGCTTCTTGGTACACTCACTGCTCCTGCTTCAGCTTAGGCACTAATCATTTCTCATCATGATGGCTGGAATAGCCTCAGATAGGGCTCCCCACGTCCCATGTCCCTTGCTCCCCGTTTTTCTTAGTGTCTTGCCTTATCTTGCTCATGCAGGGAGAGTTCTTTGCTTACAAGCTACAGGGACCTATTCTTTAGGTGCAAGCTTTGAGGTCTCAGGTGTGGACAGGAAGTAATTGAAACAGAAGGGGATGTGTTGGAGGAATGTGAGTTTGCTCAGGGACAGAAGGGAGGGCTGGTGAGCCAGGCATGGAGCAGGCAGATGTCTGGGGTCTCACTCAAGAGAATAAACCCATCTTCCCCAGCTGACTTTTGCAAATGAAATCAAATGTCCTCTATAGTTGCCAATTTTCAGATAGTGTCCATGGGGAAGGGAGAAAAGGCTGAAAGCCTGAATTTCCAGGTCCCTGAGTGAAGGATTTGGGAATAAGAGAATGAGCTGGTGGGCAGTATCTTTGGGAGTGAAATGAAATCAGAGGTCTGGAGGGCCATGCAACCAGTCATTAACTGAAAGAAGCGAGGCTGGGAGGGAGAAGGAGGGAGGAAGGAAGAGGAGTAGGAAGGGAGGGGAGGGAGGAGACAGAGAAGGCAAAGAGATAAATGCAAAAGGAAGGAAAGAAGGGAGTAGAGTGGAGAAGAGAAGAATTATGAGGTGGGAGACAGTGGCTAGAACCCAGGAGACCCAGCCAGGTGGCAGGAGGTTTGAAGGGAGGTGGGAAGTGGCTTTTGGGGAAATTCCTTGAGCTGCAGGGAGGGGCCTCTTAGGTGGGGGCTTTGAGGCCTCAGGTGCGGATAGGAAGAGATTCTCAAAGGACACCCTCCTGGAGCTTCAGTGGGCACAAGATGAAGAGGAGCAAGCCACAGACCTGTCATCAGTGCTGCAGCGTGGCAGGGGCCCCAAGACCTGCCAGAGATTCAAGAGCAGCCAAGGATAGGAGAGGATGCAAATGGCCAAGTCAACTGAGTACTAGGCTGTCCTAGGTCCTCTGCAAAGTGGGTGTCTCTGTGCTTCCTCACAGATGAGGATGATCAGACTCAGAGAGATCGAGATCTTCCTCAACACGCATGTAGCTGGACAGTGGCACCTCTGGGACCTGGTTGCAGGGCTGTTTGCTCCCACAGCACATGTGCTTTCCTCCATAGCCCTGCACCCGCAGCCTCTCTGAGCGCAGATTCCAAGAGGCTGCGGGAGGCAGAGGGCTCAGCTTCTTGGGCATGGGGGCGTTTGCGCTGGGGCAAGGGGACTGCCTGGAGGCGACTGTCCCTGGACTCAGGTGCACCTGGGTTCCCTCCCAGACCTCCCTTCTCTGCATGGGTAGGTACAGCTGCACCACAGGAAGTGGTGAGGGCGTCCCTATCACCCCCAAGCTGGCCTTTCAATGTCACCAGACTGCTCCCTCCCAGGTTTCAGCACATTTCCCAGCTGTTGATTGCTCTAGGGCCTGCAGGAATGGGTCCTGTGACCTGGCTGTTTTCTCAACCCAGCACGGTCACAAGGGGTTGTTTTGTTTTCCTCTGCCACTATTAACTCAAACCTTGCTGTGTGGCATCTCATTTTGGCTTTCAAGTGCCCTTGTTTTATTCCACCCCCAGGCCAGCCTCCATTTGTCATACCCTTCGCTATGCCATTTGGAAATCCTATAACCATTTGGAAAGACAAGGGACCTTGTTCTTTGGAATTCTCTGCGCGTCTCCTAATCAGAAGCCAGCAGCCTATAACATAGGCTGCATAACATAGGCTGAATATAAATGAGCCATTAGATCATTTGAAAATGGCAAGTTCAGATGAATCTGACTTTTCCTTTAGATATTTTCCAGTTCTTGGCCCAGCTCTACAAATAAAGAAACATTTGAAAGTGACCTAGTTACTTTATTTGACATAGTCTAATAGAAGACCTGCCTCTCACTAATTCAGGCCTTAGTGTGGTGTCAGTGAATCCTCAGATGTGGCCACTACTCTGATTAATCAGAAAATTGCATGCTTTTCTTCCTTTTGGAAATATCCTTTCCAAGGACTAGCTTTCCATGTGCCTTTGAATATAAAAATGAAGCAGGTCTTGGTGACACAGAACATCATCTCCCACTGCTGATGGGGACATTTCTCCCCAGGTCTCTGCTCCATGCAGGACAGTTGCAGCTCTAGGGACTGGAGTGAAGAGCAAGGATCTTCATGGTCATCTACGCACTGATGGTAGCAAGTAGGAGCAAAGCCTTTCCACTCAGAAGATATCCATGAACTGCAGGGGGTGGACATGGGATCCTGTAGCGATCGGTGGGGTGGGGGACACAGAGGGACTTCGCAGGCATGGGAAGCTGGGGGTTGCCCATCACCTAGCAGAGCTGTGTGTTCCTCCAGCCCATACTGTGGCAGCATCTCCACAGACACAGAGGTTGTGGAGGTCATTGCTTGTATTTTATCTCACCCACTGTCCATGGGTCCATCCAGTGTGTGGAGTAAGTTCTGCCCAGTTCATTCTTTTGCTCTTGTTTTACTTCTACTTTATTTAACGGAGCGATAAGACCTGGCCACCAACAGTGGGTGTGTTTTTCAGGCCTCCTCTTGGCTGGGAGGAGAGGCCACCTTCCTACAGGTACAGTTTTAGGTTTCATTTCTAGGCCAGGGCCTTGGCTCATGACCCATTGCCCTGTCTTCCTCTTCCTGCCCATTGGTGCAGACCCAGACTCTCCTCCACATTTTAAGGGCCCACACCCTGCAGCCCATGCTGCTGATTTTCAATCCTGTCTCACAGTCCCAAATCTTTCCCTCTCTCCCCTTATATAACCATAGTGCTTTTACAAACACTGGCCCTGGGTATTGTGCTCACTCAGGGTACATTGAGAAACCAAAGGGCCAACTGTTGACAAACTGGGCAGCTGTGGATGGAGCCAGGCCTGGAGCTGAAATATGGATGCAACATACATACACATGTGTGAGAGAAGGAAAAAGTTTCTTTAGGTAATGAGAGGAACTTCATTTCCTGGAGAGCTGGGAGGGAGATGGTGACAAGTCCCAGTTACAGAGGCTCAAACATGGCAGGGGACCGGGGGTGGGGCCAAGCCTTTTCTCTAAAGTGGCAAAAAACCCCTGGTTATTCAAAATGCTCCTCAAACTCATTCCCCTCATTGTGAAGATGTGGCTACTCTGATGATGGCTTTTTTTTTTTTCATCTTAGCGTCTAGGAACATAGTGAAGCCTACCATTCTTCTTAGTGCCACCCTTTTTATTCATCGACGTTTACCCGTCATCCCTGGCTGCTGAAAGAGCAGAGCTTGTAAGAGGCAAAACCACTCTCTGCTAGCAAGACGGGCTGGATCTGGTTAACTGAAATACATGTGTATAAACCAGTATAGACAGATAAATATTTGCGTCCATATGGTCACTGCACAAACATGAACTTGGTGCCAGCCCTGAAGTTAGAGTTCATTCTTTTCTCCCATGTTCCCATCAATAAAACATCTCCTAGCTTCCCTTATCTCCTCTAAATGGACATGGAACTCTTTTTTTTTTTTTTTTGGTCTTTTTGGCATTTCTTGGGCTGCTCTCACAGCATGGAGGTTCCCAGGCTAAGGGTCTAATTGGAGCTGTAGCCACTGGCCTACGCCAGAGCCACAGCAACACGGGATCCGAGCCTTGTCTGCGACCTATACCACAGCTCACGGCAATGCCGGATCCTCAACCCACTGAGCAAGGCCAGGGATCGAACCCTCAACCTCATGGTTCCTAGTCGGATTTGTTAACCACTGCGCCACAACGGGAACTCCCTGGACATGGAACTCTTAAGAGTTACTCCATTTAGGAAAAGTGATCTCTGTGTACAATATCCAGCTCTGAGGAGAGAACAAGGTCTCTGCTCTGCTGAACACATAGAAGGCATTGCATCCAATATGCGAAAATATTTTGGAAATGATAGAAATGTCAGAAATTGTTTTAATTATTATTATGCCTACATGTGATGTACATAGGGACCCCAGCTTTCAGCTTTCTCTGAAGTCCATACAACCAAAAATTATCTGGGCCTGCTTGCCTTGGCCTGAAGGTCCAGTCTTAGCACTGTGATGAATCAAAAGAAGTGCAGATTCAACTCCAAAAGCTTTTTAAAGTAATAGGAGACTTTAAGCCTTTTGGAGGGCTCGCGGATGGGGAATGCAAAACACAGCAAATGGTCTCTCAAAATCTTCAGCCTTGTCGCACAACCTTCACCGCACCCCCCCCACCCCCTCCTCAAGCCTCAAGCCTTCTCTAGTCTCTCCTAAAAGTTCTGGCCAGTCCCCCTTTCACGACTGCTTTCCTCCTTTTACAGCTATTGTGTTGCTCCACGGCGGAACACAAATGATTCAGGGTCGTGCTTCCCCTCAGCCGCTGAAGGTGAGATAGTGGAAAGATTATGAACACTTTATGCTGTATTTTTTACCTTTGTGACAGAGATTATAAAACCCATGCAAGCTGGGTCCAAAGCTTTCTTTGGCCTGCATGTCCCATGGGTATCAAACAGTGTGAGAAGTTGCATGTAATAACTCCTGCCTAGGGCTCTCACCAAAAATTTTAGCCTTATTTACCCATGAGGAAACAAAGATTCAGAGAAGTGAGTTGCCTTGTCCAAATCACAGAGCTCTCCAAGGGCAGAGCCTGGCCTTAAACTCAGGTCCTCTAGCTCCAAGGTTAAGGCCATGTCTGCTAGTTTTCAGAAAGCAGGAACTGAGTCTTAGGGTTGATCTTTGGGTCATGCATAGTACAGTGGTAATCACAGCTGCTCAGGGAATAAATGTAGTTTTGTTTAGCTGCTAAAGCTGGTGGTGTTTCTAGTAGTAACGTTGGCTGTGGGATGAGCAGGGGCAGTTTGAGAGTGGGGGTGGGGAGCTAGCTGTCTTTGGGACTCAGGCCAGTGACCCTTATCTCACTCGAGTCAGAGGAACAGTACCTTCTAGCCCACCCTAGTAGGGCCCCTGAGATTATTGGTTCCTTAGCACCCAAAGCTGCTTTGCTTGATGGAATGCAAACCATTCTATGCCTGGGGCCCTGCCAAGCCTTGGCAGAATTAAATGTGACATTCAGTTCCAGATTAATCCAACTTGGAATAGTTTTGCTGACAGTGTAGACTTTTATTTGTTTGTTCATTCCTTCATTCATTCACTTACTTACTGACACCCTGAAATGGCTTTAAGGACATGGTTTTGGATTTCTGCAGGGAAGATGCCTGAGCATGGTTGCTATTATTTTTAACAATGGATATCCACAATAATTGTAATAACAATGGCACCTTCTTCTAGTTCTTTAAAGTTTCTTTCTTTCTTTTAAGCTTCATGCCAGGAGTCTGGGCTGGAATTTAGGGATTTGAAGAATTTCATAGTGTGAGAGGAGAGGAGGTGCCCCATCTGCTCTCTGAAACCTCTCTAGGAAATTCCCACCAAGTGCCCTCCAGCTTGGACTCCCCCAACTCACAGGCAACTTCCTACCTTATAGAGCAGCCCTTTTCCCTTCCAACAGCACTGACTGTCTGAATGTCTGTCTCCAACTGATTAAAAATATGTAATACTTGGGTGGAAGAGTGATTAAGTCTCTGTTTTCACAAGCTCTCCAGGAGTTTCCAAAATATGCTAAAGTTTGAGACCCACTGCTCTACACAACATTGTCTTTCTGATCTTTAAAAAGATCAGATGGTTAATTTTATGTGTCAACTTGGAAAAGCCAAGGTGCTTAATTGTTTGGTCAAAAACTTAGTCTAGATGTTGCTGTGAAGGTCATTTTAAGATTTAAATCAGTAGCCTTTGTCCTTTTTCTTTTTTTGGCTGCACCTGTGGCATGAAGAAATTCCTGGGTCAAGGTCGAAACTGCACCACTGCAGCGACCTGAGCCGCAGCAGTGACAAAACAGATCCTTTACCTGTTGAGCTACCAGGGAACTCCTTAAATCAGTAGACTTTGCGTGAATCAGATTACTCTTCATAATGTGTGTGAGTCTCATCCAGTCACTTGAAAGACTTAGAGGAAAGACCGAGGTCCCCTAGGGAGGATGGAATCCTGCCTCTGAACTGCCCTGGAACACAAGACTGCAACATTAACTCCTGCCAGAATTCCCAGTCTGCCACCTTGCCTGTAAATTTTGAACTTGTCAGTGCCCATAATCATGGGAACTAATTCTTTAAAAATCTCTTCTCCTCTCTCCTGTCCCCTCCCCTCCCGTTTCCCTCCCCTTCTTTTTTATGTGCCTATCTCTTTTTCTCCCTGTTTATCTGTTCATCCTATTATCTCTATTTCTCTGGAGAATCCCAACAAATACAAAAGGCATTAGAAACTTTCATTGAAAAAGATACATGCACCCATATGTCCATTGCAGCACTATTCACAATAGCCCAGACATGGAAACAACCTAAATGTCTATAGACAGATGAATGGATTAAGAAGATGTAGTATATATACACAATGGAATACTACTCAGCCATAAAAAAGAACAAAATAATGCCATTTGCAGCAACATGGATGGAACTAGAGACTCTCATAGTAAGTGAAGTAAATCAGGAAGAGAAAGACAAATATCATATGATATCTCTTTTATCTGGAATCTAATATAAGGCACAAATGAAATTTTTCACAGAAAAGAAACTCATGGACTTGGAGAACAGACTTGTGGTTGCCAAGGGGAGAGGGAGAGAGTGGGATGAAGTGGGAGTCTTGGGTTAATAGATGCAAACAATTGCATTTGGAGTGAATAAGCAATGAGATCCTGCTGTATAGCCTGGGGAACTATATCTAGTCCCTTGTAATGGAACATGATGGAGGATAATGTGAGAAAATGAATATATGTGTATATATATATATATGTCACTTTGCTGTACAGTAGAAATTGACAGAACACTGTAAATCAACTGTAATGGAAAAAATAAAAATCATGAAATAAAAAAATAATAAAATGAGATAATAACCTGGAAAAAAAAAAGAAAAACAAATAGCATTAGAATCCAGTTTGCAATCTTTCTCATGTAGCTCAAACTCAGTTGCACAATCTTTCTCAATACAAAACTCCAGACAGCTGCTTTTATTCAGGAGGAGTTAGTACAGGCAGGAAACTTAATAGCGATCCAGGACTTAAAATATTAACTAGGAGCTTAAAATATTGCAGGTAGATTTGGCAGAAACCATATTTGATTTGACGTCATTCCATGGAAACACTTTTATTGAAAAAATTCTAGCTTTCAGTGAACAGTTTAAAACCAGATGGATATGAGTTGGAATCCTCACAATTAGGACCTGTTAAATGACCCCAGGCAAGGCACTTAACACCTGTGAGTCACATTTTCGTCATTGGTGAAACAAGGGTACTAAGATTTTTTTTTTTCCTTTTATGGCTTTAATAAAGTTTCTAGGTAGCATATCCAAAGTGTCAGTTTATGTCAGGTTTATGGTAGGCATTCAATGAATGGGAGCTGTTATTATTTCAGCTTGATACTTCTAACCGTTGAGGTATACTAGAAAGTATTTCCATCAGCTGGGAGTTCTAGGTAACTGTGCTCTGGTTAATCCTGGAATTATTGTAATGCAATGCCTTTTATGCCTTTTATTTCTTTCTCTTGCCTTATTGCATTTACCAGAGCCTCCAGAAAAACATTGAGTAGAAGTGGTAAGAATGGACACACTTGTCTTGATGTTGATCTTAGGGGGAAAGCATTTAGCCTTCTACCACTAAATGTAATATGCATGAATAGTACGTTTATTGTAGAGATCCTTTATTGGATTGAGGAAATTCCTTTTATTTCTGGCTTTCGTAGAGTTATTATGAGGAATGGAAGTTGGATTTTTGAAAATGTTTTTTCTATGTCTGTTGAGATGCTTATATGGTATTTCTTTATTAAATTTACAAATATGGTGAATGGCATTGAGTAATTTTTCAAATCATAAACTAACCTTACATTCCTGGAGGTCATGATGGATTACGCCTTTATGTTGTTAGATATGATTTGCTAAAATTTTGTTTAGTTTACAAATTCTTTTTTCTTTTCTTTTCTTTTTTTTTTTTTTTGCCTTCATATTCATTAGGATATCATTGCTCTGTACGTTTCTTTTCTTGTGACGTCTCTGTCAGGTTTTATTATCAGGATAATGCTGGCTTCTTAGAATGAGTTGAGAACTATTTCCTCCTTTACAATTTTCTGGGAGAGTTTATATAAAGTTGGTATTAGTTTTTCTTTAAATATTAAGTACAAAAACTATCTGGACCTGCAATTTTCTTTGTGAGAAGACTTTGAAGTAAAAATTCATTTAGAAAAATAGACACAAGGCTCTTTCACTTCATCCGTTTACACTTGCTGATATAAGCATCAATACTGTCTTTCAAGGAATTTGTCCATTTTATCTAACTTGAACATATTGGCCTTGGGATTTTTCACAGTATTTTCTTATTTTATTTTTAATATCTGTCAAGTCTACAATTAAGTCAAAACTCTCATTCCTGATACTAGTAATTTGAATCTTGTCTCTTTTTTGCGATCAATCAGACTAGAGGTTTTCAATTTTATTGGTTTCTACTCCTGCCCCCACCCAAAAAAACCCTACAGGTTTTAATTTTGTTGATGTTTCTCTCTCTCCTTTTTTTTTAATTTTTTTTTTTTTTTTTGCTTTTCAGGGCCACATCTACTGCATTTGGAAGTTCCCAGGCTAGGGGTCGAAGTGGAGCTACAGCTCCTGGCCTATGCCACAGCCACAGCAATGCAGGATCCCTGAGACCTACACCAGAGCTCACAGCAATGCCAGATCCTAAACCCACTGAGCAGGGCCAGGGATCGAAACATCATGTTCATGGATACTATTTGGGTTCGTTACTGCTGAGCCACAACAGGAACTCCTGATGTTTCTCTTTTCTATTTTTTTTAATTCCACTGATTTACTAGTATTTATTACTTCCTTTTATCTACTTACTTGGAGTTTGATTTGCTTGCTTCCTTGCTTTCTTCCTTCCTTCCTTTCTTTTTGCCACACTAGCAGCATGTGGAAGTTCCCTGTGCCAGGGATTGAACCTTTGCCAGAGCAGTAACCCTCAGCACAGCAGTGAGAGTGCTGGATCCTTAACCCCCTGAGCCACCAGGGGACTCCTCTAAACTAGTTTAGTGGTATAAATTTCCCTCCAAGTATTACTTTGTCCATAACCTGTTGAATTTGATATGTCATGTTTTGTCACTCAGTTCACTGACAGTTTTCTTCCCACAATGGGTCTTTTTCCCCCGCTTCTGTGAATATGTGGTCATTTTAAAATTAGATTTCATATTCTGTTACTTTTTTTTCTTGTGTGCCGGATATTTTTGTTTTCCTGTACGAATTTTTAAGCTTTTCTGGGACACAGTTAAGCTACTTAGAAACAGTTTGATCCGGAGTTTCCTTCGTGGCTCTGTAGTTAACAAACCCGACTAGGATCCATGAGGATGTGGGTTTGAATCCTGGCCTTGCTTAGTGGGTTAAGGATCTGGCATTGCCCTGAGCTGTGGTGTAGGTCAAAGACGTGGCTTGGATTTGGCGTTGCTGTGGCTGTGGTGTAGGCCGCCAGCTGCAGCTCTGATTTGACCCCTAGCCTGGGAACTTCCATATGCTGTGAGTGTGGCTCTGAAAAAGCAAAAAAAAGAGAAAGAAACAGTTTGATCTTTTCAGACATGCTTTAACCTTTTTTGGAGAACTGGAGCTGCATTTATTCTAGGGGTAGTCATTCCCCAACTCCTTAAGAAAGACTCTACCTGGTGCCTCATGGTTTGTGACATTCTCAGCCTGGCTGGTGGGAAGACACACTATTGTGGTTCTGTGTGGATGCCAGGATGCTTCCCTGGGATGCTGTCAGGGGGCTCTTTCCCAGGCTCTGCTAAGTTCCCCACACACCTGTGCGGACCAGTACTCTGTGGACACTTTGCAATGTTCTGGGGTCCTCTCTCTGTGCAGCTCCCCTTTCCCTCAGGAACTCTGCATCTGCCTTGGTTTCTCTGGGCTCTCAGCTTTGGCTCCTCAACTCATGGAGTCTGTGAACTGTCCAGGGTTCCCTCTTTCTGCTGTGGCCTGGAATCTCTCTGGGCACGGAGGTGGGAAATGATAGGGATCATCTGCTCTCAGGAATCCCCGTCCTTCATGTCTATGTGCTGTGTCTTAAAACTGTTATTTCAGATATTCTCTCAGATATCTGCCCCCAACGCACACACACTTCTTTCAGGTAGAGTATATATCTGGTCCCTCTTGTTACCGGACCAAACTTGGGTCCCTTCACCCACATGCAGTAAAGTCAATTTACTGACCCTAGCTTTTGAAAGAAAGTGCAGCACTTACTGCAGGGCACCAAGCATGGAGGCCACGGCAGCTAGTGCTCAAAACACCAGAACTCCCTGATGGGTTCCAGGAAACCGTTTTTAAAGGCAAGGTGAGGGAGGGGCCAGGATATGCGATCCGCTGGTGCACAACTCTCTGATTGTTGATACTGAGGGGACAGGGCAGTGTCACAGGGGTTGACATTATCAATCCTTAGGCTCCAATAGGACTGGGGGCTATGTGCTCATGGTCATCAAGTAGTCAATTTCTTCCATTTGTCGGGGGATTTAGCACCTCTAGAACCACTGAGGAAATGTGCATCAGGTACTAGCATAGGTCCTTCAGAGAGGAGCTAAAGCAGAGGATGTGGGGGAAAGGGTCTGTCCTGGGAAGGCCCCAGAGGGTCCTGTTCCATTATAGTTACCCCACCTTGGGCTTTTAAGCCTCTTAATCTTACAGGTAAGGACTATTATACCCCCACTTGATAGATGAGGAAACTTCTGCAGGGCTGTTTTAAATAACTTCCCAAGGCCATCCTCTAGAATGTGGCGGAGTCTGAGAGGAGCCCCATTTTGTCCAGGGAGTTCTTGGCTTCCAGGCTCCTGCAGCAGAGGGTGTGCTACCGTCAGTGTCTGCTAGGGGGCAGCAGAGGTCCAGTATTATTTGTGGAAACACAGTGGCTCTTTCCCCTGGTCTTCTTGGCTCCTGTCCTGTTCCTGCTTTTGTGTCCACTCCTGGTGCTTTCTCAGCTTTAATCTCTGGTGCCCCACCACTCTGCTTCTTGGATGGTGGCTTGAGACGCAGCCCCAGAACCACTCGGCCGAGGGCAGTAGGTGACAGAGCCCTTGGGCAAAAGGGGCTGAGCTGAGAGGCAGCTGCACCAGGCCCACCAGAGACGACACGTGCTGTGGAAAACATGGGTTTCCCTTCACTCTCCAGCGTAACTTATACAAAGTGCGATGGAGCTTAAAAACATGTTTACAGACTTTCACAGGCTAGGGTCTGGTTACAGCTTCAAGTGGGCTTGGTCGATCAGTAGTTGTCTGGCTCTCCCCTCTCCACATTCACGGTGATGACAAGGTGGGACAGTTACTGTGCTTATTAAAAAAAAAAAAATTGTTTTTCTAGACCTTGATGATATATATAAAAATGGTTAAGTGCCATAAACTCATGCTTTATGTAGACAGTTTAAGGAACTGATATCACTTGGTTCCTCTTGTTGAAAGTTCTGGAACTTAAATAAGCCATCTGCTGAGTGCAGAGAAAGCCTTTCTGACATCTGGGAGTGGGCTCTTTCCTGCCACTGCCTTTACTCCAGGCACAAATACAGACCCTAGAGGGACAAAGGGAGCAGAAGTCACTAGAAACCTTAATAGCATGCATACTGCATTCAGTGTCTATTAGCTGGCTGGTCAACCCCTGTGGGAAGTGGGTTTGCAGCCATCTCCCGGCAGACCATGGTGTGAGCTCAGTGCAATTATTTCTACCCCCTAGCTCATTTGGCTCTCTCCATTGTTCCCAGGGATGTTTATAAGCCAAATGGAGCCATGATAACTTTATAAAAACCTCATGAAGAATCCCCACGATCTACCCATAACCTCTAATGCACAGTTAATGATGTCCCTAGAAAGCAATGTGGTAGAGTGGGGATGGCACCCGCCTGGGGAGCTGCCAGCCTGGCTCAGCTCCTCCCCACCCCTACTCTGCTGCCCTGCAAATTATTTGCATGCACTGTTTGAGCCTCAGTGTCTTTATTTTTTTATTTTTATTTTTTGTCTTTTTACCATTTCTTGGGCCACTCCCGCAGCATGTGGAGGTTCCCAGGCCAGGGGTTGAATCGGAGCTGTAGCCACCAGCCTACGCCAGAGCCACAGCAATGCGGGATCTGAGCCGAGTCTGCAACCTACACCACAGCTCACAGCAACGCTGCATCCTTAACCCAACTGAGCAAGGCCAGGGATCGAACCTGAAACCTCATGGTTCCTAGTCGGATTTGTTAACCACTGAGCCACGACGGGGAACTCGGAGCCTCAGTGTTTTTATATGTAAAGCAATGATAGCACAGTCTTGGTCTGCTGGATTCACAGGATTGTTTTAAGAAGCCAACCATTGTAGATGGAAGTTTCTTTGTAAACTGAACAATGCTGTGCCACTTGCCCTTTTATTCATGATCTCTTGAAAGACTGGGAGGCTCCCTTCCTTACCCTGGGCACCTCCCTCCCCTCTTACATAGCTTGCTGTCTTGACCAGAGGGGGCAGTAGCCCCCTTGGATCCATCCTGGGGAGCCCTGTGCCCAGGGCTTGCTCTGGACTGAAGCTGAGTTCAGAATGCTAGCTAATTAGCTGAACAATCTGCAGTCCTGCCTGCAAAGAAACCCTTGGGGGAGCGCGCGGAGTGTGACTCACATTCCAACTTCCTCATAAAGGCGAATGTTTTGAGAGTCATTCTAGCGCTGCAGCCTGGGGTCACACAATCCAGACACTTGGCTTCTCTTCCATCCTCAGCATTCCTTAAGACCTTTCTTTTTATCAACCTCCCCCCTCCCCATGCACCAAGGGGCTTAGTCAGAGTGAGGGATCAAGAGTCCATCAGAATAAAGACTCTTCTTTGTCCACAAGGACTGCTGTCAGGCAACCTTTCCACAAGCAGTCCTGGCCAGACCCAGGGTCTTTCTTCAGACACGTGAACAGCAGAATCAAAAGGGACCAGCAGAGCATCTAGTCTAACAGATCTGTTTGTAAAGGGCTAAATGGTACCCAGAAAGGAAAGTGGTGGAGGATAATGGACCTGTCCTGGTGTCTTGGTACCTGCTGTGTGTAAGCCTTGCGTGGGGCTTACTTGATCTCCAAAGCAGCCCCAGGGAGGGGAAGCACTGCCCGTCTCACGGAGGAGGAGATGGATCTCAGACGGGGGAGGTGATTCCCGGAGACCACACCATTAGCTTCAAGACGAGACCAGATCTGCTGGCTCATGGATTTTTTCCTTTGGGCGGATGTTTACCAAGGACCAGGAAGCAGCAGTGAGAGGATACTTGGCTTCA
The DNA here is from genome assembly GCF_016906955.1 of Phacochoerus africanus. NCBI lineage: Eukaryota > Metazoa > Chordata > Mammalia > Artiodactyla > Suidae > Phacochoerus > Phacochoerus africanus. Next base: position 91,907,502 of record NC_062558.1, read on the forward strand.
GTGACTGTCTGTGGGTCTGGGCCTCCTGTCCTCAAAGTGGGAGAATCACACCTGCTCTGTGGGTGGGAAGAGGAGGAGATGGATTCCTCTATGTAAAGATACCTCCTCCCACATTTGAGGTGCTTAGCAAACGTGTTCTCGCCTCTCCTGACTCCACCGTTCTTTCTTCCTTGGAGAGTGGGTTCTTGGGATTCTGGCTTTGAATCTTCAGCACAGAGCTGGTACTGGCAGAACCCCCATTGGCCTTGACCAATCTGACAATGTCCCTGAAAGTTTGGCCACAGAACTGCTTTCCCTTAGAGCCAGGAAAGGACTGTGGCTGCCTGGTGATGCTCAGGGAAGGAGGCTTCTTGCAGACCCCGCTCTGTAGATGGCTGGCCTCTACTCTCTAGGGAGCATCAGTGAGCCCTCCAGGACGTCTGGGCTGCTGTCTTCTTGGCTCCAGCAACTCCTTCGACTGTCTTTCCCCAGGGGAACTCTGTTCCCTTGTAACGTAGTTACCTAAAGATTGACAGACAAATAGCTCCAATGTTTCTAGGAGGATCCTGGTTCCGTGCAGATCATGTCAATGACTGAGCAGGGGCGTTGCCACACACACCTCAACTGCAGCACAGACTCTTCCAGGGGGTTCGCCCCAAACATAAGAGGCTTTTCACATTTCAGCTGCTCAAAGAAAGGAAGCCATTCCAGCATGAGCCGGTCCATGTATGTCTTATAAACACATGTCAGATCTCTTGAAACAAAGGCTCTAGAGTTGGAAGTGTCTACTCCAGCTTTTAATGGAACTTCAGGCATCAGACTAACAGGGTGTGCTTTGGGCAAGGGGAGCATCCTCTTTACCTCCCAGAGAGACAATTACCTCCTTTGAGTGTGTACTCATTCATTCATTCATTCTTCCACTCACTCACGTAATACTATTGGTTGAACTCAAGATGAAGTCACAAGCCGGAAATAGTTTAAAGTGCAAAACCCAGCATGGCCCCTCACCCTGGGGACTTTATTGGGTGAAGGGAGGAAAGAAAGTGAAGAAGGATGGAGTTCCCTTTGTGGCTTGTCAGTTAAAGAACCCGACTAGGATCCAGGCGGATGAAGGTTCGATCCCTGGCCTTGCTCAGTGGGTTAAGGATCTGGTGTTGCCGTGAGCTGTGGTGTAGGTCACAGACATGGCTGGATCTGGCATTGCTGTGGCTGTGGTGTAGGCTGGCAGCTATAGCTCCGATTCGACCCCTAGCCTGGGAACCTCCATATACTGCAGATGCGGCTCTAAAAAAGCAAAAAAAAAAAAAAAAAAAAAGTGAAGATGGCAATAGAAGCCTGAGAGGTGGTACTAAACCTTGTAAGGCCTCTGGGGCCCTGGGAAGGATTTGGGTCTTTACTTTAAAATAATGGGAAATTTTAAAAGGGGATTTTAAGGGGGTGAGTGATACGATCAGGTTTTTTTTTTTAATTTAATTTTTTAAAGTGAATAAATTGGAGAGGATTAGGATGGGAGGTCTGGAGAATATTGCTGTGGTCCAGGCAGGCAGGGAGGAGGGCAGCTGGGGTTCGGGGGTTGGGGGGCGAGGGTAAAGAAGGGAGTGTACAGATTTGAAGGATGTTTAGGAGGTTAAAACACAAGCCTGCTTCCACCAGAGGATCTGTTCAACCAACTGCTAGTAATCAGCTAGAAGGAGTGAATGCTGGTCCTGGGCTCATCCATTCCAGCCTCCTCAGTCCACAGGAGACAGACCTGCAGGTCTGAAGACAGCAGGGCTTACCTGAGGCACACAGCAAATTAGATACTAAGCCTGAGGTGAACTCTTGGGAACAACATGTTGACCTCGCAGCAATGCCCATCTGTGGACCAGGCTCTTTCTCAGGGCTGCAGGCTTGCTCCAGGGAGGAGAGGAGAGGGATGTCTCCAGCTCCTGGGGGCCTTGATGATCTGGGGTTCTAATGAAGAAGGGGTCTGGAAAGGGAAGGAGGAGTAGGGGAGGGGGATAGGGAGTAGAGGTCTTTACTCAGTCCCTTTAACACTGTCCCTGTGGCTACTGCACATGTTTCAGCCAAGCATGGGGGATCTGAGAACAACGGGCATTTGATGCCTCTGGAGGCAGGGCAGATAATGAAATGCAGGCCTGAGCCTGAGCCTGAGCCCAGGGGGCTGTTTGCTATCCAGCCTGCCCCACTTCGTGGCACTGAGGGCAGACTTAAAGGTCAGGAGGCCTGCTCCTCCAGAGTGTAACTCCTTCCTTCTGGCCGCTTGGACCCCATACCCTCTCTGGAGGCTCTCTTGGTGGCTCTGCCCTCTATGATCTTCTTCCCAGCCCCTACCATCTTTTGCCCCATCAGCTTCAATGGCTCCATTGTGTCAGCAGCTGCTGTCTGCGTCCTCTCTCCCTCCTCTTCCCTTCCTGCAGGCTCCCGGGAGAAGTTTGGCCCCATGGGTGGAGAGCTGGCCAGCTTCTTCCCATGTTCTCTACTCTCAGGGCTGATTGCAGGGTTTTTGGACTACCATTCAGGGAAGGGGGCTGCAAGTGACCTATTCCCTCTCCTGTCTTTTCTGGGATGCTGTGAGTAAGACAGGAAAACTATCCCCCAGTAGATAAACCCATGGGGCCACTAGGATCCACCTTCTCCCCCTTTACAGAAGCTTCTTGCCTGTGCAGATCTTGGCTCTTTTTTTTTTTTTTTTTCCCAGAATCCACATTTGAGGGAAGATGATAGACCCTGAAGAAGAGTGCAGTGCTTTTGGCTACTGCTTTTGGAATCTAAGATAGAGGTGGAGAGAGAGAGAGAGTGAGAGGAAACCATGTTTTTTTTTCTTTAATTCTCCAAGTGGGCTATACCTGTCCTGGTAAAATATAACTTTAGAGCCATTGGTTTGAATGGATAAGCCATTCACTTTGATATGGGACTTATCTGCTTTTTTGGGGGGCCTTGATTTCCTTATATGCTAGCAGGGCCTCACACCTCAAAGCCTGCCTTTGTGAGTGGTGGGATTCCAGGAGACCAGGGAAAAAATTCTGGAGTGAATGACAGGGACCACACAGGAAACAGCTAGTACAATTCTCTCTGCCTTGAATTCCTTTACTGCCATGATAGTCCCATAAGTTTAAGCTCATGTGATAAGTGACAAAGCAGAATAAAAGAAAATTGATGATTTCATGAACCGGGCTTTTGAGGTGGATGGGGGAGGTTGCCCCATGCCCTGGCAGCCTGTAAGCCCTACCCACTGGTCTCCCAGACACGCTAAACCATGGCAAGTCTCAACATGCTGGAAAGAGGGTTTGCTTATTATCTCTTGCCCTAAGCTGCCGGCAAACTCTGGGAGCCAGTGAGCATGGAGAGCATGTTTGGGGGCCTCACTGGGGAATCCAGAGCTCCAGGCTGCAGTTCACTCTAAGGAAAGCTGGGCTCCACCCCCACCTCCCAACTGCCCCCCCACCCCTGGCCCCAGCTCCTCCTGTTGGGCTTGGGGAGGGCTTAGATTGGGAGCCTGCATTGGCTAAATCCAGCTCTTGGACGCCCTCCCCCCCACCTCCAGCCAGGGAGGCTGTCCCTCACCATTTGATGACAGTATACTTTCTTACGGGGAGACAGCTCCCTAGAAAAGTACCATCTTGACTTAATTGTCAACCAGAAGCATTAGGGATGCTAGCTCCCTGGAAGACCAAGTGGTACCCTCACTCCCTGTGGTCGGGGCAGGCCCTGCTCTCTGTGAACAGCACATAATGCCCTGAGGCCACACTGACCCCCAGCATCCCTGGCCTTGGGGGCCTACTGGAGCCATGGGGAGCCAGAAAATCTGTCCGGTCCTATGAATTGAGAAGCACAGCTGAGGAAGGGACGGGAGAAGTGTGACACTGCCTCATCCTGGTCCATCCTCTGATGGAGCCCTTCAGAAGCCCTTTGTTCTGCCAAAGAAGAGCCTAGAGTAGGCCCTCCTGCCCCTCTGTCCTGGATCTTTATGAGCTCCGTGTAAAGGTGGGCAACCAATGCCCAAGTGCCCAACGTTCATATGCAATTGGCATTTTGGGAGGAGCCATGGGTGGTCGGGGATGTGCTGATATAGGTACAGACCTGGAGTAACGAGGCTGAATGTGTACTTAATAACCCTGTGTGGACACACAGAAGCAGGGTGGTGGCACCAGGAGCTGGATGCTTAAGCAACTGCCATGAATCAGAGGGTGAATTGCTCGGTGCTCAGCAGGCTGTGTGTGCCTTCAACTTTCCTTAGGGGGTCCTGAAAGGACAGGGTTGTACTCCTCAAGGAACCTCACCCTCCTGGTACTGGCGCCCAGGGGTGTCCTGGGCTCTCAGTAATTATTCAGCACATTTTTGCTGAATGACTGGTTGAGGCCAGAAGGCCAACCAGCAAGATGAAAATAATAGTTCATGCATAAAAAACAGACAGTGGCCGCCTGGTCTGGGGGACTTTCCTCTGGCTCCTAGAGGTCCAGCTTCTTTGCTGCTTTGTGAGACTGCTACCTCAAGGACTCCACCCCATCCCTGGCAGCCAGTGAGTTCCCTCTGCATCCAGCTAGGAACACAGAACTGTTTCCTTCCCATGACAAGCTTTCTATAAGATGGCTTTTTTTTTTTTTTTTGCCTTTTTAGTACTGCGCCTGTGGCATCTGGAGGTTCCCAGGCTAGGGGTCAAATCGGAGCTGTAGCTGCTGGCCACAGCCACAGCCATGGCAACGTGGGATCCAAGCCGTATTAGTGACCTACACCATAGCTCTCAGCAGTGCCAGATCTTTAACCCACTGAGCAAGGCCAGGGATCCTCATGGATCCTAGTCAGGTTCGTTAACTGCTGAGCTACGAAGGGAACTCCTATAAGATGGCGTTTATTTTTTTTTATGCAGGGAACTGGCTGCTGCTTTAACGCCTGGACAGAGGATGTGAATGAGGCTGTATGGCTGTTCCCCCCCCACCCCAACCCCATGAACTCCTGGCTCTGGGCTCCAGTGCAGAGCCCCTGCCGCTTGGTTCCTCCCAAAGTGGGCGGGCACTCCAGGGCTGGGGGACAGTTTTCCCCTCCCCACCTCTGTGTGAGGCGGCCTCCCAGTGTACAGAGACCTGGTAAGAGGTGCCACCTCTGTCTCCCCAGCCCCTGCTGGGGATCTAGGGCCCTTTACACAAACCAGATATTGTACAAGGAAGTTCCAGAAGCTGAGTGGCAGGGAGCCAGGCCCAGCCCACCATCTCTCATCTGTACCAGGAGCACAGGCTGTTCAGGGGAGGTGGCTTGCAGGGACTGAGATGCTTCTCCTCCCCTGTCTCCCACTTCTCCTGGGAGGACTCAGCCAGCAAATGCAGACGTCCCCCCCGCATCCCGTATTCTCATGAGGGGCAGAGGGGGTGGCACTAGCCAGGGAAGCCAAAAACTGGAGTGTGAATAGCAACTCTACCTCATCTCAGAGCAAACTTGACCAAGCCTTAACCCCTGGGGCTTCAGTTTCCAAATATTGAAATGAGAAGTTCAAACAAGATGTTTTCTGATCTTGTTCTCTGTTGATATGTAATAACGCAGCCCCCAAACTTAGGAGCTTAATTCAACATTTTATTTGCTCATGAATCTGCAATTGGGGCCTGAGTCTGTGAGTTCAGCTCCACTGAGCACCACCTGGGGACCTGCCCAGGCCTGCCGCTGTGGGAGGGCTCACTCCCTCACAGACACATGTCGCTTTTGCATGTGGCTGCCTGGCCTCCTAAAAAGATGGTGGCTGACTGTTAGTGCCAGCATCCTTAGAAAGAGGGGGAGAGAGGGGGTGGAGAGCCAGAAGGAGGGAAAGAGAGAAAAAGAGAGGGAGAGAGGGAGAAAGAAGAGACCAGGAGGGAGTCAAGTGGAAGATATATCATCATCTTTTCGGATTTAGTCTCTCAAGTAACTTCTGGTGTATGGTGTTTTCTATTTGTTAGGAGTCAGTCCTAAGACTGGCTCACATCCAAGAGGAAGGAGAATAGACTCCACTTTTTGACAAGAAGAGTCAAGAGTTTGTGAATTTGTGGACATAGTTCAATACCACCTCACTTTCCAAGCCCTTTCCACCTCTGAAGAGGTCATGGGCGTGGCATGGTGTGTGACAGCACCCTGAGGGCCAGGCTTCCCCCTATAGCTCTGCGCTGCCAGTCCTGCTTCCTAAACTTCACTTTCTCTTCCAAGTGAATCTACACACTGGACAGAACAGGAAATCGTAACCATCTAGAAATGGCAGCAGAGCCTAGCATCTCTGTTTGGGAAGCTAGTTCAGTGAGGAAAGATCTGAGCTGGGGAGTATCTGAAAGGCCTGTCGCTGAAACTCTCTGGTGGGCAACATGCCAGCTAGCCACTTCTCACTTTTCTTCGAAGACTTCCCAGAGTGGCTCTGGCCAACTGCAAGGAACCTCCCCCAGCTGTCCTCCAGCTGTCTTTCCCAGCTCTGCCAGCAGTTGCCCTTGACTGAGAGCTTCTTCCTGATCTGGGCCCTGGAACTGGACACCTCCATGGGGCTCATGTGTCCCTCTTCTCCCTTTTACCAGCTTCTCTATCAAGAAGGTTTTCATTACCCTCTAAGAATCTGAGCCTTTCATGTTCTGATTTCTGTTGCTGAAGAAGGCACACTTCTCTTTCCCTGAATATGGGCACCTGTATCCTCTGAAGTAGGAGAGCTCTGGTTTCACTTCCAGCTATTTCTCTGCATCAGTGTGAACTCCAAATATGGCAGGCACGGATACCTGAAAGAAGCTGCTGTAAGTCCATGTCTGGTGTCTGCAGTCCTTTGGGTGATATTCTTGCAATGATCCCGCCACATAATGCTGAGGGGCCCCTGGGGACCCATTAACATAGAGCAAGGCAAAAAATCATGCAAAGCAGCTGCTAAGCGGTGAGGCCAGGATTAGCCATTAAGGCCTGGATTCCAGTTTCAGCTCCACTCCTATTTAGATGTGTGACAAATGGTAGGTCATTTCCCTTCTCTGGCCTTCAGGCTCCCCATCTGCACAAGGACAACTTTGGACTGAGTTATTGCTAAGCCACCTTCAGTTTGAATGTTATATCATCTGTCCTGTGATGAAAGACTATAAGTGCTGACGTTATGACAAAGAAAGAAATGCTCTTTTGGCTGCGTTTCTGGGGTAGTTCCTGAAGAGGAAACAGAGGGTCAGAATGGGTCCCACAAATATATCATGGGTTATTTGCAAACAGAAACCAGAGAATCTGCTGGTGCCTCTCTGCCGAGCTTTTTCTCCAGTTCCTACCCTCCTCAGGGTTCACCTTTGTGCCCCCTCTTTACCTGATAACCTTCAACCCATTCTTCAAGACTCAGTTTACCCATCAGTTTCTCCATGAAGACTTCACTAGACTCCACATCTGTCATGTGCTGGCCTCTACATTTCTTCTGGACTCTGTGCTCATTACTGTAGAAACTGCTCATTGTGCGTGCATACACACACACACACATTCTCTCTCTCTCCCTCAGTGGTCATAGTCCTTTATTTTTACAAAATCAGTTATAATCAGCTTTGAGCCCCGTGTCTGCTAGGGCTGGTAGAAAACCCCATATCTCCACAGCTGGGGTTTATTCCACTCACCCTCAAATTCTATGGAGGCTTATGGGGGTCTTAATTTCCAAAAGGGGATCTGGGAGGGCTCTTGTTTGTCATGTGAATGGTCTGCCTTTGATTCCTTGCCCATGACCTCGTGGGCTCTTATCTGCCTCCCTGTGGGCAGACAGTACTGGGCTTTGATACCAGGCTTGGGTGCGGGGCTCTATCCTGAGGCTGAGAGGCCAGTCTTCCTGAGGCTGCCACACAGGCAGTGCCCTGCGAAGACCCCCTCCTTCCTGGAGTGCTTCAAGTGGGTGAGCGGAGGTCTGTTGCTACATAATTCTGCCTGATGTGCCCTTTCTAGTGTTGGGGACTCTCCTTCTCCCTCTCACCCTTGCTAGGCCCCTTCCCCCCCAATACACACCTTCTCTCCTCTTCCTCTGGGAGGATCCATGCTTTACTCTAAATGGGCCACAAATTCACAGCTTGTCAAATTATTTACTGTATGAGACTCAAGATCTGTGTTTATGTGTGTGTTTTCCCAATAGCAATAAGTTTTGCGAGGGCAGGAACTATGTTATGTTAATCTTTATAATTCCCAAACTGGAAAAGGGCCAGACGCACATGACAACTCGAGACATTGTCATTGAATTAAATTGAATTGCATATCCCAGTTGTCCAGAATTGCCCAAGATGAGTCTGAATTGGGATTACTCTCTCATTTTGAGGATGGATCTGGTTATGCGACTGCAGAAAAAATTAATTACTTCTGTTTCATGGCATTCTGGAAATATGAGCTTGGATCTTTGAGAACTGGCAAAACTCGAAGTCAGGTGAGTGATACCATCTTGAGTTGTCAGTAGCTGGGAGGTAAAGGAATCAGGTTTCAGCTCATGAGGAAAAGGAGGCCTGGACAGCCAGAAAATTTTGGGCCACAGCCAAATGGGAACTAGAATACAAAATTAGAGAGAGAACAGAAACCCAGAGAAGAGCAGTGGCTGGATGGGGTACCAAATGGAGCATGTGGTGCTAAGACAGGAAACATCCTATCACCTGGCAGGGATGGCACTCTAGTACTTGCTATGCCTATTTCTCAGTGACTCAGTACATGGTGGGCTCACTCAGGTCTAATTTTCAATTACAGAAATTATAAAGTTTGATGGATTCATTTCCAAATAGAGAGCTGTCTTACCTCTGGATGGAAACTGGCCATTAGGGGGCCACTGGGTGGATTAAAGTTGGTTCTCAGGGAAAGAAAGTTAAATCAAATGTCTGGCGAAGTATTTTGTTGGGGATCAAGGCTTTAGCTCTATAGAGTATGGAAGTTATGGTATCAGTCTGGGGTTTTAAGCATAGGTTTATCAGCAGACTAGCCTGAGTAGGATTTCTCATTATGCATCTGTCTGAGATTGACAAGATAGATGGGCTACAGAATGTACCTTAAGCAGAGGTAGTGGGGTCTATCGATTCATTGAATAGAGCAGTGTGGAATGTCTGCCCAGAGCAGCAGTGACTCTCAGACTAGTTAGTGTTTTACTCCTCTTTCTAAGCATAATTAGCTCACAGGGAAGCTGTTTCTGAAGGCCACTCCTGACTCACAATGGTAAATCTTGTCATTAGCGAAGGATGATGGAAGGAGCTCATTTTCCTGTTGGCTGTGCCTCTGCGCACATCTACGGTTTGTCTAAAACCTGGATCAAGCTATTAGAAGTGAAAGCAAAAGGGACGCTTATTGAGTTTAAGTTTGGAAACTGAGCTGTTGAGTCTGTTCCTTCCTACTTTCATTTTGGCAATATTGTGGTAGAGGTTTTCAAAAAAACATTGCCAAACGATCAGTCTTGTTTCCAATTAGGTTTTTGTGGAGTTGAATTAGATTATTTGAGTGATCAACAGTGAAATAATTATGTCTAAAGCCTCCTTGCTTCAGGTCGTAAGCTGGTGTAGAATATATGAGGTAACAAATTGATTGAACCTTGGCAAAGGAAGAGGTGAATTGGATGGATTGTGCAGTTTACTGAGTTGGATGGTGATAACTCCATCTTTATTCTGTCTTTAGGATAAGGAGTAGATTATTTGGTTAGAGTTAAAAGTCTCTATTCAGGACAGACTTTGAGGAGTTCATGAAAGAAAACTTGTAGTGGAAAGAATTAACAGAATTTTTATTCATTAATTCATTTTGTTCTGTTTCCATTTGCCTACAGGCGATATTTTTCTTTTGTTAATTAAAATTTTTAATCTGAGATAATTGTAGGTTCACATGAAATTGTAAGGAATAATACACAGTGTGTATATTACTCAGTTTTCTTCTATAGAGAAACAAACTGTGGTACATCCATACCATAAATCTATAGTACAATATCACACCCAGGATACTAAGATTGATATAGTCCAGACATAGCATTTCCACCAGCACAAGGATGACTTATGTTGCTCTTTAATAGCCATGCCCACTCCCTCTTCCCCCACCTTTAGCCCTGGAAACCATTATTCTATTCTCTATTAATATTTTCATTATGAGAATGTTATATAAATGGAATAAAAATGTATGTTATCTTTTTTGGATTGGCATTTTTTCGCTCATAATTCTTTGGAGAGTCATCCAGTTTGTTGCATATATTGATAGTTTCTTTTATTAATGAGTAGTACTCCATGGTATAGATGTACCTAATTTTATTTAGCCATTTACCTGCTGAAGGACATTTGGGTTGTTTCCAGTTTTTAACTGTTATGAATAAAGCTGCTGTAAATATTTGTGAACAAGTTTTTATGTGAACAGAAGTCTTCATTGCTCCAGGTTTCAGCCCTTAATAGATAAATTCAACTCCATAATTATTGGGTCACATGGTAGCTGCATATTTAGTTTTTTAAGAAATTGCCAACTCCTTCTCCAGAGTGGCTGTATTATTTTACATTCCAACCCACAATGTACAAGTGATCCAGTTTCTCTGCATCCATGCCAGCATTTGGTGGTATTACTGCTTTTTCTTTGAGCCATTCTAATCGGTGTATAGCGATATCTCATTGTATTTTTAACTTGCATTTCCCTAAAAGCTAATGATGTTAAGTATCATTTCACCCACTTATTTACTATCTGCACATCCTCTTTATTTATATGTCTCTTTGTCTCTCGTGTGTTTCCTAATTCAAATATTATTATTATCATTATTAATTTATTTTTTTCTGTTGCATTTTGAGGCTTCTTTACATGTTGCAAATATTAGTCCTTTGTTAAATACGTGGTTTGTGAATATATTCCCACACTCTGTAATTTGTCTTATCATTCTCTTAAAAGTTTTTAACTTTGGTGAAGTGTTCCCTCCTCTTCTATTTTCTGGAAAAGATATATAGAAATAGTGCTACTTAAACATTTGGCAGAATTCTCCTGTGATACCATGTGGACCTGATGATTTCTTTTGGGGGATTTTTAAATTATAAATTAAATTTCCTTTATACTTATGGGCTCTTCAAACTGTTTATTTGTATTGGCTAAGCTGTGATAATTTGTCCTTTTAATGGAATTGGTCCATTTAATCTAAGTTTTCAAATTTATGTGTGAGTTGTTCATAGCATGTCTTAATTATCCTTTCAATGTCTGAAGAGTCTATAGTAATATCCTGATATTAAAAATTTGTGTCTTCTCTCTAATTTGTCTATCTTCTTTTCTTTTTTCTTTTTAGGGCCGCACCCTAAAAAGATTCCCAGGTGAGGGGTTGTATCCAAGCTACTGCTGCTGGCCTATGCCACAGTCACAGCAATGACAGATCCAAGCCACATCTGTGAGCTACACCACAGCTCACTGCAACACTATCTTTAACCCACTGAGTGAAACCAGGGATTGAACCCACGTTCTCATGGATACTGCATGGATACTGGTGGGATTTGTTACCATTGAACGACAACGGGAATTCCTAATTTGTCCATCTTCATTGAATGATAACGGGAACTCCTAATTTGTCCATCTTGCTACAGGTTTGTCAATTTCACAATCTTCCCAAAGCTCTTTATTGCATTGATTTCCCCATTGGTTTCCTGTTTTCAGTTTTGCTGACTTCTGATCTTTATTATTTCCAAAAAATTTCTTTGGATTTATTTTGCTCTTCTTTTTCCAGGTTCTTAAGGGGGTGAGGGAGCATAAATTACTGAGAATTTTCCTCTTTTCTAATGTATGCATTAGTGCTCTGTTTTCCTCTCAGCATTGCTTTTAGCTATGTCATGCAGATTTTGATGTCATATGTTTGTTTTCCTTTAGTTCAGTGTATTTTTGATCTCCATTGAGATGTGCTCTTTGACTCAAATGATTATTTAGAAGTGTGCTGTTTAGTTTCTGAGTGTTTGGAGATTTTCTTGGTAACCTTCTGTCATTGCTTTCTAGTTTGATTTTATTGTGGTTAGAGAATACACTCTCTGTTATTCAATTCTTTTAAATTTGCTGAGGCCATTTTTAAAGCCTAAGGTAGTATCTACCTTAGCATACGTTCTGTGAGCACTTGAAAAAATTAAGTGAAGTGTTCTATGAATGTCAATTATTTCCTATTGGTTGATGGAGTCCTTGGCCATTTTATATCTTGTTATTTTAGCAATTTTAAAAGGGATTTTGGAGTTTCCAATTATAATTCCTTTCTATCATCTTTTAGTTTACGTATTTTGCAGCTCTGTTGTTTGGTGCATAAACACTTAGCATTACTTTGTTTTATTAGTAGATCAACTCTTTTATCATTAAAAAAATGTCTCTCTGTTTCTGGCAACTATTTTCGCTCAGAAATCTACTTTACATGATATTAATATAGTTGCTCCTGACTTTTTCTATTAATGCTGGTGTGGTACAACTTTTTCTATTATCCTGCTTTCAATCTGTCTATACTGTTATATTTGAAGAGAGTTTTTTGTAGACATTGTATACTTGATTCATGTGTTTTAATGAACTCTGCCAGTCTCAGTTTTTTAATTGGTGTATTTAGTTCATTTATAGAATTAACCTAATTCTATTCCAAATTAAAGTGTGGCGAAAGCCCATCTAATTGGCAGAAACTGAATCTTCCAGACCCCTACCTGTTAGAGGTTTGAAGAAAGCTGCTTTTAATTTTTCAAATTCTGTTTTCCAGACACATGAGGAGTTGAAACAGAAGCTGAGTTGGATGTCTACTCATTTCTCAGAAATGTCCCATCTTCCAATGAGGGACTCCTGGATTGCCCCGATTCCTGGGGCTGCTATTCCTATTCTCATATGCTATTCATTCCTACTTCTTGGGAATCAGAAGGGTGTGGTGAATTCAAGATGAGCTTCTTTATTTAAAAGTGGCTTTCCTGAGGGTGGATTCTTTCTTTCTTTTTCTTTCCTTCCTTGCTTGCTTTCTTTCTTTCTTCCTTCCTTCCTTCCTTCCTTCCTTCCTTTCTTTCTTTCTTTCTTTCTTTCTTTCTTTCTTTCTTTCTTTCTTTCTTTCTTTCTTTCTTTTCTCCTGTACTTTCCTTCCTTCCTTCCTCCTCCTTCCTTCCTTCCTTCCTTCCTTCTTTCCTTCCTTCCTTCCTTCCTTCTTTTTCTTTTCTTCTTCTTCTTCTCCTTATCCTCCTCCTTCTTCTCCTTCTTCTTCTTCTCCTTCTTTCTTTCCTTCCTTTTTATTTTATTTTATTTTATTTTATTTTTTATTTTTTAGGGCAGCACCTGCGGCATATGGAGTTTCCAGGCTAGGGGTCAAATTGAAGCTGCAGCTGCTGACTTATGTCACAGCCATAGCAACTTGGGATCCAAGATGCATCTGCAACCTATACTACAGATTACAGTAATGCTGAATACTTAACCCACTGAGCGAGGCCAGGGATCGAACTCACATCCTCATGGATACTAGTCAGGTTTGTTACCACTGAGCCACAATGGGATCTCTGCAGGTGGTTTCTTTATCCATATAAAGAGGTCACTTTGCTACTGGATAAGCCAGTATTAAGCCAGTGTTAAGTGTCTGTGGACATGGATTGGTTAGCTTTCTTTGAATTCTCAATTTGTTAAGAGCATTTTTCTCTGGGGGAAAGGAGAAGAAGCACGGGAAGCATCCACACGTCACATTTAGTGCTGGGCTCTGAGGGAGTTTGGCTTCATGGAGCTAAAAATAGGTTTAAAAAGAACTGATGTACCTGGACTTGAAGGTCCAACCCTGTGTTTCTGGAGAGAACAGTGTTAATATGCACCTGTAGAGGCAGCATCTGTTTTCACAACTGGAAAGGCCAGGACAAGATATCTAAAGCAGTGCTAGATGTAATAGCTAGGAGACCATGGGAAGGCTGGAGAATCAGCTGGTGGAGTCCAAGGCTATATCATTGTGAAATGGAGGAAACAGAATTTAATTCCTAATATGCAGTGACAAGAGATGTTTTGGTCCAGGAGAATAAACATCAAACAAAGGCAGAGCCCACACACAGATCCAGGTAAAGCCAATGAGACCTGAGGACAGACAAGGCAGAAATGCACCTTCTTGCACAGGAAAGTTTGGTTCAAGACTTTTTATTCTACTCAAGTCACCCAGAGATCTGAGTTGTCAACCTGGAGGGAGGAAGAGTGTGTGAAAAAGAGAGAAACTCTATGGCTTAGGATGTAGGAAACTGAAAAGAAGGAGAGAGGTCGTGTGTGCTGAAAGCACTTTTAGCTCTGGTCCATCCGTGAATGTTCCTTCACCTGGGGTGAGGACACCACTATGTTCTGCTCTGCACATCTCAGTACCTTCTGCACCAGGACCCAAGCTGGTCCCTTCATGTGTCAATCATCATCACCTTCCTTCTCTCCCATCTCCACATTTTCTTATATGTCTGGTCAAAAAATGTCCTGCTCTTTTATGACCAATTTCAATACTCCCTTCGACATGGTTTTTATGTCCGTCCCCCCACCATTCTAAGAGAATGTTGCTTGAACCTATACTAGAGTTCTTTATTCCTTATTTAATGTGATATAATAACAGAAAGTGTGATTATGGGGGCAATAGAAGTTTCAAGATCAGGGTAGTGACCTGGAAGTGAGAAAACTTTGAAAGGGAGTTAAAAATAAAATAAATTTAACAAAAATATATCCATGTAAGTGTAGCAATTACATTTACTGAAGAATATGGTAATACCTGAATAAATGGAGAGTCCAAGTATATCCTTGATTAACACAGAAGTTCTATGTATATTCTGGAATTAACTAGGAGACATTATTTGATAATAATGTTGCAAATACTTTTCCCTGCCTGATACTCTGTCACTTGACTTTTGTTTATGGCATCTTTGTTTAAGATATTTTGTCATACAGAACTTTAAAACTTTATGAAACAGAATTATTTCATTGTTTTTCTTTCTGATGCCTTGAGTATGTGCCTTGTTAAGAAAGATCTTCCCATTAAAATTTATAAAAATTAATCTTTTATACATACATTTTTATCACATTGACGGTTTTATGTTTATCCCTTATTGAAATTAGAATTCACATTTGCATGTAGTATTCAGAGGGAATTCACTTTATTTTTTTCTTCAAATTGATTGTTGTTTGTATAGAAGTTTTTTTTATTTATTGCAAGGTATTCTTTCCCTCACTGTTTGATATACTATTTTTATAATACGCTATATATGTATCCATTTCTAGTGTTTCTATGCTCTATTGGTTAATTAACAAATTCTTCATCAACATTGTTTGAAAATACTTTTTTTTTTCTTTTTGCCTTTTCTAGGGCCACTCCTGTGGCATATGGAGGTTCCCAGGCTAGGGGTCTAATCAGAGCTGTAGGCACCGGCCTATGCCAGAGCCACAGCAATGCGGGATCCGAGCTGCGTCTGTGACCTACACCACAGCTCATGGCAACACCAGATCCTTAACCCACTGAGCAAGGGCAGGGATGGAACCCGCAACCTCACGGTTCCTAGTCGGATTTGTTAGCCACTGCACCATGACGGGAACTCCTGAAAATACATTTTGAAACCTGGAACAAAAAGCCTTTCTTCACAACTGTTCTTTCTCAAAATTTTATTGTTTTTACTTATATGTTTTCTATTCTAAAGTAATTTTATTTTTAAATTTTTAATTATTATTATTATTTTTTTTGGTGGCTGCATCTGTGTCATATGGCCAGGAGTCGAATCATATGCCACAGCCACAGCAACACTGGATTTGAGCTGCATCTGCGACCTACACCACAGCTTGTGACAATGTTGGATTCTTAACCCATTGAGCCACAATGGGAGCTTCTAGGGGAACTTTGGAATCAGCTCATCAAGGTTCATAAAATGTTCTGTGGAAATCTTGATTTGAGTGTTTTGAATCCTACTAATGAATTTGGTAGAACTGATGATTTTACAGTGTGCAGCATGCTCGTCTAGAAACGAACATGATTTGTCTTTCATGGATCCGGTATTTTATGTCATTTAGTAATATATGGTTTTTATTCATATGTGCTACATATATTTCTAATAGTAACATTTAGGGATCTTTTGTGCTTGTGAATTTTTGAAAAATATTTTTTCCTATTTTTTTTAAATTGAAAACTTGATTTTTGTGTGATATTCTTATGAATCATCCACCTTATTGAATTCTATTATGATTTTAACATTTAGTTATTTTTCTTGGTATTTTTGGTATATATTCCTTTCAATATGCAAATATAAAGTTTCTCTCTTGTCTTCAAAATTGCATTTTAATTTTTCTTGACTTATTACATTAGCTGAAACCTCTGTGCAGTGCCACATAGTGGTGGTGATTATAGGCTTGTCTTATTTGTGATTTTATTATATTTTCTAACACCTAGAAAAGGAACAAATATTCAAGAATTTTAGTTCTATATATCAGTTGCCTGTTTTCAGTGTATTTATAAAATAAGGGGCTTCAATTCTCTGAGCTCTTATTTCTCTTCCAGTTTGTATATCCTTTTAATATATTGTGTAATGGATGGGCATGAGAACAAAGATCAGCTCTGAAAACAAAAAACTAAAATGAAATGAATTTTCTCTGATTTATAATGAGAGGGAGTCTCAGCGATAGCTAGACCACAGTTTCCTTAACAAGAACTGAGAAGTCGAGGGAACCTGCACCTGGAGATGCTAAAATCCAAAGAGAATTTAGAAGAGTCTTAACTCTTCTTGAAGGCTCAGATGCCAGTGAAACTGAATAATTGAAAGAAGAGGGTTTTTTTTTTCTTTTTCTTCTAAAATTCAGTTGTGCTAAACGCTGCATAACTGCATGTCAGAACATCCATATCCAATCTACTTTCCTTAACTTTTCCCTCATCAAGTCTCTTATAATAATGGACAGAATAAGAAGACAAATTGAAGAGGGTTTGATTGTTGTGCTAATAAAATATAAGATAGGAAGGGATGCTGGGCCGGGTTAGCCTTCAATCCATGCCTTCTGAAAGTCAGCTGTGATTCTTTGGCCAAATTGTCTGAACAAGGATCCTAAGGGGTGTCAGAGAAAATGGAGTAGATCAGAGAATTATGGGGCCTCCATCCACTCAGGATAAAGCTAAGGGGCCTCGTGGAAGGCAGTGATGGATTCAAGCCATATGAAAAAGCATATATCAAGTATGTCGACCTCACTCCTATCTTTGGAAGATGTATGTAATTTACAGAGTGTTTAAATTAGACGAATGGCTCAATCGATTTAGAATAAGGGACAGGAAACACATGTTTCTTTTGCATTAAACTGAACTTTGCCAGAGCAGAAACGCTTGTGATTCCCTGAGTTATAGAGCCTGGGTTCTCTGTCAAAGTGCTCCTAATTACAGGGATTGCACTTTTCCACAAAGGCGATCCATTATGGAGCATGCTGTCCCCATAAAGACCAAGAATACGCTATGCAGCTCCAGCTAAGTGGTCATTTATATTGTTGTTTATAGGAAGAAAGAGCAAGAGTGAACAGGAGAATGAGAATGAGAGCAAGAGAACGAGAAAGAAAGAAACCCAAGGGAAGGATGTTTTAGTGAAGATGGAAAAGGACAGGAAAAAGGATTGAAACGCACATACCACAGGAATGACGTCAGCCTTCTGTTCAGAGGGGCTGAGCTGTAAGGTGAGCAAAGAGAGGACCGTGGAGAATTGAGTAACTTCAGTTCTTTCTTCAAATTTCTTACATCTGGTTGGGTGACCAGACTGGAGACTCTGGTGGCCAAGGGCGTAGATCTCTCTTAGGGCCTTTTTGTGGGAAACAGAACATGTCACTGGAAAATGTTTTGCCAGTGGCTAATTCACTGAGAATCAAGGGACCAAATTCCAAATCACAAATGACCTGCTCCCTGATTTATTGCGGGATTTTGCTACAAAGTTTAGCTTCCTCTACATTTGCATATGTCATTTCATATACGAGTGGGTGGGCTTTCCCTTAGCGCATGTTACCATCATGACCCCTTTATGGACAAATGTCCTGGCCTCGTACTTGGCACTGCCTTGGCCTGCGCTTCTGCCCCTGCCCCTGCTTCTATCAGCAAAGCCTCTTCAATAACCTAATTCACTATATTTAAGATATTCATCTGATGTATTATAAACTGGTTTTTGGCAAATTGACTTCCAATGAATGGATCAGTAGCCCTTCCATGGGTTAATTAGAGTCCCTCTACATCTTGGCCATTATCTCTGCCATATTTCTACATTCTATTATCTGCTACCCACCTGAACCCAGCTGAAAATCAGTGGGGAGGTGGAGTAATCTTGTCCAAAATTGTCCGTATCAATTATCGTTTAATATGCACCGATTATCAGGTAGCTTGAAACATGGAATGCAGTCCCCCAAAGGTAAATACAAACGCAAAGACAACATGTCCTATTTTCCATACAAAGTCCACATTTTTTGGCATGCGTTTGAGGCCCTGCAGAGCCTGGCATCAGTCTCCTTTTCCACCTGACTGTCGTGGCTTCCTTGGACCTCATTGTTCCTAGAGTAAACTGTACTGAGTGATGACACATTGCTTGTGTCTGAAATGCCCCTGCCTTTCTTCACTGTCTGCCAGGGCCTCTTTGCCTACCTAGACATCATCTGAATGCCAGTTTTTCATGTGTCCTTCCAAAAACATCTGGGCTGATAGATGTTTCCTGTTCCAGTCTGTCTTTCCATGGCTCCAGCAAAAAAAAATTTTTTTCCATTTGCAGTAACATGGATGGACTTGGAGGGCATTATGCTCAGTGCAACAAGTCAGACAGAGAAACAAAAATACTGGATGATATCACTTATATGTGGAATCTAAAACACAAAACAAACTATTGAATATAACAAAAAGGAAACAGACTCACAGATACAGGAACAAGCTAGTGGTTACCAGCAGGGAGCTGGAAGGGGGGAGAGGCAGGAGCTGGAAGGGGGAAGAGGCTGGGGATTAAGATGTGCAAGCTGTTATGTATAAAATTAATAAGCTACAAGGAGACATTGTACAACACAGAGAATATAGCCAATATTTCAGAATAACTGCAAACGGAGTATACTCTTTAAAAATTGAGATAAAAAGAATGTATATATGTATGTGTGTCCTGGTCACCTTGCTGTATAGTAGAAAATTGACATATAAACCAGCTGTAAGGGAAAAAAAATCAAAATCACTATTAAAATAAATAAATAAATAAACACATACATAAAAATTGTGAATCACTATATTGTACAACTATAACTTATATAATATTGTTCAGCATCTGTACTACAGTAAGAAATATTTTTTTTAAATTAAAAATAAATGGCCCAGGCAGACCTTCCCAATTTTTGATTTGACTTAACTTTGAGAATACAGCATACTAAAGAGACTTAGTAGCTCTGTGACCAACTTTTAATTCTTATACTTAGGATTAGGAAAAAAAAATTGGATCCTCAGTTTATTTATGCAAAAATGAGAATGCTATTCTTATCCTAGATG
Organism: Phacochoerus africanus; assembly: GCF_016906955.1. Lineage (NCBI taxonomy): Eukaryota > Metazoa > Chordata > Mammalia > Artiodactyla > Suidae > Phacochoerus > Phacochoerus africanus. Next base: position 91,926,856 of record NC_062558.1, read on the forward strand.
ATTGCTTAGATGAATCCACTCAGCCGGTATTTCCTGGGACTCCCATGACTCAGGCATGGTCCTAGTGAAGACTGCATGAATGGATGGGTGTGACACCTGCAGGAGTGGGAAGTACAGACTGCACCGCAGCAGGGGACATGGAGCTGGCTTGGCCTGAAGATGGTCAAGGCAGGAGGTTGACTCACCAGAAATTTTAAAGACAACCTCTGCAGCTGGAGCACGCTGAGCCAGGGGGGAAAGGTGACCCATAGCTATCCTGAAACACGTGAGAGAGGAGCGTAGGTGGCTCTCCTTGCTCTGGTCATACATCCTTCCTTTCTCTGATGATTCCAAGGCTCCCATTTCACTTCTGCCCCTTCTTCCTAATATTGCCAAATGAGTAATACCAATCAGAGTTCTGGGGGCAGCAAGTCTGATGTTTTGGCTTCTGAATCCTCACAAAACCTGGAAATTTCTTCCTTCCTGGCTCTGGCTCAGCACCATCCTGCCTGGCCCTGGACAGGGGCACGTCGCCTTTGCAGACCACTGCAAGAACCTGGGTGGTGACTCATTAAATGGCTGTCCTGCCACCCGTCTGCATAGTACAAATGTATTAAGAGACAATGCCATAGGCGTGTGGCAAAGGCGTCTGGCCATCCCTCTACTTCAGAGCATCCCCTTGACCCCTCCTTTCACAGCTCCTATCCCTCAGCAGAGAGCTGGGTGAGAGAAACGCTGTATTGCTCCTCTGTGGAGCCATGGCTGTCCTCTGAGCCAGGTTCATCTGGCACCCATGGCTCAGGCGCATATTAGTAAGAGGGCCAGGCCTTGGCCTCCCTGTGGCCTCTCCTGAGAGCCTTTTAGGTTTTCCACATGGGTCCTTTGCCTCCCCCTCCATTGTTTCCCAGGATGCAGCCGGCCCTGAACAAATGCTTCTCCTCTGCAGAAAAGAATCCCCAGGCCTCACATGGTTTTAGCACAGCGAGGAATGGGAGTTTGGGATTGTTCCAGGGCTGAGCATCCTTTGTCCCCCATAGCTCTCCTCCCCCAAACCCTGAAACATGAGGAGGCATTTCAGCTGCCCAGCGCGGCTGTCCGTTGATGGGAAACTTCTCTTGGCTATGGAAGACAGCAAGGGTCTCTGCTGAGGGACGTGGTTTATTTATCTAGCTGGACTCCCATCTCTTAGTATTCAGCTCAAGGAGGAAAAGGCCTTCCCAGCTAAAAGTAGCTCCATCCTTCCTGTGAAGACAAGGTGCAGGGAAAGAACAGATATTCCCTGAGGCTTAAACTCCCCTTGGTGTTGTCGGCAAGGCTGTGGAGCAGCACGGGGAGCTAAAGGGTTATAGACAGGAATCTCAGACTCACCTGGAATCATGGCACCTGAAGCCCCAAGGTCACAGCAGTCAGCTCTTTCTTCTTCAGGAGAGACAGTGGCCTTTGTTGGTCTGATTATGGAACCCAAGCTCTGATTTCCATCCATCCTTCTAACCTGACTTCCCTCCCCAGACTCTATGTCAACAACTTAGAGTGGGTGTATTTCCAGACCTTTGGCTCTTAACACTTACCCTTTAATCAAGATGCATTTTATATACATGTAAGACGAACTGCAGTAGTAAAGGAACACTACCTATCTCATGTTGTACAATCAGATGTACAAGTAATTGTACACCTGCCTTCAAATAACTGTTCCTTGAGTAATAATCTCATTTGTTGACTGAGGTGAGAAATGGAAGTTCACGTGAATGAAGTGATTTGCCCAGACTGGTAAGTGATGGGATGGGAAATTCATTTGACTACACCTAGAAGATTCTACTCATTTTGTAAAAGGATCATTAGACCAGCGACAGAGTGGCTGCTCCTGGGCCAGGAAGCAGGGAGAGAGCCTGTGCTCTGGTGGGGGTGGCCTGCTCCTCTGGTCCTGAAGCCCAGAAGATCCCCCAGGCCTGAGCTGACACCGTTGCATCAGGATGGGGCTCCCTCTGATTTCCTATTTGCTTCATTTCTTCCTGTGCTGCCTCCTGGGCAGCTTTCTCTGGGCCTATGGGCCTCTGGCCAGAGAGCCAGGGCCTGTCTGACTCTGGGAGTATTGCTTTCTCAGAGCACAGACCCTGGAAGGAACTTCCACACAGACCTGGGGGGCTCTGCTTCTGCACACGCAGTGGCAGACATGGCTCTGCCCGGAAAGGAGAGGGTGCTGTGTTAGTACCAGCCTTGCTGGGTGCCAAGTTGGGCTTGCTGCTCACCTTCATGGCATCACTGTGGGTCACACCTTCTCTCCCACTCAGGCTTCTGGTGTCAGATGAGTGGGTGCACCTGATGGTCTGTACCATTCTTTTTTTTTTTTTTTTTGGCCTCTGACATTCTGTGATATATTCAGTTTTAAATTTGCTATACAGCAGTCACAGCAGTCAACATTTCTATTTACGTTTTTGCTGCCTTGGGGGGGAGGTAGGTTAATTGAGCCTTTCTCTCTCTTTTTAAATTAACATTGAATAAAAAACTTTGGATATTCCAATAGAGGAAGTCCTTCCCCCCCTCCCCCTTTTCCCTAATGATTAAAGTATGGCCAGTTTCCTCTTTCCTCTGAGGACCTGGTCTCCTCTTCTTCTCTCAGGGAAGGAGGCCAGATGTTCTCCTTGAACTCAGCGCTCAGCACAGATGCTTCCTCCAGAAGGGGCAGATGCGGGACTTTTCTGTTAGTAGCTCAGCCAGGAGGTGGCTGTCCCTGACCTGAGCTGAGGGAGAAAATCTACCTAATAATAGTCATTATAACCAGTTATGTTTGGTCTTATGTATGCAATCTAATTTTATTACTTATATTTAATCGACTGCTTCAAGGGCAAAGCAGCAAAGTACAGCAGTAAAGGGTCTGGGTTCAAATTCTGTCTATTAAAGCCATGAGAGAGTCACTTACTCTTTCTAAGTCCAAGTTTTGTCTTCTTTAAAATTCATTACTCATGCAGTTGTGAAAATTCAAATGATTTAATATTTACAAAGCGTTTAAGTTTTGGGGTTTTTTTGTTCGTTTTCTTTTTAAAAATTTTTTAAAAATTGTTATTTACCCAGTACAATTTTTTTTTCTACTGTACAGCATGTTGACCCAGTTACACATACATGTATACATTTGCTTTTCTCATATTATCATGCTTTTTTTTTTTTTTTTTGGCTAGGTAAGTTCCCTGGGCCAGCGATCAAACCTGCACCACAGCAGTGACCGGAGCCAGAGCAGTGACAACACTGGATCCTTAATCCCTTGAGCCACTAGGAAACTCACATAGTGTTTAGAATAGCAGTTGGCATAGAGTAAATCCTTCCTTAACTATTATTGTTGCTTTATTCTCTTCTCTAATTTTGCATCATTTCTTAAATTTTGGCTGTTTTTTTTTTCTCCCTCTCAGAATGATTTGGAAGTTCTACCTTTTACTACAGCTGCTTATTTTCAATTAGTATACATCTGTTTTATATTAAATTTACTGTGAATTTTCCTGTTAGTGAAATAATAATTAATCTCAGGACACTGAGGCTTATGGTTTAAAGATGCTTTGGATAGTACAAAATGACAACAAAATCTAAAAAGATGAAGGAAGGAAAATGAACAAATTTAATGAAACAATTTGCTACAACTTCCAACCCAGCAGTGGGGTAAAATATCTGTCAAAAATCTCATGGCTTTGTGCCAACCTCATATGAAGACTGCCATGTCAAGAGCCTGCACATACCTCCTGGGACCACAGGGCTCCCAATTGTTATTACCACCCAGAAGTTGCCTATCATGAACCTTAGATTAGCAACAATCTTATCCATGGATGGTTTAACTATGGAACTGCTTGACCACAGCTGACCCCCCTCATCTGCACAGACACTTTGAAATTTACAGACTCTTGTAGGAGGTCAAGGTTACCTTGTGTTCCTTGCTGCTGATGCACTGGCTAGTAAAATCCCACTGCTCCACTTTATGGACTTCCTTTAAATGATGAAAGAAAATCCAACACATCGCCTTTCTTTTTGACATTTCACTGCAGCAGAGCTATGCCACTGAGATGTGTTTGTCAGGGATCAACTTAGTCTTTGCAGGAAGTATTTTCTTGGTGCCACTTTCCTAAGTGGAGTTGCTTCCTGCAGGCTGTGGCTGGCCATTCTACAGCGGAGATGATGCTATTGTCTTTCGTTGAAATGAATGCATGCCCCTTTGGGAGTCTGGATAGGATCAAGATGAAAAGGTTCGGCATTTCTCTCAGGAGCAGTAAGTCAGATCCTCTGTGAAGTGTACATTCAATCTCTCTATTCCACTTTCTTCTAGAAGGGGCCAAGCCAGCGTGAAGCCTTTGTCTTGGCTCCTGTGGATGGAGGTGGGAAAGGAGGCCTGTCACCCAGGCTCCCCTCTGGGCCCACAGGCTGCTGGCTCCCATTTGGCTTCCATGTGCTCTGGCATCCAGGGTGGCCCCTTGCCTCCAGAGCCTCTTATGTCCTCTCCCATCCTCTCTGGCTTCTTATGGCCTCATCTCCACATTGTAGTGCTTTGAGGTCCTCTCTGCTTTGTTTTACCTAGGAATAGGTGAGGACTTATCCAGTGAGCAGGGCCATGCTGATGCCTTGCCTTCTTGTATGTTCTCCCATCTCAGACAAACGTGCCTGGGTGCCTGGACTTATCATAACGCTTCTCTTTAGGGGGGCCTTGGGGAAGCCCAAGGGAAGAAGTTAAATTTGTGTTCATTGCAGAGGTAAAATTAATTGTGATAACATAAAATAGTTTTCATTCAGAAATCAATTGTATAAATATCAGGTAGTGAATGTTTCGGAGTTTGGGTGTCTTGTTTTTTGTTTTTTGTTTTTTAATTAAATATTTATTTAGTTTTAATTATTATTTCCCCAGTATGATTTTTTTTTCCTATGGTACAGCATAGTGACGCAGTTACACATACATGTATACATCCTATTTTCTCACATTATCATGCTCCATCATAAGAGTTTAGGTGTCTTACAGCTTCAATGGGAGCCTGCATCCGCACACACGGCTAAAAAGGCAAACTGGGATTGCATGAGCAGAGCAATGGAGTGTGGATCAATGGAATAGATAACCCGCTGTCCTCTGTGCTGGCTACCATGTCTGGAACCTTGTGTTTTCACTGCCTGTTGCATTACAGGGAGAACTTTGAGAATGAATATAGGCGGCAGTGATCACCATTGTGAGGAATCTAGAAACCATGTCTTATGGAGACAAGTTAAAAGACTGTAATCCAAAAGGGCTATCTAATCTAAAAAAAAAAAAAAAAAAAAAGCCTTGGGGGAACAACAATTGCTGTCTCCAGATGTTTAAAGAGCTACAATGTGGTAGAAAAAACAAACCAATTCTGTGTAGTCACCATAGGGTAGAACTTTGATCTGTATGTAGAAGTTGCAGGGGACAGATTTCATTGCATTCTATTTTAGCAACCCCAGGGGTGGGTCATGGGAGAAAGCAGTCACCTTGTCACCCTGAGTGCCCGAGCCGAGGCTAGCTCCCTTTCTCCAGGAGCATGGGTGGGTACGCTGGATCTCTCGCCTCCGAGCATGGGTGAGTCTAAAGTTGCGGAGCATTAGGCTATGGCACATCTCCAAGGGCTTCGAAGCACAGAAGGAGAGCGGCAGAGCCATGCTGTGCTCATGGAGGGACTGAGCCTGGCCATGGCCTGCAGGGGATGTTTGCTCAGCTTTAAGTCTCAAGCTGAAGAACCAGGCCTGGAGTTTCACCTGCAGCCCCTCCTGCACTCCTAACATCTGAAGGGAAGGCTCCACTGTGGACTCAGACAGTCCCATCCATGCCCTGAAGACAAAGGCGAGGGTGACCCACGTTGGGTTGGCCTGAGGATGAAAGGCAGGGGCTGGAACAGTGGGTTGGGAGCTGGGTCGTAGACATGCTGTGTGGGGCTTTCTCTTTCCTGGTCTTCCTTCCTGTGTGTGAAACCCATTCCCATGAACATCTCAGGCAATGTAAAGTTAGGCTGGCTCCATAGGAAGCAGCTCCAGTGTTCACTCAAGGCCAGTGGCATCACTGGCCCTGCCTTCATCCAGTCAAAGGGTGCTTGGACCAGTGGACTAGAGTTGGTGCTTGCCATCAGTAAACTGACAGACTAGTTTGCTGTCGCTGAGCCTCTTTGGGCCTGACACTCAGACCACAGCATTATGAGTATCTACGGCCTTTTCATGTGGATACTCAGGAATAAGAATCCTCCATGCCTTAACATGTAAATTCTATTTGTTATACAAAAAAGAAAAGCAGAAGCAAGCAAGCAAGCAAACAAACGACCCCCCACCCCAAACTGATGTTGAATTTACTAAGAAAATCAAGTTTCAGGAGAATCCTGATGTTGGATCTCATTCTTTCCAGTTAATCTTTGCTTTACATTTGTAAACTTACATTTTAATATAATTTTATACTTACCAAAAAGTGTGCAAAAATTGTACAAAGAATTGCTGTGTACCTTTTGCCCAAATTCCCCAGATTCTCGTGTCTAATGTAACACAAGCACAATGATCAAAATCAGGAAGTTAATTGGCACTGCTCTGATCTATAGTCCTAGTGCAGATTACATCAATTGTCTCACAGTTCCCTTTTTCTGGTCCAGGTTCAGATGTTGAATTTAGCCCTCCTTTAATCTGGAATCAGCTTTCTTACATCTGTGGCAAATTCAGTTCTAGAGAAAGAGGATGTTTCCATTTGAAACATACTATCTACTTGTCCTGTGATGTGTGGGGGAAGCAGTGAGGGAGGTTTCATTAATAAGAACCGACAGCATCCCTGTCATCTGATGGCTCTTGCTCTTCAGACAAGAACGCTAGCAGTTTCTGCACAGGAAGACAATTACTGCAAGAGCAAGGGATGGGAGTCCACAGGTTGGGAGGGCAAACACATAAACCAAGTTGGGAAGAGGAAGGAAAGGATTCTTGGAAGAGGTGATATTGGAGGTGAGGCCCATGGGGTGGGGAGTTATTCACATTGGGAGAAGGACGCTGCTGGCTTGAGATGGTACACGCTGTGGCAAAAGCATTAGTGAAGGCCCAGTGGGGCGATACACCTGCTCTGATCACTGGACTAAAATGCTTTCTAGGGTCTGGGCATGAGGTGGAGAATGGGAAGAGGTGTGCATGAAGCTGGAGAGGCAAGGAATGGCCATATTGTGCAAAGGCTTGGAAGTCATATTAAGGGCTTGCTGTCAACCAGGGAGCAATGGAGACACATTGAAAGATATTTTGTACAGGAATGTGAGGATCAGGTTTGTGTTTTAAAAAGACTACAAGAGATGATATCAGCCTGAACCAACATGGGACAGAGGTGAGAAAGTCAATAACAAACCTGAGACATGGAGGAATCAGAGGTAGCAGGAGTAGAGATTGATTGGATGGAGAGGGTGAGGGAGAGGCGATGATGGGTGATGAAGCCTGGGCTTCCAGCTTTGGTGCTGTGCAGAAATTGATGCCATTCTCCAAGTTAGAAGATGCAACGGGAGGAGTGGCTTTGAGGATGTTTTTCTGCTGCAATGTTTGGGTAATTTGTAGAAAGTTGGAGTATGAAGCTACTGACTTTATGGTGTGTCTCCCAACTCTTTTCTGTCCAGCAACCCACTAGGTGTGAAACACACAGATGGACATTCCTGAGAAGAAGACTGTGTTCCCAGGCCCCTGCCCTTGCAGAGCCCACAGCCAGGAATCACCCCAGTGTTGGGTGGACACCATAACAGAGGTGGTACAAGAAGGTCCAAGCCTGGACAGCAAGTTCTGTTGAGATTCTGTGCAGCTGGGAGACCAGGAGAGGCTGGAAAAATTGGATCTTGTGGAGATGGGATCAGGAAGGTACCTTAGAGGAGGGGAGCTGCCCTGACACTGAGGGGATATCTGCTGAGAGCAGATGGAGCAGAGGGCCAGGCCAGAGCAGGCACCTGGCTGGGATACCAGGACTTGGAAAACTGCCAGTGAGTGGTTCAGGGGCCACCTTTCCTCTAACCCGCCAGAGAAGGAATGAGAGGGGCAAGGGAGATGGTCCATCATGAGAGTTTCCATTCCATTCTTCAGTTTCACTGCTGAGGAAGGCAGTTCTCTGAGAGGTTGGGTGATTTGCCCAAGGTCATAGAAGGTAAGTGCAAAGCCAGGGCTTGGACAGAAAGCTGACCCTAACAGTCTTCCCTCTGCTCTATGCCTCTTGAGAGCAAGTGGAAACTCAGATTCAGTCTGGACAACTGACAAAACTGTCCAGGTATGGCAAGCAGCAGGGGTGTAGTGGGGGGAGATGCCTGGACAGAAGGAACAAGGGGAAGCTGATAGCTACAATCTTAAGTAGTCACTGGCACCATGCAAAACCTGACCATCTTCAGGAAAAGCCCATCCCTAAGAGGAGAGTGACCTGGATAAAGCCTAATTCCCTGAGGACAGTCCCACGGCACTCTGCTGGGAACAGGCTGGCCTCTGGCAAGCAGCATCCAGGCAGGGCCATGAGCTTTCAGGCTGGCCTGATCTGGTACATAGCTCAGACCTGTCGCTCCGTTCTCAGCCCTGATTCAGGATCTTTTCTGGACCCATGGCCAGGCTAGTCTTGGGTAAAAGCTGGTCTTAGAAGGGCAACGTTTCAGCTCCAGGGCGTTTGTTGATGTTGATAGAGGCTGTCTCTTCCCTTCTTAGCCGTATTCACTCCTATAAGCAGACCTGCTCTGTCCAGACCAGCTGGGCTGGAAATACTTAAGAAAAGGAGGTCTCAGCTGGACTCATCCTCTCATTTCAGCACGCGGAGAGACGGAAGTCTGCTCCCAACTCAGTCAGTCAGCCTCTTGGCAGCTCAGTGGGAAGGGAAGGTCCAGGCAGTGGGGGTGAGGGGTGGGGGGGGGTGGGTAGTGGTGGCAGTAGGGGCAATTGGCTTGATGAAATCGTCCAAGGTGGAGGTGCTAAAAACAGGGGAGAGGGCAGGGCTGGAATGTGAGGATGGGGTGGGAAGGGGAATGACTTACCCTGCCCTGGGTTCTCATTTGCCAGGACTGTAACAGCCATTGGCAGCTATCAGGTAATATTAAATGAAACTCCAAGGTCCCCTGTCCATCTTCTCACACTGTCTCCTCCACACTTGGGCAAATCCAATGCCCACAGACAAGCACCAAGTCTGTACTCATAGTCTAGGAAGGGATGTCCTCCTGGCTAGGGGCAGGGGGTCTCCTGCCATCAGGATATGCTGAGAATCAAGCTCCAAGGAGCTCTGGGGCCTTGTAGAAAGAGTGCAGACAGGCAGAAACAACTGCAGGTATATTTATGGACCAACACAGCCCACCACAAATGGCTGCAGAGTGACTTTGAAAAAGACATAGGGGTCTCCCACATGGAAGTGAGCCATGGGACTTTTTTATACTAAAATTTTCTTTATGTCTTGGGAAAAGAACCTCAGCCCTTTTCAATCCCCTTCTATCATGTATCCTTGGCAGCTCTGGGAGATATTTTTCCTATTAAGCAAACCGACAGCTGCTGATTTTGGCTACGGTTTGCCTTGCTTGGTTCTTGGGAGGAAAGAAGATGCTCAGCTGTGCTCAAAAGCTACCAGTGGAAATCAAAATAAAAACACAGAACAGATGGGTCTGGAGGATGGAAACCCCGAGGGGTGCTGTGGGTTCCCATCCTCGGCGGAAAGCTCAACACCCAGTGGTTACAGATCCTCCTCCTGCCAGGCCCAGCCTGGTGTGCTCTCCTCCATACTGTGGGGCTGCTGGATCCTCAGGGCTACTCCCAGATGACCTTTCAGGATAAGAGACAGAGGTAGAGTGTCAGGTTTCTATGATGGGACACTGAGCATTTCCTCTTCCTTATAATATTTGAACCATCATCCCATTACCAAGGCTACCATAAGTAATTCATTTCTTTGGGAGTCAATTTCTCCACTCTCAGGCCCTGATCTGAACCAACGAAAACAACAGTTAATATTTGTGTTATTGTTCACTATGTATCAGGCATTAGCATATGGATTTGCAAGGTCACAATTAATCCTCATCTTATTCTTGTGCTATACCCATTTGACTGATTAAAAAGTTGAGGCTTGGAGAAGTCAAATAATTTATTCAAAATTAGAGAGTTAGTAAGTGGCATTGCTGGTTAGTCTACTACCCAAAATACATGAAATGCTTAAATACCAGAATAGACTGTCTTTCTGGGAAGACTGATGCCATTCATTATCTATTGATCTATATCTATGTCTACATCTATGTATCTATATCTATCTGGTACACCTAATGCAGAAGAAATATATGTCTATCTATTCACCTGGCCAGGTAACAAATGCAAAAAAGCCAGATGACCAAGAACCTCCAAACACACCAGTGGAAGAAAATCGTCATTGTGAAACATGTCAAATTACCTTGAAATTACATTGAAATTACAAATTACATGAAGAAAATAATGCATAAGGAAACAAAGTTTAAGGCGTCAGGAAGACATTCTTTAGAATATGCATAATTAATTAAGCAATAATGTATAATATCACAAAAATGGATAAGAGTATTTTCTTTCTTTTTTTTTTTATTATTTTTTCTTTTTAAGGCTGCATCTGAGACATACGGAAATTCCCAGGCTAGGGGTCGCTTCATAGCTGCAGCTGCTGGCTTACACCACAGCCACAGCAACACTGGATTCGAGCCATGTGTGTGACCTATGACGCTGCTTGTGGCAATACTGGATCCTTAACACACTAATTGAGGCCAGGGATTGAACCCACATCCTCATGGATGCTTTGTTGTGCTCTTAACCCACTGAGCCACAACGGGAAATCTGAAAATATTTTCTATATAAATTAATACAAAACTCCTAGAGATCTAGGAAGACAGAAAATACGATCAATGAAATTTAAAAGTGGGTTAAAGAGGAGAATAAATGTAGCTTAAAATTGAATTTGTAAGCTGGAAGATGTCAACAAAGAATTCTTCCAAAATATAACCCCTAAAGACAGAGAAATGGAAAGTATTAAAGGAGCATTGTGAGACAGAGAAGGTTTATCATATTGTTCCAAATTCTGCCTAATTCAATTTGCAAGAGGGAAAAAAATCAACACAGAGAATTGAAGGGAGGAATATAACAGAAGACAGAAGTTTCAGAAATGCAGACACGAGTCCTCACATCCAAACAGGACACTGTGATAGATAGGACGAGTGTTACAGACATGGTGACATTTCAGAAAAAAAGGGTCCTAAAGGCTAGTAAAGGAAAACAAAGGAGAATGTAGTTTTTTCCACAAAGGAAAAAGAATCATATTTCTCAAAAGCAAGAGAGGATTTCTAAAAGCAGTGGAGCAATATCTTCAAAATCGTTGCCATGTGATTCTGAACTGGAATTCTATTCCAAGCAAAATAAAAAAATACTAGGTAAAAAATATTTTTAAAGCCCTTTAAGAGCTCAGAAAATTTGCCAACTAGAAGCCCTGTTAGAAATTTCAGAAAATCTATTCCAACAAAATAAAGCAAATATATTGATAATTAGATCAAGGAAGACTTGGGATAAAGACATAGTTATTAATTCTAAATAGGTAATGATTTTTAAAACAATTAATAGCAGTTTAAAAATCTTAAGTCCATAATCTTAAATGATTTCACAATAATTCAGATCATAGAACAAAGGAAAAGCTTTATGTTTAAGAACATTTAACAAATTTCTCCAGCTTTTTCGAGAAGGGGACTCACATTTTCATTTTGCACTTGGTGCCACAATTTATATAGCCACCTCTGCCACACAGAGGATACTTGAGGTTTCTTTTGCTAAAGAAATTGGAAGAGGTTCTGTTTCTATTTGGAAACATCAGGCACAAGAAAACTGGGCCAGCAAAAGGAGAATTAAGTTAGTTGCTAATTGATTTAGAGCCATCCCTAGACTTCCACTGCCAGCGTGGAGACTGTAGGGTCTTTTCCTGGAATAAGGGACTAAACATCCTGACATCTGAAGGTCACTAATGTCACTGTGGTGATGCGCCATCCCGTCAACCTAAAGTGAGCCTATTCAATGCGTGCAACCAGCGCAGAGGGCTTGTTCCAAAACATTTCTTCCTCTCCCAAGAAAACACTGTATCCAGGGCTTAATGCACTAACTTCCATTTCCCCTCCTGCTTCCCCTCCTGCAATTTGAGAATTGCATCCATTTGCACTTATGTAATTATTAACATATATTGCATCTCAGTGTCTCTTTATTTTCATCACATGTATCACAACATATAATTACTTCACTATCACTGACTTAGAAACTTTTTTCATGCCTGTCTTTGCCCTAGGCTGGGAACTCCCTGAGGACTCAAACCATCCCTGTCTTGTTCACTGTAAGAGCTCCAGGGTCTTCCATGATTCCCCAGATTGTCTCTCAGTAAACTGATTTGAGTGAACAAGTGTGAAAGGGCTTTGTAAACTGTATGTGATAAAAATGACAGCTGATTACAGAATGGATAGAGAGCAGATTCCAGCGAGGCCCTGGGATTGTATGATGTTGATTCTAAGAGAGTATGAGTGACAATACCTGGGTTACCACACCACCACCAACATCCTAGGCCATGAAGAGTCTGGCAGAATGGACCACTGTATGGTTTCTTAGGTAGCGAGAGTGGAGCAGAAGCAAAAGCAGAAGCAACCTTCTTTTTCCTCTCTCCTCCCTCCTTCCCCCTCCCACAAATGGAACCTATAAGTTCAATGTGACTTTTGAGTTCAATGTGATTGTTATTCTCCTTTTCATTCCCAGGCCCTTCCTTTATCTCTGGTTTCAGGCCTCCTGAGAATAAATCTCTTGGTCACGCTGTTCAATCAAGTTCTCCCAGAGAAAGACCACAGCTGCAGAGATGACAGGAACCAGACTTCAAATGGTTTTCCAGGAGCTAAAGGTAGTGAAGGCTTTTCCCGCAGTTTCTTCAGCCAAGGAATTAAGAAAAGGATGTGGGTCATAGGGCTACAGCAGCACAAGGAAGAATTCCAGCACTTTCTCCAGGACTCCAGGGAAGGCCTGTTTCCCTTCAGTAGACGCTGCCCTTTGCTTTCCACGTGGTGCCTGGCTCGCCTCATCAGAGGCTCTGTGCCGGGAAACCAGTGCCATTGCTGGCTTGACTGAGTTATTCTAGGATACAGAGGAAGAAAATTAAGCCTTTTATTTCTATTATCCCTCCTTGGGCAACAGCAAGAGATTTCGCCTTTAGAGCCTTTATTTCATCCATGAGAATCACCTTTTCCCTTTGGGAGGGATTCCCACCTCTCCAAGCAGAGCAGAGCAGCACTGAGGAGCTGCTGCTCAGAGTAACCCATTATTTCCCAGTGACCTCAGCCTGAAGTTGTCCTTGTGGCATTCTGTTTGCCTGGTCATCATCAATGCAGCAATAAAGAGCATGGCAGCAGGAACATGCTCTCCACGGCACAGCCTGTTTCCTGTGTTATAAAGTTTGAGGATAGCATCCTGTGCCCACAGGGGGAAGAAGCATTGCTCTCAGCTACATAAAGTTTGCAAAAGAAATCCTGTGTCTGACGACTGTGGAGACAGCTCAAATTTGTATTCAAGATCAAAACTGAAGATGGAGAAAGACCAGGGAAGACTCAGTATTCTACTGGGCAGACGGTGGTACCCTCCCCACAAACTTCAGCCATTCTCTGCCTCTGCTGGCTGGACGCTTCACAGAAACCTGCTTCTACAGAGCATTTCTGTGTCCAAACCACCAGGAAATCCTAGGTGGAAAAAACACTGCTTCCAGGGCTCGCTCTGAAGGTGTCACCACCCCTCAGGAACTGAGCGGAGCCCCTCCTTCTGGTTTCTCAAAGCAGTTTCTCTGGGGTCCCTTTCTTGGCACATTTTATTCTCTTGTGTTCTACTGCTTTAATTGGATTCCATTTTTGCCTTGGTTTCTTAGTTCTTTAAGTTCTTTTTACCTGCTAGGAACTTTAACATATATTATTAATGTTCTTCCTGACAGATTCCACATGGAACTTTTTATTATATCTTGACCATGTTTAGACAAACCTTAACTCATGGGAGGCATGAAATACATATGCACAAATAAATGGGGGGCTCTTCACATCAGAATTCTGTGTGCAGCTCCATCTCTGACCATTCCCAGCCACCAAAGAGACTGCCTAAATTCCTTTTTGTGAGGGGATGTGACAGCTATGCATATATTCAGGCTCTTCTGTAGTTCCTCATCGGGTAAAGCAAAGCCTAAGTTTTGGTTTAAAAATGAAATCTTTAAAGGTTTCCAGAGAAAGTGGACTCTAAAGCAATTCAGTTTTCTGCAAATTTACTCTATTGAATTTATTCTGATCAACTTAGTGAGTTAGGACAAGTTCAGGAGAAAACTAATATTCATTCCAATGTTAGAGAAACAAACTTTTGTTCACCTTGCCTGTTTTGCACTACTTTTAACCAATCTAATGGGTTATGCTGATTTAAATTTAAAATGACTTTATTCATATATGGCAAATCATACTGAATAAGATCAGATCGGACTTTCATTGTCTTGAGCTTAACTAAGCAATTCGCATATCTCTTTTCTATACCAGGTTTTGAAATGTATTGAGTTAGTGGACATTATGAATAAATTTCACATATTTGCTGAAGTTTGGATAACTGGTTGCGTTATAGTTGAGCAGTACATATGGGTATGTAGTGGCCAGACAACATTCAGGTGCACTATAGGGTTTAACACATAGGATGCATTCCCTCTGATTTATGCTAACAACTCACCCTTGGCGAATTTTTAATGTAACCAATTCCAAATCTTCCAGCTCCTGGAGAAGTGTGGTATCTTTTTAAATTTTATCTGTCATTATTTTTCTCGCCATGTTTCATTTGCTGCTTGTTTTTTCAAGGTTTAACTGGGTCTTCTTTAGGATCTGGAATTTTTCATTTGTCTCATGGTCTTCAGATGTTAACTGAGATGAAGTGTTCCATGGGGTACTCTGTGGGGCAGGGGTAGGTGCCAAATCTTGGTTCGTGTCACTTCCTGCTTCCTGTTTTGCAGCTTTTTTAGTCTCATATTTCCTACGATTTTTAAGGACTGCTCTTGATAATGGCTTATCATTTCCTGATTGTGATTTATTATTCTGGGGTGATTTCATCTCAGGCAGCTTGGAATTGGTGATTAGTTTATTTCGTAAAAGCTGAGAATCTATCAACCATTGCAAATTTATGTTCCTAATTGGGTACTTTACTTGAAATACTTGGGAAGCTATTGTTTTTGCTGGAAATAATCCATCCAATAATGGTTGCCAGGATAGGGCTGGCATAATACCAAAGCTTGTGCCCATATTAACATGCAACCTGGGAGCTTGCATGGCAGTAAACATGTGCTCCCCATCTGGGCACCAAGCAAAATATGGAGAATCAGTGGCTACTGGTTTTGAAATAGAGTTGCATTTTTTAAACATCCCATGATTGCATTTGTCCCTCAGATTTCTAAATCTAGCTAGCATTAATAGCATGGCCATGAGGATGAAATAAGCTGCGTTAGAGCACTGGTTCCAAAGTCAAACACTGGATCACATTTCAAGTCGAAAATTGTCTCTTTGGCAGGAATAAATCCATAAATAACATAAAACTCAGTAGACCTAGAATTCCAAACTACATGGTGAGTGGGGCTACGCTTCAGTAATTGAACAGATTATAGCATTTTCCCCATTTGGTGCGAGTTAACACAGTGTTTGATCCCTGTAGCAGGAAGTTCCTGTTTTGCCAAATCTGTCCTAGCTATTGCAATACTTTTTTATTCCACAGCATCATAACCTTATCAACCTTAGAGGCATGGCTATTGGCTAAACCTGCAAGAGGTCCACCAAAGTTGGGGTACAGATGTAAGGTAACAAATACAGGCTCACCTTTACTCTCTGGAACATAGGCAGTCCCCTTGTGTGACTGGAGTTCAAGTGATGACACACAATAATTAACTTTTGGAAATACAAATTACAATACTTGCAATACTTGCAATTTTTATTAAAATAATTTTAATTTATTTATTTATTAATTTTTTTTTTGGCTGAGCCCTACAGCATTCAGAAGTTCCTGAATCAAGTATCAAACTTGTGCTGCTATAGAGATGATGCTGGATCCTTAACCTGCTGCACCACCAGGAAACTCAAAATTATTATTAAAGTGAACTTTATTATTAACATTTCAAGTGCAAGTAGTTTCATCATCTGGCTACGATGAAATCAATTTACATTTTTTTCTGGATGAAAGCCTTCAAGTATGTCCCAGTTTTCACATTATGGAGTTGTGTGTTGGTTCTCCCAGGAGTGCACCTATGGAGAAGGAAGGACTACAAGGCTTCTATGTTGCCAGAACCGTTATTTATTTATTTATTTTTTTTTGGATAAGTTAAGTCAAACTGCCTTTGGGTGTAAAAGGAGTGTAGTGATCCTATGTTAGTTATATTGACAATATTTATTACTTTTTCCCTTTGCATCAGCAAACAAGATCCCACCCTTATTAAATGTGTAAACTTTGCAATTTTTCTTGACAATCTCTTATAAACACTGTGCTTTGTGTAAAATATGGTGCCTAGTCACCACAGAGTCCTGGCACTTTGGATAGGTTCACATGTTGACTGTGGGGCCTCAGAAACATCACCTCTTAATTCCCTCCCTAATCTTCCAGAAGAGGCATGGATGGAACCATCTTCTCCCAGAAAAGTTACATTCATTTTCAATGCCCCTTAATGCCATCATTCTATGGATGCTGTGTCTGTTACCTTACTTAAAGAAGGCAGTATGTGCGTCCTTTCTTCACTGCTGAAAATTAAGGGAAAATACATAATTCCCAACGAGTGCAAACTTTGTGCCTCCAGGTTCCCTTTGACCATGTTCATGAGTCCAGGATGAACAGCATGATCTCTGAACGGCAGAATCTTAGAGCCCTATCTGGTACTCTCTGTCACTGCTTAGGCTGCATAAACACCACTAGCCTTTAGTGGGAGCCCAGATGAACCAGAGTGGGAGTAAGGAAGTAAAACGTATAGACCAATGAGCAACAGCCCCTCCATACATGGAACACATATCACATTCACACCTACCCACGAAGGATGCCTGTCACCAAAGTGTTTCAGCTCCTTCAGGGCCAGGACTGGCATTCCTCCTTCCCAACCTTCCAGCCTGAGCCTTCCCCTGGCATCCTCATCTCAGGAAGGGTCACTACAATCATTATTTCCTCCATCCAAAGACATAGGAGTTTGGCTCAATGGTCTTCTTTCACCTCCCTTGCCACAAAGAATCCACAGTCAGTTCCATATATGCCTCATGCCCGTTTGTGTCTCCACTTTGACCACGACCCTCCAATGAAAAGCATCACCTTTTCTCCCCTTCTCCACAATGGCCTCTAAGCTTCTCTCTCTCATTTCCCTCCTTTCACCACTCACAGTTCAACAGCAGAGTGACCTTGCCAACAACAATCCAATCCCATCTCTTCGTTGTTTAAAGTTCTAGGACACTGCCTGTCACACTTACAATAGATCCACATGCCTGTCACTTCCTTGCTTTCCAGTCTCAAGCCCAGCATCCTTCCCCCTTGCTTGAGACCCAGCCAGCTCCCACCAGTGCTCTGAGCACACTCTGGCCTTTCCCACAATTGAGATTTCCCTAGGCATGAATACTCATCCTGGCTCTTTATGTGATGACTCCCTTCTTTTTTTAAGTTTACTTGAAGTACAGTTAATTTACTAAGTTGTGGTAATTTCTGCTGTAACACAAAGTAGCCCTATCATACATATATACATATCCATTCTGTTTCAGAATCTTTTCCCACATGGATCATCACAGGGTGCTGGGTAGGGTTCTCTGTGCTGTATAGCAGGTCCCTGCTGGCCAGTCATTCCATATGGACTGGGGGTTTGGGACTGGCATGTGCACAGTAACTACATCCTTCTTAATCTTCCGATGTTAGTGGAAATTTCATCCTTTCCAAAGTAGCCTCTCCCAGGTAATCCGCTCATTACCCTGTCACTTTATTATCTTGCTTGATTATGCATTCATTTGTCCACAGTCTGTCTTCCCCAACAGAATGCAGGCTTTGTGAGAGAAGGAAGTTTGTTAGTCTTATTCACCACTGATCCCCAGCATCTAACACAGAGCCTGGCCCATAATAGGCACTCAATATATATTTGTTATATTAATTTTTGTCTCTTCCCTTGCCCTCAGTGTCCAACATGTTCAGTAAATAGCATTTTATTGAAGAATAAATAGATGAATGAATTGATAAATCTATATTTCTATTGTTCATCTTGCTGAAAATACCCTCTAAGAAACACAAAGCCCTACCTGAGCGCAGGAAATGAACACCTCTTCACCAATCTTCCTCCTGGTTTTGTTCATGTGGCAGCAATTTTTATAAGCATGTTTCCTTTGATCATTTCCAGGAAAAGAATGAATCATGTGTAGGTAAAAGACATCATGACTGTGGAATCCTGAACCATCTCCCAGCTTGAACATTTTTTATTGGAAAGGAGGACCCCCCTGGGTGGGGACCCTGAATGAACATTCTGATTTTACTTGCCTATGCTTTAGGCTAAAATGAAAGAAAATTCCTGACCTGGTCTTCCCTCTGACTAGGTCTCCTACTCCTATATGTTTTCTCCAGCTGGGGAGCTCTGTGAATCAGTGGGTCTCAGGCCAGCCTGGAGTCACCTGGAAGCTTGTCAAGTGGTCAGCCATGGAAGGCAAGTGGCAATAGGAAGAGAACAAAAGGCCAATATGGAGGCAGGTCTTGGTGGCTACTATGACAAGTCCCCTTGCTTCCATGGCTGACTACTTGTTCTCTTCCAGGGACCTCGGTCTCCAACCCTAGCCATCTGCACCCTCCTTTGGAGAAGTAAAGTCAAGTCCTTCCAGATCCAACTCCCACCTCTGAGGTCCCAGAGACCAGCTGGATGGGAAACGAGAAGGCTCTCCTGACTTTCCCTCTCCCACAGCAGGGCACTTGGACCCATCCATGGAAGGAGCTACCTGGGCGCACAAGGAAGGGAGGCTATTCATAATCCCATGTCTATGTTCTGTCCAATTAGTGAAGCAAGGCTCCTCCACGGGGACCGTTCCTCACATGCCTGTCCTTCCAGTGCTTGGCTCTGAGGGGGACCCGTTCTCTCCATCAAAGTTCAGAATCCTGGTTTCTGTCCCGAAGCTGCATGTTCACACTTTTGGCTCCTTGGGTATAACTCATCGCTGGTGAAAACTTGGCAAACTCCGCGTCTCCATCCGAGTAACACATTTGGTTTAAATTTTGGAACTGGACCTCTTAAATTTGAAAAATCAAGAGTACTAAAGTGTGTGTGTGTGTGTGTGTGTCTGTGTGTGTGTGTGTTTAAAAGAGCGTATGGGAAAACCCCTTTCCCTTGGCTATTTATAGCCCTTCCCAGGCACTAAAAGCACAATGCCATAACTCTCACCCATCCAAAAAAGTGCTGAGTGCAGCATTTTCTTATTTTATATACCTCCTTGCTCTTAAGTGCTCACTGTTTGGATTTCTGATCTGATAACTTTATTTAAAAATTGAGTTTTACTGATGAATCACAGGGATGAAATATACAGAGTGGGCAGTATATTCAATAATAATGTAATATCTTTGTATGATGACAAAGGTGGTCAAAGTGCACCAATTTCCAGTTTTAAGATAAATAAATTCTAGGGATGTAATACACAGCAGAATTAATATAATAAATGCTGCTGAAATTATACTTGAAAGTTATTGAAAGTAATTGAGTTCTCATCACAAGGAACATATTTTTTTCCTTTTATTTTGTATCTGTATGAGGCGATGGATGTTCACTAAACTTAGTGTGGTAATCATTTTATGATGTAAGTCATTGTGCTATATACCTTACACATATACAGTGCTCTATGTCAATAATATCTCAAAAAAATTGGAAGACAACTTTTTTTGGTCCTTTTAGGGCCACACCTGTAGCATATGGAGGTTCCCAGGCTAGGGGTCCAATCAGAGCTTGTAGCTGCCAGCCTATGCCACAGCCACAGCAATGCCAGATCCTTAACCCACTGAGCAAGGCCAGGGTCCTGCGTCCTTGTGGATGCTAGTCAGATTCGTTTCTGCTGAGCCACGATGGGAACTCCTGGAAGACAACATTCTATAAAAAAAAAAATTAAAATTTAAAGAGTTTTACTGGAATTTCTCATTCATTTGAGCTCTTTATTCTGGCCAAGGGCTTCATGTCTGCGCTTGCCCCTCTTGCTCTGTGAAACTGGACCAACATGGCACTGGCTCCCAGTGGTGCTTACAGAGTCCGGTCAGGGACATCAATCATTATGTGACAAGGGCCACGTCAGAAGATTCTAACACCATGGAATAAATGTCATGTTGGTCTCCCAAAGTCTTATAGCTTCTGGCACCTGGCTGTCCCTTTTACTTTGTCCTCTGCTATTTAGCATAAACCTGGAATCCAGAAGGCGCTCTGGAAATACTTACTAATTAAATGTACCCATTATCCTCTGCTCTTTGGAACACCCATCTTCTTAAGTTCCTCTAGCTACATTGCGCTCTTCCATGGGTCCGAGTCTTTGAACAAGCTCTTCTGTCTTCCTCTGGTGCTTTAAGAATGCATGTTTTCTGGGCTTACAATGGCCATTTGGGTCCACGTGTTTATGTTTCAAGTGAAGAAGTTGAAAAAAGTCTTCGAAGCAGTTGGAAGACTGAAAATGATGCCATAAATAATCCTGAGACATCAAGGAAGTTTTGGACGATAGGAAGTTGATGACATTGGAGCCAGTGATTTCTAGATTTCCAGGACTCAATACTGAGAGGGTGTCAGTACCGAGTGTGCATCCCAAGGGAGCCTGCAAACCACTCAACTTAGAGTAGTTGAGCTAGAAGTGTGCAGATCATGCAGAAATCAGGGCTGGAGGGGAGGGCACTGGGGACCCCACTAATGGACTACGGAGGTCCCTTTTGCTCAGCCCATGTGTAGAGGAGGAGGAAGATGTGTCTGTAGGCTCTGAGCCCCAGAGAGCAGGGGGGCAGGGAAACTCAGCTGATTCTAACCTATACCATAAGCCAGGAAATACCAACCCAACAACTAGATCCAACAGTGAACTCCTAATTCTCCTTGCAGTTGAGGCAGAATGAGTTAATCGCTATCTATGCAGAAGAGAGGATGGTCAAAATCTATTAAATCAAAAAAAAATGAATCACAAAATTGTATGTGTATATATACAGTGTGCATGCACACGCGCGTGCACACACACACACACACACACACACACACCCCTTGAAGAATAATCACACTAATAGAGGATTCAGGCTTTTAAGTGGACATTCTTCTACTGGTGCTGTCTTACTTTTTGTCCCATGAGATGCTCCAGTTTCTGATTCCTGAGGGGCTGGCTGATTCTGATTGCCTTGGTGGTTTATGCTCTAGAAAACAAACTCCCAGTCCTCTTGCAGTACATTTCATATCCCATTTCCCCCTCCAGGGTGGTTCCATTCTTGCTCGGCAGCCATCTGCTTTCTAGGTTAACTATAGTCTCTCAAAACTAACAAACAAACAACAAAAAAAAATACCCCAATAGGTTCTTTGTAGGATATTTGCCTTTCATTGAACTTGGTTTGATATAAAAACTTTTGATTGACAATTAACTTTTAAGTAAAGTATTAATTATGTCAATGGAGGCTTCTGGGGGTTTTCCTACTTCTTAAGGGTCTGTGGAAAGATGCTCAGATTTTCACTTATAATTAAAAAGGAGCCAATCTTAACTGCTTCTTTCTCCTGGTCTCTGGTTTCTGTATCACCTCTGACCTATACTGATACAGGGATTGGGAAGGCGGCTTTCCCTGCCTGATTCTAGGCTTCAGGGGATACCGGGCTCTGAGGACTCAGCCAGAGGTTCCAATAATCCCCCTGGGGAGACAGGCACCCAGCCAGCCATTTGTCTGCTTGGATGCACCCCTGGCCTGCCCTTGAGGTATTTAAAGTATAGCATGCATGCCTCTGACATGGCCTCAGATACAGGAAAATAAAACCTGTCATGACTTACAGGCAATTCTCAGTGTCAAGTTCAGTGTCACTCAACTGGCCCCAGTAGAAAGGTGTACTCACTTCTTCCTAGGACATCTCTCCATTCCCAAGTCCATGTAGGAAAACTCTAGTGTCACTTCGCAGGAACTACTGCTCAGAGGGCACAGGGACAACTAGAAAGTGATTCTATTCTGTTTTCTATAATGAAATATCACCTGAATTTGTGCCATCCTAAGATACAGTTAATATTCTAGAACCAACATTTCAAATATATTTTTAAACATATCTATATAGGTCTATGAATATATATTTGAGTATTTAATCGTTTATTTAATTGAATCCTAGAAACTTGAGCTATTATGTTATGAGACTCTGGATATTCATTTAATCTTGTGTTGGGCGTTGCCCTAGTGGCTCAGCGGTAACGAACCTGACTAGTAGCCATGAGGATGTGGGCTTGATCCCTGGCCTTGCTCAGTGGGTTAAGGATCCAGCATTGCCCTGAGCTGTAGTGTAGGTTGCAGATGCAGCTCAGATCCTGAGTTGCTGTGACTGTGGCATAGGCTGGCAGCTGCAACTCTGATTCAACTCCTAGCCTGGGAACTTCCATGTGCTGCAGGTATGGCCCTAAAAAAAAAAAAAAAGAAAGAAAGAAAGAAAAAAGAAAAGAAAGAAAGAATAAGGAAAAAGAAACTTGTGTTTTTGTATGCGTCCTCTGACACCATTCTAGCCATGAATGGGAAGCGTGCTTCATTCCTGCTGCTGGTGGGGGGTGTTAAATTTCAGGCTCTGAGTTGGTGTCCACTGACTCTGGGGAGTGGGAAAGAACTCATTATTGCTCATCCAGGATGAAATGCCAGGCTCCCTACTTAATTTACTTTGCTGCCATCTTGAGGAGGGCTGACGGAGGGGGTGCTTATTATGGCCCAGTGAGAGTGGAAGTTCTGGCTCTCCACTTAGCCTGTGCAGGTGGGGTTGAAGGTGGGCTGCAGGTTTTTCTCTGGTGTTTGAAAAATTGTTATTGTACAAAACTTTTCTGTCTTGTGGTGCTCCCTCAATTCTGGCCCTTTGACTATAAAAAAGGCAGGCCCTTGTTTTCTGTACCTATTGGTATTTTCAGGTTGCTGTCTTTTCTAGCACCCAGTCTGGCATATGTAAAGCTGAAAGAAAACCCAAGGAACTCACCACCATATAATGATTTGGCTTCTGAGTTCCTTAGCCAGTCCGCCTTTTCTCTCTGCTTTTCAGATTTCCTTCCCTCCTTCCTCTCTTCCTATCTTTCTTTCCTTCCTTCCTTCCTTCTTCCTTCTTTCCTTCATTCCTTCCTTCATTCCTCCCTCCCTTCCTTTATTTTAATGGCTGCTTCTGCAGCCTATGGAAGTTCTTGGGCCAGGGACTGAATCCAAGCCGCAGCAGGGACCTACATGACCACAGCAGCTGTGCTGTTTCCTTTAACCCAGTGCACAAGGCCAGGGATCGAACTTGCAGCTCCACAGCGACCCGAGCCACTGCAGTCAGATTCTCTACCCATTATGCTACAGTAGGAACGCTATACTTTTCAATCTTCTTATAGTTGTCTTATAATGTTCAGAATTTTAGCTATCCACAGCAGGAGGAATACAAATTATATTTACAGTGTCACTGTGGAAGTCGAGGTCCTCCATTATTTTGTTTTTAATGTTTGGGTTTTTTCTAGATGATTTACTTACTGCTCAATTTTAATGTTATACTCTCTGAATGTCTCTACATTTGGATAAGGAAATTCAGCCTGTTCACTTTGATTCCAAATACAGATACTGAGCATTTCATTTCTCCCATTGTGTTACTACTTTTATTCTTAGTCGTGATTGTTTTCTTTCCTTAGTTTGTTGAATCTAGATCTAAAATTTTATTTCTCTTCCTCTTCCCTGGTTTCTCTAACTTGGATATTCTATTAGGCATTGTACTCGGAGTGGCTTCTCATCTTGAGGGTTCCACAGCGAATAAGCACTGAGTTCTATTTATCCTCTGTGAGTATTTTGAGTTTGTGGGGCAGTTTTCATCTAGAAGCACAGCATCTGTGGCTTCTCCATCAGTTCTTTGGGGCAGGTCCCATTCTTATGCCTCTCTGAAAGAGCATTGGAAAGCTAAGTTGTGGAGGCTGGAAGCAGAGGAAGCGGCTCACATTGATGCTAGGGATATCTGAATACAGCTCTCTTCTCTGGGTGTGATGACAATTCCTATCATTTAAGGCAGTGGCAGCACTAAAACCTCACACCATTAACACCTGCTTCTGCTCCATACTAAATGAATCCACTGGTCTCATCCCAATAGGAGCCTGGAGAGTCCATTTTGAGCAGGGAACACAATTTCAAAGAAGGCCCTCTGGCCTCAAGCTGGTTCTTTTTAAAAGGTGACATGAGGGCATGACCTAGAATCTCAAAGACTCTCAAATATCTGTCTTTTGGGGACTGGCCTTCTTTATCCATCATAATGTTTGGTGGATGGAGATGGAGTGTCTGGGCCTGGAGCCACCTGGGCTGATAGGACATTGGGTTAATTGTTTCCACCCGGCACTTGTCTGTCATTCCTGCTGCCTGTCTAAAGGGTCCTTGGATTTTGGCCACAGTTGGTGAAGAAAAGCAAAGACTTGTAGCACTTTAAAATTTTTTTCTTAAATAGCATGACCTCCTCCGGAAAACCTATGCCTCCCAGGACCAATACTCACTCAAGTAAGGTCAGGATGCAGGGGTCTGAACATCAGCTGGGTGTGTATTCCATCTAACTCTGAACACATGCTTAGCCTTTTTGCACCCAATGCCCTTCTTGAGAATTTGTTGTCAGCAATCCTAGATTAACTAAGAAAAGTATCCCAGAATGGGAGAATATCTTTGCCAATGATGCGACAGACAAGTGCCTAATCTCCAAAATATGCAAACAACTTATGTAATTCAACAACAAAAAAACAAACAACTCAATTGAAAAATGGGCAGAAGACACTAAATAGATATTTCTCCAAAGAAGGCATATGGATGGACAACAAGCATATGAAAAAATGCTCAATATCAATAATTATTAGAGAAACGCAAATCAAAACTACAATGAGGTACCACCTCACACAAGTCAGAATGCCCATCCTTAACAAGTCAACAAATAACAAATGCTGGAGAGAGTGTAGAGAAAAAGGTACCCTCCTCCACTGTTGGTGGGAATGTAAATTGGTACAACCACTATGGAAAACAGAATGGGGCCACCTCAGGAAACTAAGTATAGAGCTACCATATGATCCAGCAATTCCACTGATGGGCATATATTCAGACAAAACTTTCATTGAAAAAGATACATGCACCCCTATATTCATAGCAGCACTATTCACAACAGACAAGACATGGAAACAACCTAGATGTTCATCGACAGATGAATGGATTAAGAATATCCGGTATATATATATATATATGATGGAATATTACTCAACCATTAAAAAGACAGGTGTTCCCATTGTGGCTCAGCAGTTAACAAATCTGACTAGCAACCATGACCATGCAGGCCGATCCCTGGCCTTTCTAAGTGGGTTAAGGATCCGGCATTGCCATGAGCTATGGGTAGGTCACAGAGATGGCTCGGATTCTGCTTTGCTGTGGCTATGGTGTAGGTCAGTGGCTACAGTTCCGATTTGATCCCTAGCCTTGGAAGCTCCATATGCCACAGGTATGGCCCTAAAAAGACAAAAAGAAAGAAAGAAAGAAAATTTGCTCATTGATTCCCCTTCCTCTCTTCCTTCCATGTATATGTATACATGTCTGTATGTGTATATATCTATCTATATATATATATCTTTAGCCCACAGGAGTTAATGTGTATCCTATGGGGTGAAAATACAGCAGTGAACACACAGACAAAACTCCTTTTCTTATGCAGTCTGGCATGTTCCTTTGAGTACAAAGAATTAATAAGGAAAATATAAATTATGTCAAGGGGTGATCTGAGTTATGCAGAAAATTAAGTCAGGGAAAGGAGCTGTCAAGGGTGAGCTGAATCTTTAAACAGTTTGCTCTGATACGTCCTCCTGGAGAAGGTGGCATTTAAACAAAGAAATGAAGGAGGTGAGGAGGAAGTCCTACGGAGAGATGGGCAGAGAGTGTCCCTGGTAGGGGACACAGCAAGCACCAACTCCCTGAGCTGGGAGCTTCCTGGGAGGTCAGGAAACCATGGTGAGTAGTGCAAAGTGTGCAACAGCAGAGCGGTAGGAAGTGATAAAGAGACATAACGGGATGAGGGCTTGAGGTGGAGCGCAAGGGCCAGCTGGTCACGAAGTCCTCATCAGAAACTGTAATGAGGTAAGAGGATATATTGTACAACACGGAGAATGTAGCCAATATTTTAGAATATAATCTTTAGAAATTATGAATCACTGTATTGTATACTTGTAACATAATATTGTACATTAACTATGCTGTAAGAGACTGTAATGACTTTGACTTTTATTTGCTGTAGTGATCTGTGATCCGAGATCTTTGATTTTACTATTGCAAAAAGATTAAGACTTGCCAAGGGCTCAGATGTTAGCATTTATTTTTTAGTGATAAAATATATTTTAACTGAGGTATGGATGCTTTTTTTTAGACATCATGCTATTGCACATTTAATAGATTACAGTATCGTATAAATACAGTTTATGCTACTGAGGGGCTGAAAAATTCGTATGACTTGTTTTGCTGTGATATTTGCTTTATCGTTGTTTTCTGGAAATGAACCTGTCGCATCTCGGAGTTATGCCTGTGATTGTTTAGCCTGGATGAGCACTGCTGTGTCTGGATGTTTCTAAAAGGAAGGGAAGTGCTCCTGGTTTTCCAGGGAAAAGCTCTTAGCAATTCAGGAGGGTTTTAAAGGACTCCCTGCTGAAATACAAGGAACTCATCAACTACTGGGTGAGGTGAGCAGACACACATCACAGCACACCCTGTAATGTGCTGCGAAAGAGTCAGCCACGGGGTTGCAGGAACTTTCTGCCTGCAGGGATGGGACATTCCAGCGGCATCTTGAAGGTGATGGTCCAGGTGATATCAGAGCTTGATCTCTGGTTTTGTCCCAGCCTGGGCTTTGTCTCCCGTGACAGTCCCTACAGCAGCCCCTCTAATGGAGTATACAAGCCAGTTTCCTGTGCTGAAAGGTGATCAAATCAGACAAATTGTAAATCTACAGCTGTTGTTTTGTCAGCATGTATATTTTTATAGAAAGGAGCAAATCTCGGCTGAGCTCGCCAGATAATCATCTCTGCTTTTCCTTACTTGTTCAGAACTGTGAAAGAATGCCCTTGGCAAGGACCTGGTTTTAATCACCTTTGGTTAACACAGAAGCTTTTGAAGGCAAAGGTGCTTTTTGTAAACTGTGGCAGGGTCCCAAGGCATTAACATTTCAGACCTTTCCCCAGGATGAGAAATATCTAGAGCAGGGCCAAGGTATCAAGTCTGTGAAGAGAATCCACTACACAGGGAGTTACTCTAATGCCTCTGACTCACTCCTCAAAGACGTGTTTTTTTTTTTTTGTTTTTGTTTTTTTTAATTTTTGAAAAATTGCAGGCCATGCAAAGCTAGAGACTTCTTGGTCCAAGGAATGTGTCAACTCGCTTGCATTTATTACAAAAGGAAGGCTTTTAGGAGAGATTTAGAGAAGCCAGAGACCTTCTTGGGACTGATCCCAGAGATAATTAAGAGGCTGGAAAGATGGAGCTTAGGAAAAAAGCAAGAAAGTTTGGGTGACTTCACAGGGGACGATAGGGAAAGGCACTTTCCCTCAAGAAAATTCAGAGTTAAAACATGGTGTTTCCCTGCCCAGAGATTTCATTAAGAACTCCATGGTTTGGTTGGGGATTAGGGACCTAGGGACATGCAGGCAGGATGTAAGGCTGAATCCTGCAGGTCTTTAAAACCAGAGACAGTATCCATCTTTCGACTTGGTTTAAGTATTAACCACTTTAGCATCAATATGGGTTGCTGATACATGACTTCAGGGGATGAGGCTCAGAGGAGACAGACGGGATGAGAATGAGATGGCCAAAGCTTGTGTTATTTTGCTTTCAAAAGCCCTAACTTGGAGTATAAACCTCTGGTTGCAAAGGACTTGAATAAACAGTGCATGAAATAGGCTCGCAGAGCCTGGACATGGCTAAGAAAGTCATGGTGAATATATTCTCACCATTCCTTCTCAAGGTCAGTATGAATTCTATGCTGACTGACTGAGCTTCTAACTCTTCTCTCATTTCAGGAGATGGGGTTCCCCTTGGAAAATTCAACCATTGCTAGGGGTTCTTCTTTGGCTTGAGCTTCTGAGAGCTCCCAAAGTCCTTGATGCTCTCAGATGTTGAGTCTTAATTGGGAATCCTGGCTCTCTGATTTGCCTGACATTGATGAATTTTGCTAGGCCTAGGAGATTTGGCAGCCTCTAGCCTACTCAGGATGGTTCAGGAACACCAATTTGCAACCTCCAGTTTTCCACAGAGCAGAGAGCTTCCCTTTAAAAAAAGAATATATCAGGAGTTCCCTGGTGGCTCAACAGGTTAAGGATCCAGTATTGTCACTGCTTTCACTTGGGTCATTGATGTGGCACGTGCTTGATCCCTGGCCCAGGAACTTCTGCATGCCATGGGTACAATGAAAACAAACAAAAAACAGAAAAAAGAAATCAAAATATAGAATATATCAGAGGTTTTGGCACTGGTGAGAAGTAGAAGAAAAAATATTTGAAGAGAGGAGTCCATGAATGTCATGGGAAACCAAAGCTGACTGTGTCCTTGCAGTGAGCGATCTTCCCAGGATCAGTTGATCTCAAAGTATCCTTTACAGAAGGAGAGTTGAGAAGGAAAGAAGAGGCCCCAGCCCACTGCCTCCCTCCCTGGATGTGACTCTGAAGGCTGACATGGCTCTTGAAAGCCTCTCGGTGACTATCACACAGATGATGTTTTTGTTCATATTTATCTTCCAAAAGTTTTGAAAATCAAAGCCACCCAGGTTGAGACAAGTTGTGCCCAACTTTCAAATGTCATTCAGCTGCAACCTTGGGCTGGTTTCTGTGTTGGATGGAAGAGTCCAGCCAGCAAATGTCTAGACAACAGCCTAGAGGACAGGGCCAAGTGATCTTTGAGGTTACGGTCTATGACAATAAAATCTTCAGACAGACAGCTGGCATGTTGAAATTGACCCATGGACACTCGGAGATTCTGGCACATCAGGCATTCATTTTCTCTGACCTTCCTGTGGGCCTTGCAGCCTCTATCCACACAGGAGCCATGGTTTGTGCTTTTGTTTACTTCTGTGGGCCTTCCCCCTGAGAGAAGGCCAAAAAGCTGGTACCTAGGAACCTAGTGGCCAAAGAGAAGAGACAGTCACAGCCAGTTATGAGATGCAGTGTCCATGAGGCAGAATTGGGCCATTTGCCCAGGGAAAGCATGATGCTGTTCTGGGTAAAGATCATGTGAGACATTCCTCGTGGTACAGTGATGAGACTGCAGCATTGTAATGGGCCATATCCTGCAGCGCACAGGTGTGCTATTAGAGGCAGTTTCCTGCAGGGCCCCAGGTAAGCACGATGGCCCAGCCCAATGCTCAGGTCACTAAACCTGTGTTTCTCAGAGCCTTGCATGGAGGAGGGCATATCATGGGGCCAGGTGGGGTTAGGTGGGGCCTCTCAGCTGGTTTGGCTTAAGCCAGGAATTAATCTTTTGTGATATCTGGAGAGTTATATGGACAAGGATCTCTTACTTCTCCATTGACTTTGCTTAACTGTGTTTTGACCGATTCTGAAAGGTAGTGAGGCTGTAACAGTGGGGTTTGGAAAGTACCTATGTGGCAAATCTTTTTTGTCAGTTGGTAAAAGCTTGAGAACAAAGCAACCTCCATGTGGGCCCTATTACATATATTTTTGTCAATGTCAAGGACACAAATGATGGTCCTTATGTAGAAGATGCCCATTTCTGCTCAAAGCTGAGTCAGGGACGAAGTAAGGATAAGGTCAATGTTCTCCTCAAAGGAGACCAAAAGGAATGGGAATAAGAACACAGGTGAAAGGGTAAGCCCACATCGAAGCTTTTCAAAGTGTGGTCCCTGGATAAGCAGCATCAGGATCACTGGGAACTTGTCAGTAATGTAGGTTCTCAGGCTCACTCTAGCCCTTATGGGTCAGAAACTCTGCAGGGTCAGAAACCCAACACTCAGTGCTTTAAGAAGACCTCCGTAATTCTTCTCTCTGCTAACTTTGAGAACAACTGACCAAGTATGAGCCCATGCTTGGAGATTAAGAGGGCGATTTTGATGGATGACAGACAGAAAGCAGAACTCCTCACCTGCGGTAAAACTTCTCCTTCTTTGTCAAGAGATATTAGACTGGATGAATGGATATTAAGCTGAAGCTGGTGGAATTTTTGTAAAAGGACTCAGTGCTATTCTCTGTGACCGCTCGTTACTGGGCTCAGAAGGACCCAGTCCTGGATCTGCAAGGTCCTGAAGCTTACTTGTTCACTAAGTCACTTTCTTCCTGTGATATGGACGCAAAGGAGGGCGGGACTATCACTGGAGCCAGAAAGAACACCCGTGCTCTTTGTCATCTGTACCAAAGCATGGCCGAAGCTATATTTCACATTGAATCACTCCGACACTGCAAACATCGAGCATTTTGCAAAGGATTGGATAACCAGTAATTAGTGCAAAGCACTGACTTTTCTCTAAACAGCTCTTCCACTGTGAAAAGAACCAGGTGCCCAAGGGTATTTTTTTGCTGTACATAATTAGGCAGTTCTAGAAGTTTCTTAATTTGACTCATTTGTTTTTTCTTAAAGTAAAACGAACCTGCTCAGCCTTGCTTGTATTCTCCCTTCAGACTTAGAGTTTCTCACACACTCACTGGAAAGGCTAGTTCTCCCATTGAGCCAACCTTAAAATAAGTTAGCTGGCTTCCTACCTCTCAGGTAGCCCCCACCCCAGGGAGCTAAACATTCACTCATTCATTAACTGAATCAATCACAGGTATTCATGGGGGTGGATTTGAGTCATGAGTGTAGATTTGTTGTGGAGCTCTATTAAGTATTTTCTGTTTGAAAAGTCCCCAAATAGAAGATACTGTCTGTCTTCTTTATTTTATTTATTTATTTTGCTTTTTAGGGCTGCACCCGTGGCATGTGGACCCAGGCTAAGGGTCACATCAGAGCTATAGCTGCCTGTCTACATCACAACCACAGCAACTTGGGAACCGAGCTGCCTCTGCAATCTAAACCATAGCTCAGGGAAATGCCAGATCCTTAACCCACTGAGCGAGGCCGGGGATCAAACCTGCACCTTCATGGTTACTAGTTGGATTCATTTCCACGGCACCACGATGGGAACTCCCTGATACAGTCATTTTTAAATCAAGGAACCTAGGCTTCAGTTTTTTCCTTACTTTTCTCTGGAGCATAATTTATCTTCACTGGATGGTAGGATGCTGAGAAGGTTGTCCCAGGACTATTGTAAGAATAAATTGGAAGACTTAAGTAAGAGAATTCATGGGTTCCTCTTATAAAAGAAATGTCATGGTGATGTCATGTATAGCATGGTGATGACATTTAATAATACTATATTGCATATTTAAAAGTTGCTAAGAGAGTAGGCCTTAGAAGTTCTCATCACAAGAAAAAAATTTTGTAATCGTGTGTGGTGGACAGATGTTAACTAGACTTACGGCGATCCTTTCATAATATATACAAATATGGAATCATTATGTTGTGCACCTGAAACTAATATAATGTTAGATGTCAATTATGACTCAATAAAATACATAAAAAAGAGAATTCATGGGGAATTTTCAAAGACTAAACCTCTATACAAAGTGAGATGTTGAAGCTGCTATTGAATTTTTTCTTTTTGAGAATAAAAAGTAATACCTTGAGAGGGAAAGATGTCTGTTAAAAGCCCCAGAAGGTGGAGATGGGATAAAAATAAGCTTTTTTGCACAAGCAAGTTGAAGTCATGAGTTGAGTTTCAACAAGATAGGGCAGGCTGATGAAGATGGAATGGGTCTTTTTTTTTCTGCCCAACTTAAATCTCTTGTGTGAGGCAAGATGATTATTATCTGCTGGTTAGAACAGAAAAAGAAAATATGAGAGAGGGATCCTTGAGATGAGCAGGTTATGAACGTTGGGCTGTAATTGTTTTCTGCCTGTTTCAAGGCAACTTCCTGCTCAGAAAAAGGGATTGAGCAGCAGAAAAGGCCGCATTTACAAACACCACAATATTCCTAAACTCTCGGTTCCTTCCATGGACACTCTTTCTAATGCTCCCAGAAACCAAGTCAGAGTGGTTTCACAAGGACAGTTACAAATTTCAACCATCATGGGGAGTTAGAAGCAGGCAATTTATTGCATCTAATTCAAAGGTTGGGAAAGAATCCTTCAGATTTGGGTGCCTTCCACATCTTTTGGGTAAGTTGAACATATCCTTTGGTTCTAAGGAAAACAGCTTGTAAAATGTTTGGGAGCTCTTGGGACATCAAACAGCTCTTAGAGGAGTGCATTTTAATGGTTTACTTGTAAAAAGAATCAGTAAAAGAAGCAGAAACATATGGTTTGAATTCCTCTGAATAATATGAGGTATTTTTGTAGGGGTCTTTTTTTCCTGAAGGTCTCACATCTTTATTTGCTTATCCTAAAACTACTCAATATAACCCCTAGATATACTGATATGATGAGAAGCCAGTAGTACTATGACATTGTCTTCTCCTTGGATCTGGGGCCAGGCTCCTAGCAGAGCCTGGGTTCATCAAGAAATGGGGGGAAGAGGGACAAGAATGTCCGTGGAATCATATGTAATTAGGGTACAGAGGCAGTTGGTCCAGGAATTCAAGGCTCATAATCTTACAGACTCCAATGATGATGATATTAAGGCTGGAACTGAGCCCTGACAATTAAAAATGGAGTTGAGTAGGGTGAACAGCTTGAAAATTGTTGAGCTCTTGCTTTTTTAAAAGGCATTCAAATTCAACTAAAACAATGGGCTGGCCAAACAAAAGAAGCCCTTGGGCAACACCTGCCACCAGACTGACCTACTGTTTCAACCTAAATTCCTTGGCCATGGATTAGAACATGAGAGGGAGAGTGACTTTCCCAAAAGTCAAAGAAGTAGACTGTAGAACATGAGTGAGGATAGACCTAGGTCAAGGTCATATGACCTTGGGCCAATGGCATCACCTTATCTGCATGAGATTTCTCAACTGTGAGATAGGAGCAATAATGACTATGTTATTGACTTGTGAGGACGGAATGTTATGGCTACATTAATTATTATTATGTTATTATTATTTGTAATTAGATTATTAATTATTATTGTAACTGCTGAGTTTTCCTCTCTTAGATAATAATTTAACAAGTAGCCTACTGTTTGCTTGCCTTGGGGATGTGGTGGTGAGTCAAACCAGATGTGGCTTCTTTCCTCTTGCAACTTGGAGTCCAGTGGCAGAGACTGACAACTGAAAAGACACATAAACTGGCATAACTGTACCAGGTCAGGGAGAGATTAAGTTTGTATGTGGCAGATTCAGAAGCTCGAGGACTGAGAAGCAAAGGAGGGTGAGTCCAGACATAGAGGAACCAAAGGAAGTCACAGGGAATGAAGGATGTGATTGGAGCTCCACTGGATTCTGATCCCATGATTTTGACCCAGGAGCATCTATAGGATGCTTGGGCTGCCCTAACTCTGCTCTCAGTGCCTCAGTTCAGTGCTTCTGCCTACCTACCCACTGCTCTGGTCACTCATTACTCATCCCAATTCCACAAGACTTCTAGAGACTCACCTCAGGTCAGACCCTTACTCTCTGGCTCAGCCTAAGCATTTGTCCAGATTTCACATTTCCTTGTCTAGCTCCACCTGCTGCTGCATAGTCCTGGCCTGTGCCTTGTTTGTTTCAGTCCTTGTCACTAAGACCACACCCCCAGGCATCACCTGTGGTTCTGTCCCCTTCTTTCTCTTTACCAAGGAAATGATACCCAGAATGCTGGTACTCGTTTAGACAAAAATCCTTGTTTGTATGCAACAGAAACTGACCTGGGTGATCTTATCAAGGAAAGGGATTTGTGGAAAGGCTGCTGGATAATTTGGAGAATCCCTGGCAAGATCATGTAACAGTGTTTAGGCAATGAGCAGGCATCAGGGAAGCTAAGCCAGACAACTGCCAGAATCACACCTAGAGCTGGTCTGGTGTGATCCCTGTGGACATACCTGCTTCTCCTAGTCTTCACCTGCCCTGTAGCCTCAGCAATGCTGGCCATGCTCACAGGGGCTGCACTCCACTGCTCCTGCCCCCAGGAACTCAGCCTTTTTGGCACCGGAGAAAGTTGGGGAAAGGATGGCATGTTTGCCAAGCCCATGGGGAAGTATCACAGATTTCTACTTTAAGAATAGGAAGCAGATGCTGTGACTGGCTGAGTTTAGCTCCAAGAGCACAGAGAAAAGACAACTCAAGTGCTTTTTCTGGCTATATTCTGAGTTGGTCCTGAAATAGAAGGACTTAGAGATTTACTAGGTGATAAAGAGTGAGTGAGATGGGGAAAGAGAATGATGCCCAGGCTTGGATCACAGGGTGTTGATGGTGGCATTTACTAAGATGGATGTACAGAGGAAGGCCAGGCTCGAGGCAGTCATGGACAAAATGGATATTAAATGGATTACTGAATTTACATCATGTTTGGTGCAGAGTAGATACTCAATAAATACTTGTCAAATGGATATATTGACCTGAAGGCCATTTGGAAGATGGGATTGTAGCTAATGAATAACAATGAGTTTAGGCAGGAGGAAGAAAAAAGAGGTTTCTTCCCCGCCACCCCATCAACAGAATGGCTCCATTTCAGGGAGGCTGCTCAATAGAGTTCATGCTACTAAGTCCCACAGGCCCCACTGGCCCAGGCTTTTCTCTGCGGTCACAGCTTGGCTCTTGTGCCAAGTCTTGCTTTTCCCCATTTGAGACAAGCTCCTGGGTCCTCCACTGGTTTTTCTTTTCCTGATTGAACTATTTGGTCATCATTTTTCTGGTACTCTTCCTATAGGTGCTTTCCAAGTTTTTGATGGAAAACAAATAGCAAAAGAGAAGTGAGATCATGTAGGCTTTTGGGAGCAGAGCACATCGAGCAAGCACTAAATTTCCTTGAAGTATACTGCCCGACATGGCTCAGTGGTAACCAACCCGACTGGGATCCATGAGGGTTCAATCCCTGGCCTTGCTCAGTAGGTCAAGGATCTTGTGCTGCCATGAGCTGTGGTGTAGGTCACAGATACAGCTTGGATCCTGCATTGCTGTGGTTGTGGTGTAGGCCAGCAGCTACAGCTCCAATTCCACCCCTAGCCTGGGAATTCCATATGCTGCAGGTGTGGCCATAAAAAAAAGACATAAAGAAACAGGTAAATATGTTCTATTCTATTCTGTAAGATCTGTTTTAATGTAAAAGCTCAAGGCTTTACAATTTTTTTTTTGCCACTGAAGAAACTTGACTTTCCTGAGACACATGTGTTCTTACAACTCGGCTTTAGGGTGAGAAGGGGGTCAGGAAGCATTTCTCCCTTTAAATTTCCTGCACCCCTCAGCGAAGACCACCTCATCAGTCTCCCTATGTTCATGTCCCATGATCTCCTGCATCCATCATGGTCCAGGTGGATTTAATATTTATGAGTCTGTTGAACTTAGACAAGGCCCAAGGGGCAGACATGTGGCCACAAATGTTGTAACTAAAGTGATCTTAATTGTGTCCTGATCTAGGAAACAGAAGATGTGTGCACTCTGACCTTCTGTGCCCAAACCATGTGGACTTCTGTCATTATTATAGAACCCTTCCCTTGGAGCCTTAGAGTCTTTCCCAACACAGCATTCTAGGGAGCTATGGCCACGTGCACCGAAGTGGCACAGGAATGAAAACCTTCTTGTCATCCTCTACATGGACAAACCCTCTCCATTTTACTGAGAGGGATATTGAGGCTCAGAGAGCCTCGGATTTAGAAGGGCTTCTTGTAGCAGAGCCTGGACTGGAGCTGGTCCTTTGATGTCCAATTGAATCCACTCTGAACTGTATGCCTGGAGGAAGGGGCCCTTCTACTGCTTCTACTGCTTCCACTGCTCCCTGGGGCAGGGATCAGTCTTCCCTACTTGTCAATCTCCCTTAAGGGGATTGGATTTAAGCACAGTCCTGCATTTAAAATTCAAATTGAGGTGACTTAAATCCCTCAATGAAGCTCTAAAGACATGAAACAACCATATATGGCC
Source organism: Phacochoerus africanus (assembly GCF_016906955.1). NCBI lineage: Eukaryota > Metazoa > Chordata > Mammalia > Artiodactyla > Suidae > Phacochoerus > Phacochoerus africanus. Next base: position 91,963,056 of record NC_062558.1, read on the forward strand.
CAATAAAATTGAAAGAATAAATTGTTCATTAAGGAAAAAGAGAAGAGGCTTCATGCTACCTCGAAATAACTGCTAGTGTTTATCAACCCCTTTTCCTTCTTCATCACAAATGCAATCTAGACAAGTTCCTACAGCTGAGACTCAGGAGACAACATGGAATAATGGAAAGAACACTGGCTTTAGAGAAGGTCATATGGTTTGTATTCCTGTTCCACTACTCAGGTTGAATAATCACAGACGAGTTACCTAACCTCTCTGGACTCAGTCTTCATTATCTGTGAAGTGGGGATAATATCTACCTCAGATAAATAGTATGATCATGAAATGAAATGATATTAAAATGCCTGATGTACAAAGGACATTTAATTAAGGCATTTGTGCTCGTCTCATTCCTTTCTTAAGAGAAAGGTTTTTCTTAGGACGCTGGGGCTTAGCTCTAAAACACATCTGTACTTTTTTTTAGGACCACACCCACCACATATGGAGGTTCCCAGGCTAGGGGCTGAATCGGAGCTGTACCCGCTGACCTACATCACAGCCACAGCAATGCAGGACCCGAGCCTCATCTGCAACCTACACCACATTTCACACCCATGGGATCCTTAACCTGCTGAGAGAGGCCAGGGATCGAACCTGCGTCCTCATGGATGCTAGTCAGATTTATTTCCACTGAGCCACAATGGGAACCCCCCAAAACACCTGTACCTTCCAGACCACTTAGTGAGGGTGTTCCTGGGCACCCACAAACTATGATAAAGAGTCCAGACAGACTAAACATACTGGTATAAGACCAAATGGGCTATAAATTTTGAATTGAAATGGGTCAAAAAAAAAAAAGAAACGGGTCAAAAATGGGGAAAATAATATGAAAGAAATGTGTAAACAATGTGGGAAATGAATAGAAGATCAAGTTGGAAATAAATGTGGAAAGTGATGCCACCAAGGAGGGTCTGGGAAGTCACCCGGGGCCCCTGCTGGCTGGCTTCCACCTACAGGAAGTGTGGCATCTCCTCCATGTGGAGCCCAGCGTGTTCTCCAGCCTCTGCCAAGCAGAGCCTCACACACCAGACCCACATCTTGGTCTTTTGAATACCTACAGTGAGGCCAAAGGAGGGGGACAGGAAAGCTGCCTCAGGGACTGGGCCCTATGGCCAAGGCCCAAACCATGGCTATGACACTAGTTCCTTAGCATAGAGGGCCACCTACCAGGGTGCCAGGCTGCCACACAGGAATGGGCAAGATCTGAGGAGAGGCCCATCTCATAGAAGGATGCTATTTCATGCTGCCCACAAATTCTTTTCTGGTCTTTAATAGGTTCTCAAATAAAATGCTATACAAACTGAACAAAGGAAAGGGACTGTTGACAAAAAAATTAAAGGGTTGTCCCAGGCGCAGTGTAGAGGGAGTGTGCAAGTGCTAGTGGCTGGGGGTTGTATCAGGAGTTAGACGAAGGTTCCAAGGAGAAGAAAGATTCAGGGCGTGGAGGGGGAGTTTCTGATCAGGGTCATTTACAAGACTTCTTATTTTGGATCGTGTCTTCCTTGAACTGTCAGGAGGGTGGGGTTTAGATTTTATTTTATTTTTATTTTATTTTATGGCTGTCCCCGTGGCATGTGGAAGTTGCCAGGCCAGGGATGAAATCCGAGCCACAGCTGCAACTTACTCCAAAACTGCAGCCTACTCTGTAGCTGCGGCAATGCTGGATAATTTAACTCATGGCCCTGGGCTGGGGATCAAACCCGCACCTCTTCAGCAACCTGAGCTGCTGCAGTTGGATTCTTAATCAGCTACACCGCTCCTAGATTTCATTTCATTTCATTTCATTTATTTATTTATTTCTGCTTTTTAGGGCTGTATGGAAGTTCCCAGGCTAGGGAGTCAAATCACAGTTACAGCTTCCAGCCTATACCACAGCGACAGCATCATGGGATCTGAGCTGCATTTGCAACCTACACCACAGCTCACGGCAATGCTGGCTCCTTAACCCACTGAGCAAGGCCAGGATTCAAAACTGAATCCTCATGGATCCTAGTCAGATTTGTTAACTGATGAGCCATGAAGGGAACTCCTTTGTTTTTTCTTTTCACTTCTAGATTTTAAAGATTTCCTAGATTTTAAAGAAGAGGTCATATCCGTACAATTTCTCCCCTTTGTTGGCTTCTCATACCCTCTGGCTACTTTTTAATCAGTTTACAGGAAAATTTATTTCTTCAATTTATAAAATGATATTTTATAAATTTGCCCCTTGGGGAAAAATAGGATCTGCCTCACACTCTACATTTATATTTCAGGTAGATTAAAATAATCTATTTCTAAAACATGTTAGAATCAAATGTGTATAGAATAAAATATAGACTATTATTTGAATAGAAATCATAAATGAAAAGAATTATAGCTTTGACTACATGAAAAAGTGAAATTTCTATAGGAGACATAGAAATAGACAGACATTCTGTATGTCTCCTATAGAATGTTTGTATACATACATACACTGTATGTATATGCTGTGTTAAAAGAACAAGCCAAGAGACCAAAAATACAGCATACAAGAAGCACAGTGTATTATTGCTTCTAATCTACAGTGACACTACTTTGTTTTTTCATTTCTTAATTTTTTTATTACTCAGTGACTTTTATGACATTTATAGTTGTACAACAATCATCACAACCAAATTATAGCATTTCCATCCCAAACTTCCAGCGCATCCCCCACCCCCTAACCTGTATCATTTGGAAACCATAAGTTTTTCAAAGTCTGTGAGTCAGTATCCATTCTGCAAAGAAGTTCATTGCATCCTTTTTTTTAGATTCCACATGTAAGTGATAGCATATGATGTTGGTGTCTCACTGTATACTGATTTCACTTAGCATGATAATTTCTAGGTCCATCCATGTTGCTGCAAATGCTGTTATTTCTTTCCTTTTAATGGCTGAGTAATAGTCCATTGTGTATATGTACTAGATCTTCTTTATCCACTCCATGGACATTTAGGTTGTTTCCATGTTTTGGCTATTGCATATAGTGCTACAATGAACATTGGACTACATGTATCTTTTCAGATCATGTTTTTCTCTGGATAGATGCCCAGGAGTGGGATTGCTAGATCAAAAGGTAATTCTATTTTTAGTTTTCTGAGGAATCCCTACACTGTTTTCCACAGAGGTTGCAACAATTTACATTCCCATCAAGAGTGTAATAGGGTTCCCTTTTCTCCACACCCTCTGTAGCACTTACTGTTTGTAGACTTTTGATGATATCCATTCTGGCCAGTGGTACCTCATAGTGGTTTTGATTTACATTTCTCTAACAATTAGTGATGTTGAACATCTTTTCATGTGTTTTTTGGCCATCTGTATGTATATCTTCTTTGGAGAATTATCTGTTTAGATCTTCTGCCCATTTTTGGATGGGTTTGTTTTTTTGGTATTGAGCTGTAGAAAGTGTTTATAAATTTTGGAGATTAATCCCTTGTCAGCCGCATCATTTGCAAAGATTTTCTCCCATTCTGTGGGTTGTCTTTTCATTTTGTTTAGGGTTTCCTTTGCTGTGTGGAAACTTTTAAGTTTAATTAAGTCTCATTTGTTTTATTTATTTATTTATTTTGTCTTTTGTCTTTTTTGGCCATACCCACGGCATATGGAGGTTCCCAGGCTAGGGGTCTAATCAGAGCTGTAGCTGCCAGCCTACACCACAGCTCCCAGCAATGCCGGATCCTTAACCCACTGAGCGAGGCCACGGATTGAACCCACAACCTCATGATTCCTAGTCAGATTTGTTTCCACTGCACCACGACGGGAACTCCCCACTTGTTTATTTTTGTTTTTACCATCATTACTCTAGGAAGTGGATCTGAGAAGATATTGCTGTGGTTTAATTCGGAGAGTGTTTGGCCTATGTTTTCTTCTAAGAGTTTTATAGAAAGTGATGCTACTTTAATAGGAAAAATAGGATCTATTTGATCCTAATAGGAAAAATAATGTGCAAAGGACATGTATAAGTGACCAGTGGAGATATAAAAATGCATTTATCCTATTTCATAATAAAAATTATAAATGAAAATAATGAAATATTGTTTACTTGTCAAGTCAGAAAAGATGACACAGATTGTTAACAACAGTGAGGACAGAAGGAACAGAAATGGCAGCGTCTACACTGTGACAGGCCTTAGAGCAGAGTGGTCAGAGCGCTGATACAAGCAGAGCCATCTGGGTTTGAAATCTAGTTGTTGGCTGTCACTTACCTTCTCTGTGCCTCAGTGTTATCATCTGTATAATGGGATTAATAAAAGCTTCAACGTATTCTTGGCAGAATTAAAGAGTCAGCATGCAAAATGCTTAGAAGAATCTCTGGCACATAGTAAATGCTACATAGCATTAACTGACCTTACTGCACTTATTATTGTTGTTATTCTCAACATGTTCTACCGGAGGCCATAAACTGACACACATGTTCTGTAAAAACTGATGGTTTTATACATATATTTAAATGTGCATGCATTTCTGTTCATCAATTATTTATTTATACATGATTATATGTTATAGGTACAAATGTATGTAAGTGTAAATATATAATTTAATGTACATGCACTTCAGCTCATCAATTTTTTGCTATTATTTTATCCAAAAGGATTAAGCAGGGGAGTAACCACTGTGGCTCAGTGGTTAACGAATCTGACTAGGAACCATGAGCTTGCGGATTTGATCCCTGGCCTTGCTCAGCGGGTTAAGGATCCAGTGTTGCTGTGAGCTGTGGCTGCTCAGATCCCGAGTTGCTGTGGCTCTGGTATAGGCCAGTGGCTACAGCTCCGATTAGACCCTTAGCAGCCCAAGAAATGGCAAAAAGACAAAAAAAAAAAAAAAGGGATTAACCAGAAAGTGTGCAAGGAGCCATGGGCAAAGCCTCTATCATTGTGTTAGCATAGCAGCAAAAATATTAGTAATCAAGTTAAATATTTAACAATAAGAGAATCTTTGCATGAATAATGGCAGTCACATCAGTTGGATGAACTATTATGTACCAATTAAAATAAAAAATTCAAATTCAAGTATCATATATTCCCATATATGTATCTGCGTCTGTCTTTCTATCTGCAGTACATTCACATTTATTTGTAATCCACCTAAATTGGGAGTGAAAAACAGAACGTACACATAGATGTTACCCCTATTTTAGTACTAGAATGGTGCTTTTTATTTATTTTCTGAATTTTCAATAATAAGTGCTTTCAAAATGAAAATAGCTTTATTATTTCCAATTATTAATATAATAAGTATTCTGAGATCTCAAGAAATTGAAACCTTCAAAATAAGGGAATATTCTACAATTTCAGAATAATCTACAATTTCAGCACCTTGTTAATGGGATTTTGTTTATGTTTCCAATTTGCTTTCATTGTGCTTATACACATGAATGAAATGTACTTACAAACATAAACCCACACATATACACATAGTATAAGGAATTCAATATTTGCAGATTTTTAAAAATCTTTTATCTCGTATCAAAAGATCACAGGCATCATTCTCTTTGAATAAATATAGACCTAATTAATTGTTTTAGTGAGTTGCTGAATGTTGAATCATGTGGATATGTAAAGTGTTTACATGTATTTGTCTAAGCTTCTAGGTTCCTAAAAGTAGAATTAATATGTTAAAAAGAAACGGAGAGTTTAAGGATCTTGGATATTTCAGATTACTTTTCAGAAAGATTATGCCAATTTATACTATAGCTAGCACGGTTTAGGATTATCTTATCTTTAGAACTATTTTCATTTAAATTTTTGTTAATTTAGCTCTTGAAAATATTCTCTTTGGTCTTAATTGGCAGTAAGAGGAAACTTTCAGTCCAAAGCCTGACATGAAGGAACAGTGGAGGAAGTAAAGGAAAATTATTATTGATTCAAATGATAAGCATCTCATATTGTCTTCATATGTGTAGACAATTAATTTCTGAATGTCAAGAAATTAACATATCATAGCTTGTAAGTATATGAGAAACAGATTTTGTGGGTGACATCCAATTTCAATGAAGAATCATGCTTTATCTCTCATCTTTTTATTTGTGGCATCTTTTGCCAATTGGAAATGAGCTGCATGTATTCAATTAGGATGCATTTTTGTCACTATTATTTCTCTTAATTTTGCATGCCCTAAGTGTTTACTTCTGACTACATTCTTACTTTGTAAAACATCTCTCTTATCTTTATGTCTACATTTACACATACTGATTTTGCAATCACAATGAGAGATAACGTTTGCGTTTTTTACTTTTACACGAATCCGTTGAAATAGTCAAATTTAGTGCATACTGAAAGGGAACACAGGTAAATTGTGTATAGGTGGTATGTATGTGTGGGCATGTGTGGGTGCATATGAATACTTGGAACAGAGGGACAGAGGAGGATAAGGCCAATAAAGAACTTTGGGATGTTTCCTGATCTCCCTGGAGCTGCTTTCCATTATATGTATGTATTAGATTTGCAGTATGGCCCTTATAGTCACAGGGAGCTGATTGATGCTTACAGCATGCTCATGGGGTAGGCAGACAAGTGGTATTCTTCTAAAGTAAGAGTTTAGAAGAGTCAATGGCCTGTACCCAAAGTCCTTGGCCAGAGGTGGGAGGGACCCAGATTGCCCCAACTTCTGATTCCCAGCCCATGATCTTTCCCTTCCAAGCTACTGCCTCGCCCTCTAGTGGTTCCAATTCTTCTTCCTTCTGTTCATCTGCCCAAGGCACTAATGGAATTTGGCAGAGATGGGCCAGAATAGTGGGTCCGTCTGCAACCTTCCCAGTCAACTGTTTCACTCTAATACACTCCCTTTATCCCACTCTGGTGCCTCCCTGTGATTTGAGGCTCTTTTGTTCATAATTTCCCTGCATCTCTCACCTATGCGGAGGCCAGGGCTCTGAGAACACTATCTGTGGGTGGTCTGGGCTCTCTTCCCTGATCCTCATCTCACTTGCCCATCCTCATGATCTGACCTCTTTGCCTCCCTGTAGCAAGCCTCCCACCATGTTAACCACTGTGTCAGATTAATCAGGTGTGGGCATGGAAAGGATTACCCAAAGGCCCAGAAACGCCAGCCTCAGTCAGACTAGCAGACTCTCAAAACCTAATCCACTCCTTGGAAGAGGTTTTAGTAGGAGGTGTCAATCACAGAATCACACTTTCTGTGGTCCAGCTCAGTTGAGTAGTATCTATTTGGGAGTTTTCCAGCCTTTCCTATAGGAAAAAATGTTTCCTGGCTTTAATCTCAGCAGCCAATTGGGCATCATAAACAAGAAACTGCTCAACCAAGCAGCAAGGGTTGGCATGTTCTCAACGCCCTTGACTCCCACCCAGAAAACATATCTCTGGCCAAACGACACCTCAGGTTAGCCCCAAAGTCTTCTTTTATTGGGAGTACAGCTTGTAGAAAAGAGCTTAACAGAAAACAATGTTCTGTTTACAATGGACATGACAAATTACCCTCATCTCAGAGTACATCAGGGAAGGTTGTTACTTCAGATCCTTGAGAGCCCTGGACCCTAGAACAAGCTTGTCCTGAAATCCATAAGCCTTCCCATCATCTACCTCTTCTACCTTCTTCTCTGGTCCAGGATCTTATGTTGTCTGGTACTTCTAAAATTACCCAAAGTACTCAATGAGACTTCTCAAGATACCCCTACTTCTTCATAAGCACAGATAACTTCAGAGTTTTTAGGTGAGATGTAGAAGAACTCCAGATAGGGCATTTTTCCACTTGAGATTGGGGTGGTTATTTACAATGTTTAATGCTGTGGGAAGATTTGAAGAGGAGTTAATGTAAATTTTCAGAATTTTCAGTAATCAACCCACCAGGGCCATGTCATTGTTGCAGGTGTTGAAAAGTGTGAAGACTTCTGTATCACATGTTAATGTCCCTCGAGAGCTCTCATAATAGATAAGGCACAAATAGACAAGTGGTGAGAATAACTCAACCAGGTGAGATCAGACAGTTTATACCTTTGGCAACCCTAGTGCTGGCACAATGGGCACATGAGCAGAGTTGCTATGGTAGCAAGGATGGAGGTGCTGGAGGATTTGGCCCCAAAGCACGGGCTCATATCTTCTAGGGTTGACCTAGCTAATGCCAAACTGCCAGTAACAGACCAACACTGAACCCACAATATGGCACCAGCACCTTCCATTGAGAAGACCATGCAGTCACAAGGTGGCAAGTTGATTATATAGGCCTCCCTACCCTTGAAGGGACAAAGCATCATCCTGACCATGATTCACATGTATTCTGGGTATTGGTTTGTCTTTTCTGCCTTCAAGGTCTTGGTCATCATGACTATATGAGGCTTAGGGTGTTAGACCCACCTACATGGGATTCCAAACAACATCACTTCAGGTAAGCAAGCCACTTACTTGAAGGTTAAGTGAGTCCTTTCACATACTACATTCTCCAGAAATCACTTCCATGGCACGCAGAGAAAGAACACTTAGAAACATAGCTGAGATGTAAGTTTGGACACAATTCAGTGTGAGAGTGGGGCACTTTCAAAGTGTAATATTTACCGTAAATCAATGACCACGTTATGGTACCATGCCCCAAGTTAGAATGCAATGGTTTAGAACCAATGGATAAAATCTGTGGGGGCTACACTTGCCATTAGTCCTAATGACCCACTTGTGGTCACTATATAATAGAAAAAAAATACATTAGTATTTCAATATGTCTGTAGTAACCAATGAAGAAATAGACCATATAAATTTAATTAGTTTCCAATTGACAACAAAACCCATAAAATAGCTAGGAATAGCTCTAGCAAGGAAAACCAGAACTTTATGAAAAAAATTCTTTGTAAATAAAAGTATAGTTGCTCATGAATAAAGCTAAATGTATGAAGAGATAAACCATTTTAACTGATGGAAAAATTTAATACTATAAATACATCAATACCTTTTGGAGAAATCTATCATTTCAATTCACTACCCATTAGAATTTTATCATATTTTTCATAGAATGTGAAATTCTTATCCTGATTCCTATGTCCAAGACAATTTGAAAAAGGAAAATAACCAACCATTTTCCTTGTTGCTTCTCATAATTTAATATAAAGCAAGGAATGTAAAACAATGCACAAGAATAGACACACCAAGAATAGAAAGTCTAAGCATTTTCACATATATGTGGGTAGTTGATATAGGATAATAAAAATAAAAACAACGGAGAGAAATGGGCTAATATAATTGTGTGGGAACTTTTAGCTATAAAAGTGGGGAAAAAAATTAGAGCGCTACCTCACATACCAGTCATAAAAATAAGTTCCAGATGGGTTATGGAATTAAAAAACAAAAGTAATTTTAAAAGCTAAAAAATTTTAGAGGAGAGGATGTTTATGACTTAGTAGTAGGAAAGGCCTAAAATAAAAATGCATACTAAACCCATAAAGATTGACAAATATAATGACACCAACATTTAAAACTGTAAAATCAAAAACATTTTTAAGAGATTAAAAAAGTATAAACATTGCAAAATTAAAAAAAAAGATGTTACAAAGGTAAAAAATTATAACTAAATGTTAATAACACACGTAGTATATTTAAGACCAATATTAAATATATGAAGACCTCTTTTATTCAGTAAAAGACAAACACAAATGAAAAACCATCAAGATATTTGAAGTGGCTATTACAGTAAATGAAATCCAAATTGCCAGCAATTTGTATTGACCGATAGTCATTTTCCTACATGGAAGTGTCCATTTAAAAGAATAATGGTATCATTTAAAACCGGGAGTATAGCTGAATTGCCAAAGTTAGATAAAGTTTGTGATAACAGGTTAATAGTTTTAGTGTAATTGAACATTGATAGAGCTGCTTTAAAGGGCAATTTTTAGACTGTAATAACTAAAAAAGGACACACACCTTGACTTAGAAATTCTACTTCTTGTTAACTCTCCTAGAAAAATAATCACTTAGGAGTTCCCATCGTGGCGCAGTGGTTAACGAATCCGACTAGGAACCATGAGGTTGCGGGTTCGGTCCCTGCCCTTGCTCAGTGGGTTAACGATCCGGCGTTGCCGTGAGCTGTGTGTAGGTCGCAGACGCGGCTCGGATCCCGCGTTGCTGTGGCTCTGGCGTAGGCTGGTGGCTACAGCTCCGATTCGACCCCTAGCCTGGGAACCTCCACATGCCGCGGGAGTGGCCCAAGAAGTAGCAACAACAACAACAACAACAAAAAAGAGAAAAGACCAAAAAAAAAAAAAAAGAAAAATAATCACTTAGATTCATGAAAAGGCAGGTACAGGGGTATACAAGGATGTTAACTGTAACATCATTTGTAATTGTGAACATAAAATCAAAAAGGAACCATTTAAACTCCATCAGTATAGAAATGGCAAGTGCTGAAAGGATGTGGGAGCTATACACGCAGTGGCATTAAAAGATCTGCAGGACACATTATTTAGTAACAAAAAAGTTACAACACAATATGTATGGTGCAGTAAATTCACGTGGAACAAAAACAGGCACACATCACATAAACACAGAGCCATATACTTCCATAGTATATGGCTATCTGATTGAGCGTTCTGGTGATGGAAATGTCCTATAATCTGTCTCATATGGCAGCCAGTAGCCTCATGTGGCTTTGAGCACATGACATGTGACAATTGCCATTGAGGAGCTAAATCTGAAATTTCATTTAATTTAAAATCATTTACATTTAAAGGGCTGTATGTGACTAGTGGCTCCCTAATGGACAACATAGATGAAAATTCACACAAATGCATACTAAATCACCAATGGGGGTTTGTGTTTAGGTGTGGAGATGTATCACATAAGTATATTCTTATATCACTTGTCTCATTGGAAATGTAATGTGTAAAGAGCAAAGTTTCCAAGAGGGAGGGGGGAGTGGGAGGGACTGGGAATTTGGGGTTAATAGATGCAAACTATTGCCTTTGGAATGGATAAGCAATGAGATCTTGCTGTATAGCACTGGGAATTATGTCTGGCCAATTGTGATAGAGCATGCTAATGTGAGAAAAAATAATGTATACATGTATGTGTGACTGGGTCACCTTGTGTGCAGTAGAAAATAGAACACTGTAAATCAGCTATAATGGAAAAAATAAAAATTATAAAAAAATAAAAAATAAAAGAAACAGCTTTTCAAAAGATGTACAAAAATCTGTTGCCAAAAAAAAAAAAAAAACCCACATGGAATCAAATCCCATTTCCTTAGTAATGGGAAACATAGGGAAGTGGCCAACTGGTCAGCCTCCACCTAGAGACAGGTATGGCCAAAGAGGCCATCTCAGCTGGGGTCCCATTCTTGGTGGCAGAGCAGGAAGGCCAGAGACTTCTGAGGTTTGGGGCTAACCTGGAAGACCTACATCAGCAGCCAAAAAACCCGGTGGGGCTAGGACTGAAAACAGAAGGGTAAGAATTGTTAGGGTCAGGAACTTGAATAACTGAGCCTGGGTGAGTCAGTGAAGGGTGTAGGGAGAACAAAGGACACGTCGCCTGTCAGAGGTATCCTCTTGTCACGAAAGCCCACAGGCATCTCAGTTTGAGGATGGGCCATCTCATTGAAGCACGCATAGTCACAGAGGACACTCCCACCATTGTACTTAGTTAAATGGGTAGCATCCATTCAGTCCACTCTTTTCATCAACTGACTATGTCCCCTGTTGATGGATTGTTGATGTGCACAGTGGAGAAGGATCCAGCATAGCATTAGGGCAAAGGAGCAGTTCCCCTTCGGAGCCCCTATTGTCTTGGGCTACAGACCCAGCAGGGAGAATCAGGTGGTTTGACTTAATGATGGAGAAATGCCTCGCTGCTTCCTAAGTACCTCAAAGTAAAAGAAGGATTGCTGATGGGCTGTTTTTACAGAGAGCAACCATCCAGCTCTAAGTAGGAATAGATGTGTTTGTTTATTCATTTCTAGCTTTCTAAAGATAATAAAAAATATCAGATTAATGGGCCAAAATCCATGTAGATAACAGCATCCTGAATGTCTCATCTTTCTCAAGAACAGGATCTGGCCACGTGGCATAAGCTTAAAAACTGAAGATTCTTCATCAGAATATTGTGGACAAGGTGCGAAGTGCTTTTCATAGCACTGCTGCTGTATATGGGAGTAGGGAGCAATGACGGTAATGAGGAAAGAACTCTGATTAGTAATGATTGAATGCTGACTGTGGTGTGATAGTGTCCCCCAATTCTTCAGCTCTAGTCAGTGGCTTCTCCCCATGCACTCAGTCTGCACCATCCCATGCAGTGTGCTTGAGGGTGCTGGAAAAAGATATGAAGCTGCAGTGGAAAAACATGGGGCAACGAAAAAGGGGGAGTTTCTGTTGTGGCTTAGAGGTAATGAACCCGACTAGTATCCATGAAGATGCTGGTTTGATCCCTGGCCTCCCTCAGTGGGTTAAGGATCTGGCATTGCTGTGAGCTGTGGTGTAGCCTGGAAGCTATAGCTCTGATTTGACCCCTAGCCTGGGAACCTCCAAATGCTGCAGGTGTGGCCCAAGAAAGAGAAAGAAAGAAAGAAAGAAAGAAAGAAAGAAAGAAAGAAAGAAAGAAAGAAAGAAAGAAAGCAAGCAAGCAAGCAAGCAAGCAAGCCAAGGAGGGGCCAGAGGGAAAATAGGGTCCATGTAAGGATATAAAAACTAAGCCAAGTCAGGCAGGCAGTGGGGAGCACAAGCCACCTGAAGCAAGACTGACACAGCCTCAGGAGTGCAGAGCCATGAGAGGAGGCTCAGACAAAGTGAGGTGGGTTGAGGTGGGGTGGGTGAGCAGCAGAGCCTGTCCAGGGAACAAGCTGACAGGCACAAGATGGACAAACAAGACCTGGTCAATCTGATGGATCTAGGATTCAGTGCCTGACTTTTGATAGTCATTCCAAATGGCTCACACTGCAAATTATTTTGCAGGGTACCACATACTGAATGGCTTAAAAATCCGAAATGTAGTGTCTCATACTTCTAGAGGCTGGAGTGCTGAAATCAAAGTGCTGGCAGGGTGGCTCCCTTCTAAGGGCTGTGTGGAAATCTGTTTCAGGCCCCTCTCCTTGGCTGGTAGAGGGCCATTTTCATGTTCATGTGGATTCTCCCTATATGGCTCTTTATGTCCAATTTCCTCTTCTTATAAGGACACTAGCTATATCTGCTTAGAGCCTACTCTAATGACTTCATTTTATTTTTATTTATGAATTTATTTAAAATTTTATTAGCGTATAGTTGACTTACAATGTTGTGTTAGTTTCAGGTGTATAGCAAAGTGAATCAGCTATACATATATATATATCCATTCTTTTTCAGATTATTTCCCCATATAGGTTATTATGGAGTATTGAGTAGATTGTCTTGTGCCATACACACAGGTACAGGTCCTTGTTAGTTAACTATTTTATATACAGCAGTGTGTGTATGTTAATCCCAACCTCCTTATGACTTCATTTTAACTTGATTACTTCTGTAAAGATCTTATCTCCAAATACAGTCATTCTGAGTTACTAGGTTAAGACTCCAACATATCTTTTTTTGGGCAACACAATTCAACCCATAACAAGCTGGAAACTTTTCTTTTCACAGTGCCCCTCTCACTTTTCTCTGTCTGTTTAACTTGTAATTATCCTGGGAAACCTCACTTCTAGTGTCATTTCTTCCAGAAAGTATTCACAAACTTCCAAGTTGGAATAAATGTTCCTTTTCTCTCTCTGCCCCCAATATATCCCCAGTTTCTCTATTTTTGCACATACAGTATCGTAGTGAGAGTTACTTATGGGTCCTATAGTAGCTGTGAGACCACACACAATACATTTATGCATTTGCAGGACCCAGTGAGTCAGAGAAAGCAGAGTAAAGTATGTGTCAAGTGCTTCCTGCACCATCACCCAAGACACCCTGACTGCATGGCTTGATGGGCAGTCTTCTCCCCATGTGGTTTGCTAGGGCATAGTGATATCCCAGAAGTACATCCAAGTGCTTAGAAGTCATATGCCAGAGACTGGATGTCTTCACTCCCATCTCCCCCCAGATTCATATGTTGAAGCCCAATCACCAAAGTGAAGGTATTGGAGTCAGGCCTTTGGAAGACATAAGGGTGTAGTCCTCATGAATGGGATTAGTGCCATTATCAAAAGAGGAGGCTACATGGGACCTCTCTCTCTCTCTCCTATCTACCATGTGAGGATACAAGGAGACGATGGCCATCTACAAACCAGGAAGCAGGTTCTCACTAGATTCCAGATATGTCAGTGCTTTGATCTTGGACTTCCTAGGCTCCAGAACTCTGAGACGTAAATCTTTGTTGTTTAAGCCATCCAATCCATGGTATTTGTTACAAAGGTTGCACTAAGACATCCTGAAACTTTCAAACCACCACTTTATTTATTTATATATTTATTGTTTTTTTAGGGCTGCACCCATGGCATATGGAAATTCCCAGGCTAGGGGTCTAATCAGAGCTACAGCTGATGGCCTACACCACAGCCACAGCAGCATGGGATCTGAGCCATGTCTGTGACCTACACCACAGCTCACAGCAATGCCAGATCTTTAACCCACTAAGCGAGGCCAGGGATTGAACCTGCAACCTCATGGTTCCTAGTCAGATTTGTTTCCACTGCACCATGACAGGAACTCCTCAAACCACCACTTTAAATCAGGGTGAGGACTTTTCTATACTAATCCCATGTTCTCTAACTGCTTTCCACTGGAAGATGAGGCAGGCAGCTTCAATGCATTAGTCAGGAATAACCAAGATGAGGCAAACACAGAGCATCACTGGATAAAAATGAGTCCTTATTCTTAGGTAGGATGATCATGCAAAGCGTATGAATGAGGAGATCATTCACACATACAGAGAATATTCCCTATATAAGGATAAAAAAGTTGCAGCTCAAAGACTATAAAATGTCAGAACAGCCAAGGATCCAGCAGCATCCCAGAAGAGGTGAGTTTGGCATGGGGCTTTGTGATAGGGTGTCCACAGGCAGCAGAAGAGTGGGGAGGATGCAGTTGCTATGAAAGATATAGGGCCATCCATGAGGCCTGCCGGGCTTGAGAGGTAAACTGGAGTAAACACATCTGGAGTTAAGAGAACATTTCTGGCTGCGGGTCTGTCTTCTACCCATATCAAAATTTTGAAGAGGGCATGATGGTTCAGAGTGATGTTGCTGTTTCAGGAGTCCTAAACAACGAGGCTACAGCAGCAGGAATCTCTGGACATAGGCCATGGACTCCTAGTAATGTTATATTTCCGTAATCTCACCTACCACGGAGGGAACTTGTCCACGATACAGAGAAGGCCAACATTGGAGACCAGGTAAAATAATCTCCTAAGTAAAGAGTGTATTCTAATATCAGTGGGAAATGTGATTCCAATCTGGAAACCAAAGCATCAGAACTGGGGAGACAGGTTAGGTGAAGTCTGTACAACGTGGAAGCAGAGGCTCTTGTAGGGCAGCAGATATAGGGCTCAGGACAGACAGTAGGACGAAATTCAACGGCTTCCTGCTGGTATTCTGGAGACTACCAACTCATGGGGAGTTTTGTAATCTCAGAGCTTGATGGGTCCACAAATAAGCTACAGATCATATCAGCCCAGAGCTCAGCAGGTCTGAAGCAGTCAAAAAATAACAGAGGGTATGGGATGAACTAAGAGAGACTTATAGTGCCCTCTTATCAGGAATAGCTAGATAATTCAGCCTTTTTGCACAGTTGGGATATTCATGGGTTAAAGAAGACAAAAAGAAAGAACTGACCATTTAAGGAAATTATGAGTCTCTATAGACACAGTCGAGGAGCACAATGAAATCAAACACTATCCAAATTCATGGACCTGGTGAAACTTCTAGGCAATTTTGGGAAACTTTGGTAGCTCTAGGCTATTAGCCACACAGCTTTTTGGCAAAGCCATGAAAATAAATGGCATGCAGATACAGTTACTAAGAATAAAGCTGAAATTTTACTAAAAAGTGAAATTCTCCATCTGCTTTCACAGTCCTGTTTTGTCTTGTTTTAAAATGATCCAGACTCAGAAGTTCCCGTTGTGGCTCAGTGGTAATGAGACCGACTAGTATCCGTGAGGATGTGGGTTCAATCCCTAGCCTTGCTCAGTGGGTTGGAAATCCAGCATTGCCATGAGCTGTGGTGTAGGTCGTAGATGCAGCTCGGATCCTAAATTGCTATGGCTGTGGTGTAGGCTGCTGGCTGTAGCTCAGACTTGACCCTGAGCCTGGGAACTTCCATACGCCAAGAGTGCAGCCCTAAAAAACAAACAAACAAACAAAAAAATGATTCAGACTCCGGGGAACTCTAGGAATTCTCCAAATATAAATATACAAAGTCTAGGGAACAGATATGAAGTAGAAGTAACAAGTGGAGAGGAAAAGGAAAAACATGCTAAATATAAAAGATTTTATATTTTTCTTAAAATGAAAAGATTTGATGTCCAATGGCATCATTTACTAGTCCTCTGATTTCAACAGGTGATGACCCAAAATTGCATCTGGCCACACGGGGCAACTGTCTTAATAGGGATGACACTAGCAAATGAACAAGGGACATCCACTACTTGTGAACATCAGCTCCCACATCTGCAAAAGGGAACACTTATAAAATCTGCCCTAAGTCAGTGAATTGTGATAGATTGTGATACAGGTTAAACAAGGTAGTTACTTGAGCCACAAGTTGACATATAGGATAATGTTAAATACATAATCTCTCAGAACTGGGACAGACCTGTTGAGCTCCCTCAGCAGCAATGACAACCTCAGACTGCTGCCTTTGAGCTGCTGTAATTCAATATGGAAGTAAGGAAATCACATGTGAAACAGACACCCTGGGAATTTTTGAATCTTGACTACACACCAGCCTGTGAGAACACTTCATAACATTTTACACCAGTCCCCCGTACTAGAGAGGTCTTTATGGACTCAAATTATCTTGACCTCTGTTCGTCTACTATTTCTCAAGTGGAGTTCTCGAAAAGTATGATGCTGACCCTTCACATGAAATGTACCCAGCAGCTCAGATTGCTCAACAAAAATACCAAGGCACTTAGGGCTCTACCATTTTCCAAACAACTACTTTCCTAACTTTAGTGTGTGCATTTGCTGAGTCTGGTTCCAATTATCTTGGGAAGTTGCAACCATGGCCTCACTCTTTGCTTGGAATTCTTTTGGGCTGCCATGGAGAGCAAGGCACAGAGTGCAGTCACCAAGAAGGGGTATTTTCATCTATATGATATCAGTACCTTTGCAAGTGTGGCCACATTGTATGAGAAATGAGGCCCAAAGGAATAATATACCTTCAACATATATTTACTGAGCACTTTGATATTTTGGAAACTATTGAAAGCATTAGGGAGAGAAAAAGGAATAAGAAAAAGTGTGTCTGCCACTGTGAATCTTACATTTTAGTGGAGAAAAAAAATCTATATCTAAACCTATATATCGGTATCTATCTTTATTTCTTCTTTGTGTATACAATTTGATTACAAATAGCAATGAGTCTTATGAGGTCAAATAAAGCAAGATTAGGGACTGGTGGATGAGAGTGAAGTTGGAGAGAGGTTATTTATTTTAAATAAGTGGTTAGTGAGAAGGTGATACTTGAACAAAGACTTGAATGGAGTGAGTCAAGTACAGAGTCGGGAAAACAAGTCTTGCCAGTCAATGGAACGGCAAGGGTAAAACGAGTGTCGACAAAGTGGTGTGAGTTATAGGAGAAGCGTAGCAGAGAGGTCAGGGCCATTAGCCAAGGCTTTTGTGCAAAGTGCAGGGCAACAAGGGTTCAGGTCCCCCCACTTCCCAACCCTACATCCTACCCCACCCCCCCTTCACTTGGTAAAAGTATTATTCTCTCAAGCACCCATGCCTGCTCTCATCTTGCTCCTTTCTTCTCCCTCCCAGCTTTCTCACTTCTCCCATTGTATTGGCTGAATATTTTATTAATCTATACCTAAACCCCTTATTGAAATGCAATAGACATACAGAAAGGGCACAGAGATGTACATCTGGGTGAATATTCAGAAATTACACCCCCCACCCCCGCCCAGATCGAGACACTGAAAGTGACAGCCCCAGAAGCCCTTTGCATTCTCTTCCCCAAACCCATCCCTAGAGTAACCAACAACTTAGTTAATTTGGCTGGTTTTCGTACTTTACATAGAATTATAAAGTATGTGCTTTTAATGTCTGGTTCCTTTCATTTCATTTAACAGTATTGGTGAGGCTCTTCTGCATCATCGTGTGTAGCTGTGCATCTATCACTCATTCTTATTGTTTATGGTACTCTGTTATGGGAATAAACCACCATTTATCAATCTGTTCTATCACTAATGGCCATTGGGACCGTTTCCAGCTTTGGGATATTATAAATAGTGCTGCTATAAATGTTTTAGGATATAAAGTTGGTGAACATTTGATACATTTTTGTTGAGCATATATGCCTAAGAGTGGAATTGCTCAATCATAGAATTGGAGCATGTTAAGATGAAGTAGATATTACCAAAGGATTTTTCACTGTTGAGTCATTTTAAAGCCATGCTTATTTTTATGACAATAAAAGCAATTCATATTCATGGCTGAGAATTTGGAAAAACAAAATAAAGTAAAACAAAATAAAACTGCATATTAGCTTTTATTTTTATACAATTGGCTCTCCGTAAGTCTGAAACCCATGAATAGGGAAGGCTGACTGTTTCATGCCACTTTATACTGTAAAGGACGTGAGCATCTGTGGTTTTTGGTGTCTGCAGGGGTCCTGGAACCAATCCCCTATGGTTATGGAGGGCCGGCTATAATTACAGAATTGGAATCATGTTATATATATATCCTTCTGTTTTCATTTTACATTGCAGCATTTTCAATATTATCAAGTACCTTCAAATCAAAAGTTTAATGACAGCATTTGGATATGTCAAAATAAATTTAATGATTTAAATTGTTTTTAACATTTTATTGTTGTAAACGGTTCTTCAATGAACATTACTACATAAATTTTATGGATACTTCCACTTATTTCTTCAGAATACATTTTGAGGAACAGAATTTCTGAATCAAAAGACCTAACTACATTTAAAGTTCTTGCTTTATATTGCCTAATTTCTCTCTGGCAATTGAAAACAGAACTCATTTAAAGTTCTACCTGTATTTGGCTGATTCATTTCACGGGCAACATAAGAACATACTATTTTAAGAGTTAGCATTTATGTGACAGCTATTAAAATTAAATACTTAGTTGTTAATTGACTATTTGCATCTTTGCTAACTTTCTTGTTCAAATCTTTTACTCACGTTCTGGGGTATTCAACTTTTTTATTGATTGGGTAGTAACTGCATGTTTTCCAATTATTAACTGCATTTTATTATGTTCTCATATTTTAACCTATGTTTTGTAATTGCTAATTTTGTGAAATCAGGCTTATGTGCCAAAGACAGAAAAGGCTTAAGGGCTACAATTTACCTTCCTTGAAAGGACAGTGAATATATGTTTTGGTCATACCTCTGTACCACTTACATCATTTCTATTTATGGGTGATCTATGGGTTGCTGAGGATTTGTAATTAGAATGGGTATTGGAAGTGCGACTCTCTCCCAGTGTTCTCAAGTCCACATAAATGAAAGAATTAGAGGTTACATAAGGGACTGTTTTATCCAGTGTCTTCTTTGCACAGATGGGAAAAACGAGGCACGGATATATGAGGCTTGTTGTGGGTCTTTACCATGGACTGGTGTTGGGGAATTAGAACTCAGGTAGCCTTCCATACGTCACCTCATTGGTTCTTGAAGAACAATCATACCATCTTTCCATAAGTCTCTTTTATGTTATGTGTACAAGATGCACATATTCTATTTCTCATTTTCCCTGGCAATGACATTCAGTTTGTGGAGCACACTGGCAGTTTGGGTTCCCTGAATACCAGCACCTGAGAGTCTGCTGACAGTCTGGCTCTTTCCTCCTTGGGATCCAGAGTGAGGTCCCTGTCTCAGGTCTGGTTTCAAGATCGCTACTTCAACCACAGCAAATGCACGTGGTTTTATACCTCCTCCAGGCTCTCCTGTGACTCTAGTGCCCAAGACCAGTTTCCTCCATGATTCCTTTCTGGTGCTTGAATCCATATGAAGAGGCAGAGCCTAAATGAGCTCCTGGAGCCCTTCCAGAGCCTTGTGGGAAAGCTGGGATACAACTGGTGCCAAAGGGGCCTGCACACAAGTTGGATGGGATCCAGAGATGGAATGATGTCTGAATTCCTCTGAGCGCATCCTTTCAGTGGACATTTCCCAAAGCAAGACTGGCCCCTAAGGAGGACATTTCATTAGAGTTCAGTTTCTTGGCAATGTTCTTTGTAAATCTATAAGGAAGTTTACTTCTGAACCTAAAATCTGGAATATATCTCTCATCGTAAAATCAAAGTTGCAGAAAATTTCAAAGTGGCATGTGAAATCCCTGTCTAGGGTTGAGAAGTCATACGGAGCTACACTTCATGGTTGGCTGTTTATGATGGTGGTGGGGGGTGGGTTCACCATCCTGCCCAGCTTGAAATCATCTGGTCCCATGATGTGAGTCAGAAACGGGCAACTCAAGAAAAAAATCTTGCAGGAATTTCTGAATTGTAATATCTACATCATTCTTAACTAAACTAGCATTAAACAGTTCATATATTAGCCCTTTTCCGATTGCAAAAGAAAACATGTAAAGCTTTCATTTTGCGCAAATTTACAAACATTCCAAGGTTAGAATGCATAATATATGTCTAGCATTAATTTTATATGTCCTGCTTCAAGAAACTTAAAAGTGTAGATAAACCAGAGAATGCTGGCTAATGTCTAGATTAAAACAATCTGTAAGTCAGTAAGAGTTTTTCCATTTATAATTCAGGTAAAACACAGGGTTTCATTTCTTGACAGTAAGTTTCTTGGTTTTAGATTCTGTGTCTAGTAACAAAATAATTTTGAAGCTTGAACTTTAGAAATTGTTCAGGTTTCATGTCTTCTGTTTAATCAAGAGAACAAATTTAAGCCAATACTTCCAAATGGAAAATAACATTAATCAGTGGAAAAGTAAGATTTAAAACAACTGCCACTGGAATTGAGCAATGAAATAGAAAATGCTCTCATGTGTTCACTGTTCTTCCCTACATTGAAAATGCTGATGTTTTGTTTTTAGAATTTACCAAGAGAGATGCTGCAGAAAATAAATCACAGCCTGAGGATCTCTTCCTTCCAGCTGCCCGCATCGTCAGTACTGATCATCACTAAAGTAATTGTGGTTCATGCTGACTTATCCACATAGCACCCCGAGCTCACAGAAGCAGTTTCCTTGATTCCAGAGCTTCTCCACAGGAACTTAAGAAAAGGTCTTGGGCTGAACACACTGTGCCTTGTTCCCTCTAAAGTGCTTACTGACAGGCATTTGTTTATAACAGCAGCCTGGATATCAGATTCATTAAAATGGCAATGCTGAGATCCTGATTCAGTCAAAATATCTGAATAGGTTTTGAGAACAAAGAATAACCAGCAGTAGACTGAGAAAAACTGTGTCTGCAGCTGTTCAAACTCTAGCTGTGCAAACGCATGAAATCCTATGTGGTTCCGTGTTCAAAGTTGACTGTGGGATCTTATCCTTGTCTCCTTGTTGGTTTCTTCTGTTCAATTTTCATGTCGTGAGTTCATTATTTTTCCCCCAGCTTTATTTTTCCTCGGCTTTGTTGACAAACTTAATTGTATACATTTAGGTTATACAATGTGTTTTTTTTAAGGATGTATAGTGTGATGATTGGATATACATATACACTACGAAATAATTACCACCTAGTTAACACATAACTACTTTTTTGTGTGGTGAGAACACTTAAGATCTTGCTGTATAGCAAAAATTAAAGGAACATTGTAAATCAACTGTACTTTCATAACAATTTTAAAAAAAGATCTCTTAAACAAATTTTAAGCATACGGTCCAGCATTATTACCTGTAATCACCATGTGCTACATTAGATCCCCAGAAATTATTCATCTTATAAATGGAAGTTTCTAGCCTTTGACCATCATCTTCCCTTCCCTGATGCCCCCCCACCCCTGCTCTGCTCTGGTTTTATGAGTTTGACTTTTTTAGATTCCTCATATAAGTCAGACCATATAGTATGAGAGTGGGCATCCTTGTCCTGTTTCTGATCTCAGAGGAAAAAACTTTTATCATTGAGTATGATGTTAGCTATGGGTTTGTCCTATGTGGCCTTTAGAATGTTGAAGTACAATTTTTTTCTATCCCCAATTGGCTGAGGGTTTTTATTGTGAAAGGATATTGAATTTTGTCATTTTTTTTCCTGACTCTATTAAGATGATCACATGGTTTTCATCCTGCATTTTGTTAATGTGATGTATCCTATTTACTGATTTATGGTACATTGAGCCATACTTGCACCATGGTGTGTTATCTTTTCAATGTGCTATTGAATTCAGTCTGCTAGTATTTTGCTGAGGATGTTTGTATCTATGTACACAAAGGGATACTGGCCTCTAATTTTCTTTCCTTGTAGTGTCCTTATCTGGTTTTGGTATCAGGGTAATGCTGGGCTTGTGAAATGAGTTTGGAAGTGTTGTCTCATTATTAAAGGGAGGCCTTCATGAAATTGCAGGGGTCAATAGGCATTTGTGGGCTGCAATATGAGCATGGGATAAACATAAGGACAGAATATCCCTTCATTACTGGCCAAATGGCAAGGGCACATAACTGAAACCCCCTGAGCCTCAGTGACGTCAGTGACTTTGAAACCATAACACCTACCTGATATGAATGGCTAGCAAAAATCATGATTGAAGACACACTGTGAAATAGATCAATAGAATCAAATAGAAAACCCAAACTTGATCCACATAAATATTCCTGAGTTCTGACCAATGTGAAAAGGCAATTTAATGGAGGAAAATCTTTTCAATATATGAATAAATGGTGCAGTAGCAAGTAGGGACCTATGGGCAAAAAAAATGAAATAAAATTTACCTTGACCCAAACGTCATGTCTTATGCAAAATCAACTTAAAATTCATCCCAGGTTTATATGTAAAATGTTTTAATAATGCTTTATTGGTAGTAGCACTAAATGTGCCTCCTTCATCAGGTGAGTGGTCACAGGGCTGGCTGAAGAATTTTTAAATTAGGCATGATCCATAAAAGGAAAAATTGATAAACTAGATCTCATCAAAACTGAAATATTTTGTTCTGTGATTCTGTTAAGAGAATGAAAAGACAAGCTGAAAATTGGGAGAAAGTATTTGCAAACCACATATCCAACAGACCTGTATCTAGAATACATTAAGAACTCAAAAATTCACTAGTAAAAATGAAAAAAAAATCAAATTAGAAAATGGGGAAAAGATATAAATTAATATCTTACTGCAAAGAATATACAGATGGAAAATAAGAGCATGAAATGATTTTTGCTCAGTGGGTTAAAGATATAGCATTTCCATGAGCTGTTGTATAGGTCACAAATGCAGCTGGGATCTGGCATTGCTGTGGCTGTGGCATAGACTGGAAGCTGCAGCTCCAATTTGACCCTAGCCTGGGAACTTCCATATGCAGCAGTTGCAGCCCAAATAAATAAATAAATAAATAAATAAATAAATAAATAAATGAAAGTAAAAAATAAAAAAAAATACCAACACCAAATGCTGACAAAAATGTGGAAAAAACAGATCACTCATATGTTGCTGGTGGGGCTATAAAGTGCTATGGTCACTCTAGAGAAGAATATGGAAGTTTCTAACAAAAGTAAAAAATGCACTTACCATGTGACCTAGCAATTTCCTTTTAGGCATTTATCCCAAAGAAATGGAAACATACAAAAATCTGCCCTCAAATATCCTTAAAAATTTTGTTAGTAATATCCCAAATTGGAAATAATCAAATGCCCTTCAATGAATAGTTTTTTTAAAAAAGGTATATCCATACCATGGAATAAAAAGTAATAAAAAAGAACTATTGATCCATATACTTTGGTTAGGTCTTAAGCGAAAAAAGGGCATTATGGGTTACACACTACATAGTCCTATTTACATAGCATTTTAAGTACTCTATTATTTATTGAAATGACATATTGAAAAGTATATTGATGGAGAGGAGATTAGTGGTTGCTAAGTACTGAGTGGGGAGGAAGAAGAAGCTGCCTGTGGCTGTAAATGATAGTACCAAGGACCTTGTGATGGAATGTTCTTTGTCAGCTGTGGTCATGGTCATATAATCAGCACATATAGTAAAACTGCGTAGAACTAGCACACACACATAAACAAATGACTACATATCAAGCTGGTGAAATGTATGTAAGGTTGACAGATTCTATTAATGTCAATTTTCTGATTAGGCTATTGTCCTATAATTATGCAAGTTATCATCATTGGGAGAAACTTGATAAAGTATACATACACAGGATCTCTATTGTTACTCACAGTTGCATGTGGATCCACAATGATCTCAAACCAAAAAAAATTTTTAAATGCAAAAAAAGGAAGACAAAGTCAATTAAACTTCAAGATGTAGGGCAAAAAAGACAAGAAGACAGATAACATGAGAGAAAACATCCAAACAGCGGTCACAGACAGAAGTGAGGAAACAGTTGGTGGCTAGTGCTGCTTGAGAATATATCCCAACAAAATAGGTCACCAGAAACAAAGAAGCAAAAACAGAAATGGAATCTTGAAAATGGGCTGGAGACCCAGAGATGTAGTAAATAAAATTCTTGGGATGACAGCTCTGCCGCTTATGCAGAGAACAACCTTTGAGACTGTAACGGCAAATCAGAAAACTCCAGAAAGGACCTCTCTGGGGGAAAAATAGAGTATTTCCTGCCATAGACAATATAATTGAGGATTTGGATGAACTTGAAGATATGTTGAAGAATATATTATTCTTCTTACAAGGGAAAAACAAGATAGACAACTGGAAACTCCAAGAAAAACAGAGAGCTTGAAAACTGTGGCCCAAATGAGAAACAAAGTAAAGTGTGCCATATTTTAAGCAATTGATGCAGAATAAGAAAACCAAATATATTTTATCTCAATGCTATGAAAATGTTCTATCCAGGGATCATCTCATGAGACCATACAGAGATACAATTCTAACAGGCCACTTTACCATGAAATGAACAATATATTTCATTATAACAATGTAAATATCATTACTTAACTTTTAAACTTTTGAATTCAACCACAACGTATGGAAAACACAATTATGATTACAAAATAGATCAAGTCCATTAAAACTCTGACTATATAAAAATAAAACTGGCAGAAGTTAGAAAGTAGAAATGAGAGAGGAAGAAAGAGAGGGACATATTTTCATCTTTCATGAGGGAAACCCAGAACATGCAATAGAAATACACATAAGTCATTTAAATTAACAACCTGATAGACCAACAAAGAAAGGCAATATAGATTAGTGGTTCTGAGCTCACATTCTTTTTTTTTCTTTTTCTTTTTCTTTTTTCCTTTTTTTTGTCTTTTTAGGGCTGCACCTATGGCATAAGGAGGTTCCCAGGCTAGGGGACGAATTGGAGCTGTAGCTCCCAGCCACAGCCACAGCAATGCCAGATTCCCATCTGCAACCTACACCACGGCTCATGGCAATGCCGGATTCTTAATCCACTGAGCAAGGCCAGGAATTGAACCTATGTCCTTGTCCTCATGGATGCTAGTCAGATTCATTTCCGCTGAGCCATGATGGGAACTTCTCAAGCCCACATTCTGGTGCCAGCTAGTCAAGTTCAAATCTCAGCTTTGGCACTGATGCTTTATTATCTTGAGTAAATGGGTTAAACTCTTTGCACCTTTCCTTTCTCCTCTGTAAAATATAATTAGCAGTAGTGTCTACTTCAAGGCTGTTACAAAGATGGAGTAAGTTAATATTTATAAAGCACTTAGTGGCTGGCGATAGGAAGGGCTATGTAAGTATTTGATAAATAAGCAATGAAGTTTGGAGAAGGCTCATTGGAGCAAGGAGAGAGGGCGTATTAGGAGAGCTGAGTCATCTCATTCCTTGTGAACACTAGCCTAGCACTGAGAAACAAGAAATGGAAATATTTTCATGTTTTTAAATTTATGAAGAGGTAAATTAAAATCAGAAAAGACGAAAGAGATTAGCCTTAGGAACAAGGACTGAACATGGAGAGGGATGAGGTGTGACAGTGTCTCTTTTTTATTTAAAACACACATACATGCACACACAAAAGACACACACACAGTCAAGCATAAGACAAAGGCTAAGGCCTGACAGGTTCAGCTGGTGAAGGAACAATGAAATATTTTTAGATAAAGGTGGTTTGTTACTCATACAAACAGCAGAAGGAAGAGTAGCCAAAAGAGCCAACTCCCTGTGGCCCTTACCCAGGGTGACACCCAGACAGAAGTGGCCACATGACCGCAGCTTGAGTGCTAGGACCCCCTTGTTGCGCAGCTTTAAATTCTGCTCTACCTTGAGTGGGGAGATTGGAGGCTTCTCACTTCATCAGAACTTGGGAGAAGCTGAGAAACAATCTCATGACAGCCTCACTAGGAAGGCAGGGAGGAAGATGGCCTCCCAGGGGTTCTTCCCAGACCTCCTATGTTCTTGTGTCCTAGGACAGTCACAGACACTCAGCCAAGACCTAGATCCATGGTTCAAGCCTTACCTGTATGCACGGCCCATGTGTGTACATGCAAGATAGCCATGGCCATGATATGACACATGCACATGTGCACAAAACACTATATTTATGACTGTAAATATTGGTCATTTCATGGTAACAGTCTTCCACATGTGCATGTGTATAGGATATAGTAGCCTCACATATAGAGCATGGTATATGGTATCAATCACCATACAGAGCACATGGTGGGGAGGCTTTCACGTCTAGGCTGAGTCACCTGGACCTGCAAGAGCAGGGCTAGATGACCCTCAGCAGGCAGGGAGAGGGACTGGGGCTGACCAGTGTCTGAGAAAGAGAAGAAGTTTCATCCTTACAACTTGAACAATGACAAAACTGTCCCAAGGGGTGACATTTACAGCAAAAGTTCAGGAAAAAAGTATAGAGCAGTAGAGCGGTTTGAAAATAAATAACAGAAATGACTAAGCTAATCTGGAAATGAATAATGTAAGTAAACTAATCTGGTTCACTTAAAAATACACGTTATCCTTTGAAAGTGTCATCGAAAATGATAACAGGAGTTCCCGTCGTGGCGCAGTGGTTGACGAATCCGACTAGGAACCATGAGGTTGCGGGTTCGGTCCCTGCCCTTGCTCAGTGGGTTAACGATCCGGCGTTGCCGTGAGCTGTGGTGTAGGTTGCAGACGCGGCTGGGATCCCGAGTTGCTGTGGCTCTGGCGTAGGCCGGTGGCTCCAGCTCCGATTCAACCCCTAGCCTGGGAACCTCCATATGCCACGGGAGCGGCCCAAGAAATAGCAACAACAACAACAACAACAACAACAACAAAAAGACAAAAAAAAAAAGAAAATGATAACAGATCAGTGGGGCAGAAGAGTCAACAGGGGTCCTTTAGATGACTCAGTATTATTCTAAACCCTCAAAATAAAACTATTTCACAGAGAACAGAAGTTGGCAGATGACTCTGTTTAGGAAAGAAGGAGTGATGCGATATTGAAAGAAAATTTTCTGAGCCTGAGCTTTTTAACCTCTAAAACTAGGATTAGAAATTGTACCACTTTTATGTCACAAGAGACCCATGCTTTAGAGAAAAAATGAGTAAGATAAGTCTATGCTCCCCTGGCCTGTGCCACCTCTCCTCATCCCACACGACACAGGTCATTGCCCAGGGGCATCTGGGAGATGGCTGTGGGGATAATGGGACATGTTATGGAATATTAGAAGCTATCAAAATGTTTGATTCAAGAGTTTGGAAACTTTTCTTACTTTTGGGTAATTTTTTTTTTCAATACAAATATTATGATCAGCTCTATCACTTCATAAAGAGCTGTTCTGGAGTTAAGGCTCCGACCCAAGTCAGCTGTGGGATCTTACACATTATTTTCCTGCCTTAAACCTAAGTTACTTCAAAAAAGGTAAAATGTGGTTGATGACACAGTCTTTGCTGAGTTGTGAGAATTAAATGAGATAATGCATTTAGATGCTTGGCATTGTGCTTAGCACTTGGCAGACAATAAGTAGAGCTGTTAGAAGTACTGATATTATTAGAATGACCATTTTTCCATATGATGGTCCCAGTAAAGATGGAAATTGATATGTGGAATTGCCAAGGGCTGAACTGAACAAATTCTTCTGATGCTACAAATAGTACATGCTCAGTATTTTCTCTTTATCTTAATGTGTCCTTACTCGTGATCTCTGCTAGCCCCTCATGTCAAGGGGAGGCAGTCTGTGGCTCCAGTTTCCCTGATGCAGACACTGAGCCTGCGATGTGCAAGTTTCAGTGATGTGCCCCTGGCTAAAAGCCAGTAAAGAAAGGAGTAATTCACATCCTCAGTCTTACCTTCATTCTGCAACTTAAAAATACCTCCTGTCACCTGATATTTCACTAAATCCTTCTCCAATAAAAACCTGTTTTTCTTCTGATGATATTATGCTTTTCTATGATGAAAGCAATTTGCTTCAAATTTGGCCAACTCTCCAAAGCCCTTACCATAGCAGGCTGAAAACAGGATTTCCTAAGGAGAGACATTCAAAGTCACAACACTAGTAAATAGTGAGAACAGGGTCCAGATGGTCCATGTTTTATGGAAATACCTTTTAATGTACCACATGGCTTCTTGGACAGACTCATTAATGTGTTTTTGTGTTTGTGTGTATGTTTTTCCTGCCATAAGTGTAAACATGTCACATAGGTCCACCTGTCTCTCCCACCGGAGTGGACGAGGGCCTCCTTATCAGGCATATACGATATGTCCAGCATCCCTGGAGAGTGGGTATTCACCATGCTATAATACACTCACACACACTGGCCAGCTCTTGTGATAAAATTCTCTTTATAGCTAGAGTTGTTGCAGCCATTTAGATTTCCAAGCTCATTAAAAAGGTACAGCAGGAATTTTTTGCAGACTCCTGCCAAATTGGCACATAACTAGAGATGCTAGTCTAATACAGATGCCCTAAACCGTAGATGTTGCTCCTCAGGGGAGCTGGAGTGTATATTGGTGAAGTGAGAACTTTACTGCAATCATGTTAAGCAAATAGTGGCAACATCAACCCGTCAACAGAAGTCGTCAGGCTCATGAGAAATGAAATATTGTCTAATTCATCAATCTAAATAACCATGGCCATGGCTGGGCAGATTGTATAAACAATCTCTCTCAGATTGTATAAAACCTCTCTCCTCCATGAAATATTCACCTGTTGTCTGCTGCCAAAACCAATAAACCACCTTCTTGGCTGAGTCATCTAAACATTTCCTTTGACAGCAGCAGCTTTCAACTCCAACTGCAAGGCCAAGTTGCATGACAAATATACTATTGGCCCTGTGTTTGGCTATGAGTGCTGTTTTCTACCAGCCCATTAAAAACATGCCCTACTGTTGTGGATGAAGCGCCAATTGTCCTTGGAAAGCACATTGAAAAGAACAATGGATCATTTTTCTGTGGCTCTGTAACATGTAGATGGATTTTGTTAAAATAGCTTAGTGTTACAAAGCCATGAAATCAAACTTTCTCCTCCCCTCCATATGGCTTGCCCCATCCATATGCATGCACACACAGGCACATGACATTTCATCTTCAAATTCCTTGCAGGACATTTGGTCTTGCCCAGAATGTCCCTAAGACATTTGGTTTGTGCCCAAACATCTTTGATATTTGCAGGACCATTTTGTCCCATCCAAAATGTCCATAAGTCATTTGGTTCATGCCAAAATTTCTTGATACTTACAGGACAGTTTGGTCCTGTCCAAATGCCTGTAAGACAGTTGGTCCATGCCAAGAAGTTCTTGAGATTTATAGGACAATTTGGTCCTGTTTAAATGTCCATGGAGACATTTGGTCAACACCAAAAGCTTCTTGAAATTTGACCAGATGTCATATGGACGTTTTGGACAGGACCAAATTTCAAGGAATTTTTGGCACTGACTAAATGTCTAATAGATATATGTCAGCACTGAAGCATAGAAAAATATTTGTCAGCGCTGTAGCGCAGAGTTAGCAACACATATTTGTCTGCTAACTCTTTAAATTGTTTTCTGGAGATGGGGTTAAATCCCATAGGATTTGTCCCATGATGATTTTATGCCCTGCTTGATGTCCCTTTTTCTTTTGGGATCCCTATACTAAAATGGTCTATAATTTATAGACTGTAAATCACCCAAAGTTTATATGACATTTTTTAGATTCTCTCAGCAATGGCTCTATGTAAGTTTGACAGATTTCTAAATGCACCCTCTGTGGATATGGCACATCTGCATTTCAGCACAATTACATTTTCCATGTAGCTGAATTGCGAGAAGAGTTACCAAGTGCATAGTTAGTATGACTGGGACTGTTTAGTAGAAGACATCTACTTCAACTTCAATTGTGTGAAGTGGCCAGGTTGTGTCTTACCTTTCTTACACAAATCATATCTATAATTATTTGCAGTTATTGAAAATAGAACTTTTTTTCTTCAGTTTTTGGCTTCCATGTGGCATATGGAGTTCCCAGGCAAGAAATCAGATCTGAGCCACAGTCACGACCCAAGCTGCCAGTGTGGCAATGCTGGATCCTTAACCCACTTTCCTGGACTGGGGATCAAACCTGAGCCCCAGCACTCCCAAGAAGCCACCGATCCAGTTGCGCCTCAACAGGAACTCCTAAAGTAGAACTTTTGCCAAACAATCCAAGTGCAGAATTTTGTTAGACTTTTTTAAATGAAAAAAATGCCAGTACTTCATAATCTTTTCTTTCATTCTCAATTTGAGAACAGTTTTTAAATTATGGGGTTCTTATAAAATATCTAGCTTATCTTTATTACATTCATTATATTCAGCACTATCTGTTCATAATGATATATAATTTTCGTTATATTCAATCTTAGTATGATAACAGATGTAAGTGATATAAAGAATTTTTAAAAGTGCAGACATACATGGAGTTCCCATTGCGGTGCAGCAGAAAAGAATCTGACTAGGAACCATGAGGTTGTAGGTTCAATCCCTGACCTCGCTCAGTGGGTTAAGGATCCAGCGTTGCCATGAGCTGTGGTGTAGGTCGCAGACGTGGCTTGATGCTGGCATTGCTGTGGCTCTGGCGTAGGCATAGCTGTAGCTCCAATTAGACCCCTAGCCTGGGAACCTCCATATGCCACAGGTGTGGCACTAAAAAGCAAAAAAAAAAAAAAAAAAAAAGTGCAGACATACATATTTATACTAAATAATATTTTACTAGTCCCAAGCTTTCTACACACACATACACACATTAATATATATCAATGTGTTTAAAAAGAGAATGAGAAGTATTGGTTAATTCAGCAAACTGAATTAAGGTTGAGTAAGGTAGCTTATGTTGTATCTCTTAAAAAAAGAGAGAGAGAGTGAGGGAAAGCCTTGCTCTCTATATTCTTTAAAAACATTAATAGATTCTGTGTTTTAAAGCAGTTTTAAGCTCATAGTAAAATTGAGAATTAAGTCCAGAGAGTTCTCACATAGTTCCCTCCTCCCTCAACACATACACAACAGTCTCTTTTACCATCAATACCCTGCACTCAAGTGATACATTTATTATAACTGATGGACCAACATTTACACATCATTAACCAAAATCCATAGTTTACATTAGAGTTTGCTCTTGGTGTTTTACATTCTATGCGTTTTGACAAGTGTACAAAGATATGTTTCCACCCTTCTAGGATCATACAGAATAGTTTCACTGCCCTAAAAATCATCTGTCCTCTATGTATTTGATCTTTCTCTCTCCGCTTAGCCTCTGGCAAGCACTAATTTCTTTTCACTGCCTGCATAGTTCTACCTTTTTTACAGTGTCATATAGTTGGAATTGTACACTCTGCCGGCTTTTCAGATTGGCTTCTTTTACTTGGGAATATGCCTTTAAGATTCCTCCATTTCTATTTATGGCATTACAGCTCAGTTGTTTTTAGTGCTAAGTAACATCCCATATTCTGGATGTGCCACATTTTATCTATTCATCTAAAAGGATATTTTGGTTGCTCTATAGATTTTGTAATTAAAGTTGTTTTTCGAGATAACTGTAAATTCAAATGCAGTCATTAGAAATAATAGAGATTTCATGTAAACTTTAAACTATTTCCCCAATGGAAACCACTTGCAAAATTATAGTACAATATAACGACTAGGTTATTGACGTTGATACAACCCACGGATCTTATTTGAATTTCTCCAGCTTGTATGTACATGTGTTATATAAAATTTAGTTGTATGAAATTTTATCAGGTGTGTAATTTTATGTATCACAGTCAAGATTCTGGACAGTTCCATCATCACAAGAACACTTCTTCTTTTTTTCTTTTTTTAGGGCAACTCCTGCGACATATGGAAGTTCCCAGGCTAGGGGTCGAATCAGAGTTACATCTGCCAACCTATGCCACAATCACAGCAACGCAGGATCCGAGCTGCATCTGTGACCTACACCACAGCTCATCGGCAAAACTGGATCCCTGGCCCACTGAGGGAGGCCAGGGATTGAACTCGAATCCTCATGAATACTAGTCAGATTCGTTTCTGCTGAGGCACAACAGGAAATCCACAAGAACCCTTCTTGTGGCTTTTTATAATCACATCTGTCAGATGCCCCTCTGTTCTTTCCCTACCCATAATAACTTGCGACCATTAATTTGTTCTCCATTTCAAAATATTACATAAATGGAATTACGCAATACGTAAATTTTTAACAACAGTTTACTGAAATAAAATTTAGATATTAAAAATGCAATGTTATTTAACCTTTTAAAATGTACAATTCAGTGGTTTTAATATATTTACAAGTTTGTGCAACCACCATTCCTATCTAATTAGAAATATTTAAATACTCCAAATCCATTAACAGTCACTCCTCATGCCCACTTTTTTCCCTAGCCCCTAACAATGAATAATGAATGATAGTAATGTCATAATGTAGGAGAGAAAAATTGGAAATAGTCTGAATTACCTGCATTTTCTGCACATGAAACAGAAAGTGTAATTTGAAGGTAAACTTAAATTAGTTAACAATGAATATGGGATACTCCATGGTAATTGTGAAAAAAAAATAGAAGCGTATAATTCATAGTTGAGTGGAGATAAAATAAAATCACATAAAATGTGCAATTAAAGCCAGAGTAGGATAAAAAAATGGGGAAAAAGAGCTAGAAAAACAAATAATAAGAGCAGAAAACAATTATATAATTTGTTGCTATTAATCCAAAGTTAATATCACATTAAAAATACATGGTCTAAGTGGAAAAATCTTTTAAAAAAGAGAGCGATTTCAGAGTGGATGAAAAAATAAGACCCAAATATTTATTGCTATGGGAAACCCACTTTCAGTATGAAGAGACAGGTTGAAAGTAAAGGGATAGAGGAAAATATACCATGGTAAAACTGATCAGTGGAATTACAGAATATCTATATTAATTTCAGATAAAGCAGTCTTCCAGAAAAGGCAAATTATGGAAGATAAAGAAGGGCATTACATAATGAAGGAGCCAAATCTCTAAGAAGATGTTACAGTCCTTAATGTGTATGCATATCTCCCAGCAGAATGCCAGAACATGAGGCAAATACAGACAGCAAAGTAGACAAATCTACTGCATATTTGGAGACTAACAATACTCCTTTCAGTAGTGATATATCAAGTAGGCAGAAGGTCAGTAAGGATATTGTTGACCTCAAAAGCACTATCAATTACCTTGATCTTGTCATTATAGAATCCATCCAGCAATGGCACAATACATAATCTTCTTGAGCTCACATAGGATATTCACCAAAACATATCACATTCTGGGCCATAAAATACACCTTAAAATGTTTAAAAAATAGAAATGATACAAAGGATATACTCAGGCTACAATGGTATTAAACCAGAAATCAAAAACAGAAAGATAGCTAGAAAATCTCCAAATATTTAGAAAGTAAAGAGTATCTTTCTAAATAACTCATGGGTAAAAGAAAAAGTATTAAGAGAAATTTAAACATATTTTGAGCTAAATAAAAACGAAACACAGCTTATCAAAATTCATAGAATGCAGCTAAAGCAATTCTTAGGGGAAGTTTATAGTATTAAAAGCAGGGAGTTCCCATTGTGGCTCGGCCGGTTACAAACCTGACTTGTATCCAAGAAGATGTGGGTTCAATTCCTGGCCTTGCTCAGTGGGTTAAGGGTCCAATGTTGCCATGAGCTGTGGTGTAGGTTGAAGATGTGGCTCAGATCCTGTGTTGCTGTGGCTGTGGTGTAGGCCAGCAGCTGCAGTTCTGATTTGACCCTGCGAAATTCCATACACCACAGATGTCATCCTAAAGAAAAGACAAATAAATAAATAAATAAAGAAATAATTAAAAGCGTATGTTAGAAAAGAGGAAAAAAATCTAAAATCAATAAACCAATCTTCCACTTCAGGAACTTATAAAAAATAAGCTTTTAAGTTTAAAAGAAGTAGAAGGAAGAAAAGAAAATTTAGAGCAGAAATCAATGAAATTAAAAACAGAAAAACAATAGAGGCAATTACAAAAACAAATGCTGTCTCTCAGATGATCAGAAAAATAGAAAGAGCTCTAGGCAGGCTAACAACAATAAATGAGAGAAGTTATAAATGCCCAGAGTTAGAAATGAAAAGTGGTCATCACCCCAGATCCCATAGACAATAAAAGAATAATAGAGTAATACTATAAAACAATTCTATGCCCCCAAATTTCAAAACTTAGATCAAGTGGACTGATTCCTTAAAAATTCACTAACTACTAAAATTCACTTAAGGGGAAGTAGGTAACTCAAATATTCCTAAATCCATTAAATAAATCATATTAATTCTAAAAATTTTCCCCCAAAATCACCAGTCCCTGATGGTTTCCAATTCTTCATAATTTCTTTCAGAAAATATAATCAAGAATGAGCCTTTACTAATTAATTTTAGGAGCATTACCATAATCCTAAAAGAAGTTAGGATTTTGCAAAATATGAAGTTATAGGGAAATATATATGTCTCATGAACATGAACACAAAAATCTCTCAACATATGAGATAACAACAATGCATAAAAACTGTAAATACCACATAAAAACTGTAAATACCGCAAACAAGTGGAATTTATTCTAGGTATACAAAGCTGGTTCAACTCTCAAATTCATTCACTATAATTCTCTGTATCACCAGCCTAAGGGAAAAAATCATAATGTTAATTAACTCAGAAAAAGCATTAAACAATATCTCACACTCAATTATAATGTTAATTAACTCAGAAAAAGCATTAAACAATATCTCACACTCAATTATGTCTACTAGAACAAAGAATTTAAATTTGAATTTTAAAAAAATCAATGCAATAGCACAAAAATGTAGGACTGAGTGTACCTCTAAAAAAAATGTGAACAGAATCTGTATGCAGACTACAAAACACTAAAAAAAATTTCTAAAAATCTAGATAAATGGAAAACTATTCCATGTTCATGAACTGGAAAATGAAATATTGTTATGATATCACTCCTTCTCCAGTTGATTTTTAGATCAAGAGTCAATGCAATCCTAATCAAAATACAGCAAGCTATTCTGTAGATATTGATAAACTAATCCTAAAATTTATGTGCTAAGGCAGAGGTGCTTGTAAGAAAAAAATACTTTTTTTTTTTTTTTGGTCTTTTTGCCTTTTCTAGGGCTGCTCCTGCAGCACATGGAGGTTCCTAGGCTAGTGGTCCAATCGCAGCTGGAGCTGGAGCCGCCGGCCTACGCCAGAGCCACAGCAACGTGGGATCCGAGCTGCACCTAAGACCTACACCACAGCTCACATCAATGCCGGATCCTTAACCCACTGAGCAAGGCCAGGGATCAAACCTGCAACCTCATGGTTCCTAGTCAGATTCGTTAACTACTGAGCCACGACGGGAACTCCCCAAGCAAAAATACTTTTGAAAAATAATGATAAAGTGGAGAAATTAGTCAACATGGTATTAAGGTTTCCTGTGTAGCTTTAGTAATCAAGACAACAATATCAGCAGAGGGATAGACACATAGATCAACAGAACAGAATACCGATACTCGGAAAAGGCCCACATAAACATGCCCAACTGACTTTTGATAGATTAAAAAGCAGTTCAATGCAGGAAGGATGAACTTTTCAATAAAGGCTGCTGACATAATTGAATATTCACAGGAAAAGAAAATGAATGTTGACCTAAACTTCATGTTTTTATAAAAATTAACTCAGATCACAAACTTAAATGTAAAAGATGAAACTATGAAATATAAAAGGTGAATCTATTAAATTAGAGTTAATTATAGGAGAACATCTTTGGGATTTGGGGATGGGAAAGAGTTACTAGACTTGACATCAGAAGTGCAACCCATGAAAGAAAAAAATGAAAATAGGATGTTATCAAAATCAAAGACTTGTGCTCTGCAAAAAACCTGATATTAAGATGAAAAGGCAAGCTATAGAATGGGAGAAAATACTTCCTAACCACATATCCAACAAAAGGCTATTATCTAGAATATATAAAGAACTTTCAAATTAAACTAAAATAAATCAATAAATCTGATTGGAACAATGGATTTCACTCAATAATCTTATATATGCAGATTCATATATAAAACATATGAAAAGCAGTTCAACATATTTGTCCATAAAGGATATACCAATTAATCACAGAGAGATATCACATATAGAATGTCTAAAATAAAAGTGGTGACCACACCAAAAGCTGACAAGGATAAGGAGCATCTGCACCACTCATTGCTGGAGGGATGTGAAGTGGTTTTGGAAAATGGTTTGTCAGGTTTTTTTCTTTTCATTTCATTTCTTTTCTTTTCTCTTTTCTCTTCTCTTCTTTCTCTTCTCTCTTTTTTTTTTTTTTGTCTTTTGTCTTTTTAGGGCCTCACCCGTGGCATATGAAAGGTCCCAGGCTAGGGGTCCAATCAGAGCTATAGCTGCCAGCCTACGCCACAGCCACAGCAAGCAGGATCCAAGCCGCATCTGCGACCTACATCACAGCTCACGCAACGCTGGATCCTTAATCCACTGAGCAAAGCCAGGGATCGAACCTGCATCCTCATGGATCCTAGTTGATTTCTTTAACCACTGAGCCATGACGGGAACTCCAGTTTGCCAGTTTCTTATAAAATTAATGTGCAGTCACCATATGATTCAGCAGCAATTGTCTCTTGGGCTTTTATCCCAGGGAAAGAAAAATTTACAAAAAATCTCTATAGGAATGTTTATAGCAGCTTCATTCATAATAGCTCAAAACTGGAAACAAGACAGATGTCTTACAGTGGGGGAGTGCTTAAATATATTGGTACATCCATTCCATAGACTACTACTCAACAGTAAGAAAGAGCAATGAGGAGTTCCCGTCGTGGCACAGTGGTTAACGAATCTGACTAGGAACCATGAGGTTGCGGGTTCGGTCCCTGCCCTTGCTCAGTGGGTTAACTATCCGGCGTTGCCGTGAGCTCTGGTGTAGGTTGCAGACGCGGCTCGGATCCCACGTTGCTGTGGCTCTGGTGTAGGCCGGTGGCTCCAGCTCCGATTCAACCCCTAGCCTGGGAACCTCCATATGCCGCTGGAGCGGCCCAAGAAATAGCAAAAAGAAAGGAAAAAAAAAAGAAAGAGCAATGAGAACTGCAAAGGACTCAAAGCAAGTTTTTGCAATCTTCCTTTAAAAAGAAATGATTGGCTTTTGATTAAAAATACTGTGTGATGTTCCCATCATGCCACAGTGGAAACAAATCCAACTAGGAACCATGAGGTTAAGGGTTCGATCCCTAGCCTCGATCCGTGGGTTAAGGATTTGGTGTTGCCATGGCTGTGGCACAGCTGTAGCTCCAATTCGACCCCTAGCCTGGGAAATTCCATATGCTGTGGGTGTGGCCCTAAAAAGCAAACAAAACAAAACAAAACAAATACGGTGTAAGATGATGACTTCTTTTGCAAAGCTGATATAAGAACACATCTTAAATATATGGGATTTAAGATATTTGAAAAAAAGAACCTGTTTTTTTTTTTTTTTTTTTTTTTAGTATTTAAAAAACTTAGTATTCCCTAACTTTCAAAGAAAAAGGTCGGAGCAAAAATGAGAGAGAAAGAGAAAAGGAAACTATTTTATGGCTGCTTTAAATAGCTTCAGATAATTATTCTGAGGTTACCTTTCCTTTCTGGAACTCATATCTTCACGAAATAACTTGATTTAAAATATGTATGATGAACCGCTAAATGGGGAAAAAGAAAATATGTATTAAATGCATATTATAAACTTGACCATAAGCAGTTATGCATAGTAAATGATACTAACTTTAAAAAGTTACCCCCAAAGTGAGAAAAAAACCTGAATTTCAGAAAAGAAAGTCAAATTTATTTAATGAAAACTTAGAATTAATAAAAATTAGAGAATACACACATAGAAAATATACACAGCAGCTGAACTATGAGTTGATTCACAAGAGGAAAAGCAGTGGTCCAGCACCATTCAACAGGGCTTATCAGTTAAAGGAAAAGACCCAAACATGCAGGTACACACACAGACACACAAACAGACACACACACACACACACACACACACACACCCAGACGCACATGGGCTGCGGATACATGCTACAAGTTGGATGAAGCTCTAGGAAATTATGCTGAATAGAAAAGCCAATCCCACTGGTTAAATATTGTAAGAATCTATTTATATAATGATTTGAAATGATAAGACTGTAGAAATGGAGAACAAATTTGTGGTTGTCAGAAGTTAGGGATGGGAAGAGGGACTGCAGAAGGGAGAATGATTTGCTTATAAAAAGGGGCACAAGGAGGTCCTTGTGGAGATGTAACTATTTTATATGTAAACTGTTGTGGGTACACAAACATATGTTTAATGATAAAATT
This sequence comes from Phacochoerus africanus, assembly GCF_016906955.1. Lineage (NCBI taxonomy): Eukaryota > Metazoa > Chordata > Mammalia > Artiodactyla > Suidae > Phacochoerus > Phacochoerus africanus. The sequence goes on from NC_062558.1 coordinate 92,002,043, forward strand.
GCACAGAACTCAATACACACACAAATGGAAAAAATGAGTACAGGTAATACTGGGGAAACCTGTATAGGATTGGTAGATTTTATCAAAGTCAATATTCTGATTGTCATATTGTGCTAGAATTTTGCCACATGTCACCATCAAGTGGAATTGGATAAAGGGTACATGGGCTCTCTCTGTCTTATTTTTTTTACAAATGCAAGTGAATCTATAATTCTTTTAGAATAAGAAATTCATTAAAACTATTCTTGAGCTTTGTTCCGGAATGCACCAAAGTTCTATGGAAACAGTTTGATCCTTTAGAGATTTTCTTTAAGTTTTCCTAGGTTTGTCTCTAGTTTAGAGCTAATTTAGCCTTGTTACTTCGAAATATTTTACTTACTGCCTCATCTATTACAAGGTTTTTCTACTTTGACAGATGGGAACCATGGATTATTCTGGGTCCTGTGTGAGTTCTAGAGATTTTTCTATCTGCTCCTCTGGATTGTTTTACCTCCCCGGTCTCTAGTCATTTTCATACATATGGGGTCATCTGATCATTTCTAGCTGAAGACTCAAGTGTTCCTCTGTGGATCTCTGGGGCCTTCTCTACGAAGCATCTTCCCTGCAGACTCTAGCTACCTTGGTCAGCCAGAGCTCCCAGCTTGGTCTCCTAGGCTTACAGAGACTGCCATGCTCTTTGGAGGTTTTCCTTCCCCCTTTGCAGCTCAAAACCTCTAGCATCTAAACCTTTTGGCAATCTGCAGCAATTATAGCCTTAGAGCCTTTGCCCTAGGATGCCTGTTGTCCAGTGTCTAAACATGACCAATTCCCATAATTTGTCTTTTTTTAAAAAATTCCTTTTATGTGGAGGATAAATCCAGTTCTTCCTACTCCATCTTGTTTGGAAGTGGGTGTGGACCTCAGAGTTGCTGTTGTTTTTTTTTTTTTTTTTAAATTAAGTTAGAAAGATAAATTAAAAGTTATGAAGATGTAGTAAAAGCTGAGAAATCATAGCAAGTGATGGAGGAAGAATGTTAAATAGACAATGTTGAGAGGAATTGAGAGTGTTCATTATTGTGTGTTGTAGAGTATTGTGCAACAGGAAAATCAATTGTCTTACAAGAGGGGAATGCATTAGGTTGCTTGGTAAGGGGTGGATGTAGAAAGACAGTAAACTAAAATAGTGTACCTTGTGGAATAACAGACTAAATTAGAAAGAGGAAACTGTAAGATATTTGGGAAATTGGAAAGTGATCTGAAAGCTCCCTCCTACTCCATCTCATGCAGAAAACACACAAATAGAAGAAGAGAAGTCAAAGGGACAAGGAGGGAAGCAATTCCAAAAAAAACAAGCAGAGTTATAACATGAGAAGAATATTAAACAATCCAAAACATATTACCTTTACAAGAAACTAAAAGCATTAAAATGTTAAATTGAATTAATGATGGATGCATACAGAGAAATAGTAATATTAATTAATATTAAATTACTATTAATAATGCAGGTGGTCTCACTTCCCACAGTATTTTAGAAACAAGTAGACACATGTGAAAGATAAATCATGGGGCCTCTTCTACAGAGCAGAGCAAGCGAAACACAGAAGGATTAGTCTAACTCCAACTGTTGCCACAAAATAGCCTGGAAAGTGCACACATAAGCCCACTTGTTACCATGACATAGGAAGGAATTGAAATGCCAAGAGTGAGTAGTAGTGTAAGACCACGCCAGGGGAGGCAGTGAGGAAGACCCTGGCTGAAAGTAAAAGCAGAGGGCCTCTAGATTTGTATAAGCATGCTTGGACATTTCATGGGTGCCTTAGTCTGTCTGTGTGTCCTACTGACTCTGGTCAAAATCAATACCCTTCCCCCACAACCCCAGCATACACACCATTATGGTGTCTCTTCCAACTTCTCTAGGCTGAATACTCAGGGCTGCTCAACTTTCCCTCTCACAACTGGTCCCTAGTTCCAACTTCTGTTCTCTTTTCACATGAGGTTGCTTCATACGATGTTATTCTGATCCCTTTATTCTCCAAAGTGCTGACACCTGAAGACTGTATGTGAAGGGTTATAACTGAGAAAAGTATACTAATCAACTCAGACTTGAATAGTAGACCTGCTTGTTCTTAAAAGTCCTGCAGACATTTCTATCCCTGAGAAATTTTCAGCAGTTATCTATTTCCTTTGGGCCCTGCCTCCCACCATGTTGATGACTATAAGCATCATGCCTGACCTAAGACTTCCATCTCTGTGTCCATAGTTTGGTTGTCTTTGACTCCAAAGAGATATGTTCATTACAAAGAACAATAATCAGTCTAAACTCTCTGCCTGGAACCATATTCAAATAGAGCCATCCAGGGACTTCACGGGATTCCCCACAATAGACAATTACAGTTTGTTTCTTAATGTTTATTTCTCAAAGTAGACTCTTCATTAAAACAGAGCTTGCATCGTTTTTGTTTGCTGTTTTATAACCAGAAACTTGCTCAATATCCAGCATAGAAAACAAATGAATACATGACCAGTGACTCATTTTCATAATCAAATATATCCACCAAAATGTATTCTTAAGTAATATACTCTGTCCCTGGGAAAAGTTTTCTTTTGGTCATTAAAAGATAACATTTCTTCCTGTATATATTTGTGGTTGAGGAATGTAGTGTATTTATTTTGAAAATTGTAGGTCTGCACAATGGCAGTCTGAAGCTTTCTTAACTGGTTTTATAGTTCTTATTTAAAGAAGAGACTAGGTTTTTTTTTTTTTCATGCTTCATAATGCACCAGGATGGATTATAATCAGAAAGAGAAATGGCATGCCATGGGAGGTGAACTTAGGAAAAGACATATTCAGATGATACCTGGGGGTCTTCCTAATTATGTGATTTGTTAATGTTTTAGGGAAAGTAAATAACTTACACTAGATTCATATCGTCTTTTGTTTATTATATGTATTTCATTGTATGGTAATTGAAATAAGTACCTTTCACATGATTTTCAGGTGTATTTTTTTCACAACAAAATAGATACTACACAATATTTTGCACTTTGTTCCTTATGTACAATGAAGATCATTCCAATAAAATGATTTTCCTCACTCTTTTAATACCTTCTCACACATAGCCATGTGTTCCCTTCAGACCTTTTACATCAAGGCAAGGCCATGACACCAATTTTGCCCAATATGTTGTACATGGTAGTTGTATATTACTTCTCTGGATGAGAAAATCCATATTTCTTATACATCATAATGTCACACGCAGAAATTCCACTTTTACAAATACAGCCAAGAGATTTAAAAAACATTATCCATGAAAACATCTCATATAACATTGTTGATGTGTGGAATCTAAAATACAACACAAATGAATATATCTATGAAGTAGAAACAGACTTACAAATATAGAGAACAGACTTGTGGTTACCAAAGAAGAGGGGATGGGGAGGGAGGGAAGGACTGGGAGATTGGGATTAGCAGATGTGAACTATTATACACAGAATGGATAAATATCAAGATTGTAAATGTATAGCACAGGGAACTATGTTCAGTATCCTGTAATAACCCATAATGGAAAAGAGTGTGAAAAAGAATGTATATCTATGGTATCTTATTCCCTACAATGGGCTGAACAATAATCAGTCTTAACTACTATGACGTAACACCTCACACTGGTCAGAATGGCCATCATCAATAAGCCAACAAAAAACAAGTGCTGGAGATGGTATAGAGAAAAAGTTATCCTCCTTCACTGATGGTGGGAATGTAAATTGGTACAACCACTATGGAAAACAGTATGGAGGTACCTCAGAAAACTAAATAGAGAACTACGATAGGGTATAGCAATCCCAGTCCAGGGCATATATCTGAATAAAACATTCATTCAAAAAGTACATGGACCCCTATGTTCATCACAGTGCTATTCACAATAGCCAAGGCCTGGAAACAACCTAAATGTCCAGCAACAGATGAATGGATGAAGAAGATGTGGTACATATACACACTGGACTACTACTTAGCCATAAAAAAGAACAAAATAATGTCATTTGTGGCAATATGGCTGGAACTAGATAGTCTCATACAAAGTGAAGTAAGTCAGAAAGAGAAAAGCAAATACCATGTGATATCACTTAGTGGAATCTAAAATATGGCACAGATGATACAATCTACAAAGCAGAAATAGGTCATGGACATGGAGAGCAGACTTGTGGTTGCCAGGAGGAGGGGAGGGGAGTGGGATGGATGGCAAATTTGGGGTTGGTGGATACAAACCATAACATTCGGAATGGATGGGCAATGGGCTCCTACTGCATAGCACAGGGAATTGTGCGTTATTGGGTCTTTCTGCTGTACAACAGAAATTGAAGAAACATTGTAAATCAATCATACTCTAATTTAAAAAATATATATATTTCTAACTGAATCACTTTGTTGTATAGTAGAAATTAACACAACATTGTAAATCAACTATATTTCAATAAAATAAATAAAAACAAAATTTAATTGATACTATTTCACTATTGTAAACCATATGGGAAAGAAAGCTCATATATAAATATCTGTGTTCAGTAATGATCTTTCTTATGAAAAATTTCTAAAAATACTGTTGAGTTAGGTGGACATTTTAAAACCATACCATACAATTACAATTCACATTACAAAAAATTCGTATTAATTTAAATTTTCAATCTTTTTGTATAAAAGCTCAGATAATTTGATATGAGGAAATATTATACTGCAGTTTTAATTTCCACTTCTTGGTTTACAATATTTTTTATTTTTGTTAATTACATTGTTCGTGTTCTTATCTTCTGAGATTCTATAATTTTATTGAATTTTACAATATCATTCTATGTTAATAATACTTTATGTATCATCACTGTTTCTTGAGGTATCGTTTGCATTTTCAGTTTTTTGGTCAAATCCCATCTTTATTTCCCACCTGTGATTTTTGATTTAATGTTTAGAGAGTCTTTCCCATTCTGAAATAAGAACAATATTCAACATATTCTTCCAGGATTTAATGCATTAATTTTAATACCTAAATCAACCTGAAAGGCTATTTTGGTGGATTTTAAAAAATCAAATATACTATGTTTTAATGAAAAGCAACAGGTCTCTATTTCACTCCTCTCCACCCTTGATACCACTCATAAAAGACAACGTTTAAGCATTTATTTTTAGATATTCTAAACTTTTCTTCTATTTCTCTAAATAATATGCTTCCTACCATTTTGTCTTGATTTAGTCAATTTTACAACATTAATTAATTTCCTGCTATTATAAATACGGGATTTGCTTATTTGAACCATATCCAACTACTCAAACTTCCTCCTTCAAATCTACTAATAATAGCAAGATCAGTTCCAATGCTAATCATTTTTATTATAACAAATGGTTTAAATATAAAAATCCATCATTTTTCTCATTAAAAATGGAGAGTATTTTGTGACTCCTCACTCTCTAAAATAAGAGCATTAGAGTCCCTCCACATTCCTCTACCTCTCTTCTTAGCTTCTTTGCCCCACTTTAATATTTGTGGAGTCCAAAGCAAGCATACAAATGGAGGTTCACCTACCATAAGTCTAAATCTTTAGATGCTATCTCAAGCTAATAAACTACTAAATATATTCTAATCTTGTGTTTCAACAAACAAACTCTCTTAAGGACCAGAAATTCCAGGTTTGAATTTCAATTTCTCTGACTCTGTGCAAATCTAGACAGAATAAAGCTATATCCATTAATAAAACTCAGATATTTCTCATGCATTTTTTTTTTGCAAAGTTAAAAATCTAGATTGAAAAGGGGTTTATGTAAGGCAAACTCACATGTGATTCTCTAACTTCTAGTGAGAGTAAGAGTGTATCCAGATGAGTACAGCAGTATCCATGAGATATTTCTAAGTATATTTTTATAGAGAGCTACAGAAAGTCTGAGGGTAGTCAAGGCATAGCCATAAATAAAATATATGGACCTACTTCTCCATGTCGTTTTCACAGAGCTAGGGAAAACCTAGATGCATCCAAACAGTATCCATGGATAAAAAGTGAGATACATCTCAAATGTAAGTTTTCATAGAGGCTTTAGAGAAAATCTAGATGAAAATAAAAATATACTTTATGCTTACAGAACTTGAGAATTACAAACAATTCTCCAGTAAACTTCGCAATGGGAGTTAAAGCAAATCTGGATGAAACCATGCAGTATCCATAAAATCTCAAGATACTTTTCAAATATGAGTTTTAATAGAAAGTTTTTTTTTTAATTTTTAACTTTTTAAAAATTTTTTGTCTTTTTGGGGCTGCACCCACAGCATATGGAAGTTCCCAGTCTAGGAGTCTAATCAGAGCTGCTGCCGCCAGCCTACACCAGTGCCACAGCAACGCCAGATCTGAGCCGTGTCTGTGATCTACACCACAGCTCACGGCAACGCCGGATCCTTAACCCACTGAGCAAGGCCAGGGATCAAACCCGCAATCTCATAGTTCCTAGTCAGATTCATTTCTGCTGAACCATGAGGGGAACTCCAGAAAGTTAAAACCCAGCTATAATAGCCAGTCTTAACTGAGTACTTGCCATAGTCTAATTCATTTCTGTAAGTTATCTAATTAAGTTTTCACCATTTTAGCACAGGAGCTAGATTGATACAGTCGTTTATAAGTTGGGAAATTGAAACTCAGAGGAGTTAAATAAGTTTTAATGGTGAAGTCACAACTTGAACCCGGTCGGTCTGACTGTAGGGTCTTCTTTATTTATCACTCTGTGTTATGCCAGTGTCCTATTCTTGTATTTGTTATTACAATCTACTGTTTTGACTCCAAGTTATTATTATTAAATTTCTGTTTGTATATCAAGCAGTCTCTTTTCCATTTGTGGTACTGAAAGTACGATTGCTCTTAGTCAGTTTTATAAAGCTGATTTTAGAAAACTTTAAATTTCCATTTAACTGGATTCACATTGGCTTGATATCATTATTTTTACTCCTGTCTCATCTTTAAATGGGTTGGGAGTTTCTGAATCATTATATATTTTAAAATATTCAGAGTTCCCTTTGTGGCTTAGCAGATAAGGAACCTGACTAGTATGTATGAGGATGCAGGTTCTATCCCTGGCCTTGCTCAGTGGGCTAAGGATCCTCTGTTGCTGCAAGCTGCAGGGGGCATAGGTTGCAGATGTTGCTCTGATCTGGCATTGCTGTGGCTATGGCTTAGGATGGCAGCTGCAGCTCCAATTTGGCCCCTAGCCTGGGAACTTCCCTATGCTGCAAGTGCGGCCTAAAAAGCAAATAAAAAATAAAATAAAATAAAATAAAATCTTTAGGTAATTTATGTATAAAAATAGCAGCTTGGCTGTATATTCCATATGATTAGATAAGATATTTCCTCCTCAAAGCAGAGTATTTACAACTATTGTTTTCTGCAACGTGCTTTTTCATTGGAGGGTTTAAGTATTCTGTGGCTTTTGTTGTTATCACCGTCTCTGTGGTAACCTATTTTAATTCCTGGATGCAAGTGAGATTTTTTAATTTAATCTTATATGCAAAATTTTGCTTTTTGTCAATTCAATTGTGCTTAAGAGATAATTCTATTTTTCAGTTAAAAAATAATGGTGATTTTGTTTTTGACTTTCTTTTTGCATATACAATTGTGCCATTTTGTTCTTTTTTGTTATTTGGTTTTTGTTGTTCATTGGTTTTCGTCCTCAAGAATACCATTTTTAAAAATTTTTTATTTTTTTGTGTTTTCTCTTTTGAGGGCTGCACCTGCCGCATATGGAGATTCTCAGGCTAGGGGTCTAATCAGAGCTGTTGCTGCCGGCCTATGCCCGAGCCACAGCAACACCAGATCCGAGTCGCGTCTGTGACCTACAACACAGTTCACAGCAATGTAGGATCCTTAGCCCACTGAACAAGGCCAGGGATCAAACCCACCACCTCATGGTTCCTAATAGGAGTCGTTTCCGCTGAGCCATGACAGAAACTCCAAGAATACCATTTTTAAATTAGATTTGTTGTCTAATATCACAATTGTAGTCATCAGCTTTTTGTTTCTCAGTCTTTTTACAATGTCGAGGTCCAGATTTATTAACGCCTTTCTCTTAAGTGTCAATCACCATGCCTCATATGGCTAACAGAGTCAGAGAGGTCTAAGCTGTTGTCTATGCTTACTACTCATCAACATTTTCTTTTTTTGTCTTTTGTCCTTTTAGGGCCACACCCGCGGCACATGGAGATTCCCAGGCTAGGGGTCTAATCAGAGCTGTTGCTGCCACCCTACGCCAGAGCCACAGCAATGCCAGATCCGAGCCACATCTGTGACCTACACCACGGCTCACGGCAATGCCGGATCCTTAACCCACTGATCGAGACAGGGATCGCACCCACTACTTTATGTTTCCTAGTCAGATTTGTTTCCACTGTGCCACGCCAGGAACTCCACTACTCATCAACTTTTATTTGTCTAATTAATTGTAGCATACATTTTTGGTATAATGGTTTTAGACCTCAAGCTCTGGAAAGATCTCTTTGGGTTCAAATCCTGATCTTCTCATAAACCACTGTGTATTCTGGGAGCAGTTATTTAGTCTCTTTCAGGATCAATTCCTTCATATTTAAAGTAAGATTTAAAAAAAATCGTCTACTTCATAGAGCTTTACGTGCATTAAATGAGATCTACATCAAGTTCCTGACACACGGAAGGGTTCAAAAAATATCTTTGGTCATTCTTATTTTCATCAACCTTTAAAAGCTTCAATTTACTTATGTCTATGTGAGGGACATATAGTGCCTACCTTCTAGCACTGTGAAGGGTTTTGTCATCTATTACTTTGTAACAAATCCACTCTAAACATATCAGCATAAAATGAGTATCATTTATTATGCTCTCGGGAAATGTGGGTTGGGAATTCAGAAAAGGCACAGTAGGCAATGTTTAGGGGAGACTTAAACTCCTGGGGCTGGAAAAGTCTGAAGGTGTCTTTGCTTTCCATTCTGGCACCTACACTTGGATCACTCAAAGAATGTGCAACTATCTGCTAACATGCCTGCATTTGGAATCTCCATGTGGCTTGGGCTTCTCACCAAATGCAAGTTAGATTCCAAGAGAGGGTGTCCCGATAGGAATATTTAAAGAGACCAAGACTGAAGTTGTAAGTCTTCAGAGCCAGCTAAGGGGATGTGTGGCATCCATTTCTGCCTTGATAGGCTGGTTTCAAGTGAGTCCCTAAGACCAGTTTAGATAGAAGAGGAGGTTAGTTAGGTCTCACCTCTCAATGGGGTCATGGCTATAGCACACTGCAAAAGTATGTGTAGGATGATGGACCACATCATGACCATCTTTGGAAAATAAAATATGCCACAGAAAATGCGTGTAATTCACTGTGAAGCTACACAGTACGAACTCAATAAAAACAAGTTTTTATCATTATTTTTATTATCATGCTGATCTGAGTAAAGCAAAAATTCCTACTTTTGCGGGCTTTACAATTTGTGGATAACAAATTATGTAAGGTGATGTATGTAATAGTATGTTATGATAGTATTTCATAGTGGTTATGATGGGGCCTCAAGGGGTTGTTAATTCTTCCTGTGAGGGTAAGCCAAGGCTTTCTGGAGTAGATGTACTTTGAGTTGACTTTATTCAAAGCAGACAGAGGAAGTTTCTCATACAAGATCTTGGTGGACCAAAACTAAAGTCTCAGAGCAAGTCTGTGGTTCCTGTTGTTAAGCCTCAGCTCTTTCTCACTATTTTAGAACCGCCAAACTAGGGCTTTTTGTCTAGAGCAATGCTGTCTAAATTATTTGATCCTCATGCAATGAGACTGATAAATAGAAAATATTTGCTTCTCTGGCCAGACGCATAGCTTCATCTAAGTATAAAGAGACAACTCAAAATATCGGTCCTTATTTACACAGAGATGAAGCAGGAGGTTGACAGCCTTGCCCTACTGGTAAAGTCCAGTGGTCAGGGAAGGTGGCCAGTAGGAGGATGCTAGTACCAGGTTCAGAACTGATTATGAAAAGAAGAGGAATGGAACGTCCGCCAAACCTTTTCATGTTTTGCAGCATTTTATGGCCTTGAGATTGTTGGCTTTTGTATTCCAATCAGTTGGATGTTTAACAGATTTTCCTTCTTTGTCCCTCTATCCCAACTAAAATAACAAATTCCTAAAAGCGCAGCACTTTTTTTTTTTTGGCTTTTTAGGGCAGCACCTGCGGCAAATGGAGGTTCCCAGGCTAGGGGTTGAATCGGAGCTGCAGCTGCCTGCCTACACCACAGCCACAGCAACACCAGATCCAAGCTACATCTGCAACCTACACCACAGCTCAGGGAAATTCCGGGTCTTTAACCCACTAACTGAGTCCAGGGATCAAACCCACATCCTCATGGATACTAGTTGGGTTGGTAACCCACTGAGCCACTATGGGAACTCCTACCTTTGTAATTTCACATTGCCAGTTATATACTGGACACTCTAAATGTTGAACAAAGATCTTTTATTTTCTTGTCCGAGGATATTCCATAGTTTCTCTTTTATATTTTAATATTTAATAAGAGATAGCCACACCATCTTTCCAATCCCCATATCACATCACAGTTTTGGGGAAAACTAACCAATACATTTCATCATATTTAGTCTGTATGTGCGTGAGTGTGTGTACGTGCACGCACATGGGTATGTATGCATGTGAGTATGTGCGTATTAAGGAAGGAGGCTGGTGGAACGTTTATGGCAACACTGCCTCATCCATGTTTTCTTAAAGGAATCGATATCTGGCAGCATTTTTCATAAAGTTAACATTTCCATGAGTGAATTGGAGAGAAGGCACCCATTGTGATATGTTCTTTCCTTAGCCTTGGAGAGAATAATTGTTCTCTTCTCTTTTCCCTTATAAGCAGCCCCAGTGAGAGTCTCAGATGACTTGGGTGGTGGAAAAACATTTACAAATGTTTTTCCTTTGTCCCTAAGGAGATATTCTGGGGGATATTTCCATATTCCTTCAAATGGATTTGGCTGGAGGAGAAGAGGGAAGGATTTTCACACATAGAGTTCAGTTGTATGTTAACTTGTCTGCAGGAATGGGGAGTGCTTGTTTAATCATTAAAGCAGTCCTCAAGAACTCTCAGCCAGCTGCCCAGTTGTTTTGATGTTCCTGAATATACTCTTTCCAAAAACCTTGCATTGAAGTTTGCTAATGCACAGACTTTATTACACATTCTGGAGTTCATTAAAGATACAAATTGCTTTCTGGATAATTTCCTTTTCATACTACCTATGGGCACACCAATGCCTAATTTGAAGTTAATCTGTTTTGCATAATATCTTTTGCACTGTACACTGTCATTGCCATTGGTTGTCCAGAGGGATTTAAGAAGGGAAAATGGCTTGTGGTGCCAGGCCTGTGAACCACTGTTGGAGTCAAGGCAGAGATGGCCAATTGCAGTTTAAGTATATTCCCTATTCTGCTGAATCACCACATAATGGCTGGGGAGATTTATGTTTCACATCCATATTTTATGAGGCATTGACAGAATAAGAGGTGGGCAGGAGAAAGAACAAATTTTCCTCGCAGAAACAGCTAGAAAGCAGTGAAGTATAGCTATTGCCTGATGTATATAACTCTTCAGACTATTCCTATCAAAGAAAAAAATGTGTCATGACACTTGTTAAAGATGACAAGAAAGACTTTACCTAAGGAGGGGGACTGCAATAATGGAGTGTTGTAAGAGGGAAAGAGATCAGACTCAACTATGAATACAATAAGGAGCAGGGTGGGGGTGGGAGTCAGGAGATGGAGTTACTGCATGGTAGGGAATTCTGTGCTAAACTGACCTGACAGGATTTTAGGCAAGCCAGGGTGATGTGATATCAAGGGTGAAGGAATTTCACCAAACTGATTAAGCAGGGTTCTTGCTTACATTGGAGGAAGTGGGCCCAAGGGAAAGGCCTAATCAGAAGGAAGGCTCAGAGGAACATGACTCCAGTTTAGTCAAGGGGATGGTCTTTATCATTTAAACTCTGTTCTCCATGGTGTCTTATTCTTTCAAACTACGTATCATTCAAATATGGATGACATTCAGTAGCCTAGCAAAAAGCCGATTTTCCTGAAGTTCAAAATATCATTTTGGAAAAACCTCCTTCCTTTAACCTAGGTTTGTTGATAGTATTATTTTCTCTCATTGGTAATGACATGGATTTCACATCCTAAAATTTTTATTTAAATAATAGAAAATTTTTATGATGTCAATAAATTAATTTAAAAAATTGAACTTCTATTATAGACCAAAAATGTCTTTCTTTTAAAAAGTGATTGAGGTCTCAGCTTCCTAAATGGTGAAGTGAGGGCCTAGGTGAGATCATTCTCTCTAAAACAGTGAAAATATGGGTAAAACAACTAAAACGAACCAATTCAGAGCTCTGGCAGTTAACCAAAACCAGAGATGGAGCTCAAAATTGCATTTCCAATGGAAACTACTGCACCTTTGAGGCAGAATAATAACTTAGGTAGTCAGTGTAGGAGCATAGGCTTTGATGCATTCTTTGATATGGCCATTGATTAACATTTGTGGTTTAAGGGCTCCAGAGAGGAATATCCCCACTAGCCTTGTTTACTATAGGAAGTGTACCTTCCCCACAGGCCTTGTTTATTATGGGAAGTGTATCTACGCCCACATGGACCTTAATCTCTAACCCACCCCTCAAATGATAGAAAAGGAATGAGAGGAATGGTGACTCAGTCTAAGGGAAGAGAAAGGCAAAGAAACCATGAGACTTATGGGACATTTCCACCCCTGAGGCCCCTATTGGACAAGGACTGATAAAGGTAATTGCGCAAGGCCCATGGGAGAAAATCACATCTTTCTAGACCCCATGTTGATTCCCCCCATCTTTAAAGGATTAAAAACCCTTATAGAACAATAGAGAGAGGGAGCTCTTATCCACCCTCCCAGCAGCCCTGGGAGCTATTTACTTTCCTGTAAGAAAGACTTTGCTTGCTTTCTGCCTGTGTGGTTGTGAAGTTCATTCTTTCACTGTGTGAATAAGAAACCAGATTCTGGTAACATCTTTCCAGCATCATCTTGGTAAGACAATGGGGTCAGGACCAAATCTGGGTAAAGTGGCAAGGTCTGTGACTTTTTTTTTTTTGGTCTTTTTAGCACCACACCCATGGCATATAGAGGTTCCCAGGCTAGGGGTTGAATCAGAGCTGTAGCTGCCGACCTACACTACAGCTCACAACAATGCTGGATCCTTAACCCCCTGAGGGAGGCCAGGGATCGAACTCGAAACCTCATGGTTCCTAGTCGGAGTTGTTTCTGCTGAGCCACGATGGGAACTCCAAGGTCTGTGGCATTTTAATTTTAATTATTTCCATCCCCTTCCCTACCCTGCTCAGTGATACAAGAACCAAAGCTGGTAGCTTTGCCAACAATGGAGAGATCTGACAGCTTCTGGAGGTCCATTAAATGTACCATCCACAGAGAATGGTTTGCAGTTCCATTGGAAATCTTAATTTTCAGAATGTGGGGTTAGGCAATTTAACTCGGAGCTTGACTAAATGAAATGAAGGGTACCTACCCCCATAGTTAAACAATAGCAAATTGCTTACAACATTGCAACTGCCTAAGGCTGTGATAGGATTGGCGTAAACTAGATCCAGGCTGGGAATTTAAGAGGTAATGCTAGAGCACAAGACAACCATATGGAACTTTGAAAAGGTCCGACATATTCCTGGGGTAATAGAAGACTATGCATATATCTAAGGCTGTGTGCCTGACTAGGAAAGACCAGGGAAAGCAGAAGGCCAGAGGCACTCATCTGGTTCAATTAGAGGAATTCAGACAGGGGATAGTGGAAATGGCTTGTCTCTGTTCCACCATGTCTAGGACTTCAGTTGGGTAGGTTCAAAAGACTGTAGGTAGAGTTCCCTCATGGCTTAGAAACTTAAGGATCTGGTGTTGCTGCTCTGTGGCTCTGGTTACAGCTGTGGTCACAGTTCAATACCTGGCCCAAGAATTTCTGCAAGCCACAGGGAAAGGGAAGTCCCCCCCGCCGCCCCCCCGCCCACAAAAAAGCTAGCAGTGATGGCTGTAATTATCTCGAAGTTTCTTCACTGACCTTTCTGGTTCTAGTGCTGGGATGATTTGAAATAGCTGGGACTATTGATAAGTGGGCCTCATGGAGCCTTTCCATGTGATTTGGGCTTCCTCCCTGTGTGTAGTTTCAGGGTGGTCAGACATCTTACACGTCAGCTTAGGGTTACAAGACTGAATGTTCCCAGAATACCCTAGCTACAGAAGGTATGTAATGTGTTTCTTCCAATTTCTATTGTTTGAAGCAGTCATAAGCTCAATCAAAGTCAAGGAGACAGGACAAAGGTCTTGTTGGAGGCAATTTTAGAAATAATTTTTAGTGTGTTTTAAAACTGCTGCACTTACACTCAAGAGAAATGATTCAGTCACGAGTCATACATACTTGCTTATCTAGGACGGAAATGAATAGGTCTTTGATTGGACCTCACTAAGACCTATGTGAAATATTGCTCAAAATTCTTTCAAATTTATATATTTGTGTTTGAGGTCCTTTATTAAGAAACATCCCTAGAAACACCTCCATAAATTATAAACTGGTATCTTGAGAAGTCAACCTTATCTGAGCTTGGTTTAGAGTATTGGTTTCCTGAATCAGAACCCTGAGTACCCTGAGTTAACTCTAATTAACTCACATGTTCAGGCCACAAGCTAAGGACTTGATTTGAGAGTTCCCCAACCTATGGTAGTGCCCCATGTCTGTGTGGTAAAGAAGTGACCACATTTAGAATCACAGACCAGACTGACAGATCTAGCTTCACCTCTGCATGGCAATTCTCTGACTTCCCTGAGAAACTCCTTACTCATTTGTAAAATAGGGATAATAAGGCATACTTTGCTGAATTATTGTCAAGTTCAAAGATGTATATATATATACACTTATACATATAGATATATGGCACACGTTAAATTTTTACTAAATAGTAGTTGTTATTACTATGTCCAATGAAACCTTAGAATGCAAGTTATTTTCAATAACAGTAAATTCTAGGAATTCCTGTGGCTCAGCGGTAATGAACTTAACTAGTATTTATGAGGATGTGGGTTCGATCTCCGGCCACACTCAGTGGGTTAAAGATCTAGCATTGGAGTGAGATGTGGTGTAGATCACCGAAGAGGCTTGGATCCTGCATTGCCGTGGTTGTGGCATAGGCCAGCAGCTGTAGCTCTGATTCTGTCCCTAGCCTGGGAACTTATATATGCCGCAGATGCGCCCCCCCCACAAAAAAAAAAGCCAGGAGTTCCCATCATGGCTCAGTGGTTAACGAACCTGACTAGCATCCATGAGGACGTGGGTTCGACCCCTGGCCTTGCTCAGTGGGTTAAGGATCCAACGTTGCTGTGAGCTGTGGTGTAGGTCACAGACATGGCTTGGATCCCATGTTCCTGTAGTCCTGGCATTGGCCAGCAGTTACGGCTCTGATTGGACCCCTAGCCTGGGAACCTCCATATGCTGCAGGTGTGGCCCTAAAAAGACAAAGAGACAAAAAAAAAAAGCCAATAAATTCTAAACATACCATTAAGTCACAGTTCCATCTTCCTAACTACATAAAATAATAATACTCCCATAAATCCCTTGGATCTTCTCATATTTAGCATGCACCCACCATGTAGCTAAGTACTGTGTTCCAACTTGGGAGAGACCAGTGAACAAGATCAGATGGGTTACACTTAATGGTGGGAAAATGGCTCAGGAGACTCTTTGAGGTCCCAGAGAATCGTATTTGAAAAGAACAGAGTTACGCCAGGTTTAATATTCACTCTGCATCTTTAAGCTACTCCCTGTTTGATTTTTCATTTTCCAGGCAATAAAAACAAAGAATATATCTTTATATTTGTTTGCTAGAAGAAAGAGTCAAATCTGGGCAAATAAATTCAAGAGGAAACTCCCTGGTCTAGATAGTCTGGGTGAGCCAGAGAGCTTTCCTACGTGAGGACAATAAGACCCTTGCCTTCTTCAGCCTGATGCTTCAGGAATCCCTCCATCTCCCAGACTTTCCACTAAGAAGTGAGTGAAGAGTTCCCATCGTGGCACAGCGGAAACGAATCCGACTCAGAACCATGAGGTTGCGGGTTCGATCCCTGGCCTTGCTCAGTGGGTTAAGGATCCAGGATTGCCGTGAGCTGTGGTGTAGGTCACAGACACAGCTTGGATCTGGTGTTGCTGTGGCTCTGGTGTAGGCCAGCAGGAACAGCTCTGATGAGAACTTTAGCCTGGGAACCTCCATATGCCACAAGTGCGGCCCTAAAAAAAAAAGACAAAAAAAAAAGAAGAGGTAAATGAGATTGTGGCTTCCTTGGGCCCAGACTCTTCCCCCAAGTCAGCGACGTTCTCTGCCTCTGATGAGATGGCCAGCAATCTCATGTATGGTGATTTCTTACATCTTTCCTTCTGTACTAGTGGACTTCCTATGAATTGTTGCCTGGGGCAGACCTTTTGTTCCTTTTAATGTTTGAAAAAAACATACTTCTGTTCCTCACATACTCTGTTGCAAAATTTTCTTATTATATAAGGATAAGTTAATCTTCCATCTCGTACACAAAACTCAGATCTTGAACAGTGTCATTGTCCGAATATTACCACAATGTAAGCCATCTGTAGATGTGGCTCAAAAATAGGTGAAAATGACTGTCTCTCTCCAATGCAATGTGGGGTCCTCAGCTGTCCAGGCTGAGAGGAAAGATCACAGTAATTAAGGCACCAAATCTGGGAGTCGCTATGGCCATTCCTAGGATGGTTCAAATCATATTTTGTCTATTTTTAAAAATTTATAAAAGTTAAAGCTGAACTATTCTTCGACAATTGTAGTACCATAGGAACCACACAAATAGCTCAATAACTTCCATCAGACTGTCTCTATTTGTCATTTCCCACCCCACCCACCACCCTAGGGCTTTATGAGAACACTTCCAGCCCAAGAACTAAGTTTGGCAGCTATGGAGCCATAAGCTCTTTTAAAGGAGGACATGGTGACTGGTGACTGTGATTTCTGGCTTGGAGAGTTCAGTTTGCAATAGATGAGGTATCTGGTGAAAGCTTCAGGGAAAAGAGAAATGAGTAAACTGGCTCTGGGCTGCACCTTCTGACACCCTTCACTAGACCAACTGGGCTGTGGAAGATGTGGAAGTTTTTGCTCCAGTGGTTCTAGAATTTTCTAATTGTCTGTGGATTTGGAGCATCTTTGATATGTCAACTACTCTTACACTGTAATAACAAAATTCATTTCTACAGCACATCTTTATTTTGAATAATGCTGTCCCAAGTGGTGGGAAAACATTATTTAAATTAAACAAAAAACAAAAAAACCAACAAAACTCCACTCCTTAAGCTGCAAGCCAAGGTCTCCAAAAGCCAAAAAAAACCTGTCACTAAGATGTAAAATGAAATGGCAGGCAGATCTGGGATGTATTATTGTATGAGATTTGAAGGAAAGTCCAGCATTATCTAAGTAGAGGGTGATTTTCAAGCAACAAAAAGCTAATGATTATTTCCTGTTAGAGGAGAAGAGAGAGAATTCTGTAATACTTACAACTAAAGAGTATTTGGGTGAGGTTACTGGAGCAAAAGAGAGATGAACCCAAACTTAGAAATCTCAAAGTAGGAGTTCCCATTGTGGTGCAGCGGAAACGAATTTGACTAGGAACCATGAGGTTTCGGGTTCAATCCCTGGCCTTGCTCAGTGGGTTAAGGATCCAGCATTGCTGTGAGCTGTAGTGTAGGTCACAGACACAGCTCAGATCTGGCATTGCTGTGGCTCTGGTGTAGGCCAGCGGCAACAGCTCCGATTAGACCCCTAGCCTGGGAACCTCCATATGCTGCTGGTGCGGCCCTAAAAAGACAAAAGACAAAAAAAAAGAAAGAAAAAAAGAAATCTCAAAGTAAAGGAAATGGTCCAAGAAGTAGAGTACAAGACAGAAGGAGTTAGAACCCTGAACAAGAAACAGACTAAAGGCTCTAATGTCTGCCGGATAAAGAGTGCAAGCCAGTATAATCTTGAGAAATTTACCTATTTGTTGGAAGATTTGAGGGCTTTTGTGACTAACTTTTTTAAAATACAGCTAGGGATACAAAACTAAATCAATGGTGCTGTTCAGAATTT